>NC_079189.1:195312358-195957358 GCF_029499605.1 Hyla sarda
GAGAGGGGGCTGGATGATGTCGAAGGCCGCAGTGGTCTTCAACCTGCGGACCTCCAGAGGTTTCAAAACTACAACTCCCAGCAAGCCCGGACAGCCGATGGCTGCCCGGGCTTGCTGGGAGTTGTAGTTTTGAAACCTCTGGAGGTCCGCAGGTTGAAGACCACTGAGGGTGGAGAGTTCACTCGAGTATAGGCCGAGGGGGGTGTTTTCAGCACGAAAAATCGTGGAGAAAAACTTGGCTTATACTCGAGTATATACAGTAGATGTCATCCGAACATACGTTAAGGGTTTGTTCACAATAGGGATTTCTTTACTGAAAAGAAAAATATTCTGTGCAGATTTGATCTTGAATTGCCACAGATTGCATCCTATGCATTAAAAAGGGAAAAATCTGTTCTGAAAATCTACCGAAAAAAATTTAGTTAAAATCTACTGCAGGTCATTTTTTTTTCTTCGGATTTTTTATTTTTTTTTCTCTGCAGCACATCAATGAGATTCTAAGTGTCCCTATTACACATATCCACAGGATAGGGGATAAGATGTATGATCGCGGGGGTCCCACTGGTGGGCACCCCCGGAATTTCATTCCGCACCCACCTTTTGTGAGCTCTCCGCAGCACTGGACGCTCAGTGTGTAGCGTGACGACCACGGGAGCGCAGTAACGTGATGTCACAACTCTGCCCCTGTGTGACATCATGCCCCACCCCCTCAATGCAAGTCTTTGGAAGGGGACGTGATAGTTCTTATTATTTTACAACTTTACATTGGCATATTTGATGTTGGCTGACCTATGATCCATTCCTGTATTCTGGAAAGTGGTCGAGGACCAAACCAGGAGAGTTTGAATATAGACTTCTATCTACAAACCCCCATCAGTGGAGTTGGTAAACAATGTTCCTTTTATGTTTCCCTTTTTCGTACCTGAACTGCTCTCCTTACAACCTAAGGCTGTGTTCGCACGGCCATCTAGACCTGTCCCATTCTTCTCCCGTCAAAAATAAAAACGTACTTTAAAGTAAAAACTGACAATAACGGATGCAAATGGATGTAATCTGTCTGTATCCATTTGTATCCGTTATTGTTCAGTTAATAAACAAAAAAAATAATTTTTGTTCTGAGCATGATTGAAAAAACTGATGCAAACGGATGACATTCCGTTTTTTTTTTAGCCGTTTTTTTCTGCTGTCAAAAAAAAGGAAATGAGTGTAGACGGGTGCAAACTGATGTAAATTGACTGTATAAAAATCCCACGGACATGAATGGGATCTTTTTAAAACCGTTTTTTAATCAGTTTAGAGCCTTCAAGAACAGAACCGAAACGGGGATAAAAAAAGGGAACAGACTGCCGTGTGAACGCACCCTAATATACTTGCCTTTTGAATCCCTGGACCAGATTGACAACACTAGTGTTATGAGAGGATTGAAGCACTGTACATTTTGTCATAGAATTGATGCTATCTACATGGGAAGGAGGAAGGGAGAAGTGGTTGCTGAACACAACCAAATACCCTTCCCAACTGGAGTGCGTCCCACTTTCAATTTTTGCATCCAAATCCACCTGAAGAATAGAGAAGCACTGCACTTTACAGTGGTATTCTCTCCTTGTGACAATAGTGATGGCCTAGGACAAATAAGATCTTCTCATAATGAAGGAGATTTGTCAAGCTCCGTAGTAGAATACTTTTTTTTTTTTTTGCGTAAAAAAGTCACACATACTTGTGCACATACCTGCTGCAACTTTTTGACTTGCTTATTCCAAAGCACATTTCTGAAATGCTCTCGTAGTAATTTATTTTTCTTTTACTTTGCAGTGGTCATGTATTTATCAAATGCGATAGTCGCTATTTATGAAGAAAAAAGTTGCATCTCCATTTAAAAGTCACATATGTTTTCCAGGTCCAACCTGGCTTATTGAAAGTGCATGCATCTGCAGAAAAGAACATTAACACCCACTGTTCTTGTTCTGCATCATGAAACAAAGCTACTACATAAATTTTAATGTTAATTATAGAAAAAAAATAATTATATAACTAATAACTATTAATTGTAAGGTTGAAAATACACACTGCCCACCTTGTTAATTTTAGGACACGTACATGCTGGCGTACCCACTAAATTAAAATGTTGTGTTTAAAATAGAATAAGCCACAAAATAATTGTGTAAGAATTATTACAGACTACGTAAATAACCCATATGTGCCACAAAAAATTTTCCTTAAAAAAAAAACAAAAAAAACCCATCTATAGTAATACAGCTTCATGCACTTTTTATTTTTTTTTTGTGTGGCTTCACTATTGTTTATGTGGCTGTTGGTGCTGACGTAAACTCCGGCTTTAGCGCAATGTCTCAAGACTCCACCCAGCAACATCACAAAATTCAGGCTCAAAATGAAACAAAAAAGCCTCCAGAGTATGAATATTCATGGTGCGGCATAGTATGTTTGCAATATTTTTAAATTTCTGAGGAGGGTGGATGGGTTGTTAAGGGATAGTTGGAGTGCAGCTATTTAGTGCCAGGCAGGCCAGTCATGGTCACTCTCTAGCAACACTACAGGTAATAAAGGGTATACAAAGAACTGTTTTATTTATATCAACTGGCTCTGGAAAGTTAAACAGATTTGTAAATTACTTCGATTAAAAAATCTTAATCCTTCCAATAGTTATTAGCTTCTGAAGTTGAGTTGCTGTTTTCTGTCTAACTGCTTTCTGATGACTCATGTCCCACGTCCCGGGACGTGACATCATCATTGAACAGTTAGACAGAAAACTTTAGAAGCTAATAACTATTGGAAGGATTAAGATTTTTTAATAGAAGTAATTTACAAATCGGTTTAACTTTCCGGAGCCAGTTGATATATGAAAACAACTTTTTGCCTGGAATACCCCTTTAACATAAGGGAAAACTTTTGTAAAAAAAAAAAAAATAAATGCTTTTTTAAGGGGGTTTCACGGGTTTTGCTTACGTGCAATTTATTTATCAAGGTCGTGCAACTATTTGATAAATAGGTCAGATGTAAGTAAAAAAAAATTGTCATAACAAAGCCATACGTTTGAAAAGAATGATAGATCTCCTTCCCTATCTTGTAAATGTGTGTATGATAGAATTAATGTATGTATTGTTGTTAAAGGGGTACTCCTCTGCCCCAGCGTTTGGAACATTTTGTTCCGAACGCTTGGAGCCGGCGGCTGGGGTTGTGACGTCAAGGTCACGCCCCTTGTGACGTTACACCATGTCCCCTCAATGCAAGTCTATGGGAGGGGGCGTGGCAGCTGCCACGCCCCCTCCCATAGACTTGCATTGAGGGGGTGTGGTGTCACATCACAAGGGGCGTGTGGGTGACGTCACGACTCCAGCTGCCTGCACCCAGTGCTCTAAAGGAACACCGGCTGCTGCACAGAGATTGTGGGGGTCCCACCTGCGGGACCCCCACAATCAGACTTCTTATCCCCTAACCTTTGGATAGGGGATAAGATGTCTAGGGGCGGAGTACCCCTTTAATTCTGATACATCTCAGTAAATAAGGAACAAGTTGATACATCTATATAATTGGTGACTAGAGTGAAGATGTCCCTTGGTCCACAGGACTCTAATCCTTTATTTGCTTTAGCCACTTTTTTTATTTATTTTTTGCTCACACTTGACACCTGTGGCCAAAAATATCGAAATTGGAGATGAGTGATTCACACGGTCTGTGGAGAACACTTATGTCACCAGAGGGAGGGGGTTTTATTCTCTTCAAGCGCTCTCCTTTCTTGTCGCTTACATAAAACTGCTGCTGATGGAATGGATGGTGATTATCCCTGTGGATAGATGACAGGTTATCCTGGGAAACCTCACTGTTTCTAAATGACACAGATGTTTCCTCAGATCTCTGCTCCACACACACTGTGCAATGTCTGGGCGGAATTAGGAGCTAAATTGCACCCAAATTAATTCATTACTTTTGTGTGCTGGAAGATTGAGTATTTGCTGCAAAACATTGCTCTCCGTGGAAACAGTAGCAGGACATGTGTCTGCACATGGTCTTCATTCCTCTATTTAGCAGCCAATATAAAAGTACATTAACAAAAGATCCATACTATTACTGGTTTATTTAGGATCGGTGATCTGTTACAGTTTCTGATCATTTTTTGCTGGGAACATCAACTCAATCTGAAATTATATTCGTTCCTTCAGAAATGCCAAAACCCTGACCAAACTTACAGTGAAGGGAAAAAATATTTGATCCCCTGCTTATTTTGTAGGTTTGCCCACTGACAAAGAAATTATCAGTTTATACTTTTAATGGTGGGTTTTTGAAATAGCGAGAGACAGAATAACAACAACAACAAAACTCATTTTAAATAAAATATAAACTGATTCAAATATTTGACCCCCTTTGCAAAACATGATGGCAAAACCCTTGTTGGCAATTGCAAACTTCTCTTGTAGTTGGCCACCAAAATGTTCCGAATGCTGGAGCCGGCGCCGGGAGCTTGTGACGTCATAGCCCTGCTCCCTCATGACGTCGTGCCCTGCCCCCTCAATGCAAGTCTACGGACTTGCATTGAGGGGGCGGGGGCGTGACGTCATGAGTTCCTGGCTCCAGCGTTCGGAACAGTTTGTTCCAAACACTGAGCAACGGAGTACCCCTTTAAGGTCTGGAGACTAGCTAGGCCCCATCCATCGTCCCTTTGATGCAGTGAAGTAGTCCTGTCCCCTTAGCAAAATGTTTCACCCTCCATGAGGATGGGGGTGGTGTTCCTTGGGTCATAGGCAGCATTCCTCTACCAACGAACATGGCGAACAACACTTTCACCCAGTTTTCCTCTGAATCATTCAGAAGTTTATTAGCATAATTCAGACAGCCCTGTACATGTGCTTACGTGAGCAGGCTCACCTTGTGGGAGGTGTAGTATTTTAGTCTTTCACAGCCTAGTTTGTGATTAATTTATTTTTTGTTGACTATGGTCCCAACTGCCTTGAGATCATTGACAAGATCCTTCTCTATACTTTTGGGCTGATTCCTCACTGTTCTTATGATCCTTGAAACTCCACATGGTGAGATCTTTCATAAAGCCCATGACAGTGGGAGACTCATAGTTATCTTGAGTTTCTTCCACTTGCAAATAATCCCACCAACTGTTGTAAACTTTTCACCAAGCTTTTTGGTGAGGGTCTTCTAGCCCATTCCAGCCTTGTGTAGGTCTATAATCTTGCCCCTGACATCCTTGCACAGCTCTTTGGTCTTGGCCATGGTGGGGAGTTTGGAATCTGATTAATTGATTCTGTGGACTGGTGTATTTTATACAGGTAACAAGCGGATATCAGGAGCACTCAGGAGTGCTCCTAATCTCGGCTTGTTACCTGTATAGGACACCCAGGGGCCAGAACTCTTGATGCAAATCAATTCATAACCTATTTGAAATGTACTTTTCTTTTTTTTTTTTTTTTTTTTTTGCTATTTGATCTCTCAAAGTTAAAGGGGTATTCCGGGCAAAAACATTTTTATTTTGCCCGGAATACCCCTTTAAACCCAATCCCCCCTGAAAGAATCAGAGCGTGCCACTAAAATGCCTGAGAATGTCCCCAAAATATCCCTTTGTCAAAAATGTGCGTAAAAACCTAATAGAAAAGTGTCAATGTCTTTTCTGGTTGAGAACTCATTTTTCAACAAACATTATTTATTTATCTATATTTACCCAAGTGTAGGAACCTATGTGTAGGAGAAGCATGCGTTGGCTACTACTTGCCGGGGGACAAATAGAGTAGAGGATATTTGAACCAGGCAGCAGCGAGTGGGGAGTAAATCGGAGGTGCTCTGCTTGATAGTAGAGAACGTAGAACTAATCCACTTCACTAGGACAGTAATATGAATTGTTCGAAAGCGTCACTCAACAGATCTGAGGGGTAAAATCTTCAATGCTTTATTAAAGGGGTATTCCAGGAATTTTTTTTAAATTTGACTATGCTACAGGGGCTATAAAGTTAGTGCCGTTCATAATATAGTGTCTGTACCTGTGTGTGACTGTTTTCTCACAATTCTTCTGTGATTTTCACCCCAATATGTACTTTTAACAGCATACAAAATGACTGTTGTCTCAGATTTCCCAGGGTGCAATGCGGCCGAGACCTGACTCACTAGTCAGCTGATGACAGGGAGCCTGTCTGCTTCAATGGGTGGAGCGATCGCTTGGTGGGAGAGAGATCAATCTGCAACTAATGCAACAGCTGTAGGCACCCTGATTGAAAACTACAGGTCTTTTGAATGGATGCAGCTCATTTATGTTTCAATGGGGCCCCCCCCCATTGAAACATAAATGAGCTGCATCCATGCAAAAGACCTGTAGTTTTCAATCAGGGTGCCTACAGCTGTTGCATTAGTTGCAGATAGTGGCTGATGTGTGGGAGGGAGGAAAATGGAATTGTGGGATTTGTAGTCAAAAAAAGAAAAGTCAAACAGGAAATATCAGTTCTCAAAAAGCTAGCCACAGTGTTATGGTAATCTCACAACATAGCCATTTAGCCCCAAGACAAGTGCAGATCCTTCCTAAGCATGTCCATTACTGTCTGCCAGGTATGTAATAAAATCACCTTATGGTGGATAACCCCTTTAATATCTTTAAAACATTGTGCAGTCTTGGCATGTCAGGAGGGAGTAATGTGAGGTTAAAGGGGTACTCCGGTGGAAAACATCATAATTTTTTTTTTTATATCAACTGGTGCCAGAAAGTTAAACAGATTTGTAAATTAAATTACTTCTATTTTCTATTAAAAATACTTTTAAACAGCTGTATGCTACAGAGGAAATTCTTTTCTTTTTGAATGTCTTTTGTCTTGTCCACAATGCTCTCTGCTGACACCTCTGTCTGTGTCAGGAACGGTTTGGAGCAGCATAGGTTTGCTATGGGGATTTTCTCCTGCTCTGGACAGTTCCTGATACGGGCATCAGGTGTCAGCAGAGAGCACTGAGGACAACACAAAAAAAGAAATTTAAAAAGAAAAGAATTTCCTCTGTAGTATACAGCTGCTAAAAAGTACTTGAAGGGTAAAGATATTTTAATAGAAGTAATTTACAAATCTGTTTAACTTTTTGGCACCAGTTGATTTAAAAAAAATGTTTTCCACTGGAGTACCCCTTTTAAGGATAGCGGTAGCTACTTCACTCTGTCTTGCGCTTTGTGAGGCCTCACGAAGTGCAAGACTGCGTGAAGTAGCTACTGCTATCTTTAACCTCACCTTCCTCCCTGCTGACATGCAGAGACTGCACAATGTTTTAAAGAAATAATAAAGCATTGGAGATTTTACCCCTCCGATCTGGTGAGTGCCGCTTTCTAACGATTCCTATTACACAAATGTAGGCCCTGCACCTTCTCCCGATGTATGAAGTGCACTCAGGAGCTAATGCTGGCTCATGTCCAATCTTAACCCTTTAGATGTTGTAGTCAAAGTTGATCATGGCATCTTAAAGTGCCAAATTTCTTATCCCAGTCCTTTTTAGGGTAGCTGAATTCACAGGGTCCTGATCAGCTTAGATGACAGCTTGTGGTCACTTACTCTACTTCCTGCCATCTGATCTGCGCTCCATCTGTGCAGCCTCAGCAGCTTGTGCAAGTCTAGTGCTGATAACAATAATGGATGCTGTGCTATGGCACAGCATTGTTCAGTGTTTGCAATTGAACGATTACAGGCAATTGTTCCCTATGGGGACTAAAAAATGTGTTGAAAAAGTTAATAAATGTGAATAAGCCCTTTCCATTTTTACAACATTTAAACAAACAAACCTATGTGGAAATGTTCTAAAATAGAACTCTGATGAAAGCGGATAATAAATTGTCTAAAAATAAATATCAAAGTCTGGAATTGCTTATTTGGTTAACTACCACAACCATCAAAAAGTCCCATCAAAACAAAAATGGTACAGATCACAAAAAATTAGCCCTCATACCCGTATGCAGGAAAAATAAAGAGTTATAGGAGTCAGAAGAGGGCAATTTTAAACATACTCATTTCCTTACAAAAAATTAAAAGAAGTAAATTAAGGCAAGCTATATGAATAGAAAATTATTGAAATCATATGAACCTACAGAATAAGGGTGCGTTGAATCTCTGCTCGCGGAATTGAGCTAGCAGAGATTCAGCCTGGCAGCCGCCGTCGGCGGTAGGACCCCACGGCACTGCGCCGTCGCCATTGACAGCAAAGCAGTGCTTGTGGAATTCCGCACAAAGAATGAACCTGTTCATTCTCTGTGCGGAACAATTTCAGCGGCAGAATTTTCTGCCACTGAAATTGCTTAGTGGGAACGGGTCTTGCGGAAACCCATTCACACTGATGCAAAAGTTCACTGCGCGTCATTCCACTAGCGTAATTCCGTCTGTGGAATTAAAGGGGAACTGCGTAGTGTGAACGCACCCTTAAGATAATGTGTCATTGTTACTGAAAAGTGCACTGTGTAGAAACAAAACTAAACCCTTCAAAAGTTGGCAAATAGTTTTTCTTTTCCCCTCCTAATCATTAGAAAAGCATTGGGAGACTGTAGATACATTGCAGGAAGCTAGAGTCTGTCTAGCAGCAGCATTAGATCTACGTTTGTTCTCCCGCTCTTCCAGGAAAAACAACGCATCACTTGGTGGATTTGGCAGCTTCACTGTTACATCTTTTTCTTTCTTTTTTTTTTGCTAGGTTTTGCAGAGCGACATGTCATGTGTTGTGTGCTTTACTGAACCATCAGGTACCCCACTCAGGTCTTTACACAATCTTCCTTGCCTTGTAATGATCAGCAGTTAAACTGCTTTCCTGTATGGTTGCCTAGCAACATGCTATAGAAGAGGGCAAAAACAATGGGAAATGAGGAATCTGCTGGCTTTTGGAATATTAATGTCATCGTGTTTGAAGCTTCAAATCAGTCACAGTTCAGTAGTAAAGTAGAATCATTACCATTTAGACGAGGGATGCAGGGAGCTGCCGCGGCCTCCATTGCTTCTTCAATCTGTTGGATAAATATTGGAGATTTTTCTAGAAATGTTATGATTTGCTACCTAGCCAAATATATAAACTGGATTTAGTGTGAGAATAAAGGAAACTGCTAATGAATAAACCAGCAGGCTTGTCTATCCCATTGCACCTTCCCCCATTTATTATTGATTCAAAGTATTTATGGCCTTTCACCAGGAAGCGGTCAAATGCGCAGCGAATGCGACAAATGCTCTTCATTGTCCTTGCCGAAGTGGTTAAGTTGTACCTCACATATTGTGTGTATTCGCACATTTTTGGTTACACTGCAGCATTGGGATTTAAAGGGTGCCTTACGATATACGTGCTGCGCATACAGGGAAGTGATTAACGTCTTTAGCATATTGCTTACTTTCAGCAGGCAGCTGCTTCCACTGCAGAGGCATGCTGGGAAGACGTCACCCAGGGTCGAGCAGAACTCCAGAAGGCACTTGACTTAACCACAATACGTATTCATTTTGCCGTCTTATGTTCAATCCCTAACGTCACGACCATCTTTCTTTATTGAGAGAATGGCCTTCCATACGAACCCTGTTTTCATTTCTTCCCTATATACAAAGTAGATGTAGTTGGGGACCTGCTCACAGCTTGTCTTGCCTTGATCTATGCTGGGTAACCTTACAGTATGGGGGTCTAATGGATATATGGGGTCCTAGGTGAATCGTCGCTTATTTTCTATACATTTTACACCTAGTTACAGCTGTGCCTTCCACCAGTTATTCAGTAATCATTTTCTTTAGTGATTTAGTATAGCTTTTATTTGTGCATGTTTGTATATTTATTTACAATGCTGTTATGTGCGTTGTTTAGGAATAGCTACTCTGAATATTGATACAGATTGAGTATCTCACACTAGATTATGTTACCATATGGTATTCCCACCGTTGCATAGCTTAAAGGAACAAAGTTTTAGTTGAGAGTTTGAAACACCACTGTAATGAAGTGGTGACACTCAGCTTTCTCCCCCCGCACTAACCAGCGGTACTGACTGGTAGTGTGGGGGATGCTGGTAGTGCAGATCCGCCCTGCCGTTCGGCCCTAATCTTTTTATTTTCAGTATATGCTAATTAGGTGCTAATTTGCACCACCCTGCTCTGTAATGAAGAGAGAGGGGAGGAATATTGATGAGCTGGGCGACGCTGCGGCCAGAAACGCTGACGTCAGAGTGCCAGTTAGCCTGGTCGGTGCAAGTTAGCACCTAATTAGCATATACCAAAAATAGAAGATTGCGGCGGATCTGGGCATGGTAGGCATCAAACTGATCAGAGTCCCCTGCACTACCAGCCAGTACCACTGGTTATTGTGGGGTGAGCAAGCTAACTGTTTTCCATTTAAAGGGTTAAACCAGCTTGCAGTTAGAGTGGAACTTAAAGGGGTACTCCGGTGGGAAACTTTTTTTATTTTTTGTTTATTTATTCTTTTAAATCCACTGATGCCAGAAAGTTAAACAGATTTAGTAAATTACTTCTATTAAAAAATCTTAATCCTTCCAGTACTTAGTAGCGGCTGTATACTACAGAGGAAATTCTTTCTTTTTGGATTTCTTTTCTGTCACGACCACAGTGCTCTCTGCTGACACCTCTGTTCATGTCAGGAACTGTCCAGAGCAGGAGAAAATCCCAATAGCAAACATATGCTGCTCTGGACAGTTCCTAAAATGGACATAGGTGTCAGCAGAGAGCACTATGGTCGTGACAGAAAAGAAATCCCAAAAGAAAAGAATTTACTCTGTAGTATACAGCTACTAATAAGTACTAGAAGGATTAAGTAATATACACATCTATTTAACTTTCTGGCACCAGTTGATTAAAAAAAAAAAAAAAAAAAAAAAAAAAAAAGTTGTCACACCCATTTTAAAGGCCCTTTTTTATTTTTTATATATATATAATTAATATGGGCTGATCTTTCAACTAGCACTGATCTAGTAAATTGGTTTGTATTTAACGCAGGTCTCCACAAATCCCAGGTGCCATGTCTCCATGGCTACTGAGAAATTTGCCCTAGTGCCTAGGTTCCTGTCAGCCCTTTGTGACCCATGATGAACAATTACATCATGGGTTGGGTGAGGGAGTCTGACGCACGCTCTGGAGTCGACCCTTTGTGCTATCCGGTAGGTTTTAATATCTGTAGCTGACTACTGCTACTGGTAATGACGGACATAGGAGATCAAGTTTGCAAAATAAATAAATAAAAAAATCAGATCACCTCTTTTCTCATTTACCAAATAAATAAATAAAATGGTCCTATTTGATGTGAATACTATGTTCAGGGGGTATGGTTACATTGAAGGGGGACATGTTGGTGGAAATAGACCCTGTAGGCTTTATCTCTACAAATATATGCAGATTGCGGAGTTCACCAGTTAGGAAGAGGAAAGTTGTATTTGGCAGATGGTCAGGTTTTCAGGAATAGGCCGTGTGTTTATTTGGGGGTATTCTACAAGTCTAGAACGCTATATAATTTTGGAGGGAATTCTTGGATCTTGTGTGTTACTGGTTTCCTCTCAGAGATGACTAGTTTTTCGGGTTGGTGTAGGGATCGTCAGCATTTTTCCTAGTTCTTTCTTCTCGGTGTGGCATTGTTCACTATTAGTCGGAGCCCAGTCTGGTGGAAGATGATCTTCTTGTGCTTTTGACACCTGTTCTCCGTCAGTATGAGGAAAGGGCACGGAGTGCTGCTGGGCCTGCTCTCCACAAGGAGTCTGGTTACTCTTCTATTAAAAGTTATGCTCACATAGTGGTTTCCAAGCAGAATGCATTCCTGTTTCCTCTCATTTTATACAGATTTTATTTTAGCATTTTACTGATTTTTACCATTTAACTTGTTTTGCATTGCTGGAGCCATATATTGGATAACATTGCAAACATCTCAAGAGCAGAAATACAATACTAGTTGCAGCTCATGGGGCCAATGCAAATGCCCACAGGTTGGCATGGGTAGCTATACATGTGTGTTACCTATGGTCCCAGAAGGTCAGCGGAGGACGTTGCTGCAAATGGGTACTATCGGAGATCGTAGCTAGCAGTAGGTATCGCTAGGATGCATTGACTGTAAGTCCAGCGTGAAGGTGCCGACTCACTTGGCTGCTCGGTGGCACGTATCAAGCAGCCAAGTGAGCCAGCACCTTCACGCTGCACTTAACAGGGCATCCTAGCGATGCCTACTGCTAGCTACGACCTCCGATATTACCTATATGCAGCAACGTCCGCTGCTGACCTTCTGGGACCATAGGTAACGCACATCCACAGGCCAGGAGCTGCCCATGCCAACCTGTGGGTATTTGCCTTGCGGATACAATAGTTTTGTCTCAGCAATACTTTTATCTACTGGACTCACTGCGGCTTTGCAACTTACATACGGCGCTATTAACAGAGACTGCTACAACCTGGAACTTGGTATTATTTGAGACATTTACCATTCAGTCATAGCAGATATGCTGTCTGCACTAACCCTTATGCAATCTGAGAATCAAAATATACAAATATACAATCAAAAGAATTTGAGGTTACCTAGTCCAATAAGGTGGCATATATTCCTGACACAACTTTATTGAACACTTTGAAACTATAACAGTGACCCGTTTTATACAGTGGTCCCTCAAGTTACAATATTAATTGGTTCCAGGATGACCATTGTATGTTGAAACCATTGTATGTTGGGACCATAACTCTATGGAAACCTGGTAATTGGTTCTGAAGCCCCCAAAATATCATCCAAAAATAGGAAAAAGGGAGGATTAGAGAAAAATAAGTAGATAAATAATATAGATAAAGTAAGTACTTACATATAAAAGTAAGAAAGATCTGCTGGAAGTTGTAATCACTGTCTATATTTCCCAACCAGGGTGCCTCCAGCTGTTGCAAAACTACAACTCCCAGCATGCCCGGACAGCCAACGGCTGTCCGGGCATGCTGGGAGTTGTAGTTTGCAACAGCTGGAGGTGCCCTGATTGGGAAACACTGGCCTAAGAATGTCTGGGCATGCTGGGAGTTGTAGTTTTGCAACAGCTGGAGGCACCCTGGTTGAGAAAAACTGGCCTAAGAATGTCTGGGCATGCTGGGAGTTGTAGTTTTGCAACAGCTGGAGGTGCCCTGGTTGAGAAACACTGGCCTAAGAATGTCCGGGCATGCTCGGAGTTTGTAGTTTTGCAACAGCTGGAGGCACCCTGGTTTGGGAAACAATGGTTTATGTAGAGGACAGGAGCTTCTTCAGGGTCCTATACAGTACACACAGTGTCCCAAATGGAGCCGCCCTTACTTGGTGTCCAAAGGAGCAACTAACCCTGGCACAGGTAAGGAGTAGTATAGAACTTGTAGTTCCTCCCTGTACTGTAGGGGGCGCTACCAGACACCAGTCAGTGCATGCACTTCAGTAATAGAGGTGACTTACCAGTAAAATGCCCATTCTGATTGGTCAGTTCCTCCAGTTGTGACACGTTTCACAGATCTGGACTGTCCGTAGCTTTGTATGTTGAGTCTGGTTTCAAGTTACAATGGTCCAGAAAAGACCATTGTATGTTGAAACTATTGTATATTGAGGCCATTGTAAGTTGAGGGATCACTGTATCTATATTTTATAGATTCCAGCTTCTTATTTATGTATATTTATTTTTATTAAAAACACGGGAATTGATAGAAAAATCAGCTATATCCTTATTCCATTTATATTTTATATTGTTCAATTATTAATCTATTTTTATTGTAATTGTCTGTCTACACCTAGAGGTCTGAATTTCAGCAATTCTTGATTTACTTATATTTATCTACTTATTTTTCTTTAATCCTCACTTTTTCCTATTTTTGGATGACCTTTTGGGGGCTTCAGAACCGATTACCAGGTTTCCGTAGAGTTATGGTCTCAACATACAATGATTTCACTATACAATGATCGTCCTGGAACCGATTAATATTGTAACTTGAGAGACCTCTGTATAAGAGAACTAAAGAAATATCTAGGAGTAGTCAAGACATCTGTATAAGGCAAACAGACACTTTTTATAAATCTCACCCCCTTCATCAGTGGGAACAAGATTTGGAACGGATTATGAGAGTAATTGGAAGTCTGCTTTGAAAATATTACAACAGTCATTTATGCAAATACCAAAAGGGCCCCTTATATCCTATATTATGGTTGTGCCCCAATTTGGAAGTTTCTTGTCAGGTTGTAGGCATACATTCAATCCTAATCCATCATTGTACTGTTTGTATTGTACTGTGTGTATTATTTTTGTTCTTTTGATTTTGTTGTTTCGTGAAGTGCCTAAGTTACACTTCTTGTAAGTAAATATAAATATAAATATATATAAATATATTAGTCGCTCATATAATATAATTAGGGATCGACCAATATCGTTTTTTTTAGGACTGATACTCTGTGGAGGTTAGGGCCGATAACTTATACCGATATTCTGGCATAAGTTAACGGCTATTTATCTCCCACCCCCCGGCGACACCGCTGCAGATCATTAATTTTAAAGCGGGCGCTTTTAAATCTATGAACTGCAGCGCCTTTTGCGGTGCCAGAGACCGGCGCCGCCACCCACTTCTCTCCTCCTGCCTGTCCTGTGGTCCTGAATCCTATCACCGACACCGCCCGGCGCACACGCAGCGCCCCCCACACTGCGCCGTGCCCCCCCCCCCCCCCCACCGCACCGCTTCGGCCAGAGACCGCCGCCGCTGCCTCATTGCCTCCCCCATTCCCGGTTTTATAATAACCTGTTCCTGGGGTCCACTCTACTTCTGTCTCTGGCGCCGTCTTCCTGAGCTGTCACTGTGCGCAATGACGGTGACGTCTCGTTGAGGACATCACTCGTCATTGCGCAGCGCACAGCGTAACACAGGACGGCGCAGGAGCCAGAAATAGCGTGGACCCCGGGCCCCGGGAACAGGTAATTATAAAACTGGGGATGGGGGAGGCAATGGGGCAGCGGCTGGGACAGTGTGGTGGGGAGTGCGGCGCAGTGCGGTGGTGGGGGCTGTGGTGGGAGTGGTGCGGAGGGCGGGGGGACTATCGGTAGAGATGAGCGAACTTACAGTAAATTCGATTCGTCACAAACTTCTCGGCTCGGCAGTTGACTTTTCCTGCATAAATTAGTTCAGCTTTCAGGTGCTCCGATGGGCTGGAAAAGGTGGATACAGTCCTAGGGAGACTCTTTTCTAGGAATGTATCCACCTTTTCCAGCCCACCGGAGCACCTGAAGGCTGAACTAATTTACGCAGGATAAGTCATCAACTGCCGAGCCGAGAAGTTTGTGACGAATCAAATTTACTGTAAGTTCGCTCATCTCTAATTATCGGCAAGGTAATTGCCGATACCGGTAACTTCCAAAATCGTGAATATCGGCCGATAATTGGTCGATCCCTAATATATATATTAAACTTAATAAAAAAATAACAATTCTAATAACGCCTTTTATCTTATTGTAAAATGATTGTACCAATATGTGCCCCTAGATGACTTCCAGGTCCCTAGTTCTCAAGGCTGTTTTGCAGTCATGTCTTTGACCTGTATTATGTGCACAGTTTGCATTACATTCCAAGACTTGTTCAGTAGCATTCGGAGTGCTTGTGAAATGTTCACGTGGTGTTCACTGAGGTGGGTCGTCCATTCACATGTGCTTATTGTGAATATTTCTACGGTTCCCGTAACCTGCTACAGCCCTCAAACTGTAACTCTTTTTGCCTAAAAACCTTTATAGAATTTTTTTTTTCTGTTCTATCAGATTTCTGGCACATGCTCTATTGCTAAGGTTTTCTTCCTCAAAAGTATAACTTTTAGGGTGGAATATGTTGTCACAGTGAGGCAAATGGGAAGCTTGTGCTCTGTGTTAAAGGGGTACTCCGGTGGAAAACATATTATTTTTAAATCAGTTGGTGCCAGAACGTAAAATTTGAATTGTAAGTTATTTCTATTTAAAAATCTTAATCCTTCCAGTACTTATCAGCTGTTGTATGCTCCACAGGAAGTTCTGTTCTTTTTGAATTACTTTTCTGTCTGACCACAGTGCTCTCTGCTGACACCTCTGTCCATGTCAGGAACTGTCCAGAGCAGAAACCAATCCCCATAGCAAACCTATCCTGCTCTGGACAGTTCCTGACATGAACAGAGGTGTCAGCAGAGAGCACTGTGGTCAGACAGAAATGAAATTCAAAAAGAAAAGGACTTCCTCTCTATTACACAGCAGCTGATGAGTACTGGAAGGATTAAGATATTTAAATAGAGGTAATTTACAAATCAGTTTAAGCCCTTCAGGGTTCAGCGTTTTTCAGTTTTTGCATTTTTTTTTCCTCCTCCACCTTTTAAAAATCATAACACTATATTTTCCACCTAAAATTCCATATGATTGCTTATTTTTTGCGCCACCAATTTTACTTTGCAGTGACATTAGTTATTTTACCCAAAAATTCACGACGAAACAGCAATAAAAATCATTGTGCGACAAAATTGAAGAAAAAACGCCGTTTTGTAATTTTGGGGGCTTCCGTTTCTACGCAGTGCATATTTCAGTAAAAATGACACCTTCTCTTTATTCTGTAGGTCCATACGGTTAAAATGATGCCCTACTTATATAGGTTTGATTTTGTCGCACTTCTGGAAAAAATCATAACTACATGCAGGAAAATTTATACGTTTAAAAATGTCATCTTCTGACCCCTATTACTTTATTTTTCTGCATATGGGGATTTTTTTGTGCCGTGATCTGAAGATTTTTATCGGTACCATTTTTGGATCGGACATTTTGATCGCTTTTTATTTTATTTATTTTCTTTATGGTATAAAAAGTGACCAAAAATACGCTATTTTGGACTTTGAATATTTTTTTATGAGGAGTACTCCATTGACCGTGCTGTTTTTAATTAACCATATATTTTTATAGTTAGGACATTTACGCACGCGGCGATACCACATATGTTTATATTAATTTTTATTTACATTTTTTTTTTTTTATGGGAAAAGGGAGGGTGAGTCTGACTTTTATTAGGGATGGGGTTAAATTACATTTATTAACACTTTATTTTCATAAAGTGGGGACTATAACATGCAATACACTGATTTCCTACACTGATCACTGCCATGCATTAACATGGCATTGATCAGTGTTATCGCCGCTTGACTGCTTCTGCCTGGATCTCAGGAACGGAGCAGTCATTCGGCAATTGGACACGCAGAAGGCAGGTAAGGATCCTCATCGTGTCCTGCAAGATGTTTGGGACGCTGCGATTTCACCGGGGCGGTCCTGAACAGCCTGACTGAGCTGCTGGGATGGTTTCGGTTTCACTTCAGAAGCGGCGGTCAACTTTGATCACTGCGTCTGAAGGGTTAATACCGGACATCAATCCGATCGGTGATGTCTGGTATTAGCCACGGGTCCTGGCCGTTGATGGCCGCCGTGACCGACCTGATATATTGCGGGCTATGACGTCACAAGCTTCTGGCGCCGGCTCTAAGCGTTCTGAACATTTTGTTCCATATGCTGAGCAGCGGAGTACCCCTTTAACTTTCTGGGACCAGTTGATAAAAATAAATAAATGTTTTCCATCGGAGTACCCCTTTAAGTCCCTGTATGTTAGGCATTACATGCTCCACTATGTGGTCTGTGAATACTGTATGTGCAAGAGTAAGTGACACCCAACAGCTTTTATTTTTTCCACTCTTAGGGTGCGTTCACTCATGCATATTTTCTGCTGCAGATTTGCTTTAGTAGATTTTGCAGCCCATTGAAGTCATAAAGCAGAGACATGCTGGCAAATATTTTATGGTTTCCTTTTAATTTCATCATGGCTACAAATGCTTCTGTGAATGTTGTGTTTACAATATTGGATAAGACATTTATACTGTAGATAAACCTCTTTTCAGACTGATATCTCTATAATGACACTAGCAGAAATCACTACAGCAAAATATCAAAGCTCTGGCTAAAGTTCTACTCCAGCGTAGAACTTTTTTGAACTATCATCCCCGGGCTACCGGCATATAAAACAACAATCTGGACTTACCTGCCATCACTCATGCAGTACCACAGTTTCAGTCTTCTGGTGCCGTCTTCTTCCTGGTTGCCAGTTTTTAACGTTTCACACTGCTGCTCAGCCTATCTCTGGCCGAGGCGGGACATAGCTGCAGCTGGCGATTAGCTAATAAGCAGTGTGATAGGTCGACCACCAGCAACCAGAAAAAAAGACTGCACCGGAGAACTGGAGCGGCGATACCAGGGCACCGTAAAAGCGGCAGCAGGTGTGTCCAGGTTGCTGTTTTATATCCTGCTAGTCCAGTAATGATGGTTCAAAAATGTTCAACCCCTTTAAATGTATATCATAGAGTATACCATATCCCGGCTTAGGCCTCGTGCTTTGTACTAGATACTTCATCTCATTTGAGAACCCAAGTTCACATAATGAGCCAAGTGTTGAATTGGTGAAAAGCTTTGAAAAGTTAGATTTTTCTAAAGGAGAAGCACTTCTTTTTATTCCTGTCTATGCATTGTACAGATTACAACATTCTCCGACATAGCTCTTCAAGGGACAAAAGCAAATTAATAGTTTTTTATGAATGTCTTACGCTGTTATTGATGGGAAATGATGGCGGTAATAACTGATCTCAATGCAGAATTCAGTGCCAAGCCTAATGGTTTCCTGTATCTGTAACAATGTCACTTTTCACAGCTGAGTGAGACAATGGCTGCTGATTTGGAATTGTTCAACTTCTTTGTTGGAGCATTGTATGCTAATGTGGGGAAATCTATATGCATTCATCGGAAAATAATGTGAGGAAGGGAACATATGAGGGTATAGTTTAGAAAATTGGGTTTAGAAGATTGTTCTCCCAATAATTTATCTATAGGGCATTGACTTTAAAGACTTCTGGTTAGATGTCTGTGGATACAACTTCCTTCTCTTCAAAGAGATATAACATTTAATTGTAAAAAGCAGCCATACACTAGAGTAACTCTTCCCAGCATAATGAATGGGGCAATGGTGAGATAGTTAGTACTTCTGAAGAACAGATGTTTAGAAACTTATCTGTGGAGTTTTGCATAGCCCACCATTTCTCAGAAAATGTGAAAACTGTCGAGTAGAGCTTTCCAGACTGTGTATGGCGCCACGTTAGTGTGTCGGCAGCAGTCTGCAGGTGTGTCGCGGGACCAATCTGTTTGGATGCAGCAGTATCTGCTGGTCACTGTTAAGTGCTTGCGGTCCATGTTGCCTGTTCTTAAATTGGCAGCCAGTACAGCGGCCACCATAAGCCATAAGGATGTCAGGGATATTGCTCTGCAGAAGTTCCAGTCAGATGTAAGCGGCAGCCACCGAGCGAGGACCTAGTCCTTCCATGGAGCGGGATGTAGGTGTGTGATCATTAAATGGGAAGAGGGTGATGAAGGGGGTTGAGAAGATGGCACAAGGGGTCCTAAAGGGGGCTGTTAAAATGGCACAGATGGGGGGGTTAATTGTCTTGGGGTAATGAGATGGCATGTGTCTTGAAGGTGGCTGTTAAAATGGCCTGGGGTGTTATGAAGGGGGCACTGAGGGTTATTAAGGCGGGTTGAGAAGGGCACAGGGGGTTGAGAAGGGAGGTGATAAAATGGCACAGGGGTTATGGAAGTGGGTGATGAAATGGCACAAGGGTAATGAAGGAGCAAGGGGGTTTTGAAATGGCACAGGGGGTAGCACATACTGTTACAACATACAGACTCATACATAAATTGTCATTCTGAAATGTATGTGGTCACAGCCTATTTTATGAACACCTTTCATTGTATTTTTACTAATATAAAAGGTTTTAATGAGATGTTGTATTCCTATGCTTTTTGTTATCACAGTTTATGTATGTGTCCTTATCTCTTAATCACAAGTAAGATTAACCTCCCATTTACTAGTAAAAATGACATTTTAGTGTGAGACAAAACTTTGCATGTCCATAAAGCATGTCACTGACAGGAAAAGTTTGGGCAGCTCTGTCCTAGAGAGCATGTCAAATCGTGGTCCTACTTTCTCCCGGCAACAGGTGTTTGGGAAGAAAAGAATCAGGGCAGGTTGGATTTTAACGTGTCCAATCTTTTGTCTGAGAAGGTAATCCGACAGAAGACGTGGCTTTATGCATCTTCCTTAGCCGAGGCGTACATGCACTTGTATGAGATGTTGGGGTAAGGAGAGAGGACTAAGCCAATGCCAGATGCCTGTGATGACAACTTATCTTTCCTGAAAACAAAAGGATTGGCCATGGTGAAATTCTGCCCCGTACACATTAGGTTGTCATTAATCTTATGCCTATGAACACCTTTCACACATGACCATTGACAGGAACATATGCCTTGTCCATACCAGAAGTGTAGTTAAGACATATTGATGTATTTGATACTGTAACACAGGCAGGATATTATACAAGGAGTAAAGTCACCCATAACATGTAAAGAAGTCATATGAAAGCTCAGATCAGTTCCAGGCCACAAAGGGTGAAATTCCTGTCTAAGTACTGAGTCTTTCTGAATCTGTTTAACAAGCATACTTATAGCATGGAGAAAATGGACTGTTCCTCAGCTGGTTGTCAAAGAAGGCAAACAAACAGGAGAAATAAAAAGTTTACACACACAGTTCCCCCACAAATGAATTTATTACAGGGCTTTCCCAAAATAGCATGTCTGGAACTCCCATTCCATGGATGGTTGGGACAGGTTATGCCTTAGGATGACTGGAGTGTTGTAGCAGCCATGATTTCCACCAGTTTGATGAACAGAGTATAGAATACATATACTACCCATAGACTGAGGTTTCACACGGGGACTTTTCTTGTGTGGCTCACAGTCTGCGCTTTTTTAATGTATTGTAGTGTTTATAGCCAGAATAGTGCAATACGAATGTATAAAAATCTACAGAATGTATATTCAGAAGAGGTAGGACCCCCTTTTGCATTTAAAACAGCTATAATACATTGAAGAATAGACAAATATTAATCATGAAATAAAATGATGTCCATTTTGTTCTACGAACCCTGTTGTAAGGAATGCCCGCACAGGCTTAATACACTGCTCAAAAAAATAAAGGGAACACTATGATAACACATCCTAGATCTGAATGAACTAATCGTATGAAATACTTTCGTCTTTACATAGTTGAATGTGCTGACAACAAAATCAGACAAAAATGATCAATGGAAATGAAATTTATCAACTCATGGAGGTCTGGATATGGAGTCACACTCAAAATCAAAGTGGAAAACCACACTACAGGCTGATCCAACTTGGATGTAATGTCCTTAAAACAAGTCAAAATGAGGCTCAGTAGTGTGTGTGGCCTCCATGTCCCCGTATGACCTCCCTACAATGCCTGGGCATGCTCCTGATGAGGTGGCATATGGTCTCCTGAGGGATGTCCTTCCAGACCTGGACTAAAGCATCCGCCAACTCCTGGGCAGTCTGTGGTGCAACGTGGCGTTGGTGGATTGATGTCCCAGATGTGCTCAATCGGATTCAGGTCTGGGGAACGGGCGGGCCAGTCCATAGCATCAATACCTTCCTCTTGCAGTAACTACTGACACTCCAGCCTCTAGCATTGTCTTGCATTAGGAAGAACCCAGGGCCAACCACACCAGCATATGGTCTCACAAGGGGTCTGAGAATCTAATCTCTGTACCTAATTGCAGTCAGGCTACCTCTGGCAAGCACATGGAGGGCTGTTCGGCCCCCCAAATAAATGCCACCCAACACCGTTACTGACCCACCACCAAACCAGTCATGCTGGAGGGTGTTGCAGGCAGCAGAACGTTCTCCATGGTGTCTCCAGACTCTGTCACATCTGTCACATGTGCTCAGTGTAAACCTGCTTTCATCTGTGAAGAGCACAGGGTGCCATTGGCAAATTTGCCATTCTTGGTGTTCTCTGGCAAATGCTAAACGTCCTTCACAGTGTTGGGCTTTAAGCACAACCCCCACCTGTGTATGTTGGGTCCTCATACCACCCTCATGGAGTCTGTTTCTGACCGTTTGAGTGGACACATGCACATTTGTGGTCTGCTAGAGGTCATTTTGCAGGGCTCTGGCAGTGCTCCTCCTTGCACAAAGGCTGAGGTAGCGGTCCTGCTGCTGTGTTGTTGCCCTCCTATGGCCTCCACCACGTCTCCTGATGTACTGGCCTGACTCGTGGTAGCACCTCCATGCTCTGGACACTACGCTGACAGACGCAGCAAACCTTCTTGCCACAGCTCGCATTGATGTTCCATCCTGGATTAGCACTACCTGAGCCACTTGTGTGGGTTGTAGACTCCATCTCATGCTACCACTAGAGTGAAAGCACCGCCAGCATTCAAAAGTGACCAAAACATCAGCCAGGAAGCATAGGAACTGAGAAGTGGTCTGTGGTTACCACCTGCAGAACCACTCCTTTTATTGGGGATGTCTTTCTGCTTATTGCCTATAATTTCCACCTGTTGTCTGTTCCATTTGCACAACAGTATGTGAAATTGATTGTCAATCAGTGTTGCTTCCTGAGTGGACAGTGTGATTTCACAGAAGTATGATGGACTTGGAGTTGCATTGTGTTGTTTGTGTTCCCTTTATTTATTTTTTTAGCAGTGTAGTTATTAAAGTCTGGTGACTGGGCTGTCCAAGGTAGATGCTTCACTTAATTTTCATGCCCCTTGAACCTAGATCCAGTGCGAAGAGCAGTGGATAGGAGCTTTGTCACCCTTGGCTGGACAACTGCACCCCTGTCCGGAAACAAAGAATCTCAAGATGCTGCTAGGCTGTTAATTCAGCTTTAAAGATAAATATCTGGCCCAAAAGTGCCATGATATTGCTCCCCAAACCATACAGGACCCGCACCATGCTTGACAGTGGGTATAGGGCAGGCAACACTGTAGGCTTCATCCTGTGATTTCCAGACAAATGCCCAACTAAAAGTGGAAACACGGTAAACAGGACTCCTCATCTGACCGTTTTGCCCTTAAACTTTTATTCAACTCTGCAGTCATTTTAGGGGCCTTAGAGTTTTTTGTTGTGTTTTTTTTTTTTATATTTGGTACAGTGCTTTTTCTTTTTTACGTGTCAAGTTTCAACTTTCGACCACAGCTACTCCTTTTGCCCCTACCAAACTTGCACCAACAATCATGCCAGGTCTGACTGGATTTTTAAATGATTTTAAGAAACGCATAAGTAATAGTTTAAAAGCAATATAAGCTACGTGACTAAGAATAAAAGTGTTACTAATGATGGCAGGTGTGTAATTATGTGACAGTAGGGTTGTTCTAAATATTTTGTCCAAACCCTTTTTCTTTTATGTTTTTATAGTGCATAATGTACAGGGTGGACGTAAAATTCTATCCCTTAATAAAGTGTTATGTGAGGTAAACTCTTGGCATTGGTAAACAGGCACTTTTTTAGATTTCGGGTGCATTACCTTTTTAAAGTACTATCTACATGACATCTACTGTTATGATGTTGTGTTACTGGTTCTTCTATTCCCAGGGTGAGCTCTTGGATGACTTCACAAGTCCTTATGGGGATTAGTAGTTTACTGGAACAATCAATAACAGTTTGTTATGCTCTGTGTCTGGGCGTTCTGCTTCTAGTACATGTTACAATGCTTCAGTTCACGGATGTTATACTCAAGGACAGGAGTCTTGATGATGGAACAATGTGTGTATGTATGAATGTGTGTTTATCGCCCTCTCCACCCCTATAACAAATTCCGATTTATGATTCTGCTCAGTGGTTTGCATGCCATGTAAAAAAATGTAAAACCTAGGTTTTCATGGGGTGGAGGTATTCACACTCCAGCTCAAACATCCTGTTTTGGTAGGGCTCAGGCTGCTGGGACCACCACCCATCTTCTGAATGGTGGCTTCGCCTCAAGGTAATTTGTGGGACAGTACTTGGTTTGCGAAACGTGGCATTGGTATGTTTTTTTTTTTAGACACAATGGAAAATTACAGTCAACGCCTTCCAATGTTTCAATTCTCAGATCTTTTCAGTGTGTCTGCACAAGAGCGTAGGTTGTGGATCAGGGTTGTGGAAATAAAAAATAAATAAATAAATAAAATTAAAAAAACTACTTGTCCAGGGACTAAAATGGAGCACAATCTACTTGTCCCTCATGACCATCCACTTATCCTGGTACATAAAATAATTTTAACCAAAATAGTCTGTAAATAAGGACTTTATTAATAGAAACTTAACAGTTGGTAGGAAGGGTGGGCTCCCCCAGTAGGCAGACAGAGCCCCAGAAAGAGGAGTCCCCCATTAGGTAGAGCTCCTCCATATGTAGACAGGTCCGCAGATAAATATGACCCCCATCAGGTAGGGCTCCCCAATAGGTAGTCAGACCCCCAGACAGACATGACCCCCATCAGGTAGGGCTCCCCAGTAGGTACACAGGCCCCCAGATAGATATGAAACCCAATCAGGTAGGGCTCCTCAGTAGGTAGATAGGCCCCAGATAGATATGACCCCCATCACTGATGGGAGTCATATCTATCTGGGGGCCTGTCTACCTACTGGGGAGCCCTACCTGATTATTATGTGGGGCTTCCCAGTTGGTAGGCCCCCAGATAGATATGACCCCCGGTAGGTAGGGCTCCTATTTAAACAAATACACCCCCTAAGTTTCAACCAGGGTGCCTCTAGCTGTTGCAAATCTACAACTCCCAGCATGCCCAGACAGCCGAAGGCTGTCTGGGCATGCTGAGAGTTGTAGTTTTGCAACTGCTGGAGGCACCATAGTTGGGAAGCACTGCCCTAAGTAGATAGGTTAGCCCCTAGTGGTAGGCAGGTCCTCCCTTTATATAGTAAGTAGCCAAGTTTGAGTAAGTAACTCACTGCTACTCGCATCTCCCTGTTGCCTGCGGGGACTTCCTGGCGGAGGTGCGCGCAGTGAGTGTCATCATTGAACACGCCGCGCAGGACGTCGGTGTCCCGCACGTGTGATGACGTCACTCGTCGTGCGCACCTCCGCCAGGAAGGCTCGCTATAGGCTGCAGCATACAGTTGCGGTGTTTGTGAATTCTTTCGGCATTTAGCGCTGCTTGCCTGAGGCTGGGCTAAATGCCTGAAGAAATCACCTGCCCGGCACCCGGTACTGCATGTCCCGGGCGTCAGGCGATACAATTCCCACATTCCTGTGGATACATATTTTCCTTGCACAATGGTGTTCACTTCTACCAGCTGTGAAGGAAACTGTAGCACAGTCCCTGAATTTATATTAAACTGTCTTGGTCTTCCTTGAACAGCGGGTAGACTGGAATAACAGAAAATGTTGTATACGAGGGTCTTCCCAGTCAGACTCTCCATGATCAGTCATGAAGTTATAGACTAGCAATATGGTATCTGTTCCCTAAATGTAACTATATTTTTAAAATAGTCTTGTATGATAAGTAACCGTGGCCTTCCCAGACATTGCCAAACTACAACTCCCAGCATCCCCGGATAGCCAATGGCTTGAAGTTGTATCCCCTGGAGCGCCAGAGTTTGGAGATCAGCAACGTGTGTGTTGATTGATGTGGTTGGAAGAATAAGGCTTCCTGGAGCTATTTAATATAGATTATATGGGCCATAAGGTTGTGTGTCTAAGACGTGCTAATGCGTTTAAGTAATTTCCCTCCCTGTAGTATATTTCTGACTTGTCTTGTGGATATGTACATTTAATCTGCACTGAGTGTTATATACACACATTACTGTGTGTCGTGGTGTGAATAGCGTCCACATGGAAACTGCCCTCTCATATTGAGCACTACCTGTGGTGCCAACTAGCATCAGTATAACTGGCATTCTGCACAGGACTCAATGATTTTAGTGATGTAATTAAAACAAGGAAACCCTGAGCTGACAAGTGAATGTGAATGATGGGAGGTTGGGATCGACCAATGCAGATGAACAGATGGCACAAGAAATGATTGGGCTGTTAGAATCCCCCGGGGTAGGTTTGGCCTGGCAGCTGTTCATCTGAATTGATGTATGTAGATAGTACAGGATGACTTCCCATAGCTTCATTGCTGTGATTTCAAATGACAGTAAAGAATGGAATCTTCATAGCAATATTATTATGGATGATGACTGGACATTGATCATTTTACCAGATTAATTTCCCAAGATACAGCTGACGGCTAGCCGCCATATTTAAAAACTGCAGCATTCTCGATCTACGGCTGTAGTGGGCTTAGTAGTGAATTTAGTGGGAGAGTGTAATTTAGGGTAAAAATTGTTATTGGACTTCTACATGCAGTCAAGAGACCCATGTCATGTTTACTATGTGGTTTTACTGGTTCTGAGAATATAGGAATAAATTTCAGTAAAAAATGAGATTGGTGTTTGTTTGTTTATGTTTTTATTTATTGATGGGGGGGGGGGGGGAAATCAACAGAAGTAATTATTTATTTAAACTTCTAATGTTAGGTTCACATTGCCATTGTGCAGTTCTTATCAGTACCATTTTCGTTTAGATGGGACTTTTTGAAGTATATGAAGTGACCAAAAAATACACAATTCAGGACTTTGGTATTTGTTTACGATACCACATAGATTTGTTTTTGTTTGCATTATTTTATTTAAAAAAAAGGGGGTGATTCCAACTTTTTTCACAGAAGGGGCCTAATAACGTTTTTTATAAAATTTTACTATTTTTTAGTCTCCATATGTGACTATTACTTGCAATCTTCCATAGAATAGCATTGATCAGTGTTATCGGCACCAATAGCTGCTGAGGCTGCCTACAGGACTGGGGTGCCGATCAGACTAGCAGAGTTAAGGTACGATTGTCCTCTCGGTTGAGTGGTACCCCGTGATTTTGTTGCAGGTGTCCCGATTAGCCCACTGAGCTAGCCAGAATTCCTTTTTATCCCATTTTAGATGCTGCTGTCAACTTTGATCACTGTGTTTAAAGGATTAATGCTGGATATTTGCCTGATCATAGATGTCCGGCATAAACTATCGATTCTGGCTGCTGATAGCAACTGGAACTTACTGGGTATGAAACGCGCTTCAATGGGTAGCAAAATCAGCTGCAGAAAATATGCAATTTACCATAAAGTTAACTGTCGTTAATGTTTTATTTTTTTAATTCATGAACTACACAAAAATAAAAAATAAAAGGAACACTTAAACAACACAATGTAACTCCAAGTCAATTACACTTCTGTGAAATCACACTGTCCACTCAGGAATTGATTGACAATCTATTTCACATGCTGTGGTGCAAATGGAACAGACAAAGGGAAATTATAGGAAATTGGCAAAACACCCCCAGAAGGTGGTGACCACTACTCAGTTCCTATGCTTCCTGGCTGATGTTTTGGTCAGTTTTGAATTCTGGCTGTGCTTTCACTCTAGTGGTAGCATGAGACGGAGTCTAAAACACACACAAGTGGCACAGGTAGTGACTCTCATCCAGGATGACACATCAATGTGAGCTGAAAGTATGCTGTGTCTGTCAGCTTAGTGTCCCGAGCATGGAGGTGGTACCAGGAGACCAGTACATCAGGAAACTTGTAGGAGGGCAACAACCCAGCAACAGGACTGCTACCTCCACCTTTGTGCAAGGTGGAGCATGAGGAGCACTGCCAGAGCCCTGCAAAATGACCGCCTGCAAGCCACAAATGTGGATGTGTCCACTCAAACAGTCAGAAACAGACTCCATGAGGGTGGTATGAGTGCTTACACAGCCCTCCATGTGCTTGCCAGAGATAGCCTTACTGACATTAGGTACTGAGATGAGATTCTAAGACACCTTGTGAGACCATATGCTGGTGCGGTTGGCCCTGGGTTCCTCCTAATGCAAGACGATGCTAGACCTCATGTGGCTGGAGTGTGTCAGCAGTTCCTGCAAGAGAGGCATTGATGCTATGGACTGGCCCACCCATTCCCCAGACCTGAATCTGATTGTGCACATCTGGGACATCATGTCTCGCTCCATCCACCAACGCCACGTTGCACCACAGACTGTCCAGGAGTTGGTGGATGCTTTAGTCAGTTCTGGGAGGACATCCCTCAGGAGGCCATCCACCACCTCATCAGGAGCATGCCCAGGCATTGTAGGGAGGTCATACGGGCACATGGAGGCCACACACACTACTGAGCCTCATTTTGACTTGTTTTAAGGACATTACATCAAAGTTGGATCAGCCTGTAGTGTGGTTTTCCAGCCTGTAGTGTGATTTTGAATGTGACTCCATATCCAGACCTCCATGGGTTGATTAAATTTGATTTCCATTGATCATTTTTATGTGATTTTGTTGTCAGAACACTCAACTATGTAAAGATGAATGTATTTCATATTAGTTCATTCATTCCGATCTAGGATGTGTTATCTTAGTGTTCCCGTTATTTTTTTGAGCACTGTATAAGCTATTTTAATACATTAATATTCATTTGTGAAATTGCTCCCATTCTGTGTAAAAATTTTTAAACCTGCACATGTTTGGGAAAGGCTTGGAAGGAGCCCGAAATGCAGCCACCTCCACATTGTAGGCTCTGGGTCACTTGATATATTAAATCACCAAGTGACCTAGAGCCCACTATGTGAAGGTGGGTGCATTTCGGTCTCCTTCCAGGCTTTACCCAATTTACCCTTATTGTCAAATTTGGACGAGAGTAGATAGTATTTGGTGATGACGTACTTCTTAACCACATGCTCTCGCAGACAACTGTCACAAGTTTCCCAGTTCTTTCCACTGCCATTGTATGGCATGGATATTTAGTAAAAAGACCACCCTGGCACTGTGTTATCAGGCAATAGGATGTCTTTTGAGCTTTTTGTTTGAAACACATTGCGATACAGGAGGGACTGTGATGTGACTTCTGGGTTATCCCAGGTGATCATTTCAATATAATCTTTAGCTTCAAAATTGAGTAGGCACAATATAAGTAAAAATAGGTAAGTAAATAGGCTTGTAGTGGAGACCGAAGATATTGGGGGAAAATTTATTAAAACCTGTCCAGAGGAAAAGTTGCTGAGTTGCCCATAGCAGCCAATCGGATCACTTCTTTCATTTTTGAAAAGGCGAGAATAAAGGAAGGAATCTGATTGGTTGCTATTGGCAACTGGTCAACTTTTCCTCTGGACAGGTTTTGATAAATTCCCCCCATTGTCCGATCAGAATAAAATTTTGCACCTGATTTGCACTTATGCCAGTCATTAGGATTCGATCAGAGAAAGTAGAAAAACAAGCCACCCTGGTGTGGAACACAACTGTACCACTATCATCCTACAAAAAAAACAGTAACAAAATGTTTATTTGTGAAAACCAAACTGATTAATAAACATTTTAGGCAATCAACGGAGTTATTGTTATGGCTAAATGTAACCCCTTCACCAACATAACACATGTGGCTGCTGCAGTAAAATACCACCAGTGCCAGAACAAATCTTCAGCATGGCCTAATGCTAAAATAGGCTTACGAGAAATACATGACCTGTATTGTTCTCCTTTGCAATGCGCTGTGAAATTGTAGGCATGCCTCTAAACTAATAGAACATTAGTGTTGCTTTGATTGTATTTTATGCATTGCTGTAAAACGAACATGTAATAGCGTGATGCTCCAGAATGCTTCATGAAAAGACAGTGACTTTCACAATTTTTTTTATCTTGTTGTAACACAAGTGTGTACTGTGTAATCTTTAAGGTAGTGTTCCTTTTTAGTTCTAGCATTTCCGCTTTTTAAAGCATGCTTTCTAAGGCAGTTGCACAATAAGAAAATTCTAAAAAGATCTTCTAAGCAGATAGGAAATGTGAAAAATCTTTAGTGACCAATCTATTGGCTGTGAGGGTTGTTTGAGCCTAAATACTGTAGGTGCTGTAATTTCAACAAGTTTTGAATAAATTAATAGTTCAACTGAATAGGAGAATCTTTTTAGAGAAAAGTACATTTTTCTTTTATCCGGCTCCTTTCGTCCCTCAAGAACATGTTATTTACTCTTATGAACATCTTGTGTGTGTCCTGGGAGAAAAGATGGACTATTCACTCACTGGGAGAGAAGGTTACATGCTGCCCATACAAATCTATGGAGAGGGAGGGAAGATGTAGAGAAGGGGGGAGTAGCTGGAGAGAGACAGAAGCAAACACACTGATGAGAGGATACAGGAGCACTGCTTATCTGAGCTCTAGTTAACTTAAAGGGGTACTCTGCCCCTTAACATCTTATCTCCTATCCAAAAGATAGGGGAGAAGATGTCAGGGAGATCGCGGGGGTCTCCAGCGGCAGGACCCCCGTGATCTCCCTGCTACACCCGGCGTTGGTTTAGAGCATCGGGTGCAGCACCGGAGGCTCATGACGTCACGGCCACACCCCCTCAATGCTAGGCTATGGTAGGGGGCGTGACACCCCCTCCCATAGACTTGCATTGAGGGGCATGGCCATGATATCACGAGCGGGGCGTGACCGTGAAGTCACAAGCCTCCGCATAGCCAGTCATTTGACACTGAGCGCAGGTTGCTCTGTGCACTGGATGTCTGGGGTGCCGCAGACGAGATTGCTGGGGTTCCCAGCAGCGGGACCCCCGCGATCAGACATCTTTTCCCCTATCCTTTGGAGTATCCCTTTAAGTTGACTCTCACTATATAATTAGTGTAGTACCAGACACCCAGCTTAAGATAAACACCACATGTTTTATCTCACAAAATAGTCGGTGTCCCATGGAGGCTAGCAGAGCCCATATTATGGCTTTCACACCAGAGAGTCTGTTCCCGTACAGCCTCTCACATTGTGCAGAATATTTATTAGCCCAATAATGAGCAACCTTCAGTACCTGGGCTGACTCAAGCTAAACCAATAACCTGGATGGGCCAGGAAGGGAATGGCAGGACCCACTACCAACCTGCCTGTCATCCCAAAAATCCAGGAACAGGGCTTCTCAATATCTCCTAGTTAGCTATTTCTTGGTAAGGACCCCCCCACCCCACCCCACCCCACCCCAATTCCAGTTTTTCTTGGATGCGATGTGTTTTTCCTGAAATCTAGTGATCACCCAACGGCTCCATGCTGCTGCTTTTTAGGGTGTGCTAATGGTATAGGGGACCTCCTATTTTGTATGTGCAGTGTATAGGAGGCATCATAGAGGCTAGGCTCAATCTACTAGCTCAGGGGCAACCGAGATGCTATATGCTAAAAAAATGCTATATATAGGTTGTGTAATGGATGGAAATAGAGCCACTCATCTTGAGCAGCACACACATTATTTTACCCTAAAAGTTGCCTACAAAGAGAGGTATGCTTAATAATAAGACCTGGGACTGTATTTTTATATAGTATGTTTTAATCCTATATCATTTGCTTGTGTTTTCTTAAATATAGTTTCTCCAGCCTTGAATTTCTAGTCTCGTGGTGTGTAGGTTATCTTATGTTACTATCTTGGGTTCGCACATCCTCCACAGTAGTATTGAAGCATTTAAAAGCTACACTAGTAATATTGTTGACCTAAAAACGTTGTTTCTGAATAAGACACATATGCAAGAAGTATTGTAGCTGAATAGAAAATCTCTCTATTATCACTAGCCAAGCAGGCATTCGTGTGCCCTTCATCAGATATGATGGTGCAACTACATTCAAATAATAAAACTATTGTAGAAGGAACAAGTGTGTATTCAAATTTTTTTTTTTTATTCTTAACTCCTTTGCATATAGGCAGCATTTATATTGACTCTACCCTTGTGTTTCATTGTATCTATGAATTCAGGTCCTTTTTTAATTTCTCTCTTGTTAAAGTACTGCAAAACATTGGGTCCCATCGAAAATATCCATTTCAACCTGCAGGCTTTAATGGAATGACTGACTTCAGCTTAAAGGGGAACTCTGGTGGAAACAAGTAGAAAACAAATGTTTTCAAATCAACTGGTGCCTGAAAGTTAAATAGATTTGTAAATTACTTCTATTTAATAAGTTTGATCCTTCCAGTACTTAGCTGCTGCATAAACCAGAGAAATGTGTGAATTTATTTTCTGTCTGACAACAGTGCTCTCTGCTGACACCTCTGTCCGTGTCAGGAACTGTCTTGATTAGAAGCAAATCCACATAGTAAACCTCTCCTGCTCTGGACAGTTATTGACAGATGAGCAGAGAGCACTGTGGTCAGACAGAAAATAAATTCACAAATTTCTCTGTTTTATCCAGCGGCTAATAAGTACTGGAATGATCACACATTTTTAATAGAAGTAATTTACAAATCTGCTTAACTTTCTTGCACCAGGTGACTTGAAAACTTTTTTTTTCCCAAAGGAGTTCCCCTTAAGGACGTAGGGCGTACCTGTACGCCCTACGCCCGGTCCCGGTGTTTAAAACGGGGTCACGCCATGACCCCGCATCACACCGGGTCGGTTCCGGCTGCTAATCATAGCCGGGACCCTGGGCTAACAGTGCGCGCGCTGTTAACCCTTCTGACGCGGCGATCAAAGTTGACCACAGCATCTGAAAACGAAAGAATTTTTAACATTTAAATCTTCCTGCATGTAGTTATGATTTTTTTTTTTTAGAAGTACAACAATATTCAACCTATATAAGTAGGGTATCATTTTAACCGTATGGACCTAAAAAATAAAGATAAGGTGTTATTTTTACCTAAAAATGAACTGCGTAGAAACGGAAGCCCCCCAAAATTTACAAAATGACATGTTTTCTTAAATTTTGTCGCACAATGAATTTTTTTCCATTTCGTCGTGGATTTTTGGGTGAAATGACAAATGTCACTGGAAAGTAGAATTGGTGGCGCAAGAAATAAGCCATCATATGGAATTTTATGTGCAAAATTGAAAGCGTTATGTATTTTAGAAGGTGATGAGGAAAAAATTAAAATGCAAAAAACTGAAAAACCCTGCGTCCTTAAGGGGTTAAAGCAACTCTATCGAATCTCCTGAGTAACTCTCATCCTAAGCTATGGGCATAGGGGTGACTCTACACTGATGAATATATTGTTTTCTAGGTTTTGGTTCATTTTTTTTCGTTTACTAATATAAAAGCTGTCCATAGAGAGAACCTGTGGCTCCTACTTTCCACTACATACACAGAGTGATTGACAGCTTGTTCTCTATCAGTTTGAAGAAGGTCTATATAGTTTTTGATCACTCTGTCCATGCAGTCTTTAGACGTGTATCCCAGAGCTCCGCTTCTTCCCTTCTTTTCTCCATAGCATAGGAGACCTGACAGATCCAGTTTAGGGAGAAGGCAACATGACAACTTCAGGTTCTTTCTCATATGTCAAACTGTCTCTCCCTTTAAAAAAAATAAAAATAAAGTGAAATAAAGGTCATGAAACAGCCACTAAAAAGTGACCAAAATTAAGTGACAATCTCATGACACCTTAGGGAATTGTGCAAAACAAGTTGTCAAGTGAGCCATGGCCTTCCAGTCGTCAGCCGTGTGCACGTCCTCATTATACAAGGATCATGGTCAAGTATTATGTTGACTATATTTTCTGTAAGATTCCCTCATGGTATTCATGGATCAATTCATTTAGTGCTCTGAGGTAGAACATTTATTCACCATGACCATAAAAAAAGCAAAATGCCAATGCAGTGACACTGTCCACAGTGCCAAAAGAACAATGCCATTGGAACTGAAGTGTGTGTGTTTACCATTTTAATATGTTTTTTTCCCCCTTCATTGTTGCTTAAATTGTGCATAAGTATGTGTGGAGTATTATGGAAACATACAAAGAATTGAGAGAGTTGAGATAGAATAGTGAAGACATGAACAGGGTCGATGTTTCATGGTTTTAAAGAGTTGATGCCCACATCTGCAAATTATTTTTTATATACATATATTTCACATAAAACTGTCAAGTACGGGCAAGTACGTAAAAGTAAGGGGTATAAAGAGGCATTATGAGATGTCTGAGTGGCTCCCTATGCCATTTGCTGGCACCCATGAGTTAAAGATGCTAAAATATAAGGGGCAAATGAATTGCAATACTGTTGTTTTTTATTTTTAACCACAGCAGTTTCTGTGACGGCTGCCCCAGCGGGCAAGGGTTTCACCACAGAGGACGTGCCTACATGCATGCATTCTGTTAAGATATGGCCACGTTCTGGTTTAATAAAAGATCACAGAGATAATGATTTTTCCAAAAAGCATCTGAAGGTGAAATCTGTGTTCTGATCATGGAAATGTGTAGCTATGGTAACAGAGGATTTTCGGTATTTAATCATTGTATTTTCATACCAAGGATTTGAAAAGATCAAGGCTTAAACACAGAAAGTAACAGCTCTCCAATTAGGCCAATTTAGGGCTAGAGAACAATGACGGTGAGTAAAAACCTATGCTAAATGGATTGCTAACATATAAAGCTTAAATGGGGAAAGTAGTAAAATACAAGAGAGACTCAGTCAGGCGGGTAATTCTTTTATCGCAGTGGTTCCCAACCTTTTTTTGCCTGCCTACCCCTTGGCATCCAATTTCAAAAATTGTACATGTTTGTAATTAATAAAGTTGCTGTTATTTAAAATTGCCAATTTTCAGCATTTGTATTCTAGCTTTTTACTTCCTTTTGGTACTTTACTAAACTTTTGCTAGTTCAGCCTCTACACTGTGCTGTGTGAACGCTCTTTTTCTCTACATTTACACAGCCTATGTGATTCTCTCCTGCAGACTTGTATAAGTTCTCCCCTCTCTATCCGAAGTATGCTGTTTCCAAGGCTTCTCTTCCTGTCTATCGGAGCTCCTCTGTAACCTCCTCCTCCCTCATTAAAGGAAATCTTCAGCAAAAGACAATTTATCCCTTACCCACAAGATAGGGGATACGTGTCTGACCGCTGGGACCCCCCACAACCTCCTGCACGGGGCCGCAGCTCTCCCGTGCAGGAGGCGTGTCGGCCGCAGCGTGTTTGTGCCTCCCCGCCTCTCCCATAGAATTGTATTTGAAGGGGGCATATAGTCTACCTCAGAGAGATCAACGCTACGCGCATTAGCTGCTCACATAGTGGCAATGCAGGGGCCCCATTTGGGAGATCGCAGGGGGTCCCAGTGGTCGGACCCCCCCACGATCAGACGCTTATCCCTTATCCTGTGGATAGGGGATAAGTTGTCTTTTGCTGCAGATGTCCTTTTAAAGGGGCACTGTCAGATAAAAACTATATGTTGTACATCTTGGCAACACATTAACCTTTCTAATATACTTCATAAGAAAATGTTATTTCCTTTTTATAGAAATCATGGCTTATAAAATCATGATTTTGTCCAAGCTGAAGCACAGGCATGGGCAAAGTCCAGTAAGTGAGGGTGGGCTGCTCCTCTGTGCTCTCTCCTGTCTGATAGTACTCCTCTGTGCTCTCTCCTGTCTGATAGTACTCCTCTGTGCTCTCTCCTGTCTGATTGTACTCCTCTGTGCTCTCTCCTGTCTGATAGCATTCCATAGGGACCTATAACACTGCACACACTGATCTCTCATGCTGATCACTGGCGTGTATTAACACGCCTGTGATCAGTGTTATCGGCACTTGACTGCTCCTGCCTGGATCTCAGGCATGGAGCAGTCATTCGTCGATCGGACACCGAGGAGGCAGGTATGGGCCCTCCCGGTGTCCTGTAAGCTGTTCGGGACGCCGCGATTTCACCGCGGCGGTCCCGAACAGCCCGACTGAGCAGCCGGGATACTTTCACTTTCACTTCAGACGCGGCGGTCAGCTTTGATCGCCGCGTCTGAAGGGTTAATACAGGGCATCACCGCAATCGGTGATGTCCTGTATTAGCCACGGGTCCCGGCCTTGATAGCCGCCGGGACCGACCCGATATGACGCGGGGACACCGCGTGACCCCGCGGCATATCGCTTGAGCCGGCGCAGGACGTCCTGCGTCGTTAAGGGGGTTAAAGGGGTATTCCGGGAATTCTTTTTTTATTTGACTATGCTACAGGGGCTGTATAGTTAGTGTAGTTCATAATATAGTGTCTTTACCTGTGTGTGACGGTTTTCTCACAATTCTTCTGTGATTTTTACTCCAATATTTATTTTTAACTGCATACAAAATGACTGCTGTCTCGGATTTTTCCCAGCTTGCAATGCGGTCGAGAACTGACTTGCTAGTCAGCTGATGACAGGGAGCCTGTCTGCTTCAATGGGTGGAGAGAGCAATCTGCAAGTAATGCAACAGCTGGAGGCACTCTGATTGAAAACCACAGGTCTGCAGCTCATTTATGTTTCAATGGGTGGGGTAGCTGATGTGTGGGAAGGAGGAAAATGGTATCATGGGATTTGTAGGCAAACAAGAAAACAGAAAACAACAAATTCACAGAAAGCTAGCCACAGTGTTATGGTAATCTCACAGCATAGCCATTTAGCCCCAAGACAAGTGCAGATCCTTCCTAAGCATGTCCATTACTGTCTGACAGGTATGTACTAAAATCACCTTATGGTGGATAACCCCTTTAAGGACCAGATTTGACTATGTTTGTGACTTATTTACAGTTACATTATATTCTGTAGGAACAGCTTTTTTTAAATTTATTTTTTATCTTTTCCTGGGACCCTGTTTGTAAAGACCGCAGGTGTTGCGTAATTGATTCTTCCCCCACATAACTGCACCCCATGATAAGAAATTGAGTATGGAAAAGCAGGGCTGAGCAGTGTAAAAAAAGGGAGCTGTCAGGATTTGAAACAAAGACACCTGTCAAGTCCCCGGGAATCCACACTAAGACTGCAACATCCAGTTTACAGGTTGCAAAAATAATTTCATTTTAGGTACAGAGCAGTACAGCTCTTTCCAGGAACTAGGGCTACAGTACTGTATTTTAGGGTGCGTTCACATGGCCGTCTGTCCCCATTCTTTTTTATCTCCGTTTCGATTCCGTTCTTGCAGGCTGTAAACGAATTAAAAACTGTTTAAAAAAAATCCCATTCATGTCAATGGGATTTTTTTTTTTTTTTACAATCCCTTTACATCCGTTTGTACCCGTCTGCACTCCTTTTCTTTTTTTTTTTGACAGCAGAAAAACGGCACATGTCGTATTTTTCCTTCCATCAAAAAAAACGAAGAAAAAAACGGATACAGTAAATTTAACATTGTTCTATGGAAAACGGATGAGCCTTTAAACCCTTAACGACCACGGACGTAAATGTACATCCTGGTTTGGCGGTATGACCGCGAGCATCAGAGCAGTGCTCGCGTCATACACGGCAGGTTCCAGCTGCTATCAGCAATGGCCGACATCCGCAATTGCAAGGATGTCCGCCAATAACCCCTCAGATGCTGTGATCTGTACAGATGACGGCATCTGCTTCAATGCGCATAATAAAATAGATGATCGGATCTCCCACAGTGCTGCCGTGGCGATCCGATCATCTGTAATGGCGGCCGGAGGTCCCCTCACCTGGCTTCGGCCGTCTCCCAGCGTCTTCTGCTCTGGTCTGCGATCGAGCAGACCAGAGCAGGAGATAGCTGATAATACTGATCAGTGCTATGTCCTATACATAGCGCTGAACAGTATTAGCAATCAAATGATTGTAAATAAACCTATTCGGTATCGCCGCGTGCGTAAATATCCAAACTATGAAAATATAATGTTAATGATCCCGTACGGTGAACGGCGTAAATGTAAAAAATAAAAAAAAGTTCAAAAATGCTGCTTTTTTTTGCCACATTTTATAAAAAAATATAATAATAAAAATGAAATAAGTTTTATATATGCAAATGTGGTATCGATAAAAAGTTCAGATGACTGCGCAAAAAATGAGCCCTCATACCTCCCTATATACGGACAAATGAAAAAGTTATAGGTGGTCAAAATAGGGCGATTTTTAGATTATTGATTTTGTACAAAAAGTTTTAGATTTTTTTTTAAGCGGTACAAAAATATAAGAGTATCTAGCCATGGGTATCATTTTAATCATATTGACCTACAGAATAAAGAACACATGTCATTTTTACCGTAAATTGTACAGTGTGAAAACAAAACCCTCCAAAATGTGCAAAATTGTGGTTTTCATTTAAATTTACTCCCTAAAAAATTTTTTTTTTTTGGGGGGGTTTGCTGTACATTTTATGGTAAAATCAGAGGTTTCGTTACAAAGTACAATTGGTCACGCAAAAAACAAGCCCTTATTTGAGTCTGTAGATGGAAATATGAAAGAGTTACGTTTTTAGAAGGCAAGGAGGAAAAAACGAAAATGCAAAAATAAAATTGGCCTGGTCCTTAAGGTGAAAATGGGATTGGTCCTTAAGGGGTTAATGTCATCCGCTTGCATCTGTTTTTTCAATACATTTTTTGATCCGTTTTTGATCTGTTTTTGATTCCTAAGAACAAGAACAATAACATCCGTTTGCATCAGTTATTGTCGTTTTTTTTTTTTTTTTTTTAAAGTTCTTATTTTTGACGGGTGAAGAACGGGACGGGTCTAGATGGCCGTGTGAACACAGCCTTACATACAGACTGTTATTCATAACATGATTTTGGCAGGGTTTGTTAACACACTTGCTGACTACATTAAACCCTTTTCATCATTCTGTATGTTTTTATTCTTCGAGAGTACACGAAGTGTATATTTCATGTGCAGTTCTCACTGATCCTTCTAAAGCAGTGTTTCCCAACCAGGGTGCTTCCGGCTGTTGCAAAACTACAACCCCCATCATGCCCGGACAGCCGGAGGCCCCCTGGTTGCGAAACACTGTTCTAGAGAGATGTCTGTTATGCAGTATGTGGTGTTTCCAAGTAGGGTCTCCTCATTGCCACCAAGAGAATCTGTCAGTTGCAATTCACATTCCAACTGCTGGCACTGTTAGATAGCTGCTACCTTAGATATGTGTCTGACACTTTGTGCTTCAATATCTTAAAGAAATTATTTTATTCACCTGTCCTAAGAGGTGTTCACAAGCCCTTGAAGTGCTGAGGGCTGGAACACCTCCTCCCTCTCCCTGTTTGATAGAGCACTGGACTGGAAGCTGAGCCCTCACTGTTTCCAAATCTCATTCCTGCTCTGCGTACAGGTGCAAGATTTAGAAACAGGGCTTTGCTGCCAGCTGACTGTCAATCAAGCAGGGAAAGATAATTTTATTGACTTTGGAACACCTCTTTCATACTTGGCACCAGAGAATAAAAATATTTTTCTATGTTATGGTGGCACAGACCGATAAAGGAAAGGTACATTGTATCTCCTTGCCCTAATGGCTATGTAACAGGGTCAGTAGTTTTAAGCATGAATTGCTGTTGACAGATTCCCTTTAATACCACCACAGGAGGCCTTATACGTTAGGCTAACAGACAAAATTGTTGATGGTAGCCGGTAGGGATCGACCGATATTGACTTTTTAGGGCCGATACCGATAATCTGTGAACGTTAAAGGGTACCTCTCATCAAATAAACTTTTGATATATTTTAGATTAATGAATGTTGAATAACTTTCCAATAGCATGTTAATGAAAAAATGCTTCTTTCTATTGTATTTTTCCCGATCAGTCCTGTCAGCAAGCATTTCTGACTCATGCTGGAGTCCTAAACTCTCAGAGCTGCCAGCCTGCTTTGTTCACAGCCAAACAGGCTGTGAACAAAGCAGGCTGGCAGGTCTGAGTGTTCTCCTTTGTGAACAAAGCAGACTGGCAGCTCGTAGTGTTTAGGACTCCATCATGAGTCTGAAATGCTTGCTGCCTGGACTGGTAGGGAGACCCCTAGTGGTCATTTCTTCAAAGTGGAAAATTAAATAGAAAGAAGCATATTTTTTAATAACATGCAATTGTAAAGTTATTCTGCATACATTAATCTATAATATATCAAAATTTTTTTTGATGAGAGGTACCCTTTAAGGCCGATAGCTGATAACTTATACCGATATTCCGGTCTAAGTTATCCGCTATTTCTCCACCCCCCCCGGCCCCGCAGAAGTTGCTGCAGATCAATGATTTAACTGCAGCGGCTTTTGCGGGGCAAGAGACCGACGCCGCCACCCGCTTCTCTCCTTCTGCCTGTCCTGGGTCCAACCACCGCCGCTGCCCCTCCCCCGCCTATCCTCTGTCCAGAGACCGCCGCCGCCTGCTTCTCTCCCCCCATCCCCGGTTTTATAATTACCTGTTCCCGGGGTCCGCGCTATTTCTGGCTCCGGCGTTGTCCTGCGCTGTAACTGTGCGCACAGACTATGATGTCGCGTTGAGGACGTCACTCGTCATTGCGCAGCACACAGCAATAGCTCAGGATGCTGCAGGGGCCAGAAGTAGCATGGACCCCGGGAACTGGTAATTATAAAACCGGGGATGGAGGAGGCAATGGGGCAGCAGCGGTCATCTCTGGCCGGCGGGGCATTATCGGCAAGGTTATTGCCAATACCGATAATGTCCAAAATCGAGAATATCAGCCGATAATATCGGCCAGACCGATAATCGGTCAATCCCTAGTAGCCGGACTGGATGAGTATTTAACCTGTATAAGGCTAGGTTCACACCACGTTTTTGCAATACAGTTCCCTTTATCAGGTTTTTGATAAAAAACGGATTCCTCCAAACCTAACTAAACTGTATCAAAACGTGTGTACAAATTTTAATCCGTATACGGTTTGAAAAATGATGTCCGGTTGCATCCGTTTTTTTTTTTTAAAGAAAAAAACATACGTTTTTTAATTTTTCATTCCATTATGTGCAAAGTCAAAAACCGTATGGTGAAAACCATATGGAACCGTATGCACATGCGGTTCCCATTGATTCCCATGTTAAAAAAAAAAAAAAAAAAAAAAAAATACGTTTCAATACGGTTTTTCACCCGGACCAAAAACCTTGGTAGGCTACGGTTTTGGGTACGGGAAAAAAAAATGGACAAAACCCTAGAAGATGCGAAACGGACACAACCTGATGAATCTTTTGGCATACGATTTTCAATGGAGAGTCAATGCATACGGTTTTCAATATGGTTCCGTACGGTTTTCAAATTGAAAATGTATACAGGGAACTGTATTGCAAAAACGGGGTGTGAACCCAACCTAAGGGAGGTGGGGACAATTGGGCATGCTGAATTTCAAAGTGCCTGATTTTTTTTATTATTTTTTTATTATTTTTTTTGCCTCAATGGATATAAAGATAGGTAAGGTGCTGCTAGAGGTGTCTGGCAGCTGTCTTCGCATAAAGAACACATGCACACTTGACAGAACTGAGCATGCACATACATGTACAAGTCAGGAGGAATAGTTGCCGGCTGAAAGCTTTTGTATGGCCACCTTAAGATGGTTTCAGATGATGTTGGAATGCAATGTTTTCTCGACCAAAAGTGTCATGACCGATTATCATCACTAAATGGAGTACCCTGTGCTCTTGCAAAACAAAGTAACCTCTCCTGTTGAATGTAAAATTAGGAACACCCGCCTGATGGATCACCTTCAGTAACCTTATGTGAATTGCACAAGTATTGGCTCATTATTGCTCCTCATCCTGTCCACTGAGCATCATATGGTAACCCCGTAACCCCTATTGTGGAGCTGGCCTGTATTCAATCACCCTGTGCCAGCTCTGTTCGTTAAGGGTGGAATTGCTCTCTGAATATTATAAGCCTCGGTAATTGGAAAATGTGTGCAATTCTCCCTTCAGAATTCCACACTTGTTAAAATGTAAGCCTTAGACAGAGATTTATGCTGCTTTCAGTTAACTGATAATGGGTTTTTGATTTATAGGATGTAAATCCCAATATAAATATAATCAAAAATAAATGGTAAATCTCTCATGTGCAAATCTATTTCTTCATTTTTGGTGTATATCCTGGCACTTTCCGTCAATTAGCTGTGACAATAACATGTATTACTTTGTCCTGGAACATCACAGTGTAACAAGCTTACTATGACAGATGGTTTTGCTAATTTCGGAGTTTTTTTGTGCAGGTGGAATTGAACTGTCCATCTGGCTGAATCAATATTCATTTCAGCCAATCGTTTCCTCAGCCTGTGGGCAGGCATGGGTGCCTTGTAAACTAACTCATTCGCCTTCTGTGCCATTTACTGTAGGTATGCACAACCATGAAATTTTACATGTAGTCATAAAACACGTGTCTAGCAAAATCACTGTTTTCTCCCCTCACTTTCGTTGTAAACAATAAAAAATAAAATAAAACTATACGAACTATAATAACATTTAGTGGTAACAAGTTAAAAAACAAGACCCTTTATAAATGCTGTATAACTTTGTTATACATTAACCCCTACCCACTTTGTAATTTTCATTATTTTATATTTCTAAAAAAAACACGTTTGTTTTATACAAGCTATTTAGATTGTTTTTATTGTGCACTGCAATATGTAGGGCACCATTTGTTGCAGTTTACATTCATTTTACCTTTATGTATCATAGCCATGGGGGGGCCCTGAGAACTCTGACAACCGATCGAGATAGGTGCAGGACCCAGAATCGAACGGCCTAAATGCCACAGTCACTACTGACCACAGCATCTAGTTGGTTAAACAGCTGGGATCAACGTTCTCTCCATACCAGCTGCAAATGGCTGAAAGCTCTTGTCAGGTATGGAATGGGCTCTGCTGCCCTATGTGAGGGATGCGTGGATATGGTGGCAGACCAACTTTATTAGCCAGAACCATTATAACAGGGAAACAACGTTGTCTAATAGGAGTGATCGTAAGAGTTCGCTGTACGCATTGTTTCAACTCTTTTGACAGTTCCACCATAAAATATGCAGTTTTTTCAGGTCATGATGCAGTTTTGTTTTTTTTCTTTCACTGACTGGAAAACATTGGGGGGAAGACTTGTTAAAAAATGTAGAGAGGAAAAGTGGAACAATTGCCCATAACAACTTCTTTATTTTCCAGAGGCCTTTTTAAAAACAAAAGCAGCAATCTGATTGGTGGCTATGGGCAACTGGTCAGCTTTTCTGCTACACAAGTTTTGATAAATCTCCCCCATTGTTATTAAAAACTGTTGACTCTCTTTTTTACATAATTCCTTTTTAATGTTCTCAATGTAATGTAGTAGTAGTAGTAGTAGTAGTAATCTACATACAGTGGTCCCTCAACATACGATGGTAATCCGTTCCAAATGGACCATCGTTTGTTGAAACCATTGTATGTTGAGGGATCCGTACAATGTAAAGTATAGGATAGTGGTCTACAACCTGCGGAACTACAGCACCCAGCATGCCCGGACAGCCAACGGCTCATCACCTGATGATGGATCGGGAATAGGTTAAGCCATGCTTCCCCGAAACTTTTTGCGGAATATTCAGTCAGTCAAAAATGCCAAAAGGGGCATTTTCAGCATCCGAAATTTTGGTGCATCCCTAGTTCAGATAGTGTCATGTGTGTGTGACATCAACTAGGTGAGGAATACAAAGACAAGTGTCTTGCCTACAGTCATGCATGGTGGTGGGAGTGTCATGGTCTGGTTCTGCTTACACTGAAGAGCTACAGTTCATTGAGAAAACAATGAATGCCAACATGTTCCGTGACATAGTGAAGTAGAGCATGATCCACCCCTTCTTTCAGAGACTGGACTACTGGGAAGTATTCAAACATCAGGACCCCAAACACACCACCTAGATGACGACTGCTTGTCATCATGGAGGAGTGGAAGCGGACTCCAGTGACAACCTGTGAAGGTCTGGTGAATTCCATTTATAAGAGGCTTAAAGCAATTCTGGAAAATAACGGTGGCCACACAATATTGGCACTTTGGGTCCAATTTGGACATTTCCACTTAGGAGTGTATTTGCTTTTGTTGCCAAGGTTTAGACATTAATGGCTGTATGTTGAGTTATTTTGAGAGGACACAATGTTATACAGGTTGTGCACTCACTACTTCACATGGTAGCAGTGTTTTCATTTCTTTAGTGTTGTCACATGAAAATATATAATAAAGTATTTACAAAAATGTGAGTAGTAGACTTACTAATGTACTGTATATGTCAACTAAAAATATAGTCATGTTAAATTAACTCCCAACCCACCCCCTTATGCGAGGGTGTGAGTGTTTCTCTGACGTCCCAGGCAAGTCTATGGGACTTCTGGTACATCTCCTGATCACGTTACTCTCGGGCTGCAGAGATTGTTCGGGACTTTTAAACAGACTATAGCCATCTGGCAGACAGGTGCAGGGACAGGATATGAGGACAAGAGCATCATTGTTGTTTTTCTTCTGCCACAAGGTTTAGGTAGGAAAACCGGGCAACGTTGGTTTCTCTCCTAGTGGTATAATAATAATGTAGTCTATTAGGCTAGTAAACAGTATTTTTTTCCTTTTTTTCCATGGTATTAACTGAGGTTAGAACTCTGCTCCTCATTTTGTTTTCATCTCTTGCTCATTGTCATTTTGAAGGACAAACTAATCTATGGACAATTGGATTCCAGCCTCTTTGTATTTCATGAGGTCAGTGTGCTGCTCTTGTGGGAGGGACATGATTTGAGCAATTTTAATTATTCATTTTTTTATTTTTATTCTTTTTTGGTGAAACCTCTTCAAGAAGTAACTTTCAATATTTTTGTCAGGTGTTAGTGTTTGTTCCATAAAATTTGAATATTTTATACAGTATTTTATGGATTTAAATTGCAATAACCAAAACCTTTTGGTTCAGTGGCTTGAACCAAAATATGGCTGCTCTTTTTACTAATCCCAAGTTTCCCTTTTGACACACAAATTGTCATTTTCTATGCTGAAAGTTTTCTCCTTTAAAGAACAATAGGCGCAGTACTATAGGATCAGTAGAACTGTTATCAGCCCTCGCTTTTGAAAGGTTCTTATATTAATAATCCTGATGGCTTTTTAACTTTCTGCTTCTCTTGTAATTACGCTTATTCTCAAAGTACATCCATTATCTGGAGCAATCTCGTATTACTCATTCTGTCAGTTTGCCTTTTCCTTTGTGCTGTCCAGTAGCATGAGACGTCTTCATTTTATTTGACAAAGTCAAAACATTTCAGGATCTACCAAATGTGAGCATTAAGAGAGGAACACAAGTGTGGACCCAAGAGTGGTTTCCTTCTGCTTCGTAAACCCATACACAAGCCTGTAATAAGAATGTGATGAATAATTATCGGGTTCTAGATGTTTCCTGGTTGTTCATTTTTATTGGCCCACGCTACAGTAGGCTAAATAAAGTTAGTCTTTTTTCTTTTTTTTTTTGTTACAATGTTATCAAGCACAAACTGCAACATATAGCAGACAAAGGGCCTTGTGGACAATCTCTTACCTGCAGCACTACTTAGTACTTTGATTACATTGGTAAATTCTGTACTTATTTGTACCCTCTAAATTGTAAAGTACAGCTTAATTTGATGGCACTATATACTTTATTATTATTATTATTATTATTAGTATTGTCATCATTATTAAAAGAAAAATATTCAGGGATTGGCTTCTACTTTAATTTCATGTAATGACAGAATTTATGAATACATGTGGAGTGTATCTAGATGTATATATTTACATTGGCAGATGTCATTCTCAGGGTTGTCTATAACTGGGGGTCTGTTGTGTACCCTTTAGTAAATATAGCCTTGCACAAGATACCACTCCCAACTGAAGACTGAATGTTTTTCTAATTTAGTGACTTCTAATAGTTAAATGGGCACTGTCAGATGTGAAAAATCTTTATATTTTTTCTGATAAAAATTAAAGACCCTTTGTAACATGATTATTTAAAAAAAATAAAATAAATAAATAAATATATATATAATAAAGAAAACTGCTCCTGAAAATCCCACCACTAGGGGTCCCATACTTGGGCACTATCCAGTCCTGCAGCAGCATCAAGCTTGTCCATTAGTCATGGACAAGGCTGCATGAACAGATAAATTGTAAAGAGAAAACAACATATAATGACTCACAATAACAAATTGTTGAATTAAGAAATTAAAGATACTATAAACACTGTGTATGCGAAATGACTCAAGCCGGATGTTAGACATTTTGATGGATGGACCCCCTTAATGTGCTGTAAGAAATACCTCCGTTATGCTGTTTGACCTATTTTCATAGCGCACAACTTATAAATTATGTAAGAATGTTCTTTTATTGCGGCTGAGACTACATGATGGCATGTAAGTGAAAGAGAGCGGGATATAGTGAAAGGAAGAAAGTCAGAATGATGGTTTTATATCACAAGCCAGATAAAATTAGTGTGAACTTGTCAGACACCTAGGATGCTGTATTTTTGGCTTTTTTTTTTTTTATAGGGCAGACTCTTTCTTTGGTACAGGTAATCTATACAATGCATTCTGAAAGTCTACACACTCTCTCACTTTTTTCACATTATAGGGCAGACTCTTTCTTTGGTACAGGTAATCTATACAATGCATTCTGAAAGTCTACAGACTCTCTCACTTTTTTCACATTTTGTCATGTTAGGGCCTCGTACTAAAATAAAAATCAAGTTTCACCTATCTTTCTGCACTCAGTACCCTATAATGAGCAGACATGTTATCCCCTATCTTTTGGATAGAGGATAACCTGTCTAGGGGCGGAGTACCCCTTTAATGATGTTATACAGAGATGAGGTGAAAATACAATTGCATTTTTTTTTCTTGTCCAACTTGTGCCATTTTGGGGCTTTATGGAAATAGCACACAAATTGTCTTCTGGGCAATCGTTGTGATTCTCTAAGAGGAGCGTGCAGCTGCCCTGTTTATAGCAGCCACCCCTTTGACAGTCTATGGATATCTTTGCAGTGGACTGTCAAGAAGGTGGTCACCACTGCTCAGAACAGAATGGGACAAGTCCTCTTCCTAGTGAGAACTAAGTGGTGGTGTTAGGGTTCATTAATGTGTGGTCAGAGTTGCACGAGCTATGACAGATATGTTTTAGATTGAAACGCGTGTAGTGATTGTCTTGCATCTCTTACCTTGATGCACTATTAAAGTAAGAAGATTTTATAGGAAGCTGTGGCTGCTGGACTTTCTTCATTGTGAATATGAATCGTTTAGTCCATGTTGTTCCCCTGGATTGACGCACAAGTAGTATGTAAGAGAGGTATTCCCTGCAAAGCACCAACTGGAGTCACCATTGATTTTCTTCTTACAATTAGAGAATGTTATGACCATTGTAGTGTATATTGTAGTGATATATTACTTATATGGACTTGTCTGTTGATTTGGGAGAGCATTTTTTTTTTTTTTTTTTTTTTAAACTATTTTTAAACACAGGCGTGTTTAATAAATCTTATTTTGGTAGTGGATGTTTATGCCTGTTTTGTGCCTTTTTTAGCTAATAGCAGATTACATTGTGTCACCTTCTTTGGATTTAAAGCGGTACTCTGCCCCTAGACATCTTATGCGCTATCCAAAGCAAAGGGGAGAAGATCTCTGATCGCACATGTCATTAGCTGCACGGAGCGAAGATCACTCCATGTCTGATGACTCACGATACAGGGGCCGGAGTATCGTGAGGTCACGGCTATCCAGTCCTGCAGCAGCATCAAGCTTGTCCATTAGCCATGGACAAGGCTGCATGAGCAGATATATTGTAAAGAGAAAACGCCCCATAATGGCTCACAATAACAAATTGTTGAATTAAGAAAATAAGGATGCTGTTGTATTAGTATTCTGTATAAGCACTGTGTATGCGAAATTACTCCGTGCAAGCCTGATGTTAGACATTTTGATGGATGGGCCTCCTTAATGTGGTGTAAGAAATACGGTCGCCATGTCCCCTTCCATAGACTTGCATTGAGGGGGCGGGGCGAAATGTCACAAGGGGGGTAGAGCTGTGATGTCACGATCTTCGCTCCGTGCAGCTAATGACAAGTGGGTGCTGCAGGACAGATTGCGGGGGTCCCCAGCGGCGGATAGGGGATAACATGTCTAGGCATGGAGTGCTCCTTTAAAACTTCAGGATGTTTAGAATGGGTGGTAGATTGATCCTTTTGCAGGACTGATTTAGGACCATTGATAGTGCTATGGTCTCTAAGGCTCGGTTAACATGTACTATTTTGGTAAGTATTTTTTAGCTGTAACAAAATTGTGCAAATGTTCCCTTTTTGTAGTTTTTCTCAATGTGCAGAATATCCACCCAGAAAACACGGGCACATATACGTGTTCCAGCAGCACTATGACCGCTCAGAAATACAGTCTCCATAGAGGGCAATGCGTTTCCGAGCAGAATCTGCAGAAACAGATTTGTTTATGTTGCCACAGAAATTCTAATGTGTGCATGGTACAGCAGAATCTTATTAAAATCTATGGGAATTTCCGAGCAGAATATTATACTTTTCTTAATCCCCTGTAGCTCTATTCCAGACCTGAACCTTAGGGACTTCTTGTCACCACTTGTTGCTTCTTTATAAATGAGTTTTCTCAGCAGGACCTGGCTGCACCAATATCTGCCGCCTCCACCAGTGATTGGCTGAGCAGGCAGGTCCTGCTGAGAGAGAGCAACAAGGGGTGATGAGTAGGGCTGGGCGGGATGACCAAATGTGTGTATCACAGTATTTTTTAAACTTTTGGAGGTTCCACGGTATATAACTGTATTTCCTAGCCCCCCCCCCCCATATTAATTATCAGCCCACATCCCCATCGGGGTAAATACTCAATGTCACCCGCAAGCGCTGCCCTCCTCATCCTGTTTGTTGCGGCTGCCGGCGCTGGCACTCTACCTTTTGCAGCCCGGGCATAGGGATGCCGCACAGTATAAACAAAATAAACTTTAACCCACCTACGTCGGCCTTACGCTGGGGATGGGAACGTCGGAGAGCTGACAGCCTATCACCGGCCGCAGCGATGTTCCGCCTCGGCCCACGATAGGCTGAGCCCACTGTCATGTCAGAAGCTCTGGCCGGCTTCTTACATGACAGTGAGCTCAGCCTATCACCGGCCGAGGCGGAACATCGCTGCGGCCGGTGATAGGCTGATGGCTGTCCAACGTTCCCGTCCCCAGGAAACAAGTGAGGCCGGTACCGGACCAACGGGAGGTGAGTTAAAGTTTATTTTGTTTATTTTTTGCAGCCCGGGCATAGTGATACCGCACAGTATAGAGCAGTGGTCTCCAACCTGCGGACCTCCAGATGCTGCATAACTACAACGAATTGTAGTTTTGCAACATCTGGAGGTCTGCAGGTTGGAGACCAATGGTATAGAGTGTCAGCGCCGGCGGCCGCAACAGACAGGGCGAGGAGGGCAGCACATGTGGGTGACTTGTGAGTAGTACCCTGATGGGGACCGTGTTGGGCTGGGCTAAAAATTTATTGGGGGGGGGGGGGGGGCAGAACAGCGCTCGCGGGTCACATAGGATTAGTTCCCCGATGTGGGGACAGCGCTGGGCTGATAATTAATTCATTCCTGAGGGGGAAGGGCCAGACCGGTATTGCGGTATGGGTTAAAATTCATATTGTGCAGCACAAGTTTGTTATTCGGTATGAACCGGTATACCGCCCAGCCCTAGTAACGAGCGAGGGAACGGAAGGGGCTGGAACAGCAGCTACAGGAGTTTGGAGGTGGTATGATTAGTTTTTTTTTTTTTTTTTTTCCATACCCCTTGCAAAATATAAAAACAATTTAGAATACTAGAATACCCCGTTTTAATAGGAACGGTTTGTAAGCTCCAGACAAAAAGTCTAATAAGCGAAACAACTCAGGGTTCTTTCTTATGTGACAAGATCTGAAGCCTCCACGCTTGAAAGTGCTGGATTTAACAAGCTTGGTGCATTGTACTGTGTTTCTTCTGTAGCTTCATTGGCAGAAAGTGGCAAGGTGCCTGACCTGTGGGCGACTTTAAATTTGCAAAATGAATAAAAAAAATTAAAAAATAAATTGCTTATTTTAGACTCTCTGAAAATAGGGAAGCGGTCAAAGAGTTCAAGGAACCTGACAGTCTTGTTGCTTGTTTGTATTTATTGCAACAGTGTTGCAAGAATTTGCAAACAACAATTATTAACTCCTAAGTGCCCCTGAGAAGCCACCATGTTTATGCCAATGAGAGCAGAAATGTCATCATGAAAAGCTTCCAGCTAACAAAAAGAAAACTCCCTTTTAATTTCATACAAAGTCATTCTGGCACATTTTGTGGTATTTTTATTTTATTATATATATGACACACACTATACATTCTTTCTTTTTTGTTAAGTATTAGAATAGAAAAGCATAGACCTACAGCCTAGTCAGGGCCATTCCACCTTCGTCATCTTGGCTAGCACTATTCAACAGGATAAATGCATTTCTGATATTTCACAGATGCTCTTGAAGATCCATAGCTTGCCATGAAATACGCTCTCCCATTATATAGGTTGAGTACATTAATGAACGAAGAAATGAAAATCGTTGTTTAAAAAGAATTGTGTGGAATAGTACAATATTGGAGATGAAACGTAAAATGAAACTTTAATCTAATAGCATTTTTGTCATTTTGTCTGCAGTAAAGGATGAATTATAAATCCAGGTAATATCTTGACATTACATGTGTATAAAAAAAAAATTCAGCTGAGGAAAAAAGCAGGCAGAAATTGAATATGTGATCTTTTCAGGATGTACCTTAAATATAACTGAAGAGGCCCATGAAATGGAGCTTCGTACATTATACTTATCCAACATAAGGTGATTTTAGTATATACCTGCCAGACAGTAATAGACATGCTTAGGAAGGATCTGGGCTTGTTTTGGGGCTAAATGGCTATGTTGTGAGATTACGATCACTCTGTGGCTATCTATTTGTTGATTGGGTATTTCCTGTTGCAGTTCGTTCTCTCAAACTACACATCCCATAGTTCTTTGTGTGTAAATGTGAGGTCACTTTCCTTCCTCCCACACATCAGCTACCCCATCCATTGAAACACAAATGAGTGGCATCCCATTCAAAAGACCAGCATTTTCTAACCAGGGTGCCTACAGCTGTTGCAAAATGATCTCTCTCCCACCCAGCGGTCGCTCCACCCATTGAAGCAGGACAGGCTCACTTTGCACACCTGACTAGTGATGTTATGTCTCAGCCACACTGCAACCTGGGAAAACCAGAGACCGGAGTAATTTTGTATGCTGTTAAAAATAAATATTGGGGCGAAAATCACAGAAGAATTGCGAGACCACAGTCACACACAGGTACAGACACTATATTATGAACTAAACTAACTTTACAGCCCCTGTAGCATAGGCAAATAAAAAAAAATACCCCAATAATCTGCTCACTCTGTAACATTGTAGGTAAATGTTTGTTCTTTATAGAGGCCAATGATGTCTGTATGTTAGCATGTCTTTCCCATTGTATAGCAGATACTTAGATACTTTTTACTGTGGCTTGTGGCACAATGGGCCTTTGTTACATTTAATGATAATCTTCAGCAATTTCATCATGTGTAAACCTTGCCATAGATAAACAAGTGTTACATGTAAGTGTGTTGGGGCAACAACAGCAAGGGGACCAACTAACCTTTTGGCCTTCAATGCCCTTTGTAATTAAAAGAATTATCCAGGATTAGAAAACCAGAGCTAATTTCTTCCTATAACAGCTATAAGTTTGTACTTACGTTGTGGTTGGTATTGCAGCTCAGTTGCATTGAAGTGAATGGAGACAGGTTGTGTGGTAATACCACTTAAGGACAGGGATGGCACCATTTATGGAAGAAATTAGCTCTAGTTTTCTATTCTTTGACAACCCATTTAAAGGGGTACTCCGCCCCTAGATATCTTATCACCTATCCAATGGATAGGGGATAAGATGTCTGATCGTGGGGGTCCTGACGCTGGGGACCTCAGCGATCTCTGCTGCGGCACCCCGCTGTCATCACTGCACAGAGCAGACTCTCTCTGTGCTTAATGATAGGTGATACAAGGGTCGGAGCATTGTGATGTCATGGCTCCGCCCCCTTGTGCGGGCTGTGACATCACGATCCAAAAGTCCATCAAAACAAAAAGTGGTACCAATAAAAAAAAAATTAAAAAAAAATGATCACGGCGCAAAAAATTAGCCTTCACAAATCCTTGTATACAGAAAAGTAAAAAAGTAATAGGGGTCAGAAGGACAATCCGTTAAATATAAAACAAAAACCTATATAAATTGGGTATCCTTGTAATCATATAGACCTACAGAATAAAAATAACATGTTAGGTTTACCAAAAAGTGCACTGCACTTTAGTAAAATTAGTGATATTGTTAAAGAGTACAATTGGTGGTGTAGAAAACAAGCTCATATGGGTCTAGGTGGAAAATTGAAAGCATTCTGGCTATTAGACAAGGAGGGATTAAGGAGTTAATGGTAGTTGTGTACAGGTTGGTGATCCTGGTCTCAGATTGTACTGCAATACTTTTTCTATGTAATGTTACAGTGACTGTATGCTGCACTGTAGCAATAAAGAACGTCTGCAATGATTAATCGATAACCGAATCCTGTCATTGATCAAACTCCAATTTGTTATGCAAAAAAAAGTTATGAATGTAATAGCGCATTATGAAATTTCTAACTCATTTTTTGGTCACACCTGCACTTGTGCGGGAGGCACTGCTCTCTGCCCCCTCCCTGGCTAGCTCATAGCATGGAGATATGAAGTTACAGTGCTGTGATGTCATATTCCTCACCATAATTGAGTGGTCAATTGGTGCTGACCAATCAGAGCTCCTGGCAGGGAAAATGAAATAACTGCAGGGTAACTTCATATGCCCCACTGGGAGGCTGGGGAGCGGAGTGCAGTGCTGCCCTCCTCCCTGTACGAGGCCCGGAGGTGCAGGCACCATCAGAATAATGCTATCTAAGAGAAGGTCCTTTTCCTTACTTTGCTGGTCCCTCATGATTGACCTACAGGGCTCCATGCTGGGAGCGGCCTAGAGTGGGGAGGAGGAGTGCCTCTGTGAGAGTCGGCTGGCCCCCCCGGCATTACTAGACAGCATGAATATAACTTTGCAAACCACGGGCAAAGTAAGGAAAAGGACCTTTTCTGAGATCGCGTTATACCCTAACTGATGGTACCTGCACCTCTGTACATTGTATGGAGGTGACAGTTTCCCAACCAGGGTGCTTCCAGCTGTTTCAATTCTACAATTCCCAGCATGCTCGGACAGCAAAAGGCATGGAGTTGTAGTTTTGCAACAGCTGGAGGCACCCTGGTTGGGAAACACTGTGCCAAGTAATAATAGGGGCACAGGTAAACGTTAAAAACCTTGTTCACTTCTTTTTGTATGGCTACTGTACATATTTTTTTATCATAACTTTGCAATTTTTCCCCCAGTGCATTGATTAAAGGGGTTCTCCACCATAAGGTGATTTTAGTATGTACCTACCAGACAGTAATGGACATGCTTAGGAAGGATCTGCGCTTGTCTTGGGGATAAATGGCTATGTTGTGAGATTACCATAACACTGTGGCTAGCTTTTTGTGAACTGTTATTTCCTTTTTGAGTTTTCTTCTTTGACTACAAATCCCACAATTCCATTTTCCTCCCTCCCACACATCTGCCACCCCACCCATTGAAACATAAATGAGCTGCATCCATTCAAAAGACCTGTGGTTTTCAATCAGGGTGCCTACAGCTGTTGCATTAGTTGCAGATTGATCTCTCTCCCACCAAGCGATCGCTCCACCCATTGAAGCAGACAGGCTCCTTGTCATCAGCTGACTAGTGATGTCAGGTCTCGGCCGCATTGCAACAGTCATTTTGTATGCTGGTAAAAATAAATATTGGGGTGAAAATCACAGAAGAATTGTGAGAAAACCGTCACACACATGTACAGACACTATATTATGAACTGCACTAACTTTACAGCCCCTGTACCATAGTCAAATAAAAAATAAAAAAATCCTTGAATACCCCTTTAAATTATCGGCAATGAGTAGATCGTGCAATTATTAGTTAGTCTCAGCCCTATAAAGTATTACTATGTGTAGGGCTTCTATAGTAGTGAGAACTGATTAGGTAAGTCACTTTTCTACCTGTTCTATCCTATTGCTTGCTAAGACACGTAGTATTTTGTCAGATCTCGATTTGTATTTATCCACAAATAATTATGGTGCATGGATTAGATGTAATCGTATTGCTAATGCATTAAAGTCATGCTGAGCCATCTGGTGGCTGTATAAATAAGGGTTGAGTTTCCCTGCCCCCTGTGGGGAACACATATCATCAAATTGTTACGTCCATTGTTTTTTTTTAGGCTTTGTAGAGGAACAAGAAAATGAGAGTAATAGGAGATTCAATGGAGAGGGCTTTCCTTATTGTATCCTGTGTGGAGAACATGTATAGTATAGTATAGTATGTGGTGGTCAATGCTGGTGCTGCACAGCAAGTGGTTAGGTGTAGTTTATATACATGCGATTTATTAACCTCTATGTACTGCATTTTTATGGAGGCAAGGCGACTTAATAAACAGTGTTTTGGTTCAGAAAATAGGGTGCTAGTTTTGATATGGATGCAGCCGTACCATTTCTCCTGTAAAGGGTACCTGTCATCAAACCATATTTTCGAAACTAACTCAGATTATATGCCCTAACTGCTTCTAACACCCCTGCTCCCCGAAGGAGAAAGTGGGTGTTCCCCAGCAGGCGGTACGTCACTGAAGCCTGCCAGAGCTGTGCCTTGCCATGCCCTGCATGCACTTCTAGGCCGGCAGGAGACCAAACTAACTATTTGACTTGTGGCAGGAAACGGAACAGAGCCACCTAGTGGCTGTTTTTTTCAATAACATTAAAAACACACAATGGTTAGAATTTTAACATCAGGTGAATAGCAAGGTGTCTTTATAATAACATAAGGAACAATATATTAAAAGTTTTTAGTTTGGTGACAGGTACTCTTTAACTTTTAGATGTGATCCTTTGTGCATAATTCACTAAAATATTTTTATTAGGCAGGGTATTATGCCAGTCAGTGTAAACTGTCAGAAATCATATGAGGTCTATCTAATCCATCTTGTGCATGGCAGACCTTAGGGCTTTTTTTTAGCCCCTTGCTATCATTGAAACACATTGGGGGTGAGATCATTGAGGCATCATTGGAGTCATGTAGGGAGCTCTTTTCTCTAACAGTTCACTGTAGCTATAGCATATGATCCCAGCTGTTGCAGAAGGGGCAGAAGTACAAGGCTGTACGCCCTGTGCCCATTTATCTCCGCTCTTCAAAAACATGTTGTGGCAATTATAAGTGCACCGTTCACTTTAGTGATGTTTCTCTCTCACACAGACACACACACACACAAACAAACATTATAATCATACTGCACAACCCGCTCGGTGAGTGCGTTTTTAAGGGGTTATCCACCATAAGGTTAATTTTAGTAGGTACCTTTCAGGCAGTAATGGACATGCTTAGGAAGGATCTGCGCTTGTCTTGGGGATAAATGGCTATGCTGTGAGATTACCATAACACTGTGGCTAGCTTTTTGTGAACTGGTATTTCCTGTTTGACTTTACTTTTTTTTACTACAAATCCCACAATTCCATTTTCCTCCCTCCCACACATTAGCCGCCCCACCCAGTAAAACATAAATGAGCTGCATCCATTCAAAAGACCTGTGGTTTTCAATCAGGGTGCCTACAGCTGTTGCATTAGTTGCAGATTGATCTCTCTCCCACCAAGCGATCGCTCCACCCATTGAAGCAGACAGGCTCCCTGTTATCAGCTGACTAGTGAGTCAGGTCTCGGCCGCACTGCAACCTGGGAAAAATCTGAGACAACAGTCATTTTGTATGATGTTAAAAATAAATATTGGGGTGAAAATCACAGAAGAATTGTGAGAAAACTGTCACAAACAGGTACAGGCACTATATTATGTACTACACTAACTTTACAGCCCCTGTAGCATAGTCAAATAAAAAGAAATTCCGGGAATACCCCTTTAACCCTTCATTAGGTGATTTATCTAAAGGAATCCAGGAAGCGTGCTCCTTTCTCTTGATTTTGTATTCCACCTTTAGCAGTGGCAGCATGCATTAATGTTAAATTCCAGTTATACATTTCCTTGATCCTTTTAGTTTTAGCTGACCCCTTGGATTTGTCAATCTATAGATTACTTTTGAGCAATGATTCTGTAGCATTTTGTTAATGTATTTAATTTATAACGTTTAGTTGCTATTTTAGATGATTTTTTTTTCAAACATAGTAAACATCCATCTATTGATCTTTATCCTGTTTAATCTAATATTAAATGCTTTGTTTGTAAAGCATTTCAGGGACTGACTTGTTCAGAATGCCTTGTCATCAAGTTTAACTGTCAGCCTCTATGTAATGTAAGTAGTTATCGACAACGATATCTTAGTGGATCCTCTAGTGTGAATTTAATAGGGATGGCAGGTGTCACAACTACTTCAGGTTTATTAGGTTGGAAACATGACCCAGAATGCTTTGGACAGAAAGTTCAACATTTCTGTCTGACCACAGTGCTCTCTGCTGACACCTCTGTCCATGTCAGGAACTGTCCAAAGCAGGAGAAGTTTGCTATGGGGATTTTCTCCTACTCTGGACAGTTCCTGACACAGACAGAGGTGTCAGCAGGGAGCACTGTGGTCAGACATAAAAGAACAACTCAACTTCCTCGGTAGTATAAAATGGCTGATAAGTACTGGAAGGATTAAGATATTTTAATAGAAGTAATTTACAAATCTGTAACTTTCTGGGGCCAGTTGAAATGAAGAAAAAAAAATGTTTTGGTCCCCTTCCAACTTGACAAACAGAGGTTTGCACACCCAAATCTGTAATCATTGCCAAAGGTGCTTTCAACTACATCTTGAGGAAAGGGTCTGAATACTTACGTCAAGGCAAGATTTTAGCTTTTTAATTTAAATAAATTAGCAAATATTTCCCCCATTCTGGTTACGCTTTGTCATTATGGGGTACTGAGTGCAGAATGATAGGGGGAAACTTGTTTTTATTTAATTTTTATAGCTCTAGGCTACAACATAACATTCTGAAGACTTCCTGAATATGACAGGACACGTGTGTCATCTAACATTGTTACCCGTTTAGAACGTGAGTTGCAGCTGACTAATTTCTTTTTACAAAAAGCAGATCACAATGTGTCCCCCTACTAGAATCAATAGCTTTGGGATGTACTCTGTTGGGAAACCTGGCAATCAGTGTTCAGCTTCCCTGCAGTGCCTTCACAGGGGAAGTCAAGCATTACATATGGCCATTTAATATCATTGGGTTTCAACAGGGGTTAAGTCCTGGGAAAAAAGTGTGTGAACTGACGCTAGGTTTCCACTTAAAGGGGTTCTAGACATCTTATACCCTATCCAAAGGATAGGGGATAAGATGTCTGATCCCGGTGGTCCCGTCGTTAGGGACCCTCATGTCCTCCCTGCTGTTCCCGGTGTTTGTTTAGAGTGTGGAGTGCAGCGACAAAGGCTCATGACATCACAGTAATGCCCCCTCAATGCATGTCTGCCGTCACGCCCCCTCCCATAGACTTGCATTGAGGGGGCATTACTGTGACGTCACGAGCCTCTGCCCTGCATTACCAGTCATCCGGCACGGAGCAAAGTTCGCTCCGTGCACCGGATGTCTGGGGTGCCGCCGAGACCCCCGCGATCAGACATCTTATCCCCTATCCTAAGGATAGGGGATAACATGTCTAGGGGCGGAGTAACCCTTTAAAGGCTAGTCCTACAGGACTCCTGCTAACGTGAACTGCGTTCCTGCTGTGGAAAAAGTGCAGGAACGCCGTTCCCATGAGTTCCTGCAGGACTTGAGCCCTGGGTTTCTATAATCGCACAGGAGGTAAGACTGCACACGCTCGGCCAATAAATCAATCTTTATTAATCAGGCAATGTGTTTCATAAGATATTAAAACCTGATGAAAAGATTAGATTGATCCTGAAACAGGTTATCTATCTTACGAATACATTTTTGTGAGTGTTGTACATTAATGTAGTAATGGGGTATGTGCAGCACTTCTCAGTACAGCTGCTCCTCCTGTATTGTTGATGTCCAAAAGCTCCAATCCAGGAAAATGTGGTGAAGGAAAATGTGGCCACGGCCCCTCCCGTAGGCTTGCATTGAGGGGCGGAGCGTGACGTCACACGGGGGCGGAGACGTGAAGTCACATGCCGCCGGCCCTGCAGTCTACCGTAATCAGACCCGGAGCGAGCACGCTCCGGGGACTGATTACAAACTGGGTGCCACGTGCATGATCGCGGGCGTCCCCAGCTGCGAGACTCCCGTGATCAGGCATCTTATCCCCTATCCTTTAGATAGGGGATAAGATGTGTAAGCACCGGAGTACCCCTTTAACCAAAAATGGTTAATTCATGGTCATCTATGAAATGTGGAACGGTGAATGTAGGGATCGACCGATTATCGGTATGGCCGATATTATCGGCCGATAATCACGATTTTGCGCATTGTCGGTATTGGCAATTACCTTGCCGATAAGCCGATAAGCCGATAAGGCCCGCCCCCCGCACTGCCCGCACCGCGACCGCCCCGACCTGCCGCACCGCACCGTGACCGCCCCCCCGACCCACTGCACCGCGTCGTGCCCCCACCGTAGTGCTGGGTGGTATACCGGTATGAATTTTTTCCCATACCGCTATACCGGTCGGGCCCCTCCCCCACCCTCCGAGTCAATAAAAAAAATTAAACTTAATGGGGGTGGTCCGGGCCATCCATCGTTCCTGTAGTGTCCGGGGGTGTTCCGGGTGAACCGGTCCGGGCTGTCCTTCTCCGGCGGTCATCTTCTCCACTCCGGGCAGGCTCCGGCCTAGTAGCTGCATAGACGCTGCTACGTCGTGACGTCTGGTGCGTCGCTGAGCACGGGCGTCACTGCGCAGCGGCGTCTATGCAGCGTACTAGGCCGGAGCCTGCCCGGAGTGGAGAAGAGGACCCCCGGAGAAGGACAGCCCGGACCGGTTCACCCTTCACCCGGAACGCCCCCGGACACTACAGGAAGGAAGGATGAACCGGACCACCCTGACAGGTAGGGGGAGTGAAGCGGGTGGCGGCGGCGGCCTATGGCACCGCAAAAGCCACTGTAGTGCATTGATTTAAAGCGCCCGCTTTAAATCAATGATCTGCAGCGGTGTCGAGGGGGGATAAATAGCCAATAACTTATACCGGAATATCGGTATAAGTTATCGGCTATCGGCCCTAACCTGCACCGATTATCGGTATCGACCCTAAAAAAAACTATATCAGTCGATCCCTAGGTGAATGCATGGTATAAATATTGGCATAGGTCAGATCTAGAGATGAGCGAATTTACAGTAAATTTGATTCGTCACTAACTAACTTCTCGGCTCGGCAGTTGATAACTTATCCTGCATAAATTAGTTCAGTTTTCAGGTGCTCCTGTGGGCTGGAAAAGGTGGATACAGTCCTAGGAAAGCGTCTCCTAGGACTGTATCCATCTTTTCCAGCCCACGGGAGCACCTGAAAACTGAACTAATTTATGCAGGGAAAGTCATCAACTGCCGAGCCGAGAAGTTTGTGACAAATCGAATTTACTGTAAGTTCGCTCATCTCTAGTGAGATCTATTGACTGGTAAAGTAAAATATCTTTAGAACAGTGCAAAGAATACAAGTAATACAATACAGGCTATAAACAAGTTAAGTAAAAGGCTCTACAGATCTGACTGGTGTTGCTCTTTTATGCGGAGTGCTTTTTCTTTCCTCTTTGCTTTACTCTTGGCTTATGGTTTTTGGCTCTTAGACATCAAGTGTTCACGTGCCAGAAAGTCGGAAGTATGTGTAGACAGATCTATAGAGGAGAAATGGATGCCAAGGCTTTTGAAATGTATCCTAAAAACAAACCACAATAAATGTTATTGTATTGTTAAGAAAAACAGCTTTTACAACCTGCACATAGTTGTAAAGTATATTCTAAAACAATAAAGCAGGCATGATGACTTGCATTATTAATGGGTGTACGTATATGTATGTATGTATATATGTTAGAATTGTTTATAATATATATATATATGTATTTTTTTCACAAGCAATGCTGTTTACATAACTTGGAAGTTACAAGACTGCACAACTACGTGACGTTAATATAGCGTGTAAAATGGCAGGCTAGGCTCTTTTTGGTTTCCTAACCACCTCTGGCCGATACAAACAAGCCAGAGGGGCTTGGTGTGTGTGTGTGTGTGGAGGGGAGGGGGGTGGTGGACTCCATCTTAAATTATGTGAGGGTCTCAATGGTGTGACGTAGGCCAAAAAAGTTTTGGCCTCAATATTTGCCTGGTATATGTCAGCATTTTATTTATGGAATAGTCTGCTGCATTATTTCTGAGCAATATACAGTTTAAAAAAAAAAAAACTTACACTATACAGTTTCTTTTCCATGTTGTTTATCTGTCATAGATATATGTAGGGAAATACTGTACAGCGTATAATTTGGATTGAAACTGCAAGATGCAGTGTCAGAAGGGCCCAGCATGTGAAGACTTTCTACTACATCCCTTTCATTAAAGCATACCTGTCATATCACAGAAAAAAATAATGGTTATATAGAGGAAGGCAAGAACTGAGCCCACCTTCACTTTCTCCCTTAGCCTGCTGTGCTGTGCTGGGTCTCTTCATCCAATCACTGCAGGCTGCTCTATAACCCCTCCTGTGTTTTCATGCTGCAGTCTCATAGACAGGACAGGAGTGAGCACAGAGGAGTGCTAATCCCACCCCCTGACTTCCTGGACTGTGTCCAAGCTGAAGCACAGGCTGAGACAAAGATGATGCTCCAGCCGGCCAGGAGGGCTTTTAAGAGTAGCTAAGGAATATAATTTTGAGTTAGTTTAGAAAATATGGTTTGATGACAGCTACTCTTTAATCTCTCTCTCCTTGACTGACAGGCAGGACTTGGCTTGCAGTGCTGAGGACTCTTGAAATCAAAAGCAGGGACCATTATTTTGCATAGGCACAGTTAGTCTGACAAGATAGGCATTAGCTTTACTAACTGACCTTGTCTGCCCTAATATGCAGAACGGCGCATGGTCTCAATTTCAAGAGGGCTTGGCACTATAAGCCGAGCCCCTGTTGTTAGCCAAGGAGTGAGATGGAGATTTCCTGCAGACCGTAGGTCATACTTCTTTGATACTTGAACGACTCCTAAAACTGCAAACTACAGCCCAATAAAGACACTGACACATCTTTCAGGGGCATTGTCTGTATTATTTTATTGTTTTATGCAATAGTGCAGCTGGATTAAAGGGGTTCTCCACCATAAGGTGATTTTACTACATACCTGGCAAACAGTAATGGACATGCTTAGGAAGGATCTGCACTTGTCTTGGGCTAAATGGCTACAGGGGTGTGGAAATAAAAAAAAACTACTTGTCCAAGGGACTAAAGCGGAACACAATCTACTTGTCCCTCAAGAAAATCCACTTGTCCTGGTAGATGAAATAATTTCCACCAAAATAGTACGATCCCCCCCCACTAGACCACCAGGGATGGATATAAGATCCTTTAGACACTGCTGTCAACTTAGGTGATCTAATGGTTTAATAGCGGCCACGGCGATTGCAACATGCCAGGACATTAGCGGCGGGAGGGCTGTAGCTAGCTCCTTTTACGCCCGAGACAAGCCCAGAAAATTGACTCCCCCCCCCCCCCCCCCCCCCCATCTGCCCCCCCCCCCCCCATCTGACCCCTATAACTCCAATTTTTCCATATACAGGGGTGAGGGTATTCTTGTGTGACATGATCAGTAGTTTTTATCGGAACTTTTATTTGGAAAGGGGCTTATTCACATATATACGCACTTCTTAAAATATTTTAATCACTATTTTTCAGTCTTCATAGGGACTTGTATATGGAGTCTTTTGGTTGGAAACCACTGAATAGCGCTGTGTTACTGGGGGGGGGGGGGTGTTCTGCTTCTCCAGTTTATGTGCTGCATTTTATTTACTCTAATTATGTGTCAGAAAATGCTGGAAGTTTTTAGTTAGCATTTAGTTACTAGATAACTACAACTCCCAGCATGCCCTGATACAGCCTATGGTTGTGTGGGTGTCGCAGCATGTTGCACTGTATAGTAGTACAGTTAACGTTATTGTGTAACATGCTGGGAGTTGTAGTTTTGGTTCGTGTCAGCTGCAGAGCCATAGGCTGTGCCAAGGAATACTGGGAATTACAGTTAGTAACTAAAACACCCAGCATGCCCTGATGCAGCCTATGGCTCTGCAGTTGACCCGAACCAAAACTACAACTCCCAGCATGTTACACTATAGTTTTACAGTTTAGGTTACGGTGCAGCATGCTGGGAGTTGTAGTTTTGGTTTGGGCGTGTTTGTGTGCATCCGTGGGGCTCTTGGTCGGCGGGTTAGTGTGAAGGGGCGGGATTCTGGGGGTGCAATATAGTGCAGGGGGCCAGAAGACACTAAAAATAAAAAAAAATTAGATGGCACAACTGGCAGCAGCACTTGTCAGTCCGCCCCTGAACAAAACATACATGCATACACATATCATACATACACATATACATACACCGGCCACTGCCCCCTATATCATACATTGCGTACATACATCATACATAGACACATCATACATACACCCGCCGCTGCTCCCCCCCACATCATACATTACATACACCATACACACATCATATATACACATACACTCGCGCCGCTGCCCGTTCTGTCCCCCTGACTATCGGTGCCGGCGCCGATAGCCAGGGGGAGAGAAGCGGCGCCAACAGCCAGGGGGAGAGAAGGGGCAGCGGCACCCATTGCCGGCGCCGCTGCCCCGTTGCCTCCCCCCATCCCCGGTGGCATAATTACCTGAGTCCGGTCCGCGCTGCTCCAGGCCTCCGTCGTGCGTCTCCAGCGTCGTTGCTATGCGCGGCGCGGCGCTCTGACGTCATGCGCCGCGCCGTTCAGCGCATAGCAATGACGCCGGGGACGCACGACGGAGGCCTGGAGCAGCGGAGCAGCGCGGACCGGACTCAGGTAATTATGCCACCGGGGATGGGGGGAGGCAACGGGGCAGCGGCGCCGGCAATGGGTGCTGCTGCCCCTTCTCTCCCCCTGGCTGTCGGCGCCGATAACCAGGGGGTGAAAAGGGCCGACAGCAGCGCTCTAGACCCCAGGAAAGGCAGGGGGAGAGAAGCGGGCAGCGACGGCCTCTCTCCCCCTGCCTTTCCTGGGGTGTATCGGCGTATAACACGCACACAGACTTTAGGCTAAAAATTTTAGCCTAAAAAGTGCGTGTTATACGCCGATAAATACGGTATACACCATACATACACTTGCCGCTGCCCCCCCACCATACATTACATACACACATCACACATACACACACCATACACACATTATATATACCCCTGCCACTGCCCCTATATCATATATTACATACATACATACATACATTACACATACACAGACAACATACACACATCCTATATACACATGACACCTACATATGCACACATTCTACATACACCCGTCGCTGATACACCCCACATCATACACACATCACACATACACGGACACCATACACATAGACACTTGATATATACACATGACACATACACCAAACATATGCAAACATCATACATACACCCCCCCCCCCCAATCATACATTACATACATATACAACCACCCTTCCCGCCGCCTGCATGCTCGGCCTCCTCACCTGAGCCGGTGTGAGTTGAAATCCCCAGCCCGTGCAGTGCAGTCTCCTCACATACGTCCTCTCCCCGCTCTGTATTTTCCCCCGTGAATACTTGAAACCTCCCCGTGATAAATGAGGTCCTGTGTAGACAGAGCAGGAGGAAGGGAGAGGCTGTGTGTGGGGGAGGGAGAAGCTGTATGTGGGGGAGGGAGGAGCTGTGTACATCCTCATTCTCCCCCTGTCGTCTTGTATTGTGCAGAGCTGCGCTCTCCATCCTCCGGGAGGGGGCATGAGGGGGCGTGGCTTAATCATCTCCTGCAGACGTGCGATCTCGGGTTCTGCCCTCGCTCCTGAGATCCCCTCACACCGGCTGGGGGGGGGCTCTGAGCAGCGGCCCCCGGCTACTGAAATCAGCTGGGGGCCGCCACTGCCCCTCCATACACCCTGCTCGCCGGTGTGAGGTGCAGACTTGCATCGGCTCCTGCACCTCACACTGGAATTAAAGAAAAATAAGGGAGAAGTCGGTCTGTCCCTGCTAGCCCGATACAGGGATAAATCTATAAACAATTCACCTGCCCGGCGCCCAAAACTACTTGTCCTGGGCGTCAGGCGATAGGATTTCCACATCCCTGGGCTATATTGTGAGATTACCATAACACTGTGGCTAGCTTTTTGTGAATTGGTATTTCCTGTTTAACTTTTTTTTTTTTTTTTTTTTTTTTTTTTTTATACTACAAATCCCACAATTCCATTTTCCACCCTCCCACACATCAGCCACCCCACCCATTGAAACATAAATGAGCTGCATCCATTCAAAAGACATGTGGTTTTCAATCAGGGTGCCTACAGCTGTTGCATTAGTTGCAGATTGATCTCTCTCCCATCAAACGATCGCTCCACCCATTGAAACAGACAGGCTCCCTGTCATCGGCTGACTAGTGAGTCAGGTCTCGGCTGCATTGCAAGCTGGTAAAAATCTGAGACAACAGTCATTTTGTATGCTGGTAAAAATAAATATTGGGATGAAAATCACAGAAGAATTGTGAGAAAACCCCCCCACACAGGTACAGACACTATATTATGAACTTTACAGCCCCTGTAGCATAGTCAAATAAAAAAAAAAATCCTGGTATACCCTTTTTAATACTGTATTTCTGGATGACAGATTTACGGTACTTTAACATAGCAGGCTGTAAGGACATTCTGGGGGTTGTGCTGTTGCAACTGCTGGAGGGCCACAGGTTAAAGAACAATGGTGTGCATGGTCTTTATGGCTTGATGCCATGTCCAGTGGGCATTGGGTATATAAATTGGTAGCCTCTGTTTACTATGGGGGATGATGCTGGCTCTAATCCTACATAACTGTTACGGTTCATTGGCTGTGCATGCTTTCATTTATTTTGTCAGCTTTAGGCATTGCTGCAAACTGGAACAACCTCAGGATAACTAAACCTCCTCCCTGGCTAAATGTATGAATAATGTAGGTGTATTTGTGTGCACTGTGAACATGTTCTTCCTGTGCTTTCAGAATCTGAAGTACCTGAGGCGGTCACATGTTTTGCCGTCTAAACGCATACAGAGCTTAGTATTCTCTAGTAGGCCCAGGCAATGCACGTCTACAATAACACACAACTATTGTACAGTGTTTATTCATTGCTCATGTATTTGCTTACACTTATGTTGTGGATGTTAAAGGATAACTCCGGGATGTAACAACTTATCCCCTATCCTAAGGATAGGGGATAAGTGTTAGATCACGGGGGTCCGACTGCTGGAGCCCCCCCCCCCCCCCCCCCCGCGATCTCCCGAATGGTGCCCTGACTCCCTGCATGAAACGAGAATTTTCGACCACCGCAAGAAGTGGCGGCCGTCATGCCCCCTCCATGCAGCTCTATGGGAGAGCCGGAGCGCTGCTTTCAGCAATCTCCGACTCCGCCATAGAACTGTATGGAGGGGGAGTGTCGGCTGCGGCTTCGTGCTGTGGTTGAAAATGCTCGTTTCATGCAGGGAGCCGGGACACCGTCACGAGATCGAGTGTGGGGGGGGGGGGGGGCAGTGGTCGGACCCCCCGCGATATAACACTTATTCCCTATCCTTAGGATAGGGGAGAAGTTCTTACATCCCAGAGTTATCCTTCAAAGGGGTTATCCACCATAAGGTGATTTTAGTACGTACCTGGCAGACAGTAATGGACATGCTTAGGAAGGATCTGCTTTTGTCTTGGGGCTAAATGGCTGTGCTGTGAGATTAGCATAACACTGTGGCTAGCTTTTTGTGAACTAGTATTTCCTGTTTGAGTTTTCTTCTTTGCCTAAAAATCCCACAATTCCATTTTCCTCCCTCCCACACATCAGCCACCCCACCCATTGCAACATAAATGAGCTGCATCCATTCAAAAGACCTGTGGTTTTCAATCAGGGTGCCTACAGCTGTTGCATTAGTTGCAGATTGATCTCTCTCCCACCAAGCGATCGCTCCCCCCATTGAAGCAGACAGGCTCCCTGTCATCAGCTGACTAGTGAGTCAGGCCTCGTCCGCATTGCCAGCTGGGAAAAATCTGAGACAACAGTCATTTTGTATGCTGTTAAAAATAAATATTGGGGTGAAAATCACAGAAGAATTGTGAAAAAACTGTCACACACAGGTACAGACACTATATTATGGACTACACTAACTTTACAGCCCCTGTAGCATAGTCAAGTAAAAAAAAATCCTGGAATACCCCTTTAAGGATTTATTCACACGTATAGTACTCACACGTATTTGACGTGCACGATTGGAAGCTGCAGATTTTATGCTGTAGATATAAATGTCTGAATATGCACAGGATACTGTACATGTGAATAGACCCTAAAGGTAACTTTATAAAAACATGTCTGTAGCACAGTGTTCTCAAACCAGGGTGCCTCCAGCTGTTGCAAAACTACAACTCCCAGCATGCCCGGACAGCCGAAGGCTGTCCGGTCATGCTGGGAGTTGTAGTTTTGCAACAGCTGGAGGCACCCTGGTTTGAGAACACTGCAGTAGCAGTAAACTAAAGATCATTCTCCTGATCTTACTAATCTAGCCATTCCAGATAGCTCATCTTAGGAACGACCGTAAATGCAGCTGGCTATTTGGGGCTCACAGCATGCACTATAACATTTTACAGTCGTTTTTGCCTTGACCCTAAATTTAGGATTGCATTTTCCAGATGGGCGTTTGTCCAGGTGAATATATATTTGGAAGAATTTCAGGGCTTTTTGTGTGTATGTGTGGGCAGAATGGGCGCCATGCCTTAACTGGGGCTATATGATCTCGGCCATTGTTTTATTTCTTTTCACATGAATAACTTCCTTGTAGAACAGTTCAGCCTGCCTCTCTAAGCATAAATAACTCATGAACATAAGATATTACATTATTTCTTGTGACATACAGTGTTAAGTCAGCCAAGCACAATGTGCTCCAGACCCAAACAATGAGTTTTATGTAGGGTAGTGAATGGACAAGCTGAAAAAGAAATAGGATTGTTGGGTACAGGTATACATGGATGTGGGGAGGCGCATTACTTATGGCCAGCTGGGCAGCAAGCAGCCTCAGGGTTTGCCCCGACCGCTACTTAAAGGGGTACTCCACAGGAAAACCTTTTTTTTTCTTTTGTTTTTAAAATAAACTAATGCCAGAAAGTAAAACAAATTTGTAAATTACTTCTATAAAAAAAAAAAAAAAAAAATCTTATTCCTTCCAGTACTTATCAGCTGCTGTTATGATCCACAGGAAGTTCTTTTCTTTTTGAATTTCCTTTCTGTCTGACCACAGTGCTCTCTGCTGACACCTCTGTCCATTTTAGGAACTGTCCAGAGCAGGATAGGTTTTCTATGGGGATTTGCTCCTACTCTGGACAGTTTATAAATTTAACAGAGGAGTCAGCAGAGAGCACTGTGGTCAGACAGAAAGGCAATTCAAAAAGAAAAGAACTTCCTGTGAAGCATACAGCAGCTAAGTACTGGAAGCATTAAGATTTTCTAATAGAAGTAATTTACAAATCTAATAGGAGAAAGAAGCGGAGCACTCGCCAGACCTTGAATGCAGGTTGACTTTATTGACCGGAACAATCAAAGGCACATCGCTTCTTTCTCCTATTGGATATCTGTTTATATCGTCTATCAGCGTAGCAGCACCTGTATGTACCTCCAGCAGTTGCAAGGGGAGAAGTCATAAAGGGTCCCAGCCTTTCCTGCCCTGAAGATACAGAGAGTGGTGCCGAGCTTCCTTCGTTATATATAATTTACAAATCTGTTTAACTTGGCACAGAACTTAAAAAAAAAAATGTTTTTGGCCACATAAAACAGCTGACAGGTTCCCTTAAAAGAAGCACTATGGATTATTATTATTTTTTTTTTGCTTATATATTGCTGCATAGTCTGTTATAATAGAATAATCTAGAGGTTCTTGTGTATGCCTAGTGCTTACCTGTTTTAGCTGATGTTCCATACATGAGTTTGGATCAATACTGAAAGCAATTCCATCCCTGAAATGAATTCCTAAAGTAGACTAAATTTCTCATAAATCCTCTAGCTGCGTTTAAGCACAGTTTAAGTTTTTTTTTTTTTTTTTTTTATCAAGATGTGAGGCCTTTAGGTTGTGTTCACATGTTGAACTTTACTGCGTTTTCAAATTTTTACTGCATTTTGGCTGTTTTCACTGCTATTTTCCATAATTGGTAAAATATTTATTATAAAAGCTTTTACTGTGGTTTGCACAATTGTGGTAAAATAGTTCAATTTCTGTCGCTTTACTTGGGCATCTCTGGCGCTCACATAGAAATGAATTGAGCTCCTTCCTCTTAGAGAATTGGGGTTCCCGTTCAGTTGATCAGAGGGTCCCACGGGCTGGACCCTCTGCGATTAGACACTTATCCCCTACCCTGTGAATAGGGGGTAAGTTGTATTTTACTGGACAACCAGTTTAGGGAGCCCTTTGTTCATTATGCCTAAAGGAGCTGTAAACATTGTTGTTGTTTTTTTTTACTGTTGCACTTTAGGCCATAAGAACAACAAACTATACATGGTTTCTTAAGATTAGACCCAGGTGAAAGACACAGTACACTTTTAAGTAGTGCTAAGGATCATTTCATGGTGTGAGAACAGCTGGCATCTCTTGAAATGCTTTTCCAACATGCTGCTAAAGTGGTATCTGCTGTTTTTAGTCATTGGAGACTGTTTTTCAATAAAAGCATAGTGTCCTTCATCTTGGTCTAATCTTACAGGCATCCCGTAACGAAACACTTTGTAAGTTTTATAGTCGCGAAAATTATACGGGCCGCAAAAATGTGTGTTATAGCAGAGCATCTGTAGGACTGCAATGTTCTTTGGTTGTTTAGGTTAAAAAGAAATGCATCAAAAACAGAGGATATATATATATAATATATATATATATATATATATATATATATATATATATATATATATATATATAATATATATATATATATATATGTGTGTGTATATATATTCACAGTGGGGATCAAAAGTTTGGGCACCCCAGGTAAAAATTTGTATTAATGTGCATAAAGAAGCCAAGGAAAGATGGAAAAATCTCCAAAAGGCATCAAATTACAGATTAGACAGTCTTATAATATGTGAACAAAAGTTAGATTTTATTTCCATCATTTACACTTTTAAAATAACAGAAAACAAAAAAAATGGCGTCTGCAAAAGTTTGGGCACCCTGCAGAGTTAATATCTTCTACTGCCCCCTTTGGCAAGTATCAAAGCTTGTAAATATGCTATTGTGCTTTTTGTAGCCAGCCAAGAGTCTTTCAATTCTTGTTTGAGGTATATTTGCCCATTCTTCCTTACAAAAGTCTTCCAGTTCTTTGAGATTTCTGGTCTGTCTGTCACGCATTGCTCTTTTAAGGTCTATCCATAGATTTTCAATTATGTTGAGGTCAGGATATTGTGAAGGCCATGGCAAAACCTTCAGTTTATGCCTCTTGATGTAATCCCCCATGGATTTTGAGGTGTGTTTAGGATCATTATCCATTTGTAGAAGCCATCCTCTCTTTAACTTCAGCTTTTTCACAGATGGCATCAGGTTAGCATCCAAAATATGCTGAAATTTTATTGAATCCATTTTTCCTTCTACTTGTGATATGTTCCCTGTGCCACTGGCTGCAATACAACCCCAAAGCATGATTGATCCACCCCCATGCTTAACATTTGGACAGAGGTTCTTTTAATTAAATTCTGTTCCCCTTCTTCTCCAAACGTACCTTTGTCATTCCGGCCAAAAAAGTTCAATTTTAACCTCATCGGTCCACAGAACTTGTTTTGAAAATGCATCCATTTGTTCATATGCAAAGTTCAAACGCTGATTTTTGTGGAAAGGACGTAGAAGAGGTTTTCTTCTGATGACTCTTCCATGAAGACCATATTTGTACAAGTGTCTCTTTATAGTGGAATAGTGTACCACAACTCCAGTGTCTGCCAGATCTTTCTGGAGGGATTGTGCAGTCAAAGGTGGGGGTTTGAATTGTTTTTCTCACAATCCTGCGAGCTGTTTTGTCTGATATTTTTCTTGGTCCTCCAGATCTTGCTTTAACTTTCACTGTTCTTGATGACTGCCATTTCTTAATTACATTCCAAACAGAGGATATTGACATCTGAAAATGTTTTGCTATCTTCTTATAGCCTTCTCAAGCTCTGTGAGCATCAACTATTTTCAGTTTCAGATTTCTAGACAACTGCTTAGAAGAACCCATGGTGCTGATTGTTGGGGCAAGGTCAGATGAGTCTTGGCATTTAAAACCTTTGAGATTGACATCACCTGGTCTTCCCAGATGATGATTGTGAACAATCCATGACACTTGCAGGTCTCAGCTTTGCAAAGGGGGCAGTGCATGCTATAAATTCTGCAGGGTGCCCAATTTTTTGCAAAACTAAATCCAAACCCCACACCTAGAACTCATTCCAGGTGGGGGTGCAAAACCCTGCAAAAAGCACCCTCCCTAAAACTTCACTTTTATTAAGTATACATATTAAAATATTATTGGGGTATACAACAAGGTTTAAAAACCGCCGCGTGTCATATGCCTCATACACCCCTGATGACGTGACTGGTGTCACGAAACATGTAGGGGAGGCAGTGTGTTTTGGTTTTAACATTGCAGCGGAGTGTCTTCAATACAGGTCCTGTAGCACTGCAGGTACAGGATATCAATTAGTCTGTTAACATCAAACTGAATTATATATATATATATATATATATACATATATATATACATGTTTGACAAGATCTGCTGGGTTTTTAAACCTTGTTGTATACCCCAATAATATTTTAATATGTATACTTAATAAAAGTGAAGTTTTAGGGAGGGTGCTTTTTGCAGGGTTTTGCACCCCCACCTGGAATGAGTTCTAGGTGTGGGGTTTGGATTTAGTTTTGTTTTGTTATTACCCTAGCACAATTCCTGGGGACACTTTTTTGCAGACACCATTTTTTAGTTTTCTGTTATTTTAAAAGTGTAAATGAGGGAAATAAAATCTAACTTTTGTTGACATATTATAAGAATGTCTAATCTGTAATTTGATGCCTTTTGGAGATTTTTCCATCTTTCCTTGGCTTCTTTATGCACATTAATACAAATTTTTACCTGGGGTGCCCAAACATTGGATCCCCACTGTGTGTGTGTGTGTGTGTGTGTGTGTGTGTGTGTGTGTGTGTGTGTGTGTATATATATATATATATATATATATATATATATATATATAATTATACTTTTATATTTGTGTCGGTGTACAAAATAGCATTAGCTTCTAATGTAAACTATTTGCCATTCCTAAAAGGTTACACAACATCTCATTCATGACTACCCCAAGGCTAGAACCTGTGTACTTTACCTTTCATTTATTACGTCTTGGGTTCTGGCTCAATGAAATGTTGGTCAACATTGTGAGCAGCAGAAGAAAAGTGATTCCATATTTTTTAGTGGTTTCATTAGGGAATTGTTTTGCTATTGTTTGCTGAGTGTTTTGGAGCAATAAGATTCTAGTTCTTCATTGGGCCTCTAGTACAAAGCTTCAAAAAGTTCAACCCATAACAAGAGTAACTGATCCCACATACACATGTGAATGTTCATACTTGCATTTGTTCCTCTCCGTCAGCTTTCTGCATACTATGGTAAGTTCACACAGGGCTGTGCAGCAGATTTTTGACTACAGATTTATGGGTCGGGAAAAAAAAATCTCATTGAGTCAGGAAATTGACTTGTGTGGTTTTAAACTTGTTACTTTCAAGTTATGTTGCAGAATGCTCTAGATTTCCTGTAGATTCTCCCCATTGACTTAAGTCAGCATTGGCTTTGCAATTTAAAAGTATTGTTGTTGAATTTGTTGGAAAATCTGCAGCATTTACATCCCATTTAGATTCACCGTAGAGTATGTTTACACATGGCGTATATGCTGCAGATTTTATGCTGTGTAAATCAATAGAAATAAATTTAACACTGCATAAAAACTGCAGCATGAATCCGGCTCTCTCATAGAGATACATGGAGGGGATGTGTCAGCCACTGCTTTGTGCGGTGTATGACACGCCAAGTTTCCATGCAGAAGATTGCACGTTTGGATAGGGGATAAGTCTTTATACATGATACTTTAAAGGAAATCTGTCACCTGCACTAACCTTTTGGTACTGACGGGTAGTGCAGGTGACCCTGATGACAATGGTACTTATCTTGTCCCATTCTGTGCAGGGGATCTCAGGTTATCTTCTCCGTTATTTCCAGCTCTGGGCACCTGGCTTGGGGCACGGGCGGAGCTTAATGACCTTACCGCTCCTGTTCCCGGGACCCAGCAGAGAGCAGCAGCGGTGACGTCACTAAGCTCCGCCCGTGCCCCAAGCCGGGTGCCCAAAGCTGGAGCTAATGGAGATGATAAACCGGAGATCCCCTGCACGGAACAGGACAAGGTAAGTATCGTTGTCATCAGGGTCACCAGCACTACCTGTCTGTACCAACAGGTTAGTGCAGGTGACATTGGTGACAGATTTCCTTTAAAATTCTGCTAGGCTGGGTATACGTACCAGTGTTTGTTAGCATTTTTGGCACTTGGGGAAATATTGAAACAAATCAATGACTTTGATGTTATCTTTGAATAATTCATGAAGACTTTTCTGAGTTATTACCAAATTTTGTTCTGTAGTCCAGCCAAAGTGATTGTGTGGTGCCTTTCCCCGCATGGCACCGACTGATACCCACACTGATAACAAGCACAGCATGACTTAGAGAGCGCTCCTTGTATGGCAATGACATTGAAAGTAGACATGTTAATAATCTATGCCAGGTAATATGAATGCCAAGGGCAAGGGGAGGATTTTTATTTTATTTTGGACATCATGAAAAATAAGTTTTACACTGATAAATGTGTTTCCACCTCAAACCCTGCTGTGTTCAAGTGTGACTGGTACAGAGCTTTTAATAGTGTTAGTCTGTATCTACTTCGGTCAGCCTGAGGAGTTGGTTTCTTTAAGCCTTTACTTTAAAGTGTGCCCGTTGTGATCTTTACAGAGCCGCAGCCATTTATAACCGGAGATGCTGAACATTACATCAGTAACAGGAGTTACAGAAAAAAGACAAGCACAAAAGTAAATGCTTAAAAAATATCCAAAACATGGCAGAAGAGAGTAGACAGAATGGCATGCTCACGTTCTTGGCTTTCTCCATTGGACCTGGTTGTCTCGGTTCTGCATAGGAAACCAAGATCTGTGAGCTAGGAATGTTCCCAATAGAAATATGAACATAACATGTGAATAGAGGACTAGTGAGTAGATGGTTGTAGGAAACGTTGGTAAGGTTGTCGTAGGGTAAAACCTTTTTATATGTATGCCCACAGGAAAAATAAGTCTCTGACTTAGACTCTTTTGCTGCCATTTGGAGCCTTTTTGAGCTGTTTCGTTTTTGGCTACAGAAATTGGTGATATGCAGTCTGCAAACCATCTGTCTTTTTAGAGGTTTCCAAAAAAGTCATTTTGAATTTATTCTTTTAACACACGGAAGTCCCAAAAAGAACTCCATTGCGTTTAAATATAGCACAACCCCTCTAGTATCAGTACACAGGAGATGTGTTGCGCTGAACGGAAACCTATGATCCACTTAGTGGCTGTGCTCAGCCTGCTCATGCAAATGTAAAGCCATATGTAGAAAGAATAAAGATACAGCACTCACTGGTTGTACGAACTTGTAGTAGTTTATTGAATTTAGGACGTATACAGTCATGGCCGTAAATGTTGGCACCCCTGAAATTTTTCAAGAAAATTAAGTATTTCTCACAGAAAAGGATTGCAGTAACACATGTTTTGCTATACACATGTTTATTCCCTTTGTGTGTATTGGAACTAAACCAAAAAAGGAGGAAAAAAAGCTAATTGGACATAATGTCACACCAAACTCTAAAAATGGGCTGGACAAAATTATTGGCACACTTAACTTAATATTTGGTTGCACACCCTTTGAAAAAAAAATACTGAATCAGTCGCTTCCTATAACCATCAATAAGCTTCTTACAATACTCAGCCAGAATGTTGGACCACTCTTCCTTTGCAAAGTGCTCCAGGTCTCTCTTATTGGAAGGCGCCTTTTCCCAACTGCAATTTTAAGATCTCTCCACAGGTGTTCAATGGGATTTAGATCTGGACTCATTGCTGCCATTTCAGATCTCTCCATTGCTTTGTTGCCATCCATTTCTGGGTGCTTTTTGACGTATGTTTGGGGTCATTGTCCTGCTGGAAGACCCAAGTTCTCTGATGCAAATCCAGCTTTCTGACATTGGGCCTTACAGTGTGAACCAAAATCCGTTGGTTATCCTCAGATTTCATGATGCCTTGCACACATTCAAGGTACCCAGTGCCAGAGGCAGAAAAAAAATCATTGAACCTCCACCATATTTCACTGTGGGTACTGTGTTATTTTCTTTGTAGGCCTCATTACCTTTTCGGTAAACAGTAGAATGATGTGCTTTACCAAAAAGCTCTATCTTGGTCTCATCTGTCCACAAGATGTTTACCCTGAAGGATATTGGCTTACTCAAGTTCATTTTGTAGTCTTGCTTTTTTTTATATCTCTGAGTCAGCAGTGGGGTCCTCCTGGGTCTCCTGCCATAGCGGTTCATTTAATTTAAATGTCGACGGATAGTTCGTGCTTACACTGATGCTCTCTGATCCTGCAGGACAGCTTGAATATCTTTGGAACTTGTTTGGGGCTGCTTATCCACCATTCGGGACTATTCTGCATTGACATCTTTCATCAATGTTACTCTTCCATCCACGCCCAGGGAGATTAGCTACAGTGCCATGGGTTGCAAACTTCTTTATAGCGTTGTGCACTGTGGACAAAGGCAAATCTAGATCTCTGGAGAGGGACTTGTAACCTTGAGATTGTTGATATTTTTCCACAATTTTTGTTCTCATGTCCTCAGACAGTTTTCTTCTCCTTTCTGTTGACCATGCTTAGTGTGGCGCACACAGACACACAATGCAAAGACTAAGTGAATTCTTTTTATCTGCTTTCAGGTGTGATTTTTATATTGCTACCACCTGTTTCTTGCCCCAGTGAGATAAAACGTGCATCACATGCTTGAAACAATCTTATATTCCCACAATTTTGAAAGGGTGCCAATAATTTTGTCCAGCCTATTTTTGGAGTTTGGTGTGACATTATGTCCAATTTGTTTTTTTTTACCTCCCTTTTTTGGTTTAGTTCCAATACACACAAAGGGAATAAACATGTGTATAACAAAACATGTGTTACGGCAATCCTTTTCTGTGAGAAATACTTCATTTTCTTGAAAAATTTCAGGGGTGCCAACATTTACGACCGTGACTGTACATGCGAGCAGTGGGGAGATTTAAACAGACGATGGGGGCACTAACTGACGAGGGCCATTTTGTGGCCGATAATGTACGTCCGTGTACCAAGGTACTTATTTAAATCCATCCAGAGCTTAGGTTGAGATGGATACACTTACACAAATGAAACACACATTAAAATGACATAATAAAATATCACAGAAGTAAACTTACCGTATATACTCGAGTATAAGCCGAGTTTTTCAGCACGATTTTTCGTGCTGAAAACACCCCCCTCGGCTTATACTCGAGTGAACTCCCCCACCCGCAGTGGTCTTCAACCTGCGGACTTCCAGAGGTTTCAAAACTACAACTCCCAGCAAGCCCGGGCAGCCATCGGCTGTCCGGGCTTGCTGGGAGTTGTAGTTTTGAAACCTCCGGAGGTCCGCAGGTTGAAGACCACTGCGGCCTTCAACATCATCCAGCCCCCTCTCACCCCCCTTTAGTTCTGTACAGTACTCACCTCCGCTCGGCGCTGGTCCGGTCCTGCAGGGCTGTCCGGTGAGGAGGTGGTCCGGTGGGATAGTGGTTCCGGGCTGCTATCTTCACCGGGGAGGCCTCTTCTAAGCGCTTCGGGCCCGGCCTCAGAATAGTCACGTTGCCTTGACAACGACGCAGAGGTGCGTTCATTGCCAACGTACTTCTGCGTCGTTGTCTAGGCAACGCCTCTATTCCGGGCCGGAAGCGCGGAGAAGAGGCGCCCCCGGTGAAGATAGCGGCCCGGAACCACTATCCCACCGGACCACCTCCTCACCGGACAGCCCTGCAGGACCGGACCAGCGCCGAGCGGAGGTGAGTACTCAGAACTAAAGGGGGTGAGAGGGGGCTGGATGATGTTGAAGGCCGCAGTGGTCTTCAACCTGCGGACCTCCGGAGGTTTCAAAAACTACAACTCCCAGCAAGCCCGGACAGCCGATGGCTGCCCGGGCTTGCTGGGAGTTGTAGTTTTGAAACCTCTGGAGGTCCGCAGGTTGAAGACCACTGAGGGCGAATGATGAGAAGAGGATGATGAAGGGGGGGTGTGGGATGATGAAGGGGGGTGGGGATGATGACAAGGGGATGATGAAGGGGGGATGTGTGGGATGATAAGGGGATGATGAAGGGGGGATGTGCGGGATGATAAGGGGATGATGAAGGGGGGATGTGTGGGATGATAAGGGGATGATGAAGGGGGGATGTGTGGGATGATGACAAGGGGATGATGATGAGGGTGTTAATGACGGGTCTGGATGATGACAGGGGGGGATGAGGTATTTCCCACCCTAGGCTTATACTCGAGTCAATAACTTTTCCTGGGATTTTGGGTTGAAATTAGGGGTCTCGGCTTATACTCTGGTCGGCTTATACTCGAGTATATACGGTAAACAATTATAGTCATTCAGACCAATCAGGCCAAAGCTTCCTGATACAGCACACTGTCTCTTAGGTTGTTAGCCCTCTCTAGGCATGCAAATGTCAGGACGCTGCTATTTCCTCCATGGAATTCCTTTATGTGGGCTAGCCCCAAGCCCAGTCTTAATGGAATGAAAATGTTCTCTAATATTGACAAAACGATGCTAGTATATTCACCAAATTAAATAAACTAAGTTCCCATGACCAGTAAGTAAAATAAAATTAAAATAAATTGAAACAATAAAAAAAAAAAAGATTTTGTTTTGTTTTAAGCGGACTTACATTTGAACAATTTAATGAAATGATTAGACTCAATCTGAGAAATACCTAGTACTGATTTCAAATTGTCCAAATCTTAAGGGTTACTCCCGTGGAAACTTTTTTTTTTTTTATTTTTTTTTATTTTTTTTTTAAATCAACTGGTGCCAGAAAGTTAAGCAGATTTGTAAATCACTTCTATTAAAAAATCTTAATCCTTCCAGTACTTTTTAGGGGCTGTATACTAAAGAGAAATCCAAAAAGGAAATTTACTCTGATTTCATGACCACAGTGCTCTCTGCTGTCCATTTTAGGAACTGTCCAGAGCAGGAGAAAATCCCCATAGCAAACTTATGCTGCTCTGGACAGTTCCTAAAATGGACAGCAGAGGAAATGCATTTCTTTTTTGCATTACTCTTTAGTATAAAGCCCCTAAAAAGTACTGGAAGGATTACGTTTTTTTAATAGAAGTGATTTAAAAATCTGTTTAACTTTCTGGCACCAGTTGATTTAAAAAAAAAAAAAAAAAAGTTTTCCACGGGACTACCCCTTTAAAGACATTGCAGCTTGTCAGGGTACTCAGAGATTCTATAAATCTGCTTACATGCTAAAACAGCAGAGACTGATGCACCCATGTGCATGAGATGTCTTTTCTGTTTAAATTGATATAGTTAGCTCTTCAGAATACATTGATCTATAAAAGTCAAATATTTCTATACATGGTTCCCTGTAGCAGGATAATGCATCATAGTCATCCTGCTTTATTTCTGTAAATCCCTTCTAAACAATGGTGTTCAGCTTATTGTTTTGGGAATCGCTGCAGCAGACGCCATATACTGTGGTTAGGAGTGATGCCAGCACTGCAACTTTTCTAAGTGTACTGCAAATGCTGACAGAGGATTCCCCAGTACAGGCCGCTTCACGTGCCATGAATAATGTATGAGTAGTAGCAGATTCATGCTGGTAAAACATGGAATTCAAGCAGCCATCACGACCGGAGTATCTAAATCAGGGATATGCAGTGCCATTCAGGGAAAATAAACACCGCCTGTCTGCTTTCGCAATGCTCCTTTTGAAGATCACGGCTCAATCTATGCAAGGTGCTATTCGGGGCATTTTGGGGATATACTGAACAAATGTGGCTGGATTAAACGCTTTGGTTGGAAGTTTCATATGTGTTTTTTTTTTTTTTTTTTATTGTGTAAAGCCCTTCTCACAATCTGCTAGTATGAGGGGAAAAAAAGAGAGCGACTGGAGGGGGCGCCTCGTGTGATATCTTTGAGTGACTGGGAGGGACAGGGCATGGGGTGTGTAACCCCTAGGTAGTGGCTGCTCACCTTAGAGCAAGTAACATCTTGCGTATCAACCAACAGATGGGGTTACAATCAAAGCCAGAACCGCTCCAGAGCCTGAGATTGCAGGAGAGACCTTGAAGAGGCGCTGCTGGTTCCAAGTAGGGTGTAACAAACCAAAACCAGAGATGCAGATATGCAAAACACTGGAAGGTTTATTAGGATCAATAAAACAAATTAAAGGATATTACGCAATTCGGGGGAGCCACCCCCCTTCTTCAGATCAGTATAACTGATCTGAAGAAGGGGGTGGCTCCCCCTAAACACGTAATCTCCTTTTGTTTTATTAATCCTAATAAACCTTCCAGTGTTTTTTATATCTGCATCTCTGGTTTTGGTTTGTTACACCCTACTTGGAACCAGCAGCGCCTCTTCAACTTCTCACAATAGACTTCTTCTCCCATGACCTGCCTGAATACATAGGGTATATGAATACAAGTCCAGGCACAAAGTATTACATGACTCGTGTTGTTTAAATTAATGCAATACTTCATTCCCCTGCAGTAAAGTTTTCCATTTTACTATATATATATATATATATATATATATATATATATATATATATATATTAAAATTATTCTATATTTTGCAATTTTCATTATGGCCACTAGTCATGAAACTAAGGCTATGTTCACATCAGCATTGTGGGGCTTTGTTACAACTGCTGATAACAGGAATAGGGCGAGACACTACCAACAAAATAGAACCAGATCATGTAAAATGACTTTTATTAACATATATGCAAAAAATACATACAATAAAAATAAGAAGAGAATAAAATAAGGCACTACAATGGCAGTCACAGAAGATGGGAGCAGACAAGTGGTGTGGCCCTACATGGAGTACAGGGAATAGCTGGTGTACCATAGAAAATGCAAATATAAACATGGAAGAGGTCACTGGATATTATTACAAGATGGCTATAAACATATGGGTAACAATTAATGTAACAGTGACACATCAAAGAATGTCCTAAATGGGAAAGAATACCATAAACAGAGAGTAACCAAGTGAGAAATGAGACACCATACAGTCCTCCTGCCATGCAGCCACACACCTACCTCCTCCTACCCCAAAGTACGTTTCGCCTGTGCTTCGTCAGGGGACGTGTGACAACAGAGACCAACGGTGCCAGACAGGTCCCATAACGTTTGAATAGGGTCCGTTGGGGGTTCCGTTAGATGCCCATAATCTTACATGATTTTAGAGAAGAAAAGGCAGACATGAAGGATTTTTTTCTTCACTAAAGTCTAGTCATTTCAATGGAGTCAGCGAATGGCGCTCCATAACAGAACTCCTAATGCTTATTCGTACATCGGCTAAGCTGGACTTCCTGTTTTGTCTGTGATGATAAAGTGGAGGCTTCTGGAAATTGATCTGTATAGCATTACAGCAAAATGTGACACCAGTGTATAGATAAGACACCTTTGCAAAGGTCACAGAAAATGCCCAGTAAAACTTCCAATTCATATAATTGGGACAGGTCCTGTTCATGGGGCTTGCCGTAAGGCATTTCTCTTAGGCTGAGTTCACACCACATTTTCTGCCATACGGGACTGCATACGGCTGGGGAGAGCTAAAACCGGGTGCTCCCGTATCCCTGCCATATGCCGCCTGTATGTAATTAATTTCAATGAGCCAACCGGAGTGAAACGCTGACTCCGGTCGATTCATTTTTGCTTCGTATGCGGTTTTCCCACTGGACCTAATATGGCAGGGATACAGGAGCACCCGGTTTTAGCTATCCCCCCCTACCCCCCAGCCGTATGCCATCCTGTATGACTGAAAACGGGGTGTGAACCCAGCTTTAATGCTGTTAAAAACAGCTCAAACAAGATGGCAACCCCTGTAATAATGTACAAAATATTAAATAGAAAAAGGACAATGCAAATACAAATACAATCAAAAAAGAATGTTTCAGTATCTGGCTCTAGTCTGTAAAATCCTTTTCTAGCGGCATGTTCATGGCTGCGGAATCCAACATTGTTGAACTATTACATCCTCCAACTTAACTGCAATCTGATTGTTAAAGCTAAAAGTCGCTTCAGCCCAGGTGTTCATTATTTTCACAGGAAAGTGTGCTGCATGCACCACTGTTTTTGTTTGTTTTTTATTTTAATTTTTTTTCAAAAATTGTAAAATTGAAAATGGACCCTCCAGATGAAGCCTTATCTCACTGGTTACATTATTGTGTTTGAGGTGCTGTAGAGAGTGGTCACCTTGTACCTACATCATTTTGTGGTAGTTAAGGTTGGACACTAGGGGGAAGATTTATCAAAGCCTGTTACCCATAGCAACCAATCAGATTGCTTCTTCTCAGAGGCCTTGTCTATATCTATCTATATATATATATATATATATATATATATATATATATATATATATATACTCAACGTGTGTGTGTATGTTCCACAAAAACTTTCAAACGGCTAAAGATATTAACATGAAACTTGGCACACATGTTACTTATATCTCAACAACAAACATAGGATAGGTGATTTAACCCTTACTCACCCCCATTTGCCAGGGGCGGGGTTTATGTTTAAAGTCCCATGCAAGTCAATGGGAAATATATGTTACTGCATAACTTCGATATTTCGAGATATTTCGATAATACTTGGTCACATGTTACTTATATATCCACTTAAAATATAGGATAGTTAATTTAACCCTTAACTACCCCCATTTGTGAGGGTCGGGGTTTTTGTTTAAAGTCCCATGCAAATCAATGGGAAATGTATGTTCCCACATAACTTCTGTACGGCTGGAGATATTTCAATAACTGGTACACATATTATGGGTCGGGATAGGAGGTCGGGAAGGGAGGTCAAGATAGGAGGACGGGATAGGAGGTCGGGATATGACAACAATACAGTGGTCCCTCAACATACAATGGTAATTCGTTCCAAACAACTCATCGTTTGTCGAATCCATCGTATGTTGAGGGATCCGTGCAATGTAAAGTATAGGAAGCTGTACTCGCCTGTCCCCGCCGCTCCGGACCAGGTCCTCACCGCTCCCGATGCTGTCCCAGGGGCTCCCGATGCTGTCCCGCTGCTCCGGTGTCGTCTTCGCGATCCTCCGGCTTCTTCCGCATCTTCTGCAGGGTCCGGGCCTCGCTTTCTGGTGACGTTATTACGCTGCTGTGGCGGAAGACGTTATTACGCTGAAGAAGATGCGAAAGACGCCGGAGGATCGCGAAGTGGACCCGGAGCAGCGGGAATAGATAAGCGAACCTGCCCGGGATGCTTAAACTGCTATCCGACAGCAGCTTAAGCATTTTGCTCTGTCGGATAGCAGTTAATGCGATGGCCCCGACATATAAAAGCATCGTATGTCGATGCTGACATCGATATGCGATGGCCTCTGAGAGGCCATCGTATGTCGATTTTATCATATGTCGGGGCCATCACAGGTCGGGGGGTTACTGTATATGAGGACGGGATATGAAGTCAAAAGCTTCCTCCTTTGTTTATTTTTCTCCCCAACAAGGATTAGGAAGGAAAAACCGGGCAACGCCGGGAACTCAGCTAGTTGGAAATGAAAGAATCAATCTGATTAGTTGCTATGGGCAACTGGTCAATTTTTTCCTCTGCACAAGTTTTCATAAATCTCCCTCTAAATATTATGCTATCTTTCAAGTGTTTTATATATTTTTTGTAATATGATGCAAAGGAGCTGGAGTATGAATGACATATTTCTGAGACCATTTTTTTTGTGTTGGCCAATACATTTTGGTTTAAAAGTTGATGTTCTTTCCTAAATGTTAATAACCCAGCTAGAAACCAATTTTACGCCCTGTACAGCGTTGTAAACCCTTGTCTATAACATGTAATAAACATTGTGCACAGAATGTCAGCTAGTTTTTGGGAGCGAGTTATCCTACAAGTATTTTCACTAGTGAATCTGCTTTGGGATGTCTACACAGGCTGGCATAATATTTCTGGTGAAACACCAGGGGTGCCCAACCTTTTTGTAAGCTACAGCCTACTTATATGTGAGTGTTAGTCCACACTGAAGACGGACTATGGCATGGCTGTCATTATCAGGTGTTAAAGGATACCTTACCTGTCCCTTTTACCAGGTTCTGACTTGTAGTGATATCTCCAGAAATTTTGGTTGCTGGAGGGTCTGGGTGCTAAGACTTCTACCGTTTTCGAAAATGAATGTGGCACTTTGTTTTTGCATGGCTTTATTTTGAATGCTATGTACAGATTTGTAGAACGTTTCCAAGGAGAGTCTAGCAGAAATAAAGAGGCATTGCTCACAGCAGAGCCCATCTGTCCTTTTTGTTTTAGAGATCGGTGGAGGTCTAAAAGGGGTATTGCAGTGAAATTTTTTTTTCATATCAACTGGCTCAAGAAAGTTAACCAAATTTGTAAATTACTTCTATTAAAAAAAATCTTAATCCTACCAGTACTTATCAGCTGCTGAAGTTGAGTTGTTCTTTTCTGTCTGACCACACTGCTCTTTGCTGACAGCTCTGTCTGTCTCAGGAACTGTCCAGAGTAGGAGCAAATCCCCATAACAAACCTCTCCTGCTCCGGACAGTTTCTGAGACAGGCAGAGGTGTCAGCAGAGAGCACTGTGGTTAGACAGAAAAGAACAACTCAGCTTCAGCAGTTAAAAAGTACTGGTAGGATTAAAACATTTTAATAGACGTAATTTACAAATCTGTTTAACTTTCTGTAGCCAGTTGATATGAAAAAACACACTGAACAAAATGTCAGACGTGTCACATTGACGCTCGAGAAGCTTGTAAACAGGATCATAGTTTTTTTAACTGTCTGTAACTGCAGTAGTCACATGTCTGTCACAGTGTGATGTCTGGCATTAACCCTGTAGATGCCAAAATCGAAATTGATAATTGTGTCTAAAGATGCCCAAAATCAGTTGCTGGTTCGCTCGGGGTGCTGAAATTATCATTTAAAATTTAATGTGAATGAGTCCCTTCCCTAATAAGGGTTTAAATCCCTACCCTTTTCCAATCTTTCAAATAAAGTAATGACAACGAAATGAAACAGATGTAGTATTGCTGCATGTGAAAATGTCCGAACTATTATACTATGTTAGCAAAACCGCACGGTTAATTGCGTAAGCGTACAAAATACGAAAGTCCAGACTTGCTCATGTTTGGTTACTTCATATACCAGAGAAAAAATTTATAAAATGTGATCATGAAGACCTAATCTATCACAAATGGCATCAATAAAAATTACAGATCACAATGCAAAAAAATGAGCACTCATACATCCCCGTATACGGAAAAATAAAAATGTTATAGGGGTCATAAGAGGACAAATGCCCCAAAAGAAGTTATATGTAACTCAGTACCCAGTCCTGAACATATCATTTCTGTGTGTCTAGCATATCTAGATTTGTCTCACAAATGCCTCCTTTCTGTTTCTCACTTTTTTTGTCCTGTGCATTCAGGTTTTCTTCCTGTGCTCTGGAGGGGGCCCATCTCAGCTATATACTAAAATTGTTCCCTGTCCCCCTTGGTTAATGAAATGTAGAAAAATGTACTCCGCGTCCCAAAGCGTGATCCACCAATAAAATGAATGAGAGATTTCTATTTGCTGAAACCTTTTATTTGCTGCGTTTTGAGTTCCTGGGACCTCTTCCTCAGATGTATTGGCATGACAGTACAAGCAAACATGAATAATTTATATATACAAAAAATGGCACCACCATTTAAAACTCTGCCTCCTTAGGGGTGTCACATGAAATAGGCTCAAAAACCATGAACATAAATGTTATTTTAACAAAGAGAATATTAAAGCAATTGGACAAACAATCCTAAAAAAGATCAATAGATTAGTATAAAAAGCAAGAAGAGAAAGGAGTCCAGCGTCCGATAACTCAGAGGATGATATTTATTTCACCAGATGGTCACAAACAGGAACACAAGGTACAGTGACGCGTTTCGGCCTTAAAACAAGGCCTTAGTCATACACGACTAAGGCCTTGTTTTAAGGCCGAAACGCGTCACTGTACCTGGTGTTCCTGTTTGTGACCATCTGGTGAAATAAATATCATCCTCTGAGTTATCGGACGCTGGACTCCTTTCTCTTCTTGCTCCAATTTTGGGCGAGGTCCACGCCCTGTCCGTGCGCACCTGGGGTGAGCTGAAGCACTATTGTCTCACTACAGCACTTGCTGTACTCCTACGCGGTATGCAGATAGGTATCCAATGGGAGTAGCCCTACAATGACAGCAGGTTAGTGTTGCTCATGCGCCAACACTGAAAAATATTAATGATGACTAAGCTACTGAGCATGTGCCGGCTCTGGGAAGGTTAAAGATAACCAATAACTGATAACTGGGGATGCTCTGAGGTATAAGTCAGTGCTAAAAAGCATGTTCAGGTTGATGAAAGATAAGTATATGATATACGTAACCTAAGTGTTCTAAGGGTGCTTTAACACTACGTTTGTAGTGTATGGTTGCTGGATCCGGTTGGGAGGGGCGAAAACCGGCCACTCCCGTATCCCAGCCGGATCCGGCCCGAACCCCATTTATTTCAATGAGCCAACCGGAATCAAACGCTGACTCCGGTTTTCTCATTTTCCCCCGTATACGGTTTTCTGACTGGACCAAAAACCGTGGTATACCACGGTTTTAGGTCCGGTCAGAAAACAGTATCTGGGGCAAAAATGCTCTGGAACGCCCTCATTTTTAACAAAAAGTGCACCACATAGTAACTGAACCCCCATAAATTTGCCGTACAATTGGTGGCGCAAAAATCAGATTGTAGGTGTAAAATTAAAAGCGTTATGGCTATTGAAAGACTAGGAGGAAAAAACAAAAGTGCAAAAATGAAATATCCCTGCGTCCTTTAAGGGGTATTGCAGATCAGTAAGGTATTCTTCTCAATGAGGTTGCTCACATGAGTTAATAAATTATAGAGATGTAAAGTGTGACCAGAATAACTTTTCTAGATTTATTTGCTTAGAATGGAAGTGTTTGCTCATGAACGTAATACATTGAGAACAAAAGCTCCAAAGGATTTCTCCTTATCATGCCTTGTATCCTGATGGAAAGTTAGGTCCTGAAATGTCAGGAAATGAAGTGGCTCCTAAGACCTTTTAAGGAGTACTCTAGGAAAGTCTACGGACCCCCACAATCTCTTGTACAGTGCCAGGCAACTCACCCGTTGTTGGAGGGCCCCAGCTCCCCCCTTCCATTATGTAGCAAGTAAGAATTTGTCTTTTGCACAGATCATATCTTACAACTCTCCATTTCTCGGGCACAATTGAAAAAGAATGGTGTATGGGCTTAATGTTCGTATTCATCCCTCATTCTACCACCTTTTCTGACATGTGCAATGTGTCAGGGAGAAAGGTGTGGTTTGCAAGTCCTATAAAAGTGATGGGGGGCTATGCTCTTTACAGTGTAGCACAGTAACTTCCCCATATTCATCAAACATTTTGTCCATTCCTATAGTTAGTACATTGTAAGGGATTCTATATAGAACCTATGCCAAAAATCTAATTGTTGAAGTTGTGAATAGTTTTTTTATGGTGAGATCTGGTGGTCTTCAGCCTGATCCAACAGAGGAAAAAGAATGAGTCAATGAGTCTTGGGTGTGACAGCATATGAGTCAAAAAGGACTGGAAGGAAATCTGTTTTACAGTACTAGAATAATGTATTGGAAATTGTCAAACATTTATTTTTCCAGGGCTGTTTTCCCTTTGTTACCTCACTTACCTTGCTTCCTTACTGTAAAAATAGAAAGCAGTTCTACTATATTTAAACCAGAGGGCTTACCCAGGAAATGATCTGTAGGCGCTCACACTACAGGCACTTGAAGTTTACTAAAACACTCTGAGGTCTGTATACAAAACCGGTTTGTTTGCCTCAACATAACAGGAACACTATGGCTGACATTTATCATTGTCATTAGACTGTTTTTTGTGTCTAGAAAAGGCGCAAAAAAGGCGCAAGCAGGGTTTATTTGCGCCTTTTTGGTTTACACATTTCTGCTGACTTTAGATTGCAATCCACTGATTTTGGTAATACTCATGATATGGAAGGGTTTTATGAATTGAACCTTTTTGTGAAAAGGGGCAAAAAAGGCACAAAGCCACTGAAAAGTCTCTAAAATGACACCAGCCCAGACTTAGCTTAGCTTTTTGGTGTATGTGAAGAGAGAATTTTCAGAAGATGTGACCTGCACAAAATTTATCAAATGCTCTGTGACCATTAATAAATTTGGTGCTTCTACACATTACCAGCACACAAAAAAGTTGTAGAAAAATGCTTCACTTACACCTACAATGATAAATGCTTCACTTACACCTACAATGATAAATGCTGGCCAATATGTGTACGTGGGGAGGGTTAGTCGTTGCAGGCTGTCCATCGTCACCGGGAGGCCCTCTTCTCCACTCCAGGCCGGCCCCGGCCTAGTGACGTTACCTTGATGACGACGCACAGGGTTGTCCCTGCACATGAACGTCCCTGTGCATCGTCGTCAAGGCAATGTCACTAGGGGATGATGACGGGGTGATGATGACAGGGCATGATGTATTTCCCACCCTAGGCTTATAGTCGAGTCAATAACTTTTCCTGGGTTTTTGGGGTAAAATTAGGGGCCTCGGCTTATATTTGGATTGGCTTATACTTGAGTATATACGGTAGTTAATCCATAGATGTGTATGCTAGATATCTGTGGCAGTTATACCAGTGAGGCTACCTTCTACAAGGTTCCTTTTCTTAGAAAAGATTTGAGTTATTCTGTCATTTCATTGATTTATAGAACAGTAAGGTACAATAGGTCAGAAGGTATACTTGTGTAGTGTGGAGTCTTATGTCCTCAGGTTCAAAGAAAAAAGAACCAATTGCTCTAAATGTCGGGATGTATGTTACATTTATTGAAGTGCACTTATTCCTGTTACCAGGCAAACAGTCTCTCATACCAAGTACAGTGCAGTACAGGTGCTGCAGTCTCTTTCCTTGATTTTTTTTTTATGTACTGTTTATATGTGTAAATCTGGGATAGGTCACATTAACACCTCCATATAAAGCTTTAATGAGAATGTTGCTCTTGGCATAGCTTAGCATAGCATGGCATAGGTGTTTGTTCCCTAGATGTGTACATTGTGGCTTTCATACCATGTAGATAAACAGATCGTGGTGACTCTCATTAGTTGAATACGTAGGATAAGTGTTGGTGCAGTAGGCGTAGTTGAGTATACAGGATATAGTCCCTTCTCGGAGGATGTCAGATTAGCGGGATGACTAATGTAAGGTGACATGATCTTTGACAGGCCAATTAAAGCTAAGGTCACTTCTAAGCTCGGGTCTTATGTTGATGTGACATCAACAAACACATCTCAATACTGTGCGGACAGGCATTAGAATTGGGAATTAGGAGGATTATTTTATTGAACCTTGCTGTGATGCATCCTCAGCTCCTCGATGGCTATTCATCCTATTTATATGAGCCCTGGAACCTAAGCCCACATCCTTTTAATAAGTTTATTTGTCTTAAAAATCAAATATTTCATATAGATTGCCAGGTAGATCAAACATGCTTTGTTTCTGTGTCCTGTGGTCTTCCTCTTGATTCTTCTGAGCATCAGATGATATTCAACAGAAGCTCTGGATATCTTGTGTATGATTTATAGAGCTAGTACGCATACGTTGTCTCTCGACAAGAATTATTTTTAAAGCATGGACTGCTGCGATCAATTCAGGAATGTTCTCCTGTGATCATCGAAAGCTTTCTCACAATGTGACCTATCATCTCTTAAGGCCACTTGTGTGACCCATATAAATATTGTGTTAACTTAGTGCGTCCAGTACTTAGCGCAGGCCTGTTAGGGGATACAGTCTACAATGATGATTCCTTGTTATGGGATTAGAGATGGGAATTTTGTAGACACCCTAATGCTGATGGAACATGTTAATTCATCACCTTCCTCGGTATAGCGAGTCAACTCACTGGCCCAAATGTGTTCAGCCATCTGCCAGAAAATGTAGATGATCACTGTAATAATAATAATAATAATAATAATAATAATAATAATAATAATAATAATAATAATAATAATAATAATAATAATAATAATATACACATACACACACAGTGGTCCCTCAAGTTACAATATTAATTGGTTCCAGGACGACCATTTTTATGTTGAAACCATTGTATGTTGTGACCATAACTCTATGGAAACCTGATAACTGGTTCTGAAGCCATCAAAATGTCATCCAAAAAATAGGAAAAAGTGAGGATTAAAGGGGTACTCCTGCGCTTAGACATCTTATCCCCTATCCACAGCTGTCACGCCCCCTCCCATAGGCTTGCATTGAGGGGCAGAGGCGTGACGTCACATGCCGCCAGCCCTGTGGTCGCCGGTAATATAACATGCTTCGGGGACTGTTTTTAACTGGGGTGCTGCGTGCAAGATCACGGGGGTCCCCAGCGGCGAGGCCCCCGCAATCAGGCATCTTATCCCCTATCCTTTGGATAGGGGATAAGATGTCTAAGCGCCAGAGTACCCCTTTAAAGAAAAATAAGTAGATAACTAATATAGATAAAGCAAGTCCTTAGATATAAAAGTAAGAAAGATCTGCTGGGAGCTGTAAATCACTGTCTATTTCAGTGTTTTCCAACCAGGGTGCCTCCAGCTGTTGCAAAACTACAACTCCCAGCATGCCCGGACAGCCTTTGGCTGTCCGGGTATGCTGGGAGTTGTAGTTTTGCAACAGCTGGAGGCACCCTTGTTGGGAAACACTGGTCTATGTAGAGGACAGACACTTCTTCAGGGTCCTGTACAGAACACACAATGTCCTAAAAAAGTTAAATGGAGCTACCCCCACCTTGTGTCCAAAGGAGCAGCTAACCCTGGCACAGGTAAATAGTACAGAACATGTAATACTGTAGGGGGCGCTACCAGACAGCAATTCAGTCCATGCACTTCAGTAATACAGGGGTTTTGCCAGTAAAATGCTCATTCTGATTGGTCATTTCTTCCCGCCATTTACACGTTTCACAGATCTGGACTGTCCATAGAATTGTATGTTGAGTCTGGTTTCAAGTTACAATGGTCCAGAAAAGACCATTGCATGTTGAAACTATTGTATGTTGAGGCCATTGTAAGTTGAGGGATCACTGTGTGTGTGTACATTAGATATATAGATATATAGATATATATATATATATATATATATATATATATATATATATATATATCTATATATATATATATATCTATATCTATTATATTCTATTAGGAATTGTCGCGAAATGGGAATTTTAGTGGAAATCTAGTGTAAATTTTAATTGTAGAGACCACAGTGTGTTAGTCAGCTATGCCCCATGAAGTAGACATGGTCTTGGCAGGAAAGTGTTATTCCATGAGTGTGCACTATTAGACTGCAGCCCCTTGGCATACATTTTTGGTTCTTGCTTAAAAGTAGGAAATCTGATTTGCCTAAAAATGGTTGTATCTGTAGAACAAGAAACCCTTTATAATGGTTAGAGGATAACTAACCAACTTGTTTTTCCCGTTTTTGTCTTCTAGCTGTACCGTTTCCGCCAAATCACAGACTCACAGCGAAAGAAGTGTTTGACAATGATGGCAAGCCTCGTGTAGATGTATTAAAAGCTCATTTAATGAAAGAAGGAAGGCTCGAGGAAAGTGTCGCTCTTCGTATAATAACAGAAGGAGCTTCAATTCTCCGCTTGGAAAAAAATTTGCTGGACATAGATGCACCAGTCACGGGTAAGTAGCAAGAACGTGAGCACGGATGGCATTAATGCATTTTCCAGCTTTAATTCTGGTTGACGTTTCTTTTTTACAAACCTTTTACGAAAATTTTCCGAAAAATTAGTGGTGTTAATGTTTTAGTAGATAGAACATCCCCTGTCCATATGCCCCTATGTGAACCCAGACGGAGAGACAGTCTACAGAAGCTCTAATTCCCTTACATGACACTGATTTATAGGTTGGGAAGTAGGGTGGATTTCAACAGCTGACACGTCTAATAATGCTCACATTAAAGATACTGGATACCTTTATTTATGCATTTTGTTGCTTCATTTCACCGAGAAAAGTAGTTTATTGCAGCGTGTCAAAGAGGTGTGACCTGGGGTCTGCGGTGCCCCCAACCTTTCTGCTCTGAAGCCCCCTGTTTGATAGACAAGCAGATCTACTCTATCAAAGCTAGTGTTATGGAGATTGTTGCACACATTTAGTGCCTATGCCAGGTATGGGATCTGCCTCCACAAGGCTTTCTGCATCACCCTTTTTTTTTCAACTAGACGCCTAGTCCAGGATATGACCAATATCCTTTTTGTGCAATATTTGTTTTACTAGTGGGAGGTTAGTTTTTTTTTTTTTATACACACCATTTAATAAAGATGCCTTTGTTTAAAAAAACAAAACAAAATTAATTAAATTTTGATCTGCACTGGAGACATGCTGCAATACTAAGCAACATCTTGCTGAAAGTGTAACAAAAAGGTTTAAATGGTTAGTTTTGGTCAGCATTGCTACCGTATGTCGGGTTTGCAGACTGTTCTTATGTCTTTTTTAAATACGCTGTGTTGACCAACGTGTTTTTTAGAAAACGTTAAGCCCTTGTACTTTGAATTGATGTCTTTCATTTTACCATAAAATGTACCGCAAATCAAAAAAAACAAAAAAAAACAAAAAAATGTATTATCTGCAGGTGGAAATTTCTTGGAAATTGCCATTTTGCAACTTGTTGGTTTTTACACAGTGCACTTTATGGTAAAAATCATACATTTGCTTTATTCTGTAGGTCCTGTGATTTAAAATGATACCCAATTTATATAGTTTCAGTGCTCATTTTTTTTGCGACGTCATTTGTAGTTTTTATCAGTACCATTTTTGTTTTAATGAGACTTTTTTTAAACGCCTTTTATAAATTTTTTCCCCCGAATATATGATAGTTAAAAATCAGTATTTATTAAGTTCACGCCATTTACCCTGCGGGATCATAACTATTATATTTTAAATAGGGATCGACCGATTATTGGTTTGGCCGATATTCACGATCTTGGACGTTATCAGTATCGTCGATTACTTTGCCGATATGGCGATAATGCCCCCCCCTGACCAGAGACCACTGCCCCCACTGCTCCATTGCCTCCCCCATCCCCGGTTTTATAATTACCTGTTCCCAGGGTCCACGCTACTTCTGGTTCCTGCGGCGTCCTGCGCTATTGCTGTGCGCTGCGCAATGACGAGTGATGTCCTCAACGCGATATCACAAGCAGTGCGCACATTGACAGCTCAGGACGCCGTCGGAGCCAGAAGTAACGCGGACCCCGGGAACAGGTAATTATAAAAGCAGGGATTGGGGGGGGCAGCGGCGGTGGTGCTTGGACTCAGGAGGACCCCAGGACCAGAAGGGGGAGAGAAGCGGGCACCGGCGGTCTCTGGCCAGAGAATAGGCAGTAGGGATTGACCGATATCGATTTTTTTCGGGCCGATACTGATAATCTGTCACCTTTCCGGCCGATAACTTATAACGATATTCCAGTATAAGTCATCGGCTATTTTAACCCCCCCCCCCCAGTGGTGCAGAATCCGTTGCAGATCAATGATTTAAAGCGGGCGATTTAAATCAATGAACTGCAGCGGCTTTTGCTGGGCCAGAGACCGCCGCCGCCGCCTACTTCTCTCCCCTTGCCTGTCCTGGGGTCCTGAGTCTAACCACCACAGTTGCCCCATCGCCTCCTCCACCACCCCATCCATCCTCTGCCCACATACCGCCGCCGCCCCATCGCCTCCCCCCATCCCCGGTGTTATTACCTGTTCCCGGGGTCCGCGATCGTTCTGGCTCCGTTGGCGTCCTGCGCTGTCACTGTGCACACTGACGTCTCATTGGAGATGTCACTTGTCATTGCGCAGCGCACAGCAACAGCACAGGAGCCAGAAGGATCGCGGACCCCAGGAACAGGTAATTATAACACCGGGGATGCAATGGGGCGGTGGCGGTATGCGGGCAGAGGTATGTGGGCAGAGGATGGGGGGAGGCAATGGGGCAGCCGTGGTGGTATGTGGGCAGAGGATGGGGGGAGGCAATAGGGCAGCGACGGTCGTCTCTGGACGGGGGGCGGGGCATTATCAGTATATCGGCAAGGTAATTGCTGATACTGATAATGTCCAAAATCGTGATTATCGGCCGATAATATCGGCCAAACTGATAATCTGTTGATCCCTTATAGGCAGGGGGGGCAGCGGCGGTGGTGGTTGGACTCAGGAGGACCCCAGGACAGGCAGGGGGAGAGAAGCGGGTGGCGGTATCTGGCCCCGCAAAAGCCTCTGCAGTTCATTGATTTAAAGCGCCCGCTTTAAATCATTGATCTGCAGTGGCTTCTGCGGGGTCGGGGGGTGGGGAATATCGGTATAAATTATCGGCTATCGGCCTCAAAGATCACAGATTATCGGTATCGGCCCTAAAAAAGCAATATCGGTCGATCCCAATCCCCTTAAGGACTCAGCCCATTTTCACTGATTCAGTCAGCGCTGGCCGCACTCGGAATCTTCGGGCGGAAATTTTCTGCCCGGAAATTCGGCAGCGGGAACCTAGCCTAAGGGTTAAATGCTGAGCAGTGGCGATACGGATGCTAATAGTAGCCAACACTTACTGCTCTGACAAAAGTGCATCTCCAGCCCTCGATTCAAAGTCACTTAAAGGGGTTATCCAGGAAAAAACTTTTTTTTATATATATATATATATATATATATATATATATATATATATATATATATATATATATAATATCTCAACTGGCTCCAGATAGTTAAACAGATTTGTAAATTACTTCAATTAAAAAATCTTAATCCTTTCAGTACTTATGAGCTTTTGAAGTCAAGGTTGTTCTTTTCTGTCTAAGTGCTCTGTACTTATTAGCTGCTGAATACTACAGTGGAAATTATTTTCCGTTTGAAACAGAGCTGTATGCTGACATCATGAGCACAGTGCTCTCTGCTGACATCTCTGTCCATTTTAGGAACTGCCAGCGTAAAAGCAAATCCCCATAGTAAACATATGCTGTTCTGGGCAGTTCCTAAAATGGACAGAGATGTCAGCAGTGAGAACTGTGCTCATGATGTCAGCAGACAGCTCTGTGTTTCAAAAAGAAAAGAATTTCCGCTGTAGTATTCAGCAGCTAATAAGTACAGGAAGTATTAAGATTTTTTTAATAGAAGTAATTTACAAATATGTTTAACTTTCTGGCACCAGTTGATTTAAAAAAAACAAACAAACAAAAAAAAAAAAAAACGTTTTTCACCGGAGTACCCCTTTAAGTACCAGGACACAAGGGCGTACCAGTACGCCCTATTTCCTTTTACAGGTTAATGACAGGTTTTTTTTCCTCTCCTTTTAAAATCCATAATCTACAGACCCATATGAGAGTTTGTTGATTTCATGACCAATTTTACTTAGTAAGGAAATTACAAATTTTGACCCAAAATCTACAGGAAAGCCCCAAAAAATTATTGGTGGGGCAAATTTGAAAACCTCCCCCACAATTTTTGCATATTTTAAGGGGTTTTATTTCTACATGATGCACTTTACGGTTAAAATGACAGTTAAATGTAGGTTCAATTACGATACCCAATTTTTATATAGTTTGTATTTTAATTTTTATCTTATACTAACTTAAATGGGCACTGTCAGATTCAAAAACTTTTGATATGTTGTAAAGCATATATAACCAATAGGTTTTGCAATTGCTTACATTAGAAAATTTTCAGTATTTCATACTGAAAAAGGCAGTCAAACAACTGCCCCCCCCCCCCCCCCCCCCTTCTGCTTGCTTGGACACATACTAGTCCTGCTGTGTCCATGCATCATCACCTATGTCATGGACACACTTCCTTGATTGACAGCTGTGAGCGCAGGGCTCAGAGCTGGAGGAAAAATCCTCCCACTGTCAACTTGTGTTCCGCTACTGTCAGTGAGGACAAGCTGGGAGTTGTAGCTTTGCTAATGTTAGAGGAGATGTGAGCAGACAGCATACTGAGGGAGGGGGCGGAGACCTGCACATTGAGGCCATGCCCCCTCCCTTTGAGAGGAATTCAGACTAGTGAGCTAAATTAAAAGTGCAATAAAAAAATAAAGGTGCTAGACACATAAAAATTAGGTGTACATGGTCAGGATTAGATACTGAGTGATATATTTAAAAAAAAATTCTTTTTGTTGGATCTGACGGGTGATCTTTAAAAAAATAAAAAATAAATAAATAAATATTGTGGGGGAGTCATGCTGTGGCCGGTACTACTCCTGCACGGGGACAGCTGCGGCAGAGCTGGGGTCCCATAAAGGAGATTGCGGGGGGTCCCAGCGTTCAGACTTCCCGCAGTCAGAAACTTATCCCCTATCCTGCGGATAAGGGATAAGTTGTATAAGGCTGCAGTAATCCTTTAACTAAATCACCTGGCTAGATTCATAAGTGAGTGGGAGAGAAGTTCACACTACATGCAATTTTGATGTGTTTTCTTATTCATAGATTTTTTTTTTTTTTTTAAAGAAATATTGTCATGAGGAGGAAGTGATTTTAGCAATAATCACAATTGAGGTGTTTTATGAAGATTAGACATGTTCACTTGTTGCATTTTTGCTACATTTAATCTGTGTTTTTACTGAAAATTTAACAAAATCGTGGTAAACATTGCATACTACCATGTTTCCCCGAAAATACACCCTACCCCGAAAATAAGCCCTAGCTGGATTATCGGGGTGGGCTGCAATATAAGCCCTACCCCGAAAATAAGACCTAGAGCCAGGGGTACTCAACTAATGGACCGCGGCCGCCAGTAATGCGGGCCCCCCTCCCCTCCCTCCCCCTTTGGCTGGTCTCTTGGCAAGTTAAATGAGCCGGGGCAGGGACGCTGCCAGTTTAAAACGTCTGTGCGTATGCACGCCCGACGTCATGGACGTGTCCCTGCCCCGGCTGCTACTGGTAAGCAGCAGAAGGAGATCCCGTCGCCGCCGAGAGCTGCAGCTTCAGTTGCGGATGCTATGAAGGTGGGGAAGTGCTGGTTTATTATGGCAGAGGGGTGGGGAGCACTGTAGAAGTGTGGAGGAAGACGGGGGAAGGGGAGGATGGGGGCTGTAGCAGTGTGGAGGATGGGGGGGCTGCAGGAGTGTGGAGGATGGGGGGCTGCGGGAGGAGGGGGGCTGTATAGCAGTGTGGAGGATGGGGGGCTGTGGGAGGATGGGGGGCTGTAGCAGTGTGGAAGATGGGGGGGTGCAGCATCCTCCACACTGCTACAGACCCCCATCCTCCACACTGCTACAGCCCCCCATCCTCCACACTGCTACAGCCCCCCCATCCTCCACACTCCCACAGCCCCCCATTCTCCCTCAGCCCCCATCCTCCACATTCCCACAGCCCCCCATCCTCCACACTCCTGCAGCCCCCCATAAATAAATAAGCCCTACCCTGAAAATAAGCCCTCGTGTGTTTTTCGTGACTAAAATTAATATAAGACCCGGTCTTATTTTAGGAGAAACACGGTACATGGCACCATTTATGTGGAGGTGCAGAACTACTATGTATCCTGATTCCATAGAGCAGTGTTTTGCCTACCAGGGTGCCTCGCAGCATCCATGTATTTGGGAAACCCTGTCATAGAAATGGCAAAGGCAGCTTCATAAATCTTTTCTGACTGCTCACACCCAGCTTCATCTTTAATAGGTGATGATGTCATCCTGTGGTTTACAGGAAGTCAGCTGACCCAGGACTAACCATTTTCTCTGACACATTAAAACCAGTGATTTTCTGTAGGTCAGGCTAGTGATCACATGGCCCAGTTACACTAAACAAAGGAAATTGAGAGTACTGGTGGTCTAGAGAGTGTGCATTTTATAAAGAAAGAGAGGAGATTTGGAATGATTCTTTAATATTTAAAAAATCAGAACCAAATTAAAAAATAACACAGACCCAGATTTAGCAATCTGTCTGAGAAAAAAACTTGGTCCAGTTTTCCTCGTAACAGCCCATCACAGCACAGCTTTCATTTTAAAGGACATGTCCGGTGCTCACTTTTCTTATTGTATCCGTTCCGGACTGCAAAAAAAAAAAAGAAAATAAGCTTCCTCTTGCCTGCCTACGCTCCCCCGGTGTTCTGGTACAGGTGTTCGGTCCCCGGGCTGTATTCTTCTTACTTCCTGTTAGCCCGGCACGTCACACGGAGCTTCAGCCTATCACTGGCCGAGGCGGGACATTGCTGCAGCCGGAGATAGGTTGAAGCTCCGTGTGACGTGCCGGGCTAACAGGAAGTAAAAAGAATACAGCCCGGGGACCGAACACCTGTACTGAAGCATCGGGGGAGCCTAGGCAGGTAAGAGAAAATTTGTTTTCTTTTATTTTTCAGCCCGGAATGGATAAAATAAGAAAAGTGAGCACCGGACATCTCCTTTAAAGCAAAATAAAAATTGGTTGCTATGGGCAAGTCAGACCAGGCTATCCTTTTTTGTGTAGTGTTACTTGCCCAAACATTAGAAATGTATCTCTTACCAATGGGAATTTATATTTCTAGCATCCTCCACTGTCATGCCCCTTGCTAATAGATAAAGAAATATATATATATATATATTTTTTTTACTTGTTGTGGTTTTCCTACGGAAACACGAGGAAGTCATTCTGCTTCTTTGCATTCAGGCAGCTGTTTCTCTAGCCTCACTACTTTTTGGCATATCATTGACATCTATAATTTCATAGCAGTTAGCCACAAGCTAAGGAGAGGGGGCTAAATGATTTTTTATTTTTTTTAGGTGAAAAGATGCAAAAAGTGGCAACGTTTGGAAGGAAAATAAAGGGGGCCAGTAGCAGTAACATTCTGAGATTGGCAGGGGTTGGACCCCACCGATCCACAAGTTATCCCCTATTCTATCATTTAACAAATTTTATCTCCATACACATGTATCTCAGGCAGTATAAAACAGTGTCAGGGTTCAGTCAAACAACAAACAACAAATTGCTCGGGTGTTTGAGACATTTTAAAAGTAACCTGTTCCCCGTGGCTTTTAAAGGGGTATTCCAGGAAAAAACTTTATATATATATATATATATATATATATATATATATATATATATATATATATATATATAATCAACTGGCTCCAGAAAATTAAACAGATTTGTAAATTACTTTTATTAAAAAATCTTAATCCTTTCAGCACTTATGAGTTAAAGTTGTTCTTTTCTGTCTAAATCCTCTCTGATGACACCTGTCTCGGAAAACGCCCAGTTTAGAAGAGATTTGCTATGGGGATTTGCTTCTAAACTGGGCGTTTCCCGAGACACGTGTCATCAGAGAGGACTTAGACAGAAAAGAACAACCTTAAATTCAGAAGCTCATAAGTACTGAAAGGATTAAGATTTTTTAATAGAAGCAATTTACAAATCTGTTTAACTTTCTGGAGCCAGTTGAGATATATATATATATATATATATATATATATATATATATATATATATATATATATATATATATATATATATATATATATATATATATATATATATATATATATATATATATATATATATATTATATATATATATATATATTATATATATATATATATATATATATATATAGAGATATATATATAGATATATATATAGATATATATATAGATATATATATAGATATATATATAGATATATATATAGATATATATAGATATATAGATATATATATAATATAAATATAAATATAATATAAATATAATATAAATATAATATAAATATAATAGTTTTTTCCCTGGATAACCCCTTTAAAACAACAGTTTCTCTAAAAACACCTAAGCATTTTAAAGGGGTACTCCGCCCCTAGACATCTTATCCCCTATCCAAAGGACGGGGACGTCACGACTCCGCCCCCGTGTGATGTCACGCCCCACCCCCCTCAATGAAAGTATGGGAGGGGGCGTGACGGCTGTCAAGCCCCCTCCCATAGACTTGCATTGAGGGGGCGGGGCGTAACATCACACAGGGGCAGAGTCATGACGTCACTATCTTCCGTCCCCATGGTCAGGAGGAATTAGCCTGAGAGCACTTCCGGAAGCAGTTACAGGTGGGTGCTGCTTGCTATGTTATGGGGGGGTCCCCAGCGGCGGGGCCGAGTACCGCTTTAAAGAGAGTTAGTTTGCTGGGTTATTGTAACCATTTCATGGTAGTTCAGGCAGTTAAAGGGGACTCTTTTTAAGAAATCTATATGTTTAGATGAAATCTTCGAGGTTGCATTATTAATGTAAACCATCCTCAATCGTTAGGTTTAGTATGGTCTTAGAGACCTTGTAAGGATTCATGTAACAATATTTTATTTAATATCACAAGCCACTATAGCTTTATAGATGACTTCTCTTTAGTTTACCACAATTTAAAGAATATATATTATACTTTATTTCCTAAAACAGTAGCTTTACAGTCTAGCTCTATCTTATTACCTCCAGCTGTTGCAAAACTACAACTCCCAGCATGCCCGGACAGCCAACGGCTGGAGGGCCGCAGGTTGGAGACCACTGGCGTACAGTGAGTTCCAGCGCCCGGCGGCCCCCAACAAAGAGGAGGAGGGCAGTGCTTGACATCTGAGTAGTACCCCGCTGGGCTGATCATTAATTGGGAGGGGGGGGCAGAACAGCACTGGCGGGTAACATAGGGTTAGTTCCCCGATGTGAGGACAGCGCTGCGCTGGGCTGATAATACATTCCCGAGGGGGAGGGGCCCAACCGGTATTGCGGTATGGGGGGAAATTCATATCGTGCAGCCCAAAATATTCGGTATGAACCGGTATACCCCCCCCCCCCAGCCGTAGTAGCAGTGTCTTTTGGAAAATAAGCATTTAGGCATTGGGAATACAGACCTCATTAGTTTTCACTGTGATGTCTCTCGATATGAATCTTAAAGTGACATGTGAGCCTCTATCTGAATCTGTACAAGACATCAGTTGTTGATTAGATAGATATGCATTTTCTAAGAAGAAAAATGAAGCTTGTACAGTGTGGTATCTCTGTTGTGTGTCACAATCTCTGTATAATAGGAAGACATCAACGCCAAGTGAGCGCACAACATAATGAGACGAGTTGTGTTATTCAGACACTGGAATTGCCCAAGGCATGCAATACAGTTAGATGATAGGTTTATGGTAAACAACAGAAAAGATTGTTTATGATAGACATATCTTTAAAGTAGAACTCCAGTGAATTTTTTTAACCATTATGCCCGGGGGCTGGAATAATGACCCTGCTCCTTAGCCTATCACTGGCCAAGGAGGAGCACTGCTGAGACCAGTGATTAGCTGAGCCACAACGTGACCTGTTAGGCTCCAAAAGCCGTAAGAGGACCAGGGGTGGAGGACTGGATGGATAGATCAGAGGCACTGCAGGATCTATGGAAGGTACCGTATTTATCAGCCTAGAACACTCAATGGTGTATAACACACATCCTCATTTAAAATAAAAAACAATCATTTTAAATGAATTACTATGAAGCTCTTAACTTAATGCCACATAATTCCCCCCATTTGCCACATATTTCCCCCTCCTCCTTAGTCTGATCCCCCCCCCCTGTGCCAAATCTTATCCCCCCTCCTCCTCAGTCTGTGATTTCCCCCCTCCTCCTCCTCCTCCGTCTGCTCCCCTGCTTGTCTCCAGAAGGCTCTGGTTTAGGCAGCATCTTGGGCTGAGTGAGTGCTCAGTGCAACACTGCTGGTCACTGTTCCAAATTGCAGCGGCCATCTTGAACAAGCAGCCAGCGCCCGGTCACTTTAAATCAGTGAACAGCAGTGACTAAAGGGACTGACGTGACGTCCCTGAGGTCATGCTGAGGAGCCGCCCAAAGGAAGTCACTTGTCAGTCCCTGCAGCCACCACTGGTCATTGATTTAAAGTGACCCGGCACCGGCTGCTTGTTCAAAATGATCAGCCTGGCTGTGGCAATTTAGAACTGTGACCAGCGGCAGCTGCTGCGGGACACCCAGCTTGAAAAGCCCTGTCCTTGGTTTTATTGATATTTAACAAGCAAGTAGGGTTTCAGCTTCATATTTTAGTTATAAAAGTCCATGTTATACACCGATAAATAAGGTAAGTTAATGCTTATTTTTTTATTCTGGCAGCCGGGGCATAAAGGCATGGAAACAACTTTATTGGTAAAGTCTGTGACTTTGTAGCCATTGTTAGCAGCAGCATGTAAAAAAAAAAAAAAAAAAAAAAGACTGTGACCAACCCCCCAAAAATGTGATTGCATTATCATTAGGTAGCTTTGGGTTTCCTGATCACACACCTTTTACACCTTCTTTTCCTGAGATATGAGGGTTTATAGTTTGTCTGACAATTCAGAGAATCAGTCTGGTGGTGATTAACTTAAACGGCACTTATTTGTGTTTCAAAAAGCTGCCAGTAGGTGTCTCCTTACTTGTCCAGGGCACATTTCCCCCATCTCTTGGACAGACTTTGGACTCCTGCTGGCCTGGCAGGGGGGGGGGGGGGGGGGGGGGGGGCGGTCGCGGTGCGGCAGGTCGGGGGAGGTCGATCGCGGGGCTGGGGGCGGTGCATTATCGGCTTATCGGCAAGGTTATTGCCGATACCCAAAAATGCCCAAAATCGGGATTATCGGCCGATAATATCGGCCATACCGATAATCAGTCGATCCCTAATGTGTAGCCAGATCTTCTAATTTTACGCTCTTATTTGTGGCTTAAACTAGCAATCATAAACTTGAAGGGGTTATCCAGGAAAAAACTTTTTTTTTATATATCAACTGGCTCCGGAAAGTTAAACAAATTTGTAAATTACTTCTATTAAAAAATCTTCATCCTTTCAGTACTTATGAGCTTCTGAAGTTGAGTTATTTTCTGTCTAAGTGCTCTCTGATGACACGTGTCTCGGGAACCGCCCAGTTTAGAAGAGGTTTGCTACGGGGATTTTCTTCTAAACTGGGCGGTTCCCAAGACACGTGTCATCAGAGACTTAGACAGAAAAGAACAACCTTAACTTCAGAAGCTCATAAGTACTGAAAGGATGAATAATTTTTAATAGAATTAATTTACAAATCTGTTTAACTTTCTGAAACCAGTTGATATATATAACAAAAGTTTTTTCCTGGATAACCCCTTTAAAGGGGTACTCCGGTGGAAAACATTTTTATTTTTTTTAAACAACTGGTGCCAGAAAGTTAATCAGATTTGTATAATTACTTCTATGTAAAAATCTTAATCATTCCAGTACTTATCAGCTGCTGAACAATACAGAGGAAGTTTTTTTTTTCTTTTTTAATTTCTTTTCTGTCTGGCCACAGTGCTTTCTGCTGACTCCTCTGTCCATGTCATGAACTGTAATAGCATAGCAAACCTATCGTGCTCTAGACAGTTCCTGACATGGATAGAGGTGTCAGCAGAGAGCACTGTGGACAGACAGAAAAGAGATTCAAAAAGAAAATAACTCTCTGTATTTTAAAACAGCTGATAAGTACTGGAAGGATTAAGATTTTTAAATAGAAGTCATTTACAAATCTGTTTTACTTTCTGGCACCAGTTGATTTAAAAAAAAAAAAAGGGTTTTCCACCTTTGTACCCCTTTAAGCACAGTGGAAGGGAGACCCCTTTCTCTTGCTAATGAAGTGTCCCTCTATAAAGTAGTATAAAATAGCTATGGTATAGCCTATGCATATGCTGTAAATATCATTAGATTGCCAATTTAAAAAGTACCTGTCACCAAATAAACAGTTCTAAACTAACTCAGACTATGTTCCCTCACTACTCCTAACACCCCTCTAGCCCTTAAAAAAAATTCAGAGCTTTAAAAAACTGTGTATCTTGCCTTTCTTCTTGCTCACAGAAGCAGCAGAAAGTGGGCATTTCCTAGCAGGCATGACATCACTGAAGCCTGCTGAGGGACCACTTCAGCCCTCACATGGTTGCAATGCTGTGATGATTAGAAGACTTCAAGCTCTGCAGCTTTCTGTGAGAATCTGTGGAGCTTTCACTTTCTGTGCAGCTGTCAATCAAGCTCAGTTCAGCCAGAAGCACTTCCTGAGTTTGGACTCCTGCCAGGCCGGGGGGAGACCAAACTCACTGTTTTAATTGTAGCAGGGAACAGAACAGAGCCACCTAGTAGCCATTTTTTCTATTACATTTTAAACATATTTATGTTGATAATTAAAAAAAAAAAAGTGAATGGGAAAGTGTCTGCTTATTACACAAGGAACACTATTATTAAAATTTTTATTTGGTGACAGGTACTATATTGACAGGTACAATATTGAAAAATATTGAAAAATATATATAACTTTTGTATTAAAGTGGTATTCCAGTCCCATACTTGCAATGATTATCTGTAGCTGCCCTTCCAATGGCTGGTGTTCACCACTGGTTCCTGTGATTTCCACACAGGAACTGTCCGTTCAGCATGTCACTAGTTACAGCAGCACTTAGGCCAGTGACCCCCACACTGGTCCATTGGGTTAAATGTCTGTGTTCATCCATTTCTAAGTTATACCATACTATTTTGCTGGACACATGAGCGAAGGAGAGATTTGCTGACATATACCACACATATACTACAAACCTTTAAACCTTAACATAGCCTAAGCGGTGAAAAAAGCACTGGAGTAAAATCTAAACGTCACAAGTTCATTTCTGTGTTTGTCTGCTTCCTTCTCTCTCCACCCAATCCCCTGTTCATAGACTTCTGTGGGAAGCATATAGGCTAATGCGTTAGTGATCTGGTCCATCTCGAGACATTTTTCAGAGTAAATGATGAGCTCAGGAGGGGAGGAGCTGGAAAGGAACCACATAATAGGATAAAGAGATATATTACAACAATGTGTATATTCATTATTGATTTTAAGCAGAGCTTGTTAAAGGGGTAATCGAGGGAACTAAACCTATGCTCTATCCACAGGATGTGTCTGATCGCCGGGGTCCGACTTCTGTAAACTAAGGCAGCATGGAGTACTGGAGTAGCTTAATCATGGATAGAGTAGTTAGGTTTAATGAACTCTGTAATTATATATTTATCTTGGACAACCTCTTTTAGGGTAGGGTCACATTTGTTGTTTTTGTTACCTATTTGCACATAGTTTGATTATTTGAACTCTACATTGCAGTGTTCTGTTAAAGTTTATAATGTGAGCAAAATTAGAGAGTATTGAAATACAAATGGTGGTATTATGATGTATGGATGAAGCTATATATATATATATATATATATATATATATATATATATATATATATATATATATATATATATATATATTAAAAGGAATCTGTCATCAGCATCACCTGCACTAACCTCTTGGTATAGGTTTGTAGTGCAGATGATGCTGATGATGATGGTACTTACCGTTTGATAGGTGCTTCCGTTTCCCCTATATTCTTGGTTTTCTGGCTATGCAAATAAAGGTGCTTGGTGCACTGTGACTCCTTGTCCTCTCTGCTGATCCTCCACTGCAGAATGGAGCTCCACTCTGCATCTAGACCCCTCTTCTCCACTTTTGCGAGCAGAGAGATTTCACTTTGTGTCTCCATATAGCATATAGCTACAATTGCGCATGCGCAGCCATGGCCACCCGCAATATGACAAGAAATCTCTCTGCTCACAAGGGATGACACAACAGAGAAGAGAGGTCTAGTTGCAGATTGGAGCTCCATTCCGCAGCAGAGGACGATCAGCACAGGGAAGGAAACTTCACAGTGCACCAAGATCCTTCATTTGCATATCCAGAAATATTGGAGGAATGGGGACACCAATCATCAAACTGTAAATACAATTTTTTCATACATGTGTATTTTGTTCATCTTTGGATAGATTTGTATCAAATAGTCACACATTTTCATGCAAATGAGGCTTGTGCAATAATTTGGCATGGTAGAGCATTTTATGAGCCAATCACAAGGCATAGTTCAGTGCAGTTTACAAAATAAAACTTTCCGTTACGGTAACCAGGCTTGATTCCTTTTAATAGCCTCAACTTTTCTGGGAAGGGAACAGAGGAAAGACAAAAAGAGGGGCGCTCTCTCGTATGTTGACGTGCGGTAGAAGGAAGGGACCCACCACCTCACCTAATGTGCTGGACCGACCTGCTGGTAGTGTGTAACAGTGTAGGTCAAGCACTGTGGAAGGTTTGGGTGGAGGTCAATGGGTGCAGTATGTAGCTCTATCTCCCCTATCCGTGTCCCTTAGGGTACGGAATAATCGACGGAGAGTGGGTAGATAAAAAGTGGGAAATTTGCGTAGAGCGCTCCTGCTGTCAAGTATGGAATATTTCAATAAATTTGTCCTGTGCAACCGTGGCATTCTGAGTCCATCCTTGACAGCAGGAGCGCTCTACGCAAATTCTCCACTTTTTATCTACCCACTCTCCGTCGACTTTTCTGGGTAGACTTCCTTAAAGTTTTTTTTTTTTTTTTTTTTAATGTGTCTGACAATTGTTCATCCAGAAGAGTCCTATACTGATGTTAGACAAGACAGCCTGGATCAGAATCTCCATTCTAGTTCATCCCAAAGTGTTTAGTAGGGCTTAGGTCAGGGCTCTGGTGTAGCATTAAGATTTTCCTTCACTGAAATTAAGGGGCCTAGCCAATCTATGAAGAACAACCCCATAGCATTATCCCTCCTGGCACAGTGTGGTCAGGCAGGGAACGTTCTTCTGGCATTCACCAAACCCAGTCGTGTCCTTTATATTACAAGTTAGAGAAGTGTGATTCACCACCACTCCACTGCTCCAGAGACCAGTGGAGACATGCTTTACTCCACTCCGACCAAAACTTGGCATTGTGCTTGGTGATGTAAGGCTTGCACGCAGGTGCTTGGCAAAGGAAACTGCTCCCGTGAACCTTCAGTTCTTGTCAGATGATGTTTAGAACTCTGCAGTTATTGAGTTAGTAAAGTGTTTATGACTTCTATGTACTTGGAAGAAATCATCAAAACCCGTGCAGAGGCAAACCAACCAATTTTTTACAATTCTTTTTTTTTTTTAAATTAAAGTAGCGATCTGATTGGTTGCTTTGGGCAGCTGCTCCACTTTTCCTCTGCACAGATTTTAATAAATATTTCCTTATTTGCCTCAGTGACCCTGCTATGTAACTCTATGCGGAGTTGATGTGGTTCCACTTCCACTTTTTCAATAATACCACTCACCATTATTGGTGGAAGATCTAGGAGGGGAGAAAATCCAGAAACTGACTTGTTGCAGTGGTAGCGTCGCATTACAGTACCACTCTGGAATGCTGTGAGCTCTTTAGTATGACCCATTCTTCTACAAATGTTAAACCCCTTGCCACAAAACGCAGGGTTTATACGGTGCTGCGGCACGGGAGGGTTATGAAGCGAGCTCAGGAGCTGAGCTCATATTATACCCGCACAGTCCCGGCTGCTATCAGTAGCCAGGACCCGTGGCTAATGCTGGACATCGCCGTTCCGGCAGATGTCCAGCATTAACTTTTTAGACTTGGCAATCAAAGTTGATCGCCTTGTCTAAAGTGAAAGCTTACTGGATACTCAGTCGAGCTGATTGGGACCATCGAGGTAAAATCGCGATGTCCCGATCAGCTTGGACGCAGCAGGAGGGTGCCTTACCATCCTCCTGCACGTCTGATTGACGATTGATTGCTCCAAGCCTGAAATCCTGGCTTGAGCAATCAACCGCCGACAACACTGATCAATGCATTGCAATGCAAAGGCATTGTTCAGAATATTGAATCAATGTACTGCATGGGGACTATAACATTGCAAAAAAAAAAAAAAAAAAAGTGAAAAAAAAGTTAATAAAGATGAGATGATTTAAAGGGGTACTCCCGTGGAAAACTTTTTTCTTTTCTTTTTTTTTTTCTTAAATCAACTGGTGCCAGAAAGTTAAACACATTTGTAAATTACTTCTATTAAAAAATCTTAATCCTTCCAGTACTTATTAGCTGCTAAATACTACAAAGGACATTCTTTTCTTTTTTGGAACACAGAGCTCTCTGCTGACATCACGAGCACATTGCTCTCTGCTGACACCTCTGTCCATTTTGAGAACTGTCCAGAGTAGGAGAAAATCCCCATAGCAAACATATGCTGCTCTGGACAGTTCCAAAAATGGGCAGAGATGTCAACAGAGAGCACTGTGGTCATGATGTCAGCAGAGAGCTCTGTGTTCCAAAAAGAAAACCATTTCCTCTGGGAGTACCCTTTTAACCCTTTCCCTAATAAAAGTTTGAATCGCCCCCCTTTTTCCCATTAAAAATAAATAAATGTGTAAATAAAAATAAACCTATGTATCGCCGTATGCGTAAATGTCCAAACTATAAAAGTATATTGTTAGTTAAACCGCACGTCAATGGCGTACACGGCAAAAAATTCCGAAGTCCCAAATAGTGTCTTTTTGGTCACTTTTTATACCATAATTTTTTTTTATAAAAAGCGATAGTCTGATCAAAACAAAAATGATACTGATAAAAAACTTAAGATCAGAGCTCTCTGTTGACATCACAAGCACAGTGCTCTCTGCTGACACCTCTGTCCATTTTAAGAACTGTCCATAGTAGAAGAAAATCCCCATAGCAAACATACGCTTCTCTGGACAGTTCCTAAAATGGACAGAGATGTCAGCAGAGAGCACTGTGCTCGTGATGTCAGCTACGAGCTCTGTGTTCGAAAAAGTAAAGAATTTCCTCTGTAGTATTCAGCAGCTTATAAGTACTGGAAGGATTAAGATTTTTTTATAGAAGTAGTTTACAAATCTGTCTAACTTTCTGGCACCAGTTGATTTTTCCACCGCATTACCCCTTTAAGGACCACAGGTTTTTTTCATTTTTGCACTTTCATTTCTTTCTTAATCATGTTCTAAAATCATAACGCTTTCAATTTTGCACCTACAGGCTTATTTTTTGTGTGCCACCAATTGTACTTTATAATGACCTCAACAATTTCACCGCAAAATTTACGGCAAACCTAGAAAAAAATTATTTGTGGGGCAAAATTGGAAAAAAAATACGCCGTTTTGTAAATTTGAGGGGCTTACGATTCTACGCACTGCACTTTTCGGTAAAAAGGACACCGTATATTTCTTCTGTAGGTCCATACGGTTACAAAGATATACAATTTATATAGGTTTTCTTTATTTTACTACTTGAAAAAAATAACTACTTGCTCCAAAATTAGTATGTTTAAAATTGTCCTTTTCTGACCCCTATAACTTTATTTTTCCGTATATGGAGTGGTTTGAGGGCTAATTTTATGCGCCGTGATCTGAGGTTTTTATCGGTACCATGATTGTTTTGAATGGTCTTTTTGATCACTTTTTATAAAAAAAATTTAGGCTTTGTATACCGTATTTATCGGGGTATACCACGCACCGGCCTATAACACGCACCCTCATTTTACCAAGGATATTTGGGTAAAAAAAGTTTTTTACCCAAATATCCATGGTAAAATGAGGGTGCGTGTGCGCGCGTGTATACCCCGATATACCCCCAGGAAAGGCAGGGGGAGAGAGGCCGTCGCTGCCCGCTTCTCTCCTCCTGCCTTCCCTGGGGTCTAGAGCCCTACTGCCGGCCCTTCTCACCCCCTGGCTATCGGCGCCGCTGCCCGTTCTGTCCCCCTGACTATCGGTACTGGCGCCGATAGTCAGGGGGAGAGAAGGGGCAGCGGCACCCATTGCCGGCGCCGCTGCCCCGTTGCCTCCCCCCATCCCCGGTGGCATAATTACCTGAGTCGGGTCCGCGCTGCTTCAGGCCTCCGGCGTACGTCCCCTGCGTCGTTGCTATGCACGGCGCGGCGCACTGACGTCATGCGCCGCGCCGTTCAGCGCATAGCAACGACGCCGGGGATGCACGCCGGAGGCCTGCAGCAGCGCGGACCCGACTCAGGTAATTATGCCACCGGGGATGGGGGGAGGCAACGGGGCAGCGGCGCCTGCAATGGGTGCCTCTGCCCCTTCTCTCCCCCTGGCTATCGGCGCCGGTACCGATAGTCAGGGGGACAGAACGGGCAGCGGCGCCGATAGTCAGGGGGTGAGAAGGGCTGGCAGTAGGGCTCTAGACCCCAGGGAAGGCAGGGGGAGAGAAGCGGGCAGCGACTGCCTCTCTCCCCCTGCCTTTCCTGGGGCGGTATCTGCGTATAACACGCACATAGACTTTAGGCTAAAAATTTTAGCCTAAAAAGTGCGTGTTATACGCCGATAAATACGGTACTTTGTATCGTGACCAAAAATATACAATTTTGGACTTTGGCATTTTTTTTTACGTGTACGCTAATGACCATGCGGTTTAATTAACCTTATATGTTTATAGTTCAGACATTTACGCATGCGGCGATACCACACGTTTATTTTTATTATGTTTAAATCTTTTTTTATATGGAATTTGGGAAAGGTGGGTGATTTAAACTTTTAATAGGGAAGGCTTTAATGTGTGTGTTTTTAACCTTTTTTATTAAACTTTTAATTTTTACACATTTAGTCCCCTTAGGACTTTTAAGTGGAATCATTTGATTCCTCATACAGATCAATGTGGTTGTATAGAACCAAATTGATCTATGTGCTCTGCGCTTGATTTATAAATCCTGGTCCTGCCAGGCTATATCATTCTCAGCGCGGCAGCCAGCAGAGGACCAGAGGTATGCCCTCCCAGCTACCTCCACAATGGATCGCCTCCCCCTACCGGCTCGAGCCCACGTCATACCGTCTGGCCCTCAGCTGATTCTTTTAGCCGAAGGCCGGTGTTAATAACAGACATGCGACCGCCGCGGCCGTCTATTAACCCTTCAGATTGTCGCTGTCAACATTGACAGCGGCATCTAAAGGTACCTGTAAAAGCTCTCTGGTGGTCCAGTGGGGTGGATCCATCCCACTGTACCAGCAGGGGGCGCTTACAGGTACCTTTAGACACCTCTATCAGCTTGGACAACGGCAATCTAAAGGGTTAATAGCCGCCCGCGACGATCGCCACATGTCGGTTATTAACGCCGGCCCTCAGCTACAAGAATCAGCTGAGGGCTGGCCGGCATGATGCGGACTCGAGTCAGGAGCACCATAGCCCGTTAACGGTACAAGGACATTGATACACGTCCTTGGCCGTTGACCAGTTAAGGGTATTTTTCACACAAACAGGATCCTGCGCAGAATTGATGCGCAGGATTTGTAACTGACGATTAGAAGCTGTGCTCAGTCATTTAGTTTACATTGAAATCTGCAGCAGAAAGTCCTGTGCATCAACTCCTGCGCATCAAATCTGTGTACGCGTGAACATACCCTAAGGAAGTATTCTGCATTATCTGAAACATTGTTCTATATATACAGTGGAGCAAGAAAGTATTTAGTCAGCCACCAATTGTGCAAGTTCTCCTACTTAAAAAGATGAGAGGCCTGTAATTTTCGTCATGGGTATACCTCAACTATGAGAGACCTACTGAGAAAAAAATCCATAAAATCACTTTGTCTGATTTTTAAAGAATTTATTTGCAAATTATGGTGGAAAATAAGTATTTGGTCAATAACAAAAGTTCATCTCAATACTTTGTTATATACCCTTTGTTGGCAATGACAGAGGTCAAACGTTTTCTGTAAGTCTTCACAAGGTTTCCACACACTGTTGCTGGTATTTTGGCCCTACTCCTCTAGAGCAGTGATATTTTGGGGCTGTTGCTGGGCAACACAGACTATCAACTCCCTCCACAGGTTTTCTATGGGGTTGAGATCTGGAGACTGGTTAGGCCACTCCAGGAGCTTGAAATGCTTCTTACGAAGCCACTCCTTCGTTGCCCGGGTAGTGTGTTTGGGATCATTGTCATGCTGAAAGACGCAACCACGTTTCATCTTCAATGCCCATGCTGATGGAAGGAGGTTTTCACTCAAAATCTCACAAAACATGGCCCCAGTCATTCTTTCCTTTACACGGATCGGTCATCCTGGTCCCTTTTGCAGAAGAAACAGCCCCAAAGCATGATGTTTCCACCCCCATGCTTTACAGTGTGTATGGTGTTCTTTGTATACAACTCGGCATTCTTTCTCCTCCAAACACGATGAGTTGAGTTTTTACCAAAAAGTTCTACTTTGGTTTCATCTGACCATATGAAATTCTCCCAATCCTCTTCTGGATCATCCAAATGCTCTCTAGCAAACTTCAGATGGGCCTGGACATGTACTGGCTTAAGCAGGGGGACATGTCTGGCACTGCATGATTTGAGTCCCTGGCGGCTTAGTGTGTTACTGATGGTAGCCTTTGTTACTTTAGTCCCAGCTCTCTGAAGGTCATTCACTAGGTCCCCCAATGTGGCTCTGGGATTTTTGCTCACTCTTCTTGTGATCATTTTGACACCACAGGGTGAGATCTTGCGTGGAGCCCTAGATCGAGGGAGATTATCAGTGGTCTTGTATGTCTTCCATTTTCTAATAATTGCTCCCACAGTTGATTAATTCTTCACACCAAGCTGCTTGCCTATTGCAGATTCAGTCTTCCCAGCCTGGTGCAGGTCTACAATTTTGTTTCTGGTGTCCTTCGGCAGCTCTTTGGTCTTGGCCATAGAGGAGTTTGGAGTGTGACTGTTTGAGGTTGTGGACAGGTGTCTTTTATACTGATAACAATTTCAAATAGGAGCCATTAATGCAGGTAACGAGTGCAGGACAGAGCCAGATATCTTACTTGTTTGTAGGTGACCAAATACTTATTTTCCGCCACAATTTGCAAATAAATTCTTTAAAAATCAGACAATGGGATTTTATATATTTTTCTCATTATGTCTCTCATAGTTGAGGTATACCTATGATAAAAATTACAGGCCTCTTTTTAAGGTGTGTATGTGTGTGTGTATGTATATATAATATAATGTGTGTTGGTTGACATCAAGATGTGGGATTATTCAAATATATATTAACAAATAATATACTTTGTCTCCTGCTGTAAATTATGGACATAAAGGGGAGTTGGTTTTTGTGCTCATTCCACTTCATATTTACACTATTGTACCCAATTTACCATATTTACTATAGAACTGTTAAAATGTGTACATGTTTTGCTTCTTAAACATTGTCACGATCACACCCTATCGGTCCAGCCAAGACATTAGAGAGAGTGTGATGGTGCAAGGGTTAAGGCCACCGGACCTCTGGGTATCCACTACTAGTCCCAGCAAGTCACCAAATTAACCCTTAAACGTGTTTCCACCAGAGCTGCCTTCAGAAAGGTGAGCTCATATATTTAGAGATCAAAGACCAGAGCTGATTAATTAAACATTTAATCTGATAAAATGTATCACAGTGCTATATAAATAAAAATAAACAAATGACATACAGTTACAAAAATATGAAAGAGTTTAGCAAGGCAAGTTCAGAAAACAAAAGATGAAGTTCTTACAGCATGATGATATAGCAGTCCATGAGAGTGCTGTTCTTAGGATGGTCTTGTCAGCTTGTGGCACAGCCTTGAACAACCTGAGTCTTGGATTGTTAAATATTATATATCTGCCTTTTTGGAGGGAGACTCCATTCCCCCCTCCCCTCTGATCCCACCAGGGGGGCATCTCTGTTCCTGGCCCTCTTATTTGGTTGATTATATGATGGGACTAGAGTGCCCCTTACATCCTGCTGCTTCAAAGGGCCTCTGACTTCAAAGGAGATACAAACAAACAGCATGACCCACAATAAAATGCAATACACAAAAGGATACACCGTCTGAATGACCTCTCACCCATGTATTGGATAATACATCACACACAGTTATAATTTATAATACACATATAGGATTTTAATAATCAGGCCTTGGGCCTGACAAACATATTATACAATGTATAACCTATGCAATCTGTGTAAAACAGCTCAAAATTTTCAACTACTGTGTGCGAGCACTGCCTCAGACTCGAAGTGAGACCGGATTTGCAGCAGAAATGCTGCATATTACACTTGGTCTCATTTTGACAGCGGAGAACAGGATATATAGCAGAGGGAGTATTGCTACGATCAGGGATCTGGAAATCCTATCGCCCGACGCCCGAAACATGCAGTTCCAGGTGCCGGGCAGGTGAATTTTTCATAGATTTAGCCCTGTGTCAGGCAAGCAGGGCCTTACCGACTAACCCCCCCTGCCTTTGATTGAGCCTGCCTTGAGCAGGCTCAACCAAATGAACAAAGATCAATGGAGTTCAATAGAACTGCATTGATCTGTATGAGGAATCTAAATGATTCCTACAAAAAAAAGTGTATTAAAAAAAAAAGTTAATAAAAGTTTGAAAACACCCATTAACCCCTTCCATATTAAAAGTTCAGATCACCCCCTTTTCCATATAAAAATATGTAAACATAATAAAAATAAACATATTTGCTATTGGCATGTACGTAATTGACCGAACTATTTAAAAAAAATAACATTTTATATCCCATGTGGTAAATGGCGTTAACGTAAAAAAAATATATACCAAATCACAGAATTGCGTTTTTCATGTTTAGAACATAATTTCCCAGAAAAAAATTTGTTTGTATCTGTACCAAAATGGTACAGATACAAACAGCATATTACGGACCAAAAAATGAGCCCTTATATAGTCCAGCATATGGAAAAATGTTTAATATTATAGGGGTCAGGGATTTTTTTTTTTTTTATTAAAAAGTTTTTTTGTTTTTTTTTTATATTATTTATTAAAATATGACGGAAACTAAACAAATTTGGTATTGGTGTAATCAGGCCAACCTAAAGTATCAACATAATATGTAAGTTTGACCACAAGGTGAATGGCGAAAAAAAAGAAAAACCCAGAATTTGCATTTTTTTCAATTTCACCTCACAAATAATTTTTCTTTTGTTTCAGAGCATAAGTTATGGAAAAATTAGGTGTCATTACAAAGTATACTTGGCTCCGCAAAAAAACAAGCCTCATATAGGTCTGTAGATGGAAAAATAAGAGTTATATTATCAGTGTTTCCCAACCAGTGTACCTGCAGCTGTTGTAAAACTACAACTCCCAGCATGCGCATGCATGGGAGTTGTAGTTTTGCAACAGCTGGAGGCACACTGGTTGGGGAACACTGCTCGAGATAGTGGAGGAAGCAGATGTGCTCTTCCCTAGGCAGAAGCATAATAGAGTTTTTCACATTGGAGGCCTTCCCTGTCATCGCTCTGTATATTCTGTATGTCTATGAGAATCTTTTAATTGGATTGTAGGATTTATATGAATGTCACCGACATGAACCCTTCGCAGTACATCCAGTCGAAGCACAACGCAGCCATTACAGATTTACAGTGCCATAGCAAGCCTGCAATTTCACTGTGGGATTTCGTCTCTTCGCTCTACTGAAGTGCATTTATGTCCTCATTTGACTCTGCAATGCATCTGCAGAAAGCTAAGCCATCCCTTCCCGTGCCCTGGCTTCCACAGTGTAAGCTCGCCTATGAAATAAGAAATCTGTTACCGGAAAAGAAATAAAGCAGAGCTTTAACAGGGCCAGGAGAATAGAAGTCGGGAAAATGCAAGATTGAAAATAAAATGGTATTTTTGTCTGGTCTCGTAAGTAGGTAATATAAATGGCGTGCTTTTGTTAACAGCATGCTAGAGACGTGAGTCATCGAAATTATCTGTAAGGGATAATCATCCACTGATAATGATGCGTGTCAGTATGGCAAGCTGTAAACACATTTATTTGGCAAGGTCTTTATGTTCTCGAAAATCCAATGTAAGCTACATCCAGTTTTTTTTGCAGCAGCAGATTCGGCCTTAACAACCCGTTTATTCATCAAAATCTAGGAATGACTCTGCCTCCAGCTGCTTACGCGGTTATTCATATCTAGCGTAGTGTCTGCAACTTGTGACATGTATTGTGAGATCATTCTGAATACACATCACCGGAATCAAACCGACACCACGACACTTAAAGGGGTAGTCCAGTGAAAAATATATATATACCGGTATATATTTTACATCAACTGGCTCCAGAAAGTTAAACAAATGTGTAAATTACTTCTATTAAAAAAAAAAATCTTAATTCTTCCAGTACTTATCAGCTGATGAAGTGGAGTGGTTATTTTCTGTCTGACAACAGTGCTCTCTGATGACACCTCTGTCTGTCTCAGGAACTGTCCAGAGCATGAAAGGTGTGCTATGGGGATTTGCTCCTGCTCTGGACAGTTCCTGAGACAGTCAGAGGTGTCAGCAGAGAGCACTGTTGTCAGACAAAAAAGAACAACTCTACTTCAACAGCTAATAAGTACTGGTAGGATTGAGATTTTTTAATAGAAGTAATTTACAAATCTGATTAACTTTCTGGAGCCAGTTGATATGAAAAAAAAAGTTTTCTACTGGGGTACCCCTTTAATAAAGTCGGTGAACTCTGTATACGGGAATGTTCACACAGGGCGCATTTGCTGCGGATTTTCCACATCAGAATCCGCAACAGATCCACCACTGCGGATTGTTGAACTTTCTTTTCTTGTTTTGGTGCCGAAACACTGCAGACGTTATGCTGTGGAAAATTTGCAGCATATTCCATGTACAGTATGTACTGCATATTTCATGTACAGGACTTGAAGTAGCAGATTTGTAGCTGTGTTCATTCATTTAGTTTGCATTGAAATCTGCTGCATAAAATAAGCAGCTTCAAATCCTGCACATCAAATATTTGCAGGATACTGGACGTGGGAATGCACTCCGCCCCTAGACATCTCATCCCCTACCCAAAGGATAGGGGATAAGATGTCTGATTGCGTGGGTCCCCCCAGTCATTCGTTTAGAGCATCAGGCTGTCGCGCCCCCTCCAATAGACTTGCGTTGAGGGGGCGTGACTGTCAAGTCACGAGCGGGGCATGGCCGTGACATCACGAGCCTCTGCCCCACATTGGCAGTCATCCGGCACGGAGCAAAGTTCAATTCACCAGAGGTCTGGGGTGCTGCAGCCGAGATCGCGGCGGTCCTCAGCGGCGGGACCCCCGCGATCAGACATCTTATCCCCTATCCTTTGGGGCAGAGTACCCCTTTAAAGCTCAATGTAGAACCCAAACTCCAGGTTAGGGAAAGGTCAAACATGCAGTATTCTACTGTGTATTTTCCTAGGTAGCATTGACTTTAATGGGTAAGAAAATACACGGCAGCAAAATACTCTGTGTGACCCTACACTTAAAGTGGTTTTCCTATGACTTTTGTTTTAATATCCACAGGATAGGCCATCAATCTCTAATCAGCGCTGAGATAATGGCCCCTGCTCTTAACCAGTGTGGTGGAGGGTTACCTGCTAAGGAGCATTGTCACATTGATAAATGAATTCCCAGAAGGTGGGCCTAAGGTAGAAATATACAATATTTAGTGATATTAAAGCGTACCCTTCAGATCCAACAATAATTTTTTTTAATATATCACTCAGTACCTAATCCTGACCATGCACATCTTTTTTTGTGTCTAACACCTTTATTTTTTTATTACACTTTTAATTTAGCTCACTAGTCTGAATCCCTCTCAAAGGGAGGGGGCGTGGCCTCACTGTGCAGGTCTCCACCCCCTCCCTCAGTATGCTGTCTGCTCACATCTCCCCTAACATTAGCAAAACTACAACTCCCAGCTTGTCCTCACTGACAGTAGCGGGACACAAGCTGACAGTGGGAGGATTTTTCCTCCAGCTGTGAGCCCTGGACTCACAGCTGTCAATCAAGGAAGTGTGTCCATGATGTAGGTGATGACGCATGGACACAGCAGGACTAGTATGTGTCCAGGGGGGGGGGGGGGGGGCAGTTGTTTGACTTGCTTTTTCAATATGAAATACTGAAAATTTTCTAATGAAAGCAATTGCAAAACCTATTGGTTATACATGCTTTACAACATATCAAAGGTTTTTGTATCTGACAGTGCCGATTTAAGTAAGATGGACTGAATCAGGGAGTGAAGCATGCTGCTGCCGCACACTTCACCAATCTAACCAATCTAGCGGTTGTTGGGGGTCTGAGCACTGAGACCCTGACCGATCAAAGCTTTTATCAAGAGTTGTATATTGATAGTAACACTTCTAAAATGTTTAAATGGGCACGGTCATCAACTTTTTTTTTTTTTTTATACATATCTCTAATATATTTGCATATTTTTTTTTTTATTATTAAATGTTTTAATTTACGTTTGAAAACCGGCCACTAGAGGTCTCCCTCCTAGTGGCTGGCTGGAGGCTGGCGTGACGTCACGCCTGAATTCAGACCGCTGCCGGCCGGGCAATTGGTCTAAATTCATTCAGCCTGCGCTCGCTCCCTGCCTATCAATCAGACAGGCGGGAGCGAACGCATTGGCTCCCTGGCCTCAGACGCCGGCCGCTCCTCCCGCACCATGTCGCTGCTGCTGCCCCTGCACGGCGCTGCTGGACTCTGCAGTTTGTTTGTATTTATATTTAGGGGAGTGCAGGGATTGGGGTTTCAACATGGGGGTTGGGGAAGAGCGGGGCTCGTGGTTTTAACACCGGGGGGGGGGGGGGGGGCAGAGGAGTAGCGCTGCACCCATGGCCCTAACTTATTATTTTCAACACAGGGTGCCTCCAGCTGCTTCACCACTACAACTCCCAGCATGCCCTGACAGCCAATAGATGTCAGAGCAAGCTGGGAGTAGTAGTGGTGAAACAGCTGGAGGCACCCTGTGTAGATGAACTAAGGGCGGAAGTCTGCCCCCCCAGCAGGCATCAGTGATGTTGTGCCTGCTGGGGAAGTCTGCCTGGTAGTGAGCACACTACCAGGCAGCCAAAAAGACCTTTTTAATATAGAAAAAAAAAATTTAAAGCAGGGAGGGGGTTAGGGATAGATGGGCAATAGGCAGGGACAGAAAAAAAAAATATAGGATGGTGGGAGCTACCCTTTAATATAATTAATATTTAAATTGAAAGTCATTTAAACTTGCAGGCAATGTGAACATGGAAGAGGCTGCAATGCTCACACAAGTGCTGTAGCCTCTTCGATCAGTGATTGTCAATCCTGAGGATAGGCAATTAGTTTTAAAGGTTGGGTTACTCTTTAAGTGATTACAATATGACTGCATTTACATTTTAGCAGATTTCTCCTATGTATTTTGTCATTTGTTTATTTGTTTATTTTTGTTAATTTTAGAGTAGCAGAAGGTTGAAAAAATAAAACCTTCGTACTTAACTCCCAACTCCTAGTATACCACATGTAAACTGTTGATAAAAAGGAAGTGGGAGTGCCATAGGCTGAGGTGGGTCACTGCTGCTATATAGGTGCTAAATGTGAGTGCACATTAGCTCTGTGGAAAAACTTGTAAAGTGTCATAATGGCGCCGTTAGGGAAGTGGAGAGGTAAGTTAATGCTGGACAGGCTGATATTGTGTAAGCAATCTCCCCGTGTAATAGGGTATGTGCTGCTGACAGCAAAGGGCTGGACTTACAATCTACTGAGCTGTGAAATAGGCTATGGAAACAAGCGTCGATTTACGACCCGAAGTCTTGTGTTTTATACATAAAAATGTTTTCCAACTAGTCTGTCTGTATGAACAGGGAAAATGCTGGACAATCCCTTTTAAGGGGTATAGCAGCTACAAACAAGTATCACTTATTCTGCTATGTATTAAAATAGCTTTATTCATGCTTTATTTAAATAATACAGATAGTAAAGAGAAAATGTACTATATACAGTGCCATGTATAGTTGTAATGGATAGATTTCCTTGGGAGGTCATATTGTGTGCTAACTGGTACTATTATTATACTCACAGATGTCAATTCACGTCTGGCTAGTTAAGAATATTTTTAGTCTTCAATAATTTCAGCCTATTTGGACAAGGCTGTGGATCCCTGCTTAAAACTGCTCTGTCATGTTTCCCATTTACCCTGTAGTATTCCCTACAGCCAGTGAGTCGATTCGTTTTGACTACAGTCGGATGGAAATTCCCGCTTAACATTAGCAGCGGATTTATTGAAATGCATCTTCATATTGGTATTGGCCTTTAACTACTATGTGAAATGCTTTTTATGATGAGTCTGCAAGTATTCCAGAAAACACGGTCCATCGCATTAGTTCTCAAAGTGTTTTAAAATGTCATTATCGTCTCCGAACGAGGATGATGTTCAGACACAAAAACTTTTTTCCCATTAAGGCTCGACGTACATTTTCCATTAGCACATTTCTCCTCAGCACCTAATAAACATCTCATCGCCGATCATTAGAAGCTTTTCTCTTTGTTGTGATATCATCACTAAATTCTTGATCATTGTTAATGGCCCACTCATGTGTTTTATTGGAATACAGCAAAGACTGCAGAGAAATGCCATCTCTGCGCCACTGTATGCCAATGGCAAAATTGTATAGCAAGACAGTAGTAATAAAATAATCCTCTTTAAACATTTCCCAGAACAAATTGTATATCCTTCTGACATGTTCCTTTGTACACTCATCTCCTGGGATTATCACTCATTTTCTTTCTTTCCTTCTCTTTCTTTTTTATTTTTTTATTTTATTTTTTTTATAAATATAGATGTTTTATTGAGATTTTAAAATATAAAAGTCTTTAGTCAAAGCAGTGTAATATTGAAAGATTATAATTATAGTATACAGAGCTGTTCTCTATTGTTAAAGTGGTTATCCACTATTAGGGGGGTATCACTGTTGCAAAGCATTAAACCATAACTTTTATTAGGTGAAGGGATAAAATACAAAGCAAGCCCTTAGTAAAAATAAATAACACACAATAAACTAATACAAAGTAGGCCCTTAGTGAAAGTGAAAAACACACAAAAAAACGATATAAAGTTTCATAAAGCAAAAAAGAAACAAACAGTAGAAAATTCTGTAAATCATGTTATCAGACAGAAAACTGTACACGTCCCAACGGGTTTCATCCAGGTTCGGGAATTTTCAGGGGACAGCCTGGGGAAAAATGCATAGTAATACATATAGAAAAAGATCAATAAAACAAACTAATGGCCATAATGAATCACTGTCCTAAAAAAAACTACGCTAAAAAAAAGCAGCCCCATCTGAAAACTGGCCCTACAATACCTCAGATTGCCAAACTTCCCTACTCTTATTTGTGATAATAGAGGGCTAGGGACCACTAAAAGGGATACACATAAAAAATAAATACAGAAGAAAAGAAAATTAATAAAGACAGGCAATTTAATATAGACATAGACAGGAAACAGGGTGCAGAACACAGTCAATAAAAGTGTGGGATATCCATTAAATTGTAGGGGGGGGGTGCAAATGGGATTGATAATCCAATAAGGGAGACCAAAACCCACAGAATTTTTTTTTTTTTTATAATTTCTTTTAATCTCTGCATTTGTAGGTTCTGGGGGTACTGGTTCACATTGAGGAGAGTGTTCCATGGAAAGAAATTAGCGGTCCTCCAGAAGAAAGACATTTTTCTCTAGTGCCCCCTGTAGGTAGCTCAGAACATTACTCGGAATAATTTCTAAACCACTATTTGTAGAGAGCTGTTAAGGATTTTTGCCCCTTGTCAGTACAGAGCAGGGTCATGGAACATAACCTGTAAGACTCAATACCTTTTAAGGGTACGTTCATACGTACGCAGATTTGATGCACAGGATTTTCTGCAGCAGATTTCAGTGGAAACTAAATGACTGAGCACAGCATCTAATCTGCAGTTACAAGTCCTGCGCATCAAATCTGCGCAGGATCCTGTATGTGTGAATGTACCCTAAAAGGATCTCCTAAATGAGTGCTGTTTCCTCCCAAAAGGCTGAATTGAAGGCATCTTATCTAGCCAACCCGCACCCTGTGCTAAATTTAAAAGTATGAAGTAGAAGCACCATTTGCCTTTTTTTAGAGCTTCTTATTTCCTCTGTGAAGGCTTGTCTGCCATCTGCTGCAATGCTAAACCCAGGACTCTTTGCTATCTTTGTGCTTTATATGTTAATATTGCATAGAATGAAGCAGTCTGTTCATCATCTACTCAAGTGCATTAGATGTAATAGCATTGTGTAATATTTCCAGGTGCAAAAAAAAGCAAGATACATGATCTTATTTTTAATTAGTTTTAATTAGTTGTGCAAAATTGCTAATTAAACCCCTCTTCATTTGGTTTACTTAAATGGGCACTGTCACCAACTTTATTTTTTGATATCTTGTAGTACTTATGTACTACAACATATCTCTAATATACTTTTATTATTTTTTTTTTTCGTTAAAAAGGTTTAATTTACATTTTGGAATGGCAATCAGTCCTTTTTCAGTTAGGCTGCACTCTCTCCCTGCCTGTCAATCAGACAGGCGGGAGCGAGCACATTGGCTCCCCGGCCACTGGCTGGGAGGCCACTCCTCCCGCACATCGCCATTGCCGCCGCTGTCCCTGCACGCCCGCTGCCGGACTCTGCAGTAACTGCAAGTGTAATGAGGGAACGGGGTATGGGGGGAGGAGTGAACGGGCTAGTGCCGTAGCGGGGGTGGGAACGGGCTTGCAAAAAAAAAAAAAATAGGATGGTGGGAGCTACCCTTTAAAGAAGCACTCCAGGTTGTTTGGGTTTTTTGCCCTTTCAGCACAGCCACATCCATTCTGTGTATCACTGTAACTGAGTCATGTGATCACCAGACCCACAGAAAATCCAAGTGTTTTTGGAAGTAATCTGTTCTGGGACAGCTGATTTCCTGTGATCTACACCTACTAGATGCCTCCTGGCAGCTCACAGATCCCTCCTAGCTCTATCTATATGTTGCTGCTTCTACTACCTATATGGCATCAGGATATATGGTAGTTATATACCCCCACCCCCCCTCCCCCCGAGGACTATGTTCACACAGTGAATTTCCTAAAATTGTGGTACATATAGCGCTATTTTACAGCAGTTGTGCAAATAACTGTTGAAATGGGGAAATATATCGGTTACATATTTAGTCCCTTTCCCTATTCTGGTACCCTTGTTTCCCCATACAGCCCACTTACTCTGGAATGTATGTAATATAAACATAATCTTTTATGTACCACTGAAGTAACGTTCAACCCTTGCAGATACTCTTCTATATAAAAACACTATACTGCTAAAACAGAGATGACAAGGCACTATTACATAGAGAATTCAACCACACACAGGTGCCTTCTTCCCTAGCCCCCTAGATACCAAGCATATATGGTCAATAATATGAATGTATATACGGTATAAAAAAAATATGTATATATACGGATTATGACTGTACAATGTGTCCTGGATTTTCACTTACTATCAAAGCCACATCCAGCAGTTTACCACTTATATGTAGATAAACTGTAGCGATTCATGTATAACCAGTGTTTGTGTGTGTATATATACACACACCGTGGGGCAAAAAAGTATTTCGTCAGCCACCAATTGTGCAAGTTCTCCCACTTAAAGATGAGAGGCCTGTAATTTTCATCATGGGTATACCTCAACTATGAGAGACATAATGAGAAAAAAAAATCCATAAAATCACATTGTCTGATTTTTAAAGAATATATTTACAAATGATGATGGAAAAGAAGTATTATGTCAATAACAAAAGTTCATATCAATACTTTGTTATATACTCTTTGTTGGCAATGACAGAGGTCAAATGTTTTCTGTAAGTCTTCACAAGGTTTTCACACACTGATGCTGGCATTTTATCCCATTCTTTCATTCAGATCTCCTCTAGAGCAGTGATGCTTTGGGGCTGTCACGAGGCAACACAGACTTTTAAATGGGCACTGTCGCCAAACTTTTTTTTTGATATGTTGTAGTACTTAAGGGTTCGGGGGAGCGGGATGTTCAGCAGCTGCGGCCATCGCATATACTGTTTGCACCACATTGTGCCTTCAGTTGTTTCCCCACTACAACTCCCAGCATGCCCCGACAGCCAATAGATGTCAGGGCAAGCTGGGAGTTGTAGTGGTTAAACAGCTGGAGGTACACTATACATCAGTGACGTCACGCCTGCTGAGGAAGTCTGCCTGGTAAGTGAGCACACTACTAGGCAGACAAAAAGGCATTTTTAAAATGTAAAAAATTTATAAAATTAAAGGCAGTGAGGGGTTAGGGATAGATGGGCAATAGGCAGGGACAGAAAAAAAAGATGGTGGGAGCTACTCTTTAACTCCCTCCAAAGGTTTTCTATTGGGTTGAGATCTGGAGACTGGCTAGGCCACTCCAGGACCTTGAAATGCTTCTCACGAAGCCACTCCTTCGTTGCCCGGGCAGTGTGTTTGGGATCATTGTCATGCTGAAATACCCATCCACGTTTCATCTTCAATGCCCATGCTGATTGAAGGAGGTTTTCACTCAAAATCTCACGATATATGGCCCCATTCATTCTTTCCTTTACACAGATCAGTTGTCCTGATCCTTTTGCTGAAAAACAGCCCCAAAGCATGATGTTTCCACTCCCATGCTTCACAGTAGGTATGGCGTTCTTTGTAATGCAACTCAGCATTCTTTCTCCTCCAAACACTGTGAGTTGAGTTTTTCCCAAAAGATTCTACTTTGGTTTCATCTGACCATATGACATTCTCTCAATATCCTTCTGGATCATCCAAATGCTCTTTAGCAAACTTCAGATGGGCCCGGACATGTACTAGCTTAGGCAGGGGGACACGTCTGGCACTGCATGTCCCCTGGCAGCATAGTGTGTTACTGATGGTAGCCTTTATGACTTTGATCCCAGCTCTCTGCAGGTCATTCACTAGGTCCCCTGTGTGGTTCTGGGATTTTTGCTCACTGTTCTTTTGATCATTTCGACACCACGGGGTGAGATCTTGCGTGGGAAGGAGATTATCAGTGGTCTTGTATGTCTTCCATTTTCTTATAATTGCTCCCACAGTTGATTTCTTCACACCAAGCTGCCTATTTCAGATTCAGTCTTCCCAGCCTGGTTCAGGTCTACAATTTTGTTTCTGGTGTCCTTCGACAGCTTATGGTCTTGGCCATAGTGGAGTTTGGAGTGTGACTGTTTGAGGTTGTGGACAGGTGTCTTTTATACTGATAACAAGTTCAAACAGGTGCCATTAATACAGGTAATGAGTGGAGGACAGAGGAGACTCTTAAAGAAGAAGTTACAGGTCTGTGAGAGCCAGAAATCTTGCTTGTTTGTAGGTGACCAAATACTTATTTTCCACCACAATTTGCAAGTAAATTCTTTAAAAATCAGACAATGTGATTTAATGGATTTTTTTTTCTCATTATGTTTCTCATAGTTGAGGTCTACCTATGATGAAAATTACAGGCCTCTCTTGTTTTTTTTAAGTTGGAGAACTTGCACAATTGGTGGCTGACACACACTTACATCTAGAACATTACTTTAGAAAAATGCAGTTTGAATTAGAAAACACATCACAACAACACTTAATTTGAACTGACCCCAATCCCAGCCCCCCACTAGGGTGAACTGCAGTAACAGCAACCTATTTAGATGAACTTCAGTGATGAGACTCTGCACTCTCTGTCTACAAAGCCAGAGGCATCATGGGAAATGTTAGCAGCACTAGAAAATGATTTTAGTAATGAAATAGGGAACTAGTTTTTTTAGGAAGTACAGGGAAGTTTGAGCTCTGAGTTAGGACCATATGCCCTGGCTACAGTACTACATCCATATTGACAAAATTGCATATAAATCTTCACCCCCCCCCCCCCCCCCAAGCAATGGCAGGATGGGTATAATACCATGTGTGTCAGATTCCACGCAGAAATAGTTATCTGCGTAAAAGCGGTTTTATCATTGTATCAGTTTTATCTATTGTTTCATGAAGATAAACCTTTTTTTTTTTTTTTTTTAATAGCTGATCACCGTTTGTCTGTCATGTTTAAGCCTTGCATTTTGCAACATAGATTAAAGTGTGCATAGTAGGGTATTAAGAAAAGGGTTCTTTTTCCTAAGACAGCCCTGTTAATGTCGGCTGTTCTAGGAAATATAAATGGTGGGCGAAGTGAATGTGTTATAAGAGAACCTACTGCATACGGTTTATATGGTAAACTCCAATAGAAGTATGCACTAAGCAACTTCGCTTTGTGTAGTAGTGGTGGCTGTGAGTTATCGTCAATGTGTATCTATGTGAATGCAGGAAAACTCCTGCAAAAAAAGTACCCTACTTGGCCTGCCTAGTTTTGCATGCAGGTTGTATAGTGTACATCATCAAAATTATTGCTAGTTAATTAATGACCAAATAAAACAATATTTACATTACATTTACATACATTACACATTACATTCTTTTGTAGAGGTGGACCCTGAGTAAACATTACTGTACATAACAATTTAATCCTATAATTTTTTTTGTAAATGTATGTTCTCTTCCCCCCCCCCCCCCCCCAGACTAGAATAAAAAAAAAAAAAGTTTACCATACAGTATAAAACACACACACACATACACACACATACACACACATACACACACATACACACACATACACACACATACACACACACACATACACACACACACACATACACATACACACACACACACACCCATACCTACCTATCTACCTAAAAACCTACACTTACTATACTACACACATGTATTACTTAAATGGGCACTGTCAGATCCGAAAACTTTTTATATGTTGTTACTGATGAAAATCAAAGACCTTTTGCAATATGGTTGTTTAAAAATCTTTAAATATTTAATAAAGAAAACTGCTCTTGAAAATCCCAAATCTAGGAGTCCCCATACCTACTGGGGCACTAACCAGTCCTGCACCAGCATCAAGCTTGTCCATGAGTCGTGGACAAGAGATGACTGATGGACAAAGCTGCTTGAGCAGACACACCAATCACCTCCCACCACCACAAGGGAGGGACACGCCCCCTTCCCATGAAAGGATTTCTAGCACTAATGAAAATAGGTATTTTTATAGAAAATGTTGGTGATAAGAGGTACCGTATAAAAATTAGATGTACATAGTCAGGATGCTGATTATTTTTTTTGGCATCTGACAGGTACTCTTTAAAGGGGTAGTCCAGTGGTTAATAACGTATCCCCTATCCTAAGGATAGGGGATAAGTTTGAGATCGCGGGGGGTCCGACCGCTGGGGCCCCCTGCAATCTCTCTGTACGGGGCCCCGGCTCTCCGGCCAGACAGCGGGTTTCGACAACCGCACGAAGCGGCGGCCGACACCCCCCCCTCAATACATCGCTATGGCAGAGCCGGATATTGCCGAAGGCAAAGCTCCGGCTCTGCCATAGAGTTGTATTGAGGGGGCGTGTCGGCCGCCGCTTCGTGCGAAGGTCGACATGCACCCTTCCCGCGGGCTGTCGGGGCCCCGTACAGGAGATCGCGGGGGGCCCCAGCGGTCGGACCCCCCCGCGATCTGCAACTTATCCCCTATCCTTAGGATAGGGGATAAGTTGTTCACCACTGGACTACCCCTTTAACGACTGTTGCCTTGGGCAGCCCACTTAGCTGTGACTACAGGGCATTTTGCTGCTGCAATCAGAGCAGGAGAAGTAAAGTGCCCCCTGCAGTCAGATTTGCATATTGACATAAACCAGCACTGGGTGTTACCAAGCACCAGGCACTATTTCTGCGAGGTTATACAATCTCTGTGGGATATTATACTGTGTATGTGTGTGTATGTATATATATATATATATATATATATATATATATATATATATATATACACACACACACATACACATAATCTTCTTCCACTCATGGATGGAACAACCATGTATGTCACGACTGCTGGACGGGAATCACAATTATTTCTGCCTTTATTAGACTTTTCTGCTTACCGGCAGCAATGTTGTATCAAACAAAAATGTATGGATGTGTTCTCAAGACAATCTTCTCAGGGAATACCTGCTTCCACCGTCTGTTATCCGTAGGCTGTTGGAAGCTGGTCATGTGACTGTCCCAAGCTGCTTATTGCAAGATTCATCAGTCATTTTGACTGTCAGCAAAAATGTGTTTAAGCTCTTTTGACAAGCAACAATAATCTGGTGCACTTGCTTGAACACAGGTAAGGACAGGACATTTATTTAGCTTGCAGCTGCAGACACCACATTGTCATTTTTCAAATGTTGTATGTTTGGTCTAGGCAGGTGCATTGACACATGGGTTATTGTATACATACTCGTATACATGCAAGGGATGTGTATACTATGTGTATACTATCATACCCCAGATTATTGGGCATTTTTCTTTTTGCGCTATTGTATCATACCTTAGAGGAGCGATCTCCAACCTGTGGCTTTCAGTTTTTTTGGAGAGGTTGGATACTAAAAAAAAAAAAAAATAAAAAAAAAGTATAGACACTCCTATAAATAATATTGTGTAATGTCATGCTAAAAGCTATACAACCTCTAGCTTTCCTGTAAGGAATACCTGGAGTAAATTATATTGGTTTGAACCTGGGAGACTGCAGCCGTAGCCATGAGAGGGTATGACAGATCTCACCGGAGTTACACAATGCAGTTGTGTATTAAACATGAGATGGGTTTTTGAAAGCACAGTAAGTGTGCACAGTTCTGCTGCTGTTCTGCTTAATATTCCCTGTGGCCTTTTAAGGGCTTTCAAATCACATAAGGCATTTTCTAGCTGTGTGCTCGGGTTTTTGTCTGCATGCACTAATTGTTTTCAGAAGTCACTTGGGGTAGCTGCTATCAAAACACTCCAAGCTTCTTTCACTTACCTTCCATTGTTGATGCTTTAATCTGGTTAATGCGGCTGAGCAGGAAGATTGGTTAAAAAAAAGCAGAAAATCTCTCTTAAAATGTTTAAAATATTTGATTGTGGTCTGATAGTTGTTAAAGAATCATGGTACTTCCAGTGAAATCCAGTAATTATTTGAAATTGAGTATAAAAAAAAAAAAGTGAAAGATACATATAGAGCTGAAACAACTAATCGATTATTTGTCAACTGTTTTTAAATAATTATTCATTCAAGAAAACTCGGCACTCCAAAATATGATGCAAAGGGTTTTATTTATACAGTCCGTAAATACATTACCGTTTCGGCCCTATCAGGACCTTCATCAGAATTATACAGGACTGGAGCGGAGAATAAGCGAATCTGCCAAGAGCTGTGTGATAAGGTAGGTTGTAGCGTGGCTTACAGCCACGCTACAACCTACCTTATCACATGGCTCTTGGCCGATTCTCTTTCCGCACCAGTCCTGTATAATTCTGATGAAAGTCCTGGTAGGGCCGAAACGTTAATGCATTTACGGGCTGTATAAATAAAACCCTTTGCATCATATTTTGGAGTGCCGAGTTTTCTTGAATAAGTATTAAAGGATTGTGATTCCTACTTTAGCACCAACTACGAGGGAGTGGCATATTCTATTCACACTTTTTTTTTAAATAAGATATTTTTTAATTAAGATTTTATAAAGTTTAAATTTTTTTTATTAAAATACACAACGAACTTCAGCAGATTCAATAGAAAAGCACAATATACAGTGTGTAATATGTAGAACAAAACAACTCCATATAGTCCTACTCCACCCAAATATGGAAATGTCCGTGACTGAGGAACCCCCCCCCCCCCCCCTCCCAACCAGCAAATCTGGTTAGACCACAGAAACAACCCAGCCAGAACCACCCAGACGGTACTTCCTACACCATTGGCCCCATAGCATAGCTCCCTCGTTCAAGGCGGACAATTAGAGAATAGCAGGTAACTAACTCAGTATCTCTATATGCATTGTATAATAATCTATTAGTTGCCTGATTACTTTTTTAATTAATGGCATAAAAAAACTTAGCGGAGAAGATCATTTGTAACTTAGATGTTGGAGAAGTTATAAAGGGATCTCAGTAAGGCTGCATTCACATTACGTTTGCAGCCTATGGCTGCTCAGCTTCTCTGCACAGCTTCTCATTCACTTTAATAAGCCAACAGGAGTCAGGCAGTGACTCCGGTCGGCTCATTTTTGCCCCATAATCCGGTTTTGTGACCGGCCCTAAAATAGTGGCATACTACGGTTTTATGTCCGGTCACAAAACCGGATGCAGGGCAAAAATTAGCCGACCGGAGTCACTTTCTGAGTCTGGTCGGCTCATTAAAGTGAATGGCTTTCGGTGCCGGTCCGGATGGGCTACTAGAGCTCCCGGTTTTGAAGTTTCCCAGCCACACCCAGCAGCCGTAGGCTGCAAATGTAGTGTGAATGCAGCCTAATAGCTGGAGGAGTGGGATAAAAATCTTGGCTAATAGATGTAATTAAATAATAGGTGGTAGAGAATATATCCATTCAACAAGGGAAGTGAATCGAGACAGTCATCATTTCCCACACCTGCACAGAGAGGCAAAGTTACACACACTTTCTGTGCAAGCCCTCTCTGTGTTAACTCTGTTTTTGCAGCATTGTTTGTGTGAACATTTTTTTTTTTTTTTAGTAATTTTACCACTTCTTACTGGCACAGGAAATGATAATTTTTCTTAAGGGCTAATGCTGTAGCGGGGGGGGGGCAACGGGCTAGCAAAAAAAAAAAAATAGGATGGTGGAAGCTACCCTTTAAGTGAATAAAAGGCCTGAATTTACTTGATTCTATGGAGTGCTCAGATTTCTTTAGTTTTGAGCTACTTGGACCCGGGATCAAGGACCAGCTCATTGTTACCTTTATTAGACTGATAGATATTGTTAGACTGATACATACAGATTGTAGAAAAATGAAGGCTCGTCCAGCACTTGGAGTTGCGAATAAAAATCTTTGCTTTATTTAGAAATCCTCAGACAAGAGTCACAACAGAGCTAGCCGTCTCAGATGGCTAGCTCTGTTGTGACTCTTGTCTGAGGATTTCTAAATAAAGCAAAGATTTTTATTCGCAACTCCAAGTGCTGGACGAGCCTTCATTTTTCTACGTTCATATCTGTCTGAGGGCAGGACCGGCATGCCCGTGCACTGGTGTTGCGACTACTCCGACTGGTGGTGAGCGCGATACATACAGATTTTTAGATAACTGTTCATAGATTGATGGCTGGTAGATATATAATGGGTGGGTGACACATAACAGTTGTAAGATGGATAATGGTGGATGGGTGGGATGCATTGCTTGAGAATGACTGACTCCATAGAGTTGAACCGCAAGCATGTAATGGGTGAATAAAATATCACACAGATATGTGCCCTGAATACTGGAGTGGTGAATTTTTATGAATGAGGACATATGTTTTCATATTCAGAGGCTGAGATCAGTTTTATTTTTATTTTTTTATTTATATGGTTCTTCTCATACATTCCGGTCAGTACATTTTAAATAATTTTCAAAATAATAACAGCATTTCATTATCTACTACCCATCAAGCCATAGCATTACCGTATTTAAACAATTTGTATATATTGCCATCTATCTATAATAAACTATTGTTCAGTTGCTATGTTTAGTAGTGATAAATCTGAAACACCAAGGCAATCCGTTATTTCTCATTTCAATTAGAAGGATACTTTTGTTTAAAATATCGTACATAATTCTGTATTTCTTTCTTTTAACGCTGTGTTCACAGTGGAAATATCAGTGAGGGGTTTTATTTTATGCACTGATTTTCGGCCATTATTGGTGAAATTATGAATAGAAAAATGTATTTGCAGTTGATTATGGGCGGAAATCTGCACATAAGATACATCGCTGATTTTTCCACCGTGTGAACCTGGCCTTTAAACTTCTAAAAGAATCAGTACCACTATTGTACATATGTCATTTACGGTACTTTGTTCTGATTGAATTCTAGTACAAAAGTAGCATGTACATTAGTCAACTAATTTATATATTCTGTTTTTCATGCAGTTTGTGGGGATATCCATGGACAGTTCTTTGACCTGATGAAGTTGTTTGAAGTAGGGGGATCACCTGCCAACACACGTTACCTATTCTTGGGCGACTACGTTGACAGAGGATACTTTAGCATTGAAGTAAGTACAATATCATACTTTATCAATGTAGTTTGAGCCACCTATAGCCAACTTGTATACATTAAAGGGGTTATCCTACTATAAGGTGATTTTAGTACGTACCTGGCAACCAGTAATGGACATGCTTAGGAAGGATCTACGCTTGTCTTGGGGCTAAATGGCTATGTTGTGAGATTACAGAACAATGTGGCAAGCTTTTTGTGGACTGGTATTTCCTGTTTGACTTTTATTTTTTTGACTACAAATCCCACAATTCCATTTTCCTCCCTCCCACATATCAGCCACCCCCACCCATTGAAACATAAATGAGCCGCATCCATCAAAAGACCTGTGGTTTTCAATCAGGGTGCCTACAGCTGTTGCATTAGTTGCAGATTGATCTCTCTCACACCAAGTGATCCCTCCACCCATTGAAGCTGACAGGCTCCCTGTCATCAGCTGACTAGTGAGGTCAGGTCTCGGCCGCACTGCAACCTGGGAAAAATCTGAGAAAACAGTCATTTTGTATGCTGGTAAAAATAAATAGTGGGGTGGAAATCACAGAAGAATTGTGAGAAAACCGTCACACACAGGTACATACACTATATTATGAACTACACTAACTTTACAGCTCCTGTAGCATAGTCAAATAAAAAAAAATCCTGGAATACCCCTTTAAATTGGGCTTGCATAGTAGTGTCTTACTCTTATTGGTGCCAATCTTGCATAACCAGATACATACCTGGATCAATATAATAGTGTCACTAATATGTGTCCATTTAGTATATTGTGTCAGTCACTGTTCAAAATACAGAGCTCTCTACAACCAGCTCTCCTCATACAGAAAGGATGCTCTATGTAGCAAAAGTACTTGTGAATCACCAGGTTGGACCCCTTTAAAGGGAATAGATCACCTAGTTTTCTACTATTGAAAAAATATTGACAAATATTAATATAGATTTTTTATAATATATTCTGTACATGACTATAGTGGCAGCCATCTTGCTTTCATTTAGCAATATTGCTTTAGAGCAGCTAAAAGGACCATAGGAAACAATTGTCCGGATTCTTTACTTCTATGGGAGAGGGTTTTAGGCATGCTCTGCAACCTGTGCAGAAGTCAGTGTGCAGTCAGGCAAAAGGTGTCACCTTTCCCTTTATGTGAACTATAGCTGTGTTGATACTTAGGGAAATGTAGAGGAATATTTACAGAGCAGAAAGTGGCAGCTTACTGGCCATACTAAATAATGCAATATTTAATGGGGTTGTCAGGGCAAAACAAAAATTTGCATCAAGGCTGAGGGTAATAATAGTCATTTTATGTTCTCCGTCGGTCCCCACCGATGCTCACGGGCCTCTAATTCTTATGGATTCTGTACTGTCCCAAGCCAACGATTGGTTAAGCAGGTAGGTCCTGTAGGGTTGGGACAAAACAGAATCCAGGAGAAGCAGAGAACATCGTTGGGTCAGCTCCGAGGAACTGGAGGAGGTGAACATAGCTTATTTAATATTTTGATCTCACGCTCAGCACTTGTGCATGTTGTGCAGTACTAAACTGAATAAGTATTTTCTGATGGCACATTCCCTTTAACTTTAAAGGGGTACTCCGCCCCTAGAAATCTTATCCACTATCCTGAAAAAATGTGTAATTGCGGGGGGTGCCGCAACCAGGCTGGCCGCGATCTCTATGCAGCACCCAGAGTTCGTTTAAAACACTGGGTGCGGACGGCAGGGGTTGTGGTGTCACAGCCACGCCCCTCGTGACGTCTCATCACACCCCCTCAATGCAAGTCAATGCCCCCCTCCCATAGACTTGTGTTGAGAGGGCATGGAATAACGTCACGGGGGTGTGACCCCCTCTCCAAGCGTTCAGAATAAAGTGTTCCGAATGCTGGGGCAGCAGAGTAACCTTTTTAAGAACCTAATAGAGTATTTCTCCTCTTTAAAGTTACATGAGGTGCTCAGATTGCGTAGAGCTCAAAAGCTGGCTTGTTTTCCTTCCTTCCATTACAGGAATTTGTTCTGTGATAGATTCCATTTAAGGGAGAGCACATGTCTATTTGGGCACTTGCCATCCTTACACTTTTTTTTTTTTTTTCTTTTTTTTTTTACCATAATTGATTTTTAAGATCTTTAAAAAAATAAAAAATAAATCTTAAAACGTAATTGTTTTTCTACAAATGTAACGTCTTTCTCAGTTTTCCCCAATTATATACAAATCTGGTTTCATCTTTTTGATGGTTGATTTTAAAAACAGAAGTTTAGCTTCACTTTTTTTGGCAAATTATACCTTTCCTGGAGCTGATGGTGTTTAGCAAATGTATAAAATCACCTTTTTATTTCTCGAGTAGGCAAAGACGTGCAGCTCAAGTGCCATTACCTGGCACTTTTCCCTGCTCAAACTTACCTCCCAGCCTTTCCTTGACTAATGTACATGGATTAGCTTACAGTCTAGGAAGTGCCGCGAAGTGAGGGCAAGCAAGGAGATGTGCCAGGCTGTGACACTTAAGCTGCTCGGAACCGTTTCCTTGACACTTGGCTAACAAATAAGAAGGCAATTCTAGATATTTGGCGAGCTCCATCAGTCCCAGGAAAGTTTGCTATAATACCCTCACAGCCTTTTTAGAATTTTTCAGGTTTTCTTTTTAGTTAGCAGCAATTCTTTAGCAGACTACCATGAAGAGTGATTAATGGGAAAAGAAATAAACCGTGGGGTTTTGTCAGCCATTATTTAGTGACATTTTTTGTCTTTCAGTGTGTGTTGTACTTGTGGGCCTTGAAAATTCTATATCCCAAAACTCTGTTTTTACTGCGAGGGAATCATGAATGTAGACATCTAACAGAGTATTTTACCTTCAAACAAGAATGTAAGTATGCCGCATTGTAATCTTCTCAATCTCTTTTCTTTGGCGAGTTGTCAGTGTCCACAGGTTGCCTTTTCACTAAATGGTTTTCCTTGGTCAAACCGTTCTTGGTATACTCTTAATACTGGTGCACAAGAAAACCCTTCAAGATTTGCCGTTTTGCGCCAGCTATTACAGGAAAGTTCCTCTTTAGAGTTGGTAGTTCACTTGTTTTTCCCATTCTAATATGTAGTCACTCTGAATGGCATCCACAGAAAACTGGCACACTTTATTATATGGTGTGCCCAGGGGGGTCATGTGTGTCATTTACGAACAGGGAAGCTGCAAAGGGCATGTATCTCTAAGTGGCTATTCAATGTATGTTGTATTTGAGCTGTAACATTTTAAATACTACCGCATGAAAACTTTATTTATAAAAAGGGAGAAAAGGTTTTATGTTATGTTAGCTCGTGTACTGTATTATAATTTGTAATATAAATTTAAATACCATTATGTTATTTAAAAATAACATTTTAACAGATGGTAATATTTCTCTTTCTGTCTATATACTGCATTTCTCTTGCATATATTTTACACATCTTTTTGCGTAACTGTAGTAACAGTACAAAGTTTATTTTTATTTTCTTGTTTCCTATTATTAATAGGTAAAATAAAATATTCAGAAAGAGTGTATGACTCCTGTATGGATGCCTTTGACTGCCTTCCTCTGGCTGCTTTGATGAACCAACAGTTCCTGTGTGTACATGGTGGCTTATCTCCAGAAATCAACACTTTAGATGACATTAGAAAAGTAAGTATAGAAAAAAACATGTCGTCATTTTTTAACATCAGTGTTTTTTTTTACACGAGGTCGGGATATGGGGTCGGGATATGACAACAATATATGAGGACGGGATATGAAGTCAAAAGCTTCCTCCTTTGTTGATTTTCCTCCCCAACAAGGATGAGGAAGGAAAAACCGGGCAATGCCGGGTATTCAGCTAGTATTACCATAAAAATAACTGATATGAAACCTGCATATATAATTCACTATGTACTAGGTTATGTACCCTCCTAAAAGATCCTATTCGTTCCTTGTTAGAAGTCTTTTGTCATTACCAGGAAAAGCAACAATATACCATTTTAACATGATCATTTCTTTTCATTGTATGAGTGTTTGTTCACTTATGCATACAGTGGGGCAAATAAGTATTTAGTCAGCCACCAATTGTGCAAGTTCTCCCATTTAAAAAGATGAGCGAGGCCTGTAATTTTGTAACTATGAGAGACATGATGAGAAAAAAAATTCACAAAATCACAATGTCTGATTTTTAAAGAATTTATTTGCAAATTATGGTGGAAAATAAGTATTTGGTCAATAACAAAAGTTCATCTCAATACATTGTTATATACTCTTTGTTGGCAATGACAGAGGTCAAACGTTTTACATAATTCTTCACAAGGTTTTCACACACTGTTGCTGGCATTTTGGCCCATTCCTCAATGCAGATCTCCTTTTAGAGCAGTGATGTGTTGGGGCTGTCGCTGGGCAAAACAGACTTTCAACTCCCTCCAAAGGTTTTCTATGGGGTTGAGATCTGGAGACTGGCTAGGCCACTCCAGGACCTTGAAATGCTTCTTACAAAGCCACTACAATGTTGCCTAGCCAGTGTGTTTGGGATTATTGTCATGCTGAAAGACCCAGCCACATTTCATCTTCAATGCACCTGCTGATGGAAGGAGGTTTTCACTCAAAATCTCACGATACATGGCTCCATTCATTCTTTCCTTTACAAATAGCCCCAAAGCATGATGTTTTCACCCCCATGCTTCACAGTAGTTATGGTGTTCTTTGGATGCAACTCAGCTTTCTTTCTCCTCCAAACACGACGAGTTGAGCTTTTACCAAAAAGTTCTACTTTGGTTTCATCTGACCATATGACATTCTCCCAATCTTCTTCTGGATCATCCAAATGCTCTCTAGCAAACTTCAGACAGGCCCAGTCCCAGACATGTACTGGCTTAATCAGGGGGACACGCCTGGCACTGCATGATTTGAGTCCCTGGTGGCATAGTGTGTTACTGATTGTAGCCTTTGTTACTTTGGTTCCAGCTCTCTTCAGGTCATTTACTAGGTCCCCCTTTGTTGTTCTGGGATTTTTGCTCACCGTGCTTGTGATCATTTTGACACCACAGCGTTTTGTAGTAAAGTTTGGAGTGTGACTGTTTGAGGTTGTGGACAGGTGTCTTTTTTTATACTGATAACAAGTTCGAACAGGTGCCATTAAAATAGGTAACTAGTGGAGGACAGAGGAGATCTTAAAGAAGAAGTTACAGGTCTGTGAGAGCCAGGTGACCAAATACTTATTTTCCACCATAATTTGCGAATAAATTCTTAAAAAATCAGACAATGGGATTTTATGGATTTTTTTTTCTCATTATGGGGGAGATTTATCAAAACCTGCTCATAGAAAAAGTTGCCCATAGCAACCAATCAGATTGCTTCTTTTATTTTTGAAAAGGCCTGTGAAAATCTAAAGCGATCTGATTGGTTGCTTTTCCTCTGGACATGTTTTGATATATCTCCCCCTATGTCTCTCATAGTTGAGGTATACCTATGATGAAAATTACAGGCCTCTCATATCTTTTTAAGTGGGAGAACTTGCACAATTGGTGGCTGACTAAATAATCTTTTGCCCTACTGTATGTGCAGGTGTGTTTCATAATATACCTTTATTGGGATTTTGATTTTAGGAGCACAAAAAGAAAGTTTAACATTTATCCTGGAGAGCCCATGGCCTTACCCCTTATTAATAAAAAGGTCCTCTGTAGTTCTTGTATTAGTTATATTGCTCAGCCACTGTATGTAACAGTAGCAGTATATAGACATTGGAGCATGTTTTATGTTTCCAATAAAAAATTGATTGTTTTGACCTAATCTAACAGACTATTAATTAATCATGAGAGAACCTTTGGTGTCAGTCTTCAGTAATCCACCTCTAGTAACAATTGAAACAGAAAAAGCCTGTGCAAAGTGAGCTATATTTCTAGTGAAGGCTGTAGACCAGACATAAGCAACCTTCGGTACTGCAGGTGTTTTGGACTACATCTCCCATGATGCAGGATTTTGGTTGTAAGAGCATCATAAGAGATGTAGTCCAAAGCATCTGCAGGTCCGAAGGTTGCCTATGCAGGCTTTACTCTGTGACCTATGTTCATTACACTGTTTGCACCAAAATCTTGGGAAATAGATGTTCTGTCAGCATTGCTGCAGAGGTTAAAAATGGGGGGGGGGGGCAGTCAGCCTGTGAGCTTAGACCATATGGCGTACACTGCTTCAAATTGGTCTACATGGCTGTTGTTCCAAAAGGATACCTCTTTTAAAGATAGTACCCAAAAAAGACGAAAACAGAGTGCTGAATACAAGCAGATTAAGGACATCAATTAGTGGAACCATGTCCTGTGGTCTGATGAGATCAAGATAAACTTATTTGGTTCCGATTGTACTCCTCACCTGATTTCAGCTGCACATGCCGCTTCTTACCAAGACACCTGTGTCATGTCTACAGTCAAGCATGGTGGTTAGAGTGTCATAGTCTGGGGCTGCATGAGTTCTGCTGGCCCTGGGGAGCTACAGGCCATTGAGGGAACCATGAATGCCAGCATGTTATATGACATACTGAAGCAGAGCATGATCAAGTTCCTTCAGAGACTGGGCCTAAGAGCAATATCCAACATGACAACAACCCCAGACGCACCTCTAAGACGGCCAAGAAGAAGCTGAGGTTAATGGTGAGGGACTGGCCAAGCTTGTCTCCAGAACTAAACCCAATTGAGCATCTGTGGGGCATCCTCAAACGGATGTTAGAGACCTTGCAATGCCCCACATTCCATCATCTCCATGATGTTCCATGGAGGAGTGTAACAGGACTCCTGTGACAACCTGTGAAGCTGTGGTGAACTCCATACCCAAGAAGCTTAGGGGCTCATTTTGGACATTTTCACATAGTGGTGTACTCTCATTTGTTGCCAAGGTTTAGACAATAATGGTTGTGTGTTGAGTTACTTTGGGTATACAACTGCAGAGGAAATTCTTTTCTTTTTGAATTTCTTTTTTATCTTGTCTACAGTGCTCTCTGCTGACACCTGATGCACATATCAGGAACTGTCCAGAGCAGGAGAAAATGCCCCTAGGCAAACCTATCCTGCTGTGGACAGTTCCTGACACGGCCAAAGGTATCAGCAGAGAGCACTGTGGACAAGACAAAAAAGAAAAGAATTTCCTCTGTAGCATACAGCTGCTAATAAGTACTGGAAGAGTAAAGATTTTTTAATAGAAGTAATTTACAAATCTGTTTTAACTTTCTGGCACCAGTTGATTAAAAAAAAAAAATGTTTTCCACCGGAGTACCCCTTTAAACACTGGTGTACAGGCTGTGCACTCACTACACTACACGCTACTACATTGTAAAAGAGTGTAATTTCTTCAAAAATGTCTACTCACTAATATATCTTTCTTTTTACTGGTGCCCAGTACTATACACATTATTCCATGTGTGGCCTGACTAGTGATTTCTACAGTTATAGAATTATTTCTTTGTCATGTGCATCTATGCCCTTTTTGATGCACCCAGTGAACTTAAGTATAGTGAAAAGCCCACCCAAATTTGCATTGAAATGTGGTCTTCTAGGGGGGGAATGTCTGCTCTTGATACCACTTTTTTCACTGCAGCTTAAAGGGGTACTCCACTGGGAAAAAAAAAAAAAAAAACATTTTAATCAACTGGTGCCAGAAAGTTACAGATTTGTAAATGACTTACTATTAAAAAATCGTAATCTTTCCAGTACTTATCAGTTGCTGTTATGATCCACAGGAAATTCTTTTCTTTTTGAATTTCCTTTCTGTCTGACCACAGTGCTCTCTGCTGACACCTCTGTCCATTTTAGGAACTGTACAGTAGGATTTGCTCCTACACTGGATAGTTCCTAAAATGGACAGAGGTGTCAGCAGAGAGCACTGTGGTCAGACAGAAAGGAAATTCAAAAAGAAAATAACTACCTGTGGATCATAACAGCAACTGATAAGTATTGGAAGGAATAAGATTTTTTAATAGAAGTAATTTACAAATCAGTTTTATTTTCTGGCACCAGTTGATAAAAAAAAAAAATGTTTTCCAGTGGAGTACCCCTTTTACAGGTGCTCGGTCACCCATCCCAGAACTCTGTTCAAGTAGTAAAGTTGATATTACACACTGTATAATATGTTCCATTCTTTAGTTTGAAGGTCATGTTTCCAACAATTATATTTTTTTATTTTTTTTATATTTTTGGTCACCTCAATATACCATTCTTTTTTTTTTTTTTTTTTTTTTTTTTTTTTTTACAGAAATCAGAATAAATGCTGATTGTCAACATTTGAGTGAAATTAATGTTGTGTGGCTTTTTCAAAAAGTTGATGCTAATAAATGTGGGCCTATGACTAGAAATAGAGGCATGGAGTTTGTTGCTGTGATACAAAACAAAAATTGATCATAGCTTTAAAATTGACTTTAGAGATCTGAAATGAAGAAGTTGCTGTGCATGAATATGAATGCTTGAATGGAAGTATAGAGACTATGAGCAATTGCCGTCCACCGGCAACACCTTTTTACAACACCCCTTATGATCTCCATGAAGAGGGTTATGTAGAATATAGGTTGCTTCTACATGTAGTTGGTTGCCTTTTTTATATTCCAGAATTGCATATTTACTAGGAGTCATTAACTTTTTTTCTGGAATATGCAGTTGGTAATAAATCTGTCCGTGCCTTTTTGAAACACAATCTGCATATTTAGCAACACATTATTTCATTCCTGAGTATTTCAGTTACAAAATCTTGAATAATTTACAAGCTTAAATAAGTTTGGAATTCTAGCTCAGTATTGCATATTTTATGATACACACTGAATTTCTGAATGTATCTTCCTAATGAAAGTTTTCCCCTTCTTAATTGAACGTCAAGGTGATGAAATATCACTCCATTCCCCTCAAATAATATTAAGCCCTGGGCTAAAATGTCCCCATGTCATAGCTGAATTATTTACGTTTTCTTTTACTTCCTGGCGGGATTTTAGCCAGTTTGATAGATTTATACATCGATGTGACAACTCCGCGGCAACTTCTTCTTATTAAAGATTTCCCAAGGTTTGTGGGATCATTCCTCGCAGTGAACTAAACTCTTCATGCTCTGAAAATTGGCTACAAGTAATGAGCCAGCTTCATATAACTTTTATTTAATTACATTTTTTTAGCTTTTACGTTTTTAACTAGAATTGTTTTATTGATGAGTAAAAAATGTGTAACAATGACCTTATGGGTATCCCTTCTCAATATACCCAATTGTGAATGGGGAAACCTGCTTTGGACTCCATCATTAAACAAGAGGAGGAAGTCACTGCAGAGAATTCCTTCCACAAGGGTTGTACAATACATTTGAAATGGGTTGAGGGCTGGAGCATGGGGATCAGCTGGGATTTTCTAGATGGGGATCCCATATGTATAGTAAGACTTATGGAATCCTTTAAATTAATTGACAATAGACCTTGTGCTTAGGGCTGGGCGGTATGGCCAAATATGTGTATCGCGGTATTTTTGTAACTTATGACGGTTCCACGGTGTATAACGGTAGTCCCCCCCCCCCCAAAATTAATTATCAGCCCAGCACTGCGCTGTCCCCATCGGGGTACTACTCACGTCACCTGCAAGCACTGCCCTCCTCGTCCTCCTGTTTGTTGCGGCTGCCGGCGCTGACACTCTAAAATTAACTTTAACGCATGTTCCTACGTAGGCCTTACGCTCTTCCTGGGGATGTGAACGTCGGACAACCTTCAGCCTATCACTGGCCGCAGCGATGTTCCGCCTCAGCCGGTGATAGGCTGAGCCCACTGTCATGTAAGAAGCCGGCTCCTTACATGACAGTGGGCTCAGCCTATCACCGCCCGGAACATCGGTGCGGCCGGTGATAGGCTGACGGCTTTCCGACGTTCCATTCCCTAGGAAGCAGGTCCGGACCGACGGGGAAGGTGAGTTTAAGTTTATTTTGTTTACCTGACACAGTATAGAGCAGTGGTCTTCAACCTGCGGACCTCCAGATGTTGCAAAACTACAACTCCCAGCATGCCTGGACAGCCAACGGCTGTCCAGGTATGCTGGGAGTTGTAGTTTTGCAACATCTGGAGGTTGAAGTCCACTGGTATAGAGTGTCAGCGCCGGCGGCCACAACAAACAGGAGGGCGAGGAGGTTACATATGCGAGTAGTACGCCGATGGGGACTGTGCAGCGCTGGGCTAATAATTCATTTGGGGGGGGGGGGGCAGAACAGCGCTCGCGGGTCACATTTGATTAGTTCCCCAATGTTGGGACAGTGCAGCGCTAGGCTAATAATTCATTCATTCCCGAGGGGGAGGGGCCCAACCGGTATTGCGATATGGGGGGAAAATTAATATCGTGCAGCACAAAAATTTGGTATGAACCGGTATACCGCCCAACTTGTGCTGTTATACAAAAGCTTTATCATACACAGTAATAATACTTAAAGGGGAGTTTCCATTAAAATCTATTTTGTTATATGCTTGTTTGTTTGAGTAAACTGAGAAAACAAATGATAAATTGTTGTTTTTTTGTTTTATCAGTTAGATCGCTTTAAAGAACCCCCTGCATACGGACCTATGTGCGATATTTTGTGGTCAGATCCACTGGAAGACTTTGGTAATGAGAAAAGCCAAGAACATTTTACTCACAACACAGTTAGAGGGTGCTCTTATTTTTACAGGTAAGTGGTTTATAATATATTCGGCATTGATGACTTGGTGAATTTATTTGTATCATTTTTTATACCAGTTATGTCACTCATAATAGCCATTCCTTTGGACCCTACGCACACTTTTCTCATTGTGATAGGTTTTACTTGGTTCAGAATGATTGGCACTAGACTTCTAGCAGCTATTAGTTCTTTGGGGTACAATGCTTGCATTTCCAGTCAGTTGTCCAAAACTACAGAGTGACACCGTTCGTTAAAAAAATGTTACTGCAGCCAGTAAAGCATGGTAACTGCCTAAATCATTGCTCTTGTCTTGTTTAACAGAAATATGTAAAAAAAAAAAAAAAAAAAAAGTTAAAAAAAAAAAAAGTATATACTGATGGATATTTTGAACATTAAAAAAACCCAATAGGTTTAATAACTAGGAGAGTTTTCAAACGTGACTACAGTCTCTAAATTTTAGACAGTGGTAATCTTTAGCTGATAAGAAGCTTAATGTGTACGTTTTATTCTTCTACTGTAAGCCCTCAGACAGGCAGTGTGCTACATGCTGATACTTATAGAGGACTCTTAACATGCCCCATTTGCAGGCTTACATCAGGGAAATACAGGTGAGTATAAAGATAAATAAATGCATTGGTGCCTTTTAACCCCTTGGTGACAGATGTGAAAGTATGGAGTGGGCTCGGGAACTGATTGTGAGAGATCACTCCGATGCCAGGAGTTTAACCCCCTAGATGCCACAGACAGTAGCGACCTAGGTGGTTATTTGACAGGTGCTGGTCCTGTCATGATTCTCATTGGCACCCCTGCAACACAGTTGTAGGGTGCTGATTGAATGCCTTGGCAACCAGGGGCCTTCTAAAGGCCTCTTTAGCTGCCATGTAAAATCTACTATTGTAATAGTATGTCTTCATAGGGCAGATAAGGCAATGTTGTATACACAGCATATTTTACACTGCACAAAATCTTCAGCTCAGCGGGAAATACGCTGTGTATTCTTCTATGAGTGCATACACAGGACTACTCAGCAGCAGCCCTGTGTGTGCAGTAAGATTTCAAGGCAGGGGGCCCATTTACAAACCTTAATGCACACACTGGGCTGCCACCGGGTATTGCATGTTTTATTTTTTATTGTTTGTTTTTATTTCACCCCACACCCCGTTTCTTTTTCTTTTTTTTTTTTTTAAGTCATAATGGAGTGAAACATAACTTGTCCCCCATCCAAAGGATAGGGAATAAATTATAGATCGCGGGGGTCCAACCGGTGGCCCCCACCCCCGCATGATCTATTGAACGGGGCTCCGGCAGTCTGCAAGCCACGCCCGACATGCCCTCTCCATGTATTTCTATGGGATACATGGACGGGGCGTGTCGGCCGCCCTTCCGTGCGAGAGTCAACACGCCCCCTTCCAGCAGACTGCTGGTGCCCCATTCAGGAGATCGGGTGGGGGTCCAGTCGAACCCCCCGTGAGCTATAACTTATCCCCTATCCTTTGGATAGGTGATAAGTTCTGTAGTGAAACATAACTCCTTTTAGAGATGGCAAATCCCTTAGAGACATTATAATTTAAGAGGGCCCAAATGCCAATTTTTTCACAATTCTCTGAATGTAGAGGAAAGAAATATCGGTTGAGTGCAGATCCTTTATAATTTCCCATCAGTATTAGGACACCTGTAGGACACCCGCTGTATAGTGAACTCCACATAGCTCTTATAACTTGGATTGGCTGCATTGCAATTCCCCTGCTCAATTAATTGACGTGTATACTGTTTTGCAAGGAGTAAGCAAAGAGACTTGGTACATTTTTTTTCATGATTGGAAGGGATCCCAGGTGATCCCTCTGGTTCCCAACTGTGATCAGTAGTTATATAGCCTAGTGTTTCGCTTCCCAGTTTAGAAATAAAGAAGGCGGACTTTATTGACTATAATGGAGCCTGTCTCCTGGAATCAGTCAGACAGTGCACCAAGCCACCTTCACCCAGCCATAACTGATGATTGGAAGCCGTCACAGTGCTTAGACCCCCACCGATCTTACCTTTTGACATTTTGTTTGACATGTCATATATTAAATAAATGGCAGAAACTAGATAATCTGTCAGCTTCAGAGCTGTAGACACAACTGTATAGGTGAACAGGCCACAAAGCGAAGCATGCCATACTGATTACTTATTTCTAAACTTATAATTTATCTCTGTTTCAAGTGTCTGAAGGCAGTGCCAAGCTGCTGAAGTGCACCATTATTGGTATGCATGGTGCATTTGTGGGATTTGGAAGGGGAGTGACACACTATGGCACTTCAGCAGTTTAGCACCTCCTATGGGACTTTTGAAGCAGAAAGAGAAGATTTTTCAGTTTGCCAGTAGCAGATGTGGCATTGGCATAATATACAATAGTCTCTGCATGATTTCTATCTGACAAAGTCACTTTAAAGGGGTACTCCTGTGGAAAACTTTTTTTTTTTTTTTTTTATCAACTGGTGCCACAAAGTTAAACAGATTTGTAAATCCCTTCTATTGAAAAATCTTAATCCTTCCAGTACTTAATCCTTCCATTTCTTTTTTAGAGAAATCAAAAAAAGAAATGCATTTCCTCTGATGTAATGACCACAGTGCTCTCTGCTGACCTCTGCTGTCCATTTTAGGAACTGTCCAGAGCAGAAGAATATCCCCATAGCAAACCTATGCTGCTCTGGACAGTTCCTAAAATGGACAGCAGAAGTCAGCAGAGAGCACTGTGGTCAGGACATTAGCGGCAATGCATTTCTTTTTTGGATTTCCCTTTAGTATACAACCCCTAAAAAAAAGTACTGGAAGGATTAAGATTTTTTAATAGAAGTGAAAAAAAAAAAAAAGTTTTCCACGGGAGTACCCCTTTAAACATTCAAAATGTTATACTGACCCTAAAAACCTGGTGTTATTGCCAGTGAGGGCTAGTAGACCAGGGACTGTACCAATTCTACAAGAAAGTATTTGACATTCAGAAGTATGATAAGTTAGTAAATAATACTAAAATTCCAGTTCTCTTGCTTAGATATTGTGATTGCTGCATAATTAACTTTGATAGGATAGTTTATCATTGTCATTGCTGGAGAGTCTTTTTTTCTGTTATTACCTTTCCTCAAGAGAGAACCTAGCCACTTAAACAATTTGTCTTGTGCTGCATCTGACAAACTTAACTTACTATTTTATTAATATATTAAGATTGATACAGTATAGTGTATAGAACTGCCTGTAATATGTACATACTATAGTCATTTACAGCAGCACTCCAGGTGATTTTATTTTCTTCTCTGCCGGTAATATGGATTAGTTAAAGTAGAGGCAAATCTTGTGTGCGTGTGTGTGTGTGTGTGTGTGTGTGTGTGTGTGTGTGTGTGTGTATATATATATATATATATATATATATATATATATATATATATATACACGCAAATGAAAAATGTTGCAGTATCTTGTAATACCTATATATATAGATATATAGATATATATTAATATATACCGTACATATACATACACATACACACACACACACTCGATCATTGTATGCAGTCTAGTGCATAGCCTCCAGTGTGGACTGATACTGGCAAATAGCAATGTTCACGAAATAGTTCTAAGTGAGCAGAATTACAGCTGTGCTTTTTATCATTGTCAGTGGGTCTCCACCATTAAGGTCTGGAAGCTTATCATGTGACATGCTCTAAAAAGCAGCCTTTGAAAGTAAAAACAAAAAGTGTGCAACCTACACAATATGGTAAATATAATGTCATATTTTTTTTTAACAACCTAGCCATGAATACCTAAAACCAGATGGTGGGCAGCTCCTCATGTAGTGAAGAGGTGTTCAGGGCAAAACAATAATGCTTAGTCAACTCCAAAAAAAATGTAATGAAGTGCATGCAATACTAAGAATGTCCAGCCAAATGTCACACCCAGAGCAATCATCACCTCAGACCTCAATGCATATTTTGCAGTCAGCTTTTTCAGAGTGCTGAGTTGGTGGGAGCTATTGGGACTTAATATTATTGGAAGATATACTATAAAACTCTAGTCAAGTAGATTCATGATAGTGTAAGAATGTTTTATAACCAGCTGACCAATTAATAATTAATATGCTGACCAATTAATAATTAATATGTTGACCAATTAATTGCATATGTACTAAGAAAAGATACTGCATTGCTAGGCACCAGAATCATACTGCAGGCCTGCACATGTACAAACACGTAGTCATCCTGTAGAATTGCTAGGTTAAAGGGGTATTCCGGGCAAAAACATCTTATCCCCTATCGAAAGGATAGGGGATAAGATGTCTGATTGTGGGGGGGCTCGCCTGCGATCTCCCTGCAGCAGCCCGCATTCTATGCGTAGCTGCGTCTGAAGTTTCGGAAACCTCCGGGCTTCCGAGACGGGGACGTGACGTCACGCCATGCCCCCTCCATTCATGTTTATGGGAGGGGGCATTGCGGCCGTTACGCCCCCTCCCATAGAAATGAATGGAGGGGGCATGGCGTGGCGTCACGTCCCCGTCTTGGAAGCCCGGAGGTTTCCGAAACTTCAGACGCAGCTACTCATAGAATGCGGGCTGCTGCAGGGAGATCGCGGGTGGTCCCAGCGGCGGGCCCTCCGCAATCAGACATCTTATCCCCTATCCCTTTAGATAGGGGATACAATGTTTTTGCCCGGAATACCCCTTTAAACTTAAGGGGGAATTCCGGCACTGTAGAAAAAAAACAATAATATAGTACTGGGACCCTGGTAAAATAGGAAAAGCCCTATACCTACTTACATCCTGCTGGTCCCACTGCACCCCCTGGCTTTTTCTGGTGTCCCACCGCTTATCTCTGCAATCGGTTTCCGGGACAAGCGCTTGCAGCAGGACCTTCCTGCACAGCCAATCACTGATCATAGCTGTGTCCTATCTCGACCAGCTATTGGCTGAGCGAGGAGGTCCTGTTCTGAGCGCTTGTGTTTTCATTTAGGGCACTCGGAACAGTCAGAATTTATATGTCAGGTAGAGGCTCCTAAGTAGTAGAACAATTGACCTTTTGTGTTACATTAAATTGATTTGCCTATTAGATTTATTAAGTGACTTATGTATCATACACAGCATGGGATGTGACATGATTGTTCTTTTCCTGTGTTATACCCACTTCTTTTGTAAACACTGTCAGTTAGATGACATCACTTCCTGTCTCCGTGACCACAGAGTCACATCTCCTAGCAGACCTTAGTCTTGTGATTGCAGAAAATAATTCACATATGGGCTTAGAATAAAAAAAAAGTGCTCTAGTTTTGTCTAGTCATTTTTTTTTTCTCATTGATTGATTTAGCCCTATAATGGCATGCCTTTTACTGTACTTTTATACAACATTGTAGTGGGCCTGCACTCCCATCACATACCATCTACAAAACATGGTCTATAGATGAAAGAAATAGGAGGTTTACATATTTACGATAGCATTATCTTTCTTTCTTTTATTCTATAGTTCCTGAATGTGAAATTTTCCAGTAAGCGTTAACAATTTTTTATACCGATTATATGTTTTATGTGTTTTTTGCAGTGTATGTGTTCATTATGTTTAGTGTGATTTCCCCACCACACACAAACAGATGCCAATCTTATTCGAAGCCAGTTATTCTTCAAATCATTTCTAGGTCAGATAGTGTCCTGGTTAGAACTAATCCCAAATGTCCAGAGGAGAATTAAGGCATTACAATATACCGTACACTGCTTCCTTTTCGGCTTTAACATGTCCATGTAAAATAACTGCAACTATTAGATCTAATCAATAGGCCTGCAATAAATTATTGCCAGAGAAATCCAGGCTGGTTCCACATACATAATGAGTGAGAACATACTTACAGTTTGCCACTTAAAGGTTCCCATTTAAAGGGTCTTCTAATGGATCATATAGACATGTCATATAGTTTTTGTGGTGTATGGCAAGTTGCCAAGACAATTTGTTGGAGCAAAGGAGCAGAAATATTGACCTGTCAGATTTTTTAAAATTTTTTTTAAAGCATGTGATACTTGGAATGTTAATAAGTTGAATGAGACATTTAAATGGGTTGTTGACAATGTACACTATATAGACAGAACTGTTGGGATACCTACAGGAGATTTTAGGGCATCCCATTCTAAATCCATTGCCTTTCCTGGATAACCTCTTTAATATAAAGTGTTTTTGTGGATATTTTTGCCCATTTATCCAGAAGACCATTTGTGAGGTCAGACAGTCATGTTGGGTGGCCTGGCTCACAATCTCCTTTCCAGTTCATCCCAAAGTGGGGTTAAGGTCAGGACTGTGTGTGGGTCAGTAAAGATTTTTCACATTAATCTCCCCAAACTATGCCTTTATGCCCTTTGCTTTATGGACTGAGGAATAGTCATGAAACGACAGTTAGAAAACGGCAGAACCCAAACTATTCCCACAAAATTAAAAAACAGTTTTTATATTGAAAACTATAATAATTAGAGTAGGTAGATAAAGCACTCACCGCATCAGAGGTTCAGCAACATAGTAGAAATGTATTCCAAACTGGAGCTGGTAAGATGGAGCAGACAGACACACAGGTGAGGCAGGGGCGTGACTAGGGGGTGGCAACTGGTTTCACGCACTGAGGCGCTTCCTCTGGCCCACGCTCAGTTTTTATATTGATTTTAGTCTTGTTTCAATAATTGGACATAAATCTGCAATGAAATCCTTAGTATGAAATCCATGCCATTTAGTGAATAATTTATGCAAAAAATTGTGGGTTTCCTTGCAGGATATCCGCAGCATTTGTGACACGTGAACCTACCCTAGAGGCAGATTGCTTTGGTAGGAACTGGATTCTATACTCCTGTACCAATAGGACTGAATCAAACACCTAAATTCAGTGGCATGAGATGACACTCGATACTTTTGTCCATATAGGGTGTTGGGGTACCCCCCCCTTGACCTTTCAAATGTCCAGTTTTACATTTTAGAAAGTCAATAGTCCATAGGTAGATCTGCTGTAGGTTTTAGGCCATTTTCACTGATATTACCGCAACCAGTTCCTGCCCAACTATGCTTCTGATGGGAAGCATGGTCAGGCCTGGACCTGAGGTCATAATGTGAATACAAAAGATGCATCTGTAATGTGCCCATATAAAACTACCCTTACAGTGTTGCTAATGATTTGGAGGAAGGTCAAAACGATGTTTTGTCTTAAAATTTTTCCTTAATAAAATACATTTGACATGTCCGTTATCGTTTGCCATCTATGTAAAGCAGCTGTTACCATGGCAACATCTTACATTCCAGTGTATTAACCTAAATGCAATTGGATAAATGTTTTGTGCATAAAGTCTAATGAGGTCAGCGCTGTCTGTGACTGTACTGGTGTGCATTCTCTCTAACTTTTCTGGAAACCTTTTTTCTTTTGATCAGGGAAATGCACTGTTTCGTCTCCCTTTGTTCCCGGCACTTATGAAACAAGATGTCTCTCCTAATTTGCTTATTTGCTTTGAAGAAAACACTTTTTACTTCTCTCAGGGTTTAACCTGATATGCAAAATTTTCTGAGCTCAGTCAGTCACTTAACAAATATATTTTGTTTTTGACTGAATTGATCTACTCGCCAACCAAATACTAGGAAAACTGGGTTAACAAATTGAGGTTTCTTAGGTGAACACTCCCTGTATCAGACAATGGAATGGAGTGATAGTTGTTTAGGTGTAAGGCATATGGAATATCTTTTCTTTCCACTGTCATATTGACAAGACCTATTTACAGACGTCAGCAGTTTATTATTAGTCCAAAACACCATTGAAGGGAGCCCATTGACTTGAATCTTGACCACAAGATCGAATACATTAATGTGTACCTGTCGTCAACAAAAACTTACATAATTTAGAGAATACCATTATATGTATATTTGCAATATACATTGGTTAAAAAATGTGTATATTTTTTTTGGGGGGGAAAGTGCTTATCCCTGCAGCTATTGCCTGTGTGTCTCTATGAGGAGACCAAATACAGGAAGTGAGGCGAGGACAAGCAGGGATCTGTGCAAACTCCTGGCTTATCAATCATACTCATGTGTGAACTGGTAGCATGTCACAGAGCCTCAGTGCACAGAGCCCCGCTTCTCCACCCTCACTTCCTGTATTTGGACACCTCATAGAGACACACAGGCAATAGCTGCAGGGATGAAAATACAGTGGTCCCTCAACATACAATGGTAATCAGTTCCAAATGAACCATTGTTTGTTGAAACCATCGTATGTTGAGGGATCGGTGCAATGTAAAGTATAGGAAGTTATACTCACCTGTCCCAGCCGCTCCGGACCGTCACCGCTGCCCTGGATGTCGCCTGCCTTCACTGTCGACGCGTCCCCGGGGTGTCCCCGATGCTCCGGACGTCTCTGCTTCCCCAGGATCCTCACTCTCCATCAACGCCATCACGTCGCTACGCACGCCGCTGCTATTGGATGACGGAACGGCCTGCACGGTGACATGATGACGACGAAGGAGAGCGCCGGCAATGCAGAGGATCCTAAATAGGATGGTCCGGAGCCCCGAGGACAGGTAAGAGACCATCACCGGAGCACATGGGGCACCGTAAATAGCTATCAGGCGGCAGCTGAAGCAGTCTGCGCTGCCGGATAGCCGTTTATGCGATTGCCCCGACATACAAAAGCATTGTATGTTGATGCTGCCTTCAACATGCGATGGCCTCTGAGAGGCCATCGCATGTTGAAATTATCGTAGGTCACTGTATACATTTTTTTTTAACCAATGTATATTACAAATATATATATAATGGTATTATCTACATTTTATAAAGTTTTTGTTGATGACATGTACACTTTAAATATTGGGAGCTGCAGCCATGTACATATGTCTATTTTTCCCCTATATTCTTGATCTTTGGAATAGGCCATCCTTTATACTACTTTGCTGGAATCCAAGGGCATAACTATAGGGGATGAATAGGTAGCAGTTGCAGCGGGGCCATGATGACTAAGGAGACCCAAAGACACCTCTGCCCCATATAAAAACACCAGTATTCTAAATGGCTCAGAGTAGACATGAGGTCCTGTTACAGATTGTGTATTCGAGCCCTGAAGTTACAATTTATTCCTCTACTGGAATACATTTCTAGTGTTGGCCAAAAGAAGTATATGGAGGGAAGACAGATGACAAAGGGCTGTAACTAAACCTTGTATGTGGGGAAATGTCTTTATCTTCTCCCTGCTCGGCCTGTGTTGTGCAATAAATTGATGGCATATAGGGCTGCAGCTTACATTGCCCATAATTTGACAAGATTGTACCTACAGGGCTCTATAGATTGTTTTTAGATGTCTAAAGTCTACATTTTAGAAACATTCATATTCTAAAGTATCTGTTAAGTGTCTGTGCCTGTATTTCCACATTTGTTGGGATAATTGGTACATCCATTTTTGACTACCATACAGTCAATAGTGGCAGATTTCTTATTCCATGCAGTTGTAGAATGCGTTCAAAAAAAAAAATAAAAAATAAATAAATAAATAAATATATATATATATATATATATATATATATATATATATATATATATATAATTTAAAAAAAAAACAGAGAAAACCAAGCGCAACTATGTGTTGTTACTCCTTATTTTGCCAAATATTCTAATGAAAAGCTGAATGTGCTCACCTGGTGGTGTTGTACTATGAGCACAACACCATAATTTGCCTGTAGCCAGCGTTAAAGATAAAATCCTAGGAGTGCTGCCGGCATTCAACCCGTCTTGGATAGCTCCTGGACGGTCCAGTAAATGCAACTGAGAAATAGCCATGGCACTGGCAAAATGTTGGAGTGAGGAGCTCTCCTCTGGATGGGCACTGTTCCACTGATTAAAATGGAACAGGCAAGGTTTGTTAAAATAACAAAAATATATTGCACAAAAAGAACGGACAACGCATTTCAAGGGACAAGACCCCCTCTTCATCAGGTCCAGTGATTGGGTATACACAGTATGACATCATTTATATTTGAAAAAAGTCTGCAAAATTCACATGATTTGGGAACTTTAAGAAAAAAGACGTAATATAAAATACATGAAAAAATGCATCCAAAGCTAGAGAACAAAAAAAATATTGCATGTTTAAATATTAAACCTCCTTAGAAGATATAATATGACAGTACAGTTCATATAGTATGTGTTTCCTGCGGCTGGTGGCAGAACAATGAACAAAAAGAAAAAAATCGGTAACTGTTGCAGTTGTAGAAGACAAATCACAATTTATCTAGCACATAATGGTAGCATAAGTCAACACTGCCCTCTAGCAAAGCATGTGGTCATTCACTCTACGTATTTCCATTACAGTATGCATCACTTAGTATATCCTAGATGGATAGTAATACCATTACAAGTATTCTACTATAGCCAAGTTTTACACTAAGTAATGTAACTTGATAACACAGGTCAGTCCTTTTACAATTAGAGATATTTTTAGTTATAAATTACTAATGACAAAGAATATTTTTATATGGTCGATCAAAATGATTGACAATACAAAGGTTTATCATTGGTAAAAAAAAAAAAAAATATTCTGTATGTAAGGCCCCATTTCAGGGCTCCGTTGTGCTTTTTGCCTTTTTTTTTTAAGGTACTCCAGCAATATAGCTCCAAAATGTGATGTGAATGGAGCCTAAGCTGGCCTTTAGTTGGCACACACAATCAATAGAATGTTAGTTTGTTTATTTCCTCCTATTTGATCCATGGTCTTACATGTCAACGCTTAAAATTTCTGTTGGAAACTAGCAATACAGTAGTGGTTGTGTGCTACTGCCATGTTACACTTAAAAGGGATGCCTTATTTATGATCATAGGGGAATCAAGGCACTCCATTTTCTGTAATCTGTTATTGCACAACGTGGTACTGATGGACGTGGAAAGCTGTATGACCAAACTTCATGGACAACTGGTCAATTATTGCAGTAAAAATGCTTTCTGTAAAAGTGTAAACATATTGGGGGAGATTTATCAAAACCTGTGCAGAGGAAAAGTTGCCCATAGCAACCAATCAGATTGTGTCTGTCAAAAATAAAAGAAGCAATTTGATTGGTTGCTATGGGTAACTTTTCCTCTGCACAGTTTTTGCTAAATCTACCCCATCGTGTTAATCTCAAACTTGAATTCACAAATTTAAAAATGAAAGTAAAATAAATTGCTAATTTTTTTTGTACTTCTGCTACATAAAATGGTATCAAACCAACCCTATAACTCACAAACTTAAAAACTAAAAAATATTTTTTCGGTATCTCGTAAAAAAGAGGATTAAAGGGGTTTTCTGGGGAGCAGAACATGTATTAACCGTTCTGCTCACCAGTGCTCCTGTTTTGCCCTCAGGATGCCTCTGCTGTATACCTTCCATGAGAGTAGCCAGTAACCATGTATCATTGTGGTTTCACTCGCACACAATGATCACAACAGTATGCATCCCCTCTAGTCTCAGATGGTTTACTTCCTACATGAGGGCAGAAGTGGAGCAGAAGAGGTAACACCTGTTTATTCTCCCTTAATAACTTCTTTAAAGGGGTATTCCAATCTCAGCATCTTTGGCAAATCCACAGGAAATGCCATACATTTCGGATAAATGCAGGCCCCACCTCTGAGCCCCCAGACCTCTGCAGCCTGTTTGTGGTTGAAAAGCCAAAAAAAAAGCTGATTTTGTGTAACTCCCATTGAGTTTATTGGGAGTTATGTGACCGCTTTAATATAAATAAATTGACTATTTACTTAGAATTAGTGCAATGCTTACTAATAAATCTTGTTGTTTTCCCTTTACAGCTATCCAGCTGTCTGTGAATTCCTTCAGCACAATAACTTGTTATCTATACTTCGAGCTCATGAAGCCCAGGATGCTGGGTAAGTTATATTGTTTGTGTTAGAAGTGTTTGTTTACTCTATATAAGTGTATAATATAATGTTTGCATATATTGTTTGCTTATATGTTAGCATATTGGAAGAATGCTGCGGCGCAGTAAATGAATGGGCATGGCTTGGGTACACAGCAGTAAACGTTGGCTTACTCTTCTGCCAGTATGCCGATATATACATTGAACATATGGCCCATAATAAGTGTGAATTTACTCCCGTACGCAAGATGTAATTGGGAAGTTACTTAAACTTTTTAATGAAGCTCAGCTTTTCCATTAAAACATTAAGGGGGAACCTGTTTTTTACTGCCCAAGCTGCCTTTAACATGAAACAGGTGCAGGGAGCAAGCCACACTATAATTTACTCTAAAAAACAGAGCAATCCTAGTTACAGAAAGCCACCATGGCCTGGCTCACTAATTATTGGGGTGGTTCCTGGCAGCTGCTTTCTGTCAGTCTGTTGTGTCTGTCCCTATACACACACCGGGAGACACGCATCACTCAGGGCCAGTGAGGTTGGAAGCAGCCGTATACTACACTCAGGAGTTTGAGAAAGGGTGCCGGGATCCTACTTTCATGCTGCCTGCGGTTTGAAGTTCGAACAGCATAAAACAGGTGACAGCTTTCTTTTACGGTTGTGTTTCCACGCTGTGTTTTTAGTTCATATCTTCACCCTTTTTAAGCATTTTTTTTTTCATGAGGCTATGTTCTACACACTGTTTTTTCAGCCATTTTTTATTTTGGTGCATTTTTTTCCTCAACCCTACTGTTTTGGAACATTGTCTATGGTTGAAATCACATGCAGCAGATTTGTTTCAGAGGTTTCTGCAACACTCTTGCCATTGAAACAACCTTATTCAGAAAGTACTACAACAAAATCTGCTGTGTGTGACCCCCCAATAACTTCTGTCTGTTTATAAGGGTGCTTAGTGAAGAACTGCTATCACGTCTAAGCCGAAGATGTTGTACAATTCTTTGTGATCCTTATATGTTGGCCGTAAAAATAATTGTGTTATTTTCCTGTCCATTCTTGAACTGTAACATATTTCCAATTTTACTTTTTCTATTTGCAGATATCGTATGTATAGAAAAAGCCAAACTACAGGCTTCCCCTCCTTAATTACAATATTTTCAGCACCAAATTACCTAGATGTATACAATAATAAAGGTAAACCATGACCCTGTTAAGACACTTTTATAGGCTATGCAGGTTTGTCTTGGATTCATCAGGCATGATGTTGAGTTAAGTGAAACTAAATTGGCTTAGGTGATGTTTTTTAATATGCACCTTTTGTATGAAGACTTGTTTCCCATTGCTTCTAAATGAAAGCCATGTCTCAGCAGTGTGTGACATTTACTCCTCCAAACTTGTACAGCCTGGACTATAGATTGATTTATTGTACTCTTAGGAAGGGAGGCATCTGAGCTAACTCTTCAAGTGTTTTCTATCTCTATACTTCTTTTTGGTATGTGACCTTTGCTACAATCAACCAAAACCCCTGATTCTGCAGAGTAAAATGTGACCTTTATTGGTGTCTTACAATCTGTGCCTAAAACGTCATGGTGAATAGATTACGTTGTGACAATCATGAGCAGAATTAATAAACACGATTGATCGAATGTTTCTATTAAATAAAGAATATGGGAATATCCAAGGAGAAGCTATGCTAAGATGGCACATACTAGAAACGAAGAAAGAAAGAGCTTGCACTCACCATCCAAAAGATGTGCTTTATTTACTTCTTGTCAGGCATGACAGGCTGGTGGGGGGGGTGGAGGCGGGTGGGAAGAGACTGAGACAGACTGTTTCACTCCGCTCGGGCATTTCTTCCAGCCGGTATACCGGCCGATGTATACCGGCTGGAAGAAGCGCCCGAGCGGCGTGAAACAGTCTGTCCCGGTCTCTTCCCACCCGCCTCCACCCCCCACCAGCCTGTCATGCCTGACAAGAAGTAAATAAAGCACATCTTTTGGATGGTGAGTGCAAGCTCTTTCTTTCTTCGTTTCTAGTATTTGCTTGTTACTTATAAGCTTTGCACCACCGCTACCAGAGATTCATCTACAGGATAGTCAGCCTCATCCACACCACATCAGTGCCGTTTGCCTTAGTCTAGCAGTGCCGGATAATTGATTCTTTCTTTTGAGTTGAAAGATGGCACATGTTAACTTAAAACAATATGGCCGCATCTTGAGCTGTGCTGATCCTCTTAATCTTCTTATCTCTGATATAAAAAGGCAAAGCCATTGAATGAAGGATACGGTGAAAGAATACTATAGAAAAATGCAAATGACATGTTATACTAAATGATTTGCATATTTAAATAGCTCAGTTATCAGAGTGATTCACAGCAAGTCCCCAAGCAAGATCTGATTATTATGAAGAACAGAAGCTACTAACCCTGCAATTGCTTGCCTGACGCAGAAGACAGTTTAGGCCGCTTGACCCTGTGGTTGTGACATTGTAACCTAGTGTGGCAGAAGGGCCCATTTTAAAGATTCCTTTAAGCTATTACTCAAAAATGTATAAGAATTTTCTGCCAAAACCTAAACGAAAACATTGGCAAATTTCCCATGTTCTTTATTGCCCAATGTTCATGTTCACATCCATTCCTATCCCAAACACTAGACAGCATTAGCTACCACTAAAGCAGGTCATCCTTGCTTGAGTAAGGCCGGTTTCAAACAAGAATAATACACATGCGAGTTCTGGTCTGACTGCACAGTATCAGAATTCTCTATGATGCTTACAGTTGGAATCAGACCTATAGTCAGGATGGAGCATGCAGTTATATGGGCACAAAAGATGTCTGTATTGCGCTAATCTTCAAACAGCTTTATACAGCTTGCACTGGCTTGCATTAGAACACATGGACTATGTGGCTGGAAGGGGGGGACAATTGTTACTTAGAACCATAGTCAACATACAATACTATGAACAGTCCAGATCTGTGGCTCGTGTTAATGGTTGTATCTTCTAGCGAATCTTAGTGGGCATGTAACTGGTAAAAACCCTGTATAACTAATGATCATGCTCCAATTTCTGTACAGTAGTGTCTCTCTACCATATAGTGCAGTACTATACTGCTTTCTACTTGTGCCAGGGCTAGCTGCCCCTTTTGGACACCAGGTAAGGGTGAATCCATTATGTATGTCTGGTACACTGTACATACTGTACAGGATCCTGAAGAAGCACTTGCCCACGAGTTGAAGTGATTTATAGCTTCTAGCAGCTATTTCTGGATTCTATACATAAGGACTTGCTCTATCTGTATTGGTTATCTTGTCATTTTTCTTAAATCTTTTTTTTTTTTTTTCTTGACACTTAGGGACCAATTGCTAGATTTTCATTGAGTTATTGTCTCAACATACAATGCTTTCAACCTACAATTGACATGGAAATTTGTATATTTAGAATTAAACATAACTCACTAAATAAATACACCATGGGCTCTGAGAAGACATAAAGAGATGATACATGATTTCTCCAAGAATAGTCTTCTAAGTTCCAGATTTGTCTGTTGCATAGCTGTTGTATTGAGACATTACCCTATCAGCTGTGTGTTTCCCCTCCCATAAGAGAAGATGATATACATATATTGTCTGTCATTCGATGGTTTTGTCTAAACTGCTTACTCTGCTGTATTGTAAATGGAAACACATCTTCCCATTGGTTGACAGTCTAATGTAGATATTAATAATAAGACCTAAGCAGAGTCGAGAGGACTGTGGGACCGCTACAATGGAGTAGAATGAGCTGTGTGCTGTGTGTCTTTTCTTTGTATGAATGTGAAGCTCACGGATGGACGGAGGGCCTGATGGAGTACACGGGGAATTACCACAACACAATGTTCATCCCGAAATTAATATATATTATAGCTTGATGGACCGCTGTATTAGGAAGCTGTATTTTTCTTGACTGTTTAAAAAGTAAGACTTAAGTGTCCTCTTGTATTTTTGGCACTCTAACTAGAAATTACCTCCAGCCTGTAGAGGAGTGGCAAATGTTGCCAAGTAAGCATTTAGAGTGTATTTAAAATGTCATCTTAATAACTTTTCAGCCTGTGCAGGTGCCAGCTGGCCATTATATTTTATAATAGATTTTACACTAAAGCAGTTTTCATCAAGGTTCATGTAAAATTTTCCATTTTCCTTATATTCGAGGCTTGGCGACATACTGGACTGTTCAGCATGCAGTGTCAGTTTAGAGCGGGTGATTGGTCCCCCGTATTGAACTTGATACAGGCTACCTAAAACACAAGTTGGAGAACCAAAGTCTGCATTATTTTCTAGCCTTTCATGGGTTGTGGATAATGAACAGGGTTTATGCCCTGCATAATAGAATAACTTCTTTGTTTGCCCATCTCTTTGCAGCTGCAGTATTGAAGTATGAGAACAACGTCATGAATATCAGACAGTTCAACTGTTCTCCTCATCCATACTGGCTTCCAAATTTCATGGACGTCTTTACTTGGTCCTTACCATTCGTTGGAGAAAAAGGTATGTATGGTCAAAGGGCACTTTTGACTGATATGAGTCATATGGAGGGGGCATGGCATGACGTCTCTGCCACTCAAACCCGGCTTTCTGAACATAAATGTTCTGAATGCCAGGGTGCCGGCCTGGAGATTGCGGGGGTCCCAGCGGCCGCACCCTCCATGATCAGATATCTTATCCCCTATCCTTTGCAGTCCCAGAGCATAGTGGACCCCTGCCCCTCTTCCCAGACCATTCAGGACGACTCTGGAAGGGTTTAGTAAAGTTTTATTTTTATTTTTTATTTTTATATACATTTACTACACCCTAAATTATCATTAAAGCTATGGCTGGAATAGGCCTGTGAAGCTGTACTGCAATGAGTGTGCAGCCTCACAAATCTATTTTATATGACAGATGCTATTTAATGTATCTGCACCATCAAAATGAATTGCCCTTCTAAAGAAGCTTTAGAGTATATCTATATGGGATAGAAACACTGTGGTTATTCAGTGTATAGTTTTATTTATTTATTTTTTGCAGCATGTGGATGTCATTTGTTAAAATCTGATCTACTTAAGGCTGCGTTCACACCGCCGTCCAGACCCGTCCCATTCCTCTCCCGACAAAATTAAAAAGGGACTTAAAAAAAAAAAAAAACGAACAATAACGGATGCAAACAGATGTTATCCGTTTGGATCCGTTTTTGTTCAATTAATAAACAAAAAAAAAACATTTTTTTTTTGTTCTGAGCATGCTCAAAAGTAAAAACGGATCCAAAAAAATGGATTGAAAAAACGGATGCAAACGGATGACATTAAAGGCTCATCAGTTTTCCATAGACTTCAATGTTAAATTTACTGTATCCATTTTTTCTTCAGTTTTTTTTTGGACGGAAGAAAAAATACTGCATGTGCCGTTTTTTCTGCCGTCCCAAAAAAAATAAAAAATAAAAATGAGTGCAAACGGGTGCAAACGGATTGTAAAAAAAATCCCATTGACATGAATGGGATGTTTTTTAAAACCGTTTTGAATCCGTTTACAGCCTGCAAAAAAGGAAACAAAACGGGGATAAAAAAAAACGGGGACAAACGGCCGTGTGAACGCACCCTAACTCATTGTTTCCCAACCAGGATGCCTCCAGGTGTTGAAAAACTACAACTCCCAGCATGCCTGGAGAGCCAAAGGCTCTCCAGGCATGCTGGGAGTTGTAGTTTTACAACATCTGGAGGCACCCTGGTTGGAAAAGACTGAGTTAACTACTACTGCAATAAACTGTGATGGAAACTTAGATAAACTGTGAAGAAACTTTAAAGGGGTTATCCAGGAAAAACTTTTTTTATATATATCCACTGGCTCCAGAAAGTTAAACAGATTTGGAAATTACTTCTATTAAAAAAATCTTATTCCTTTCAGTACTTATGAGCTGCTGAAGTTAAGGTTGTTCTTTTCTGTCTAAGTCCTCTCTGATGACACGTGTCTCGGGAAACGCCCAGTTTAGAAACAAATCCCCATAGCAAACCTCTTCTACTCTGTGCAGTTCCCGAGACAAGCAGAGATGTCAGCAGAGAGCACTGTTGCCAGACAGAAAACAACAACTCAACTTTAGCAGCTGATAATTCTTGAAAGGATTAAGATTTTTTAATAGAAGTAATTTACAAATCCATTTAACTTTCTGAAGCCAGTTGATATATAAAAAAAAGTTTTTTTCTGGATAACCCTTTTAATGTATCTGCCACAGTGGATTTAGCGATGGCAGTGCAGTGGTTTGTCTGCTGCATACAATTCTTAGCATTTCCATGTCTGTGAGGCCATCTCCTTAAAGAAAAACCGTTATCCACATCAAAGGTTGTCAGGTACCGTATTTTACTGACCTCCCCAACATTTATTTTGAAACAATGAGTTCACAGGAGCCATAGGGCACGTGACGTCCCCTTTAACTCTCAAATGAGAATGATTGTGCTGTGATCCAATATTTATTGATGATATATTCATGGTAAATTCTGCATACTTGTGGTGGAACGTGTAGTAAGGAAACCACGTCTGTTTTTTCTTTTCTCTACAGTGACAGAGATGCTTGTAAATGTACTTAGCATCTGCTCTGATGATGAACTATGCTCAGAAGAAGATGCCGATGGTAAGTACAGTTGGATTTTGGAGACCCTTTAATGCATTTTAACCCCTGTGGGTATGAGGACCAGGCCTGACTTGCTCATTCTGCCAAGCATTTGTTTTCTTTTTACAATGTGGTTTCCCCTTGCAAGAAATTGATGTGTTGTGCTATTATCTTATAGTTTGCTTTTTATAAAATCCTCTCAAATGAACAAGAAAATATTCTATAATATTAGATTACAATAATTTTCGTATTCTGTTCATTCTGTTCAACTAGCATGTGGTTTTGTACATTGTGACCAACCAATTGCTACTTTAACCTACTAATTCCAGTCCTTTCTGTTGGAGGAATATACCGCAAAAGATGATCCCCACACCCTTATGCCCCTGCCATTGTATGTTCAATGTAATAGAGCCACATCACATTAGAACTAAGATCTATTCTTCATGGCCTAGTACTTTCCCACAGTAGCAAATAGGTCTGGATGGACTATACGTCTCCGTGACTCTTCAGTTACTTTTATGGTCCGTTCACACAAGCAGATTTCCACGACAGATTTTCTGCGGAAAATCAGCAAAACATTTTACAAGCATTGCGTTCAATGGGTCGGTGGAATATCTTCAAATCTGCCGTTATTACAATTTTTCTGCTGACCCATTGAAGTCAATGGTAGTAAAATCTCCTGTGGATTTTCTACAGGACATCTTCTAGTGTGAATTGGCCCATAGGATTCTTTAACACATGTATTTTGCTGTTTATTTGAAGTTGTACAATACACAATAGCATTTTACCAAGCATTTCTTAAGTACTTTTGCTTTGTAAAATTTGTAACTGCACATTTTTCACCTATCGATCCGCAATTGCGAATCCGATGTGTGTGAATACACCCTTAGGGTCTATTCACACGTACAGTATTCTGCGCAGATTTGATGCGCAGGATTTCAAGCTGTGTTTAGTCATTTAGTTTACATTGAGATCTGCAGCAGAAAATCCTGCGCATCAAATCTGCACAGAATACTGTGCGTGTGAATAGACCATTAAGGTGGATCTGCAGCGGACTGCTCTTTTTCAAGGTGGCATATTAAAGGGGTTATCCAGGAAAAAACTTTTTATATATATATATAATCAACTGGCTCCAGAAAGTTAACCAGGTTTGTAAATTACTTCTATTAAAAAATCTTAATCCTTTCAGTACTGAGGGGATAAGTTTGAGATCGCGGGGGGTCCGACCGCTGGGGCCCCCTGCGATCTCTCTGTACGGGGCCCCGGCTCTCCGCCCAGATAGCGGGTGTCGACCCCCGCACGAAGCGGACACGCCCCCTCAATACATCTCAATGGCAGAGCCGGAGATTGCCGAAGACAGCGCTTCGGCTCTGCCATAGAGTTGTATTGAGGGGGCGTGTCGGCCGCCGCCTAGTGCGGAGGTCGACACGCCCCCTTCCCGCAGGCTGTCGGGGCTCCGTACAGGAGATCGCAGGGGGCCCCCGCGATCTCAAACTTATCCCCTATCCTTAGGATAGGGGATAAGTTGCTCACCACTGAGTCACCACTGGACTACTCCTTTAAGGTTGTTCTTTTCTGTCTATGTCCTCTCTGATGACACCTGTCTCGGGAAACGCCCAGTTTAGAAGAGGTTTGCTATGGGGATTTGCTTCTAAACTAGGCATTTCCCGAGACAGGTGTCATCGGAGAGGACTTAGACAGAAAAGAACAAACTTAACTTCAGAAGCTCATAAGTACTGAAATGATTAAGATTTTTTAATAGAAGTAATCTAGATATCTGATTAACTTTCTGGAGCCAGTTGATATATATATATAAGTTTTTTCCTGGATAACCCCTTTAAAGCAACAGGTCTGTTGTCATATTAGACAGAACAGCACAAATAACTGTGTCAAACACCATTTGGCTAATAGCAGTTATTAAAGAATACAGTAGCTTCATATTTACATATTAATGTTTAGGGCCTTACTGAGGCATGAGAGCTAAACAGAAATGCTGCGATATACATAGGTATAGTATATGAAAGAGATGATGTGTGTTTCCCCCAAATGTTAGCTTTGAAACAAGTGTTTTACCAATAAAAATGGGATAAAACATTACATTTTCTAGAAAACATGTTTACAAACTTTAGTTTTCTACCTCCTGAATAAGTAAACAATTCATTTCTTGAAAAGGGCTTAGAAAAGACATAGTCATTTTCTATAGATATGGCCAGAATAAAAAGGCATTTTTAGAAGAATGAGCATGCTGGGCATATTGTTCAACGTGTCTTGTCATAACCTCCAGTAACACTTAGCCAAAATTTGATTAGATTGGGTGCATGTACTCCACTGTCTCCTCTATTACATGGAAGTCTCCTTCACCAAACAATCATCTGGATGTTATTAGAGATGAGCGAACTTACAGTAAATTCGATTTGTCACGAACTTCTCGGCTCGGCAGTTGACTTTTCCTGCATAAATTAGTTCAGCTTTCCGGTGCTCCGGTGGGCTGGAAAAGGTGGATGCAGTCCTAGGAGACTCTTTCCTAGGAATGTATCCACCTTTTCCAGCCCACCGGAGCACCTGAAAGCTGAACTAATTTATGCAGGATAAGCCATCAACTGCTGAGCCGAGAAGTTCGTGACAAATCGAATTTACTGTAAGTTCGCTCATCTCTAGTTGTTGTTGTCCTGCTTTTTAAAAATGGTGGTCTGTTTGGTAATGCAAGAATGCAGAGGTTTTCTTTTTGGATGATAGAATATCATTTACCAGCTACTCAATAGCTCAGTTCAGTTATTGAGTGTAGACCAGTGGTCTTCAACCTGCGGACCTCCAGATGTTGCAAAACTACAACTCCCAGCATGCCCGGACAGCCGCTGGCTGTCCGGGCATGCTGGGAGTTGTAGTTTTGCAACATCTGGAGGGTCCGCAGGTTGAAGACCACTGGTGTAGACTGTCATCACTTCTTCATTTGTCATGGAAATCTGGCATGTCGGGTGCTTTCCATCACCTTAACCCTCTCACCGTTTGAGTTTGCTCGCTTCTTAGCGCTTCATTCTTTGTTCTTTTTTATTTTTTCACATTTTTTTATTTTTTATTTTTTTTTATTTGCTTTATTTTACAGACACCTTTTACTTTAGTGGTTGTTTTACACTCTCCCTTTTCTTTTCCATTCTTCAAACTTTATTTATTTTTTATGTGTTTGCCTCTGGATTTTCATAAGAAGATCATCTTATTTATGCACAGAAAAAAGGTATTATGTGGCTGCAGAGTGGACAGTGTGTGGGCATATGCTTCAAGCTGCTGCTTTTTTACCTTGTAACCTAGGCATGCGGAGAAAATGAAAACCAGCGCTCCATACTGTATAGTCAGAACTGCTTCAGCTTTATTTAGTTCAGATCTTGGTCAACATCCCTGTGTGTCACTTTCAAAGACCAAAGCTTCTCATGTTCTCATGTACCAGCCTATTTTCCAGTGATATACAACTACTGATAATGTGCATTTGTTTGTTATACTACTAATGCTTGCATCCTGTATAGGCATTTAACATGTTCTATTCTGAAAGTGCCTTGTTATATGGTTTTAATACACTGCTCAAAAAAATAAAGGGAACACTTAAACAACACAATGTAACTCCAAGTCCATCACACTTCTGTGAAATCACACTGTCCACTCAGGAAGCAACACTGATTGACAATCAATTTCACATGCTGTTGTGCAAATGGAACAGACAACAGGTGGAAATTATAGGCAATTAGCAAGACAACCCCAATAAAGGAGTGGTTCTGCAGGTATGGACCACAGACCACTTCTCAGTTCCTATGCTTCCTGGTTAATGTTTTGGTCACTTTTGAATGCTGGCGGTGCTTTCACTCGAGTGGTAGCATGAGAAGGAGTCTACAACCCACACAAGTGCTTCAGGTAGTGCAGCTCATCCAGGATGGCACATCAATGCAAGCTGTGGTAAGAAGAAGGTTTGCTATATTTGTCAGCAGCAGCAGGACCACTACCTCTGCCTTTGTGCAAGGAGGAGCACTGCCAAAGCCCAGCAATATGACCTCCATCAGGCCACAAATGTGCATGTGTCCACTCAAACGGTCAGAAACAGACTACATGAGGGTGGTATGAGGGCCCGACGTCCAAAGGTGGGGGTTGTGCTTACAGCCAAACACCGTTCAGGACGTTTGGCATTTGTCAGAGAACACCAAGATTGGCAAATTCGCCACTGGTGCCCTGTGCTCTTCACAGATGAAAGCAGGTTCACACTGTGCACATGTGACAGACGTGACAGAGTCTGGAGATGCCGTGGAGAATGTTCTGCTGTCTGCAACATCCTCCAGCATGACCAGTTTGGTGGCGAGTCAGTAGTGGTGTGGGGTGGCATTTCTTTGGGGGGCCACACAGCCCTCCATGTGCTTGCCAGAGGTAGCCTGACTGCCATTAGGTATCAAGATGAGATCCTCAGACCCCTTGTGAGACCATATGCTGGTGCAGTTGGCCCTGGGTTCCTCCTAATGCAAGACCATGCTAGACCTCATGTGGCTGTAGGGTGTCAGCAGTTCCTCCAAAAGGAAGGCATTGATGCTATGTACTGGCCCGTCCATTCCCCAGACCTGAATCTGATTGTGCACATCTGGGACATCATGTCTCGCTCCATCCACCAATGCCATGTTGCACCACAGACTGTCCAGGAGTTGGCGGATGATTTAGTCCAGGTCTGGGAGGACATCCCTCATGAGACCATCCGCCACCTCATCAGGAGCATGACCAGTCATTGTAGGGAGGTCATACGGGCACGTGGAGGCCACACACACTACTGAGCCTCATTTTTACTTGTTTAAAGGACATTACATAAAGTTGGATCAGCCTGTAGTGTGGTTTTCCACTTTGATTTTGAGTGTGACTCCATATCCAGACCTCCATGGGTTGATACATTTGATTTTCATTGATAATTTTTGTGTGATTTTGTTGTCAGCACATTCAACCATGTCAATATGAAAGTATATCCTACAATTAGTTCATTCCGTTCTAGGATGTGTTATCTTAGTGTTCCCTTTATTTTTTTGAGCAGTGTATATTTTTTTTTACAGGTTTAATACCAGAAGTTTTTTTTTCCCCATTAAAAATGTCAAGCTTTAGATTTCAGCATCCCTCTGTTTTAGCTTATTAATTTTCTAGCTATACATTAGTCTTTTTGTTCATTGGTTGCACCAAATAGTTTCACTAGACCATTGTTTCCCAACCAGGGTGCCTCCGGCTGTATCAAAACTACAACTCCTTGCTTGCCCGGACAGCCTTTGGCTGTCAGGGCATGCTGGGAGTTGTAGTTTTGAAACAGCTGGAGGCACCCTGGTTGGGAAACACTGTACTAGACTATATAATGCATCACATGAACATATACACTTGGTCCTAGTGTGTCCTTTATTACCATACAGAAAAACTCCTAAACAATGTTGTATACACAAAAACTACACCATAAACCGCAAAAAAATGTTTTTTTTAACTTAAAAATTAAAATGTACACTACGTGTAAGGCAGCAGAAAAATACCACAAGTAAGCATAGAGGTGCATGCCATACACAAATTTTTATAAGTAACATAGGCCAAGATTTATCAAACTGTGTAAAAGAAAAAGTGGAGGGATTTTCCCACAGCAACCAATCACGACTCGGCTTTCTCTTTACCAGAGCTCGTTAGTGGAGCTGTGATTGGTTACTGTGGGAAAATCTCTCCACTTTTTCTCACACAGTTTCATTAATCGGGGGCCATCGGATGTCTTTAACCCACAGCTTACAATAAATGAAATGTAAAGTGTGACATTCTTACGGAGTCCCCTAATACAGATCTTATAGATCCATTGGACCTTATACATCCTATATAAATATATTGTGGGGAACACACAACATAGTAGCTGGGTCAGATATGAGCACCTGTAAAGTGTTTTTCTTTTAACTTGCAATGAGGGTCTCTCTCAGTAAATGTAATAAAATTCTAGAATACCTACCCTTTGTAAAGTGCTGATGCGCCACCTCACCACAAGGCACATTTTGTGTCATTCCTTATTGGTCTTTTACTTTGCCTTGGGTGTCACATGGTTCTTTAAAAGAATTTGTAGCCAACAAGAAATCACTCCATTCTTGGGGCCAAGCTACTGTATTCTTATACTGCTCCAAAAAATTAAGAATACCTAAATCACACATCAGATCTCGATGAACAAATAATTTAAATGCCAGTGGCAGACCTGTCTATTCTGGGGTCAGTCGAGTGCTGCACAGTGCTGGACTATGAGCACAGGTCCCACTAGAGAACATTAAAGGGGTACTCCCGTGGAACCTTTTTTTTTTTTTTTTTTTTTTTTATATAGATCAACTGGTGCCAGAAAGTTAAACAGATTTGTAAATTACTTCTATTAAAAAAATCTTAATCCTTCCAGTACTTTTTAGGGTCTGTATATTACAGAGGAAATGTTTTTCTTTTTGGATCTCTCTTATGTCACGACCACTGTGCTCTCTGCAGACCTCTGCTTTCCATTTTAGGAACTGTCCAGAGCAGGAGAAAATCCCCATAGCAAACATATGCTGCGCTGGACATTTCCTAAAATGGACAGCTGAGGTCAGCAGAGAGCACTGTGGTCGTGACATAAGATAAATCCAAAAAGAAAAACATTTCCTCTGTAGTATACAGCTCCTAAAAAATACTGGAAGGATTAACTTTCTGGCACCAGTTGATTAAAAAAAGTTTTCCACAAGAGTACCCCTTTAAGAAGAAAAATTTACATTGGCACTTTCCTATTAAAATAAAGTATTTATTAAGTCCATTAAAAACTGCTCATACAGGCAAAAGTATAAAAAAAAAAACAAAAAAAAACATATCAGCCGAAGCGGAGCTCCAAATGGACCACAACACCGTTTTGGCTTTTCAACGGGAGACTGCAAAATGTTTCTGTAACTTGTGTGGCGCTCAGCTGATGCGTTTTTTATTTTGCTTTATTTCAAATTTTTTTTTATATTAATTTTTTTTTATTACTTTTGCAGGTTTTAGCAGTTTTTAGTAGATGTAATAAAGGATTAATTTTAATAGATGAGTACCAATGTTCATTTTGCTACAGATTTTTTTTAAGCTGGTATTTGCAATTTTTTCCCGTTGATTTTCTTCATTGTGCACCCCTTAGCATTGTCTATGGATCTTTGCCTGCTATATTTTGTGTAATGTGGTGTTTGAGGTGTTGATTTTGGGGTATTTTTTTTATCGGTAGTGCCTACCGCTTTTCCTGTCCTGTTAGGGTACAGTGCGCCCTCATTATGTAAGGCTCTGGCAGCGCTCTTCTTTCTCACACAAAGGAGCAGATATCTGTCCTACTGCTGGATCCCTCCTCCTGCTGGTCTCCTGATATCTGTTCCATGCTCCTGAAACTGCGCTGGCTATGGATGTGCCATCCTGGAGGAGCTTGACTACCTGTGCAATCTAAATGGATTTTAGGTGCCTCCTCATGTTACCATGAGCGACAAGCAAACAAAAATCTAGAGAAGAATCAAAAGGGAGAGAGAGTAATTGTCTGTGGCCAAAAACTGCAATGCCATTTTGTTTTTGGGGGTTGTCTCCTGTTGCCCCTACTCACTCTTTTCCATCACAGTACCGCTGTGATTTTCTGAAATTGTGCCAAAAATGTTGGCAGTAAAACGGCTGTATTTTTTATTTGATTCTGGAAAATTTATGGCAAAACTACCTGGTTTTCCAGTGAATTTGTTTATTTTTAAACAATGGGCCCAGACTCCCTAATTTATACAAAAAATATATTCTACATACCTTCCTCTGGTATCTGAGGTTTTTTAGGCTTTTTTATTTTATTTATTTATTTATTTATTTTTTACTGTTTACAGCTCCAAATAAGCCTCAAAGAACAATATGAACATTGCTTAACCCCTAAAGGACTCAGAAAATTTTGGCCTTAAGGACTTTTTCGTTTTTTTCCTCCTCGCCTTCAAAAAATCTAAACTCTATCATATTTTCATCCACAGACTAGTATGAGGGTTTGTTTTTTGCGTGACCAGTTGTCCGTTGTAATGCCATCACTCACTTTACCATAAAATATATGTCGCAACCCAAAAAATACTGTGTGTGTGGGAAAATTTAAAAGAAAACCGCAATTTAGCAAATTCTGGAAGGTTTCGTTTTCATGCCGTACAATTTACGGTAAAAATGACATGTGTTCTTTATTCTTTGGGTCAATAAGATTAAAATGATACCCATAATTATATACTTTTCTATTACTGTTGCGCTTAAAAAAAAAATCGCAATTTTTTTAACCAAATTAGTACGTTTAAAATCCCTCTATTTTGAAGACCTATAACTTTTTAATTTTTCCGCATAATTGGCGATATGAGGGCTCATTTTTTGTGCTGTGATCTGTACTTTTTATTGATACCATATTTGCATATATAAAACTTTTAATACATATTTAATACATTTTTGGGGGGATAAAATGTTATATGAAAAGTAGCAGTTGTGGCCTTTTTTTTTATTTATTTTTTGACTTTCTTGCCGTTCACTGTACGGTATCATTAACATTATATATTAATAGTTCAAATATTTACGCACGCAGCGATACCAAATATGTTTGTAAATTTTTTTACAGTTTTTGGGGGTGAAATGGGACAACTTAAATTTTTATTGGGGGAGGAGATTTTTCAATTTTGTTTTACTTTTATTTATTTTATTTTATTTTTATTACACTTTAATAGTCCTCATAGGGGACTATTTATAGCAATCATTAGATTGCTAATACTGTTCAGTGCTATGCATAGGGCATAGCACTGATCAGTGTTATCGGTCATCTTCTGCTCTGGTCTGCTCGATCTCAGACCAGAGCAGAAGACCCATGGAAGGCAGCAGAGGCAGGTGAGGGGACCTCAGTCTGCCATTCTGGATGATCGGATCGCCGCGGCAGTGCTGCGGGCCATCCGATCATCCATTTTAGTGACCGCAGCGCTGCAGATGCCGTGATCTGTATTGATCACTGCATCTGAGGGGTTAATGGCGGACATCCGCATGATCGCGGATGTCGGCCATTACCGGTGGGTCCCTGGCTGCTATCAGCAGCCGGGACCTGCCACACATGACCTGTGCATCGCTCTGATGCTCGCGGTTATGTATAGGATGTAAATGTATGTCCTGTTTAGTTAAGTACCACCTCACCAGGATCTACATTTACGTCCTCCATCGTTAAGGGGTTAAAGGAGTTGTCCGGTGAAAAATTATGTATTTTTTGTTTTTTTAACAAAAGGCCCTGACTGCCTAATAACACACACAAAATTATGCATACTCCCCTTGCCTCCCTTGCTTTATAACAGGATGCTGAATATATTCTATATAATATTTGTAAAGCTGCAGTCTGCCCTTAGATATGCATAGCATATCATATTCACATGCATTGTACTGTACTTTGTTGGATTAGGTCAGCAGACTGTTTCCATTAACAAAGTGGGCCCTAATAAGTCATAGTGCTGGCAGAATGCTCCCCTTAAAAATAGTGCTGGTGTTGTGCCTAAAGTGGTAGCATAGTTCCAGCACATTTTATTTACAGCCATTAAGTCCAACCCTGTATGCTGTTTAAATGTTTAGTATCTCATCATAGGCATTAAAGCTTATGTGTATTTATGTGAAGCCAAGCTACAGATCATCTGCTTACTTTCACAGAACCATATGACTGCATCATAAAATTCTGTCTGCCTGCAGCCACCATACAGGGGAATTAATTTCAAGCATTTTATACAGTGCTCTTTGAAACCATTAGGAGCTATATAAAACTCATAGGCAACAATCTTGTCACTAGAGGCAGATGCAAATATTTAGAATGTAACCAGTTTCATGTTGAGAGTCCTGATTTTCTTGTCAACATGGCACCCCGAATTTGTCCAGCTTTTATTTAGTGACAAAATATATATTTATTGAAAAGAAAAACAGTACATGGCAATTGGATACAATACAGGCCTACAAATGCATATAATGAACAGAAAAACAAAATGAAATCCAGTATCAGTCATTCCCAATAACAGGGAGGGGGTGGGGTGACATAGGGGAGAGCAGAGCAATCTTCCAATGTATAAATGCAGCTTATAAGAGGTGCATATCAAAATAAAGAAAAGAGCATCTGGAGAGTGTAGAATTGAATCACATTGCTATAAAGATATATAGAAGGACATGTCCGGGGCATGAGGAGAGGATAGCCAGGGCTCCCATGCTTTATTAAACAGTTCAAGTGTGTCTGCCCTAAGGGTGTTAAGTTTCTCCGTGACAAGAACCTGATTAACCCGTGAAATGAACATGGGGACAGACAAAAATAGCAGAGCGCCATTTGGAAGCGATATGGATACGTGCCGCTAGCAATATAAATTTGACCAGCTTAAAAGAAGCAAAGGGGAGTCCATGGGGTTTCCGTCCCAATAGACAGATATCATGAGAAAGAGGGATTTGTCTTTCTAATACCGAGGTTCATGACCCCAGTCCAGAAAGCTGTCACCAATGGACAAGACCACCAATTGTGAAGCATGGAACCTTTCTCAGGACATTCTCCTGAAACAGAGAGGAGAGACCTCCCGGTAGACAGCATGCAGACGCGCTGGGACATATGTCCTATGTAATATCTTGAGGGACGTATCGGCCAGCAAAAACTGCCAACTTCCCTTACTGAGTTGAGAACAACAATCTCGCCATTCAGGGAGGGACATAGACACCCGGAGGTCCTCCTCCCACTAGGATTTTAATTTAGTATCATCAGGAGGACGATAAAGCATAGAATAAATAAGAGACAGTTACCCAGATCAGGCAGGGGTGTAGATAGCCATAGCTTCGAGGGATGTGGGAGCAATCAAAGAGGAGGTTTGGGGAAGCGAGGACAGAAAAGAAAAGATCTGTGCAAGCTTGAAGCTTTCTGAGGGAGGGGGTCGACATTGAGACATAAACAGTTCTTTGCCAATAAGTTTCTTTCCCACCAGGAACTGATGGATATGGGTAAGTTTATTTTCAGACCACCAACCAAAAGCTGATGGACACAGGGTTACGGAAAAGATGCATAGTGGGGGGGAGAGAGTTTGAAACGGACAGATCGCCAGAGCAGCAAAGAATAGCGAGTGAAGCAGGAGGGGAGGGATGAAAGAGCAGATTGGGCTGGATGACCACATATCGAACATAGAGTATATGGAGATAAGAGATCATTTTCAAGGGTGACCCACCGAGGACCAGAAGAACCTACATTACAGACCAGGAGTAGAGCTATACCTGCCGCCCTATAGTATTTCAGGATATTAAGCACGGATAGACCTCCAACACTTTTATGGTAATACATAATAGCTTGTGGAATTCTGGGATGAAGGTCTCGCCATATAAATCTAAAAGGGTCAGCCTGGGGTGCCCTAAGATCTGCCAAGCCAACTGGGATAGAAAGCGTCCTAAACAAGTTATGGGGGTAGGATCACCATCTTGACTGAGTGAAGACGACCCAGCCAAGAGATGTGGGGCAGATTCCACCTAGCAAGATCTTCACGAATAGTTTTGAAGAGAGGGGGATAATTCAGTTTATAGAGAGAGGAAAGTTGCATAGGGAGAGAGACACCCAAGTAGGGAAGGAAGGAAGCAGGGATCGACCGACTATTGGTTTGGCCGATACTATCGGCCGATATTCACGATTTTGGGCATTATCGGTATCGGGTATCGGGTAATCCGATAATGCCCCGCAACCCTCCCCCCCTCACCGCCCTCACACCGACCCACTTATAATTTGCCTGTGTCCAGCCTAACGCCTTTTCAGTGTGATCTTTGAGGAAGTCTAAAGTGGTTCTTATAGCCTGAAATGGATACGTTTGGGGGTTTTGTTGATGGGCTGTGATCAATCTAGCTAGTTTATGTTCTAGAGTAGTTTGGGTTCTTGTCCTTTCCTTTTTCAATCCAGAAGCTAGGGCAAAGAACTTGCCCCAAATAAACGCCTTATGGGCCATCCAGGTCCAGCCAACATCAGGAGAGGAGACAGAGTTAGTAGAAAAGTAGGAAGAAAGCGCATCCTCGATTGCAGTGCGGATATGTGGGCCAGAGAGAAGAGGCTTGTTGAGTCTCCAAGATTAGGATGACTGAGTGCTAATAGCGTGAAACGTGTCAAAGTTTTTACCTCTTGTCTGTACCTTGGTATATTTTGTTCAATAAAGCAAAGGCATTTTGGATTGCACTGCCCTAGTGCTGGACTTTCTTTCTATATTTAATTGGTATGAATGTGCTTAGGGAAGGATTTAGTAGTGAATTGCGATTCTTGTAAACAGAGTACATCAGGGTTATGTTTAATATAGTCTATCATAGCCTTTTTAAGCTTAATAGGAGAATTAAGCCCAGAAGAGAGAGAAGCTGAGAGTAACAAAGAAAATCCAGATGTAGAAAGACACTAGAAGAGAAAGTAGGAGAGGGTAGGTGGGGAAAGATCACAGGAAGAAGAGAGAAACACAGGGAGAGCAAACAAGGAAAAAAAACAAAAAACAAGAAAAACTAAAATAGGAAGCAAACAACAATGAAAAGGTATGAAAAGAGCCAGAGGTAGGCAGACAGGGGGGACCCGAAAGGGCTCACAGTCCCCATAACCACCAACATCTCAGAGAGTAGGGCAACATGGTAATTCACCTCTGGGGGAGCCCACTAACTAAGTGAAACAATACAACTAAAATATAGCAATACAACTAAGATAGGTGCCCGCAAAGGATACGAAAACAGATTAGAGCACAAAATAGTAACTAATCAGAGCCCATTTATAGGACCATATAAAATGGAACAGCTGACACATTATAGTATAAAACAAAGTCACTATGAGCAAAATAGTAATGTAACATGACGGAACGGTGTCGTCTCGGGGGAGACAATGAACGGACTTACCAACCTCCAGATCGGCACATTTTCGGACAAACAAATCCAACAACATATGAGTCATAAAAGGAATCGATAACTAAGGAAAGAGTGAGGAAACAGGGGCCCCATATAAACAACAGGACAGCGTCCCGTACAGTTGGGGGATAACACTATACCAGTCACAGTCTCTCATCCACTCATCTGTGGTAAAGGGGCGAAGGCGTTTGTAGGGAGATTCCACTCTCTGCCATGTCTTCCTTACTTTAGCCAGGCGCTGTTGTAGGGGTGATGGATTCTCTCGACGAAGGAATCTCCATGACTTCCTGGGGAGTGCGAGCAGTGAAGAAGGTGGAACTGAGCTGGAACTGGAAGCTGAAAGGAAATCCCCACCTTCTGCAGAGCCAGAGTAATGGGGTGCATATGTCTTCTCCTTTCCAAAGTGGAGGGGGTTAAATTCAGCATAAATATCAACTGAAGAAGGGAGACCCGGTAAGGGATCAACATTTCTGGCTGCTTGTAGAATGTGATCACGTACTTCGGGGTAATGCAATCTGAGTATAACCTCACGGGGATGTCTGGGTTTTTCGGGCGGACCAATTGCCTGAGGCAAGATGTCCTTGAACAAACTGGTGACCACAGCTGAGAGGTCAGTGTGAGATTCAGGTAGGCCGCAAATTATAATATTAGCCCTGCAAGACCTATTTTCTAGGTCTTCAGTCTTAAGTTCCAACATATCCAGGCGGTCGGCGTTATCCGCACTGGTCAGGCGTTCAGTTTCTATCGCTTCAGCCATATCGTCCGTTTTTAACTCCAGGTACAACACCTTCTGCCAGAGTCCCCAATCTGCTTAGTAAAGTCTGCAACAGCCCTCGCCAACTCAGTTTTAAACATACCCTGGATCATACGAAAGAGTTCAACGGGGGTGAGCGGGTCTTCATGCGCCAGGGCATGTGGAGGAGAGTCAGCAATACCCTCTTCTTCCAGCAGCTCCGGGCTCGTAGCGTGTGCTGGGGTCGGGCTATCTCAGGGATAGTCTGGGACAGTGAACGCTGAGAAGATCCAGCTTGGGTCAGCTCCTGGTTAGCCATGAGGGTGAGCTGTAGGAGTAGTTTTACAGCTGTGGAGCTGATATATCGGCACAGAGCTCACAGGGGATGCGTCCTCTCTAGTGAGCCACGCGCATGTGCCCCCGTCCAGCTTTTATTTAAACTGAAGTGACACAAACTAAGTGATACAAATTATCAGCACTTTACAATAAAGGGGTGATCCGTTCTTATAATCATAGACTATTCTGAGAACAGGCAGTCCTCATCAGAACAGGGGCAACACCTGGCATCTTCAACAATCTTGAAAGCATCACTTACGTAACTGATGTAGCCGCCTCCAATATTTACACTGGTTCTCGCTTTGCAAACACCATACTTTTTCTGGCAACATTGCAAGGTATTGCATGATGTTCCATCCCAAAAGTAGGAACCAGGCCCAAACCAATGTAAACATTTAAGAGGCTGGAGAGCTCACACAAACACTATGGTCCCTTCAACCTCTGACCAGCGCGGTCACACCCAACAGTCTAATATTAATAGCTTATCCTAAGGAAAGGCAATCAGTTTTACAAGGCTGTTTTTGTAACTCTAGAAACATAGAATGTGTCGGCAGATAAGAACTATTTGGCCCATCTAGTCTGCCCAATAGTTCCTGCCCCTATCTCTTATATGAAGGATAGCCTTATACCTATCCCATACATGCTTAAACTTATTCACTGTATTTGCAGCTACCACTTCTGCAGGAAGGCTTTTCCATGTATCCACTACTAAAATATTACTTCACTATATTACTGCATAAACCTTTGCTCCTCTAATATAAAACTATATTCTGAGCATAGATTAAAAAAAAATAAAAGTACCATATGTTATTACAAATTATTTATATTTGCTAAATATGCAGACTATATTGGTCCAATGGTAGAGCTACACTATAATAGGTATTGGATCTACTTCTTTTGGTATTTTGAAATTGCTCAAGGGGTTTTTACCATTTCTGTATGTTGAGTTGTTAAAAGCTCAAAAAACCATATAAACACATAATAAATTGGAGAAGCTACGAACAGTGGCAAATCCATAACAAATCCAAACCCAAATCCGCATGGTTTGGTGTGCGTTTGCCACTGCAGATTTTCCTGTGGAATCACTGTATGTTTTCCACTGCCGAATATGGATGGGAAATTCATAGCATTTCTGGCTCGTGGATATATCCTATAGGTTACATTACTTGACATGGGAAGATGTTGTTAGTTTCACAAATTGTATTATGTCATGTGTACCAGAGTGATAAATGGTGTTTTCCCTTTCTGATGTCATTCTTACAACACAGTACATACAACATGGAAAGCATTTATGAACAAACATCTATAGTTGGTGGTGATGTATCATCAGCCTATAAACAATTAGCTCAACCCAAATTTCCTATACGAGCAGTATCATTATCGTTGTGTTTCTTTTGCACTTACTGTATGTACAGTTCAGTATCTTACAGGCAGTATATGTATAGAATGTATCTTCACAAGTACATATGAATTGTTCTGATTGACATTTGTTTTAATTGTATTAATTACAGGCGCAACAGCTGCAGCTCGTAAGGAAGTAATTAGAAACAAGATTCGCGCTATTGGGAAAATGGCAAGAGTGTTCAGTGTACTGAGGTGGGAAATCATGTCTTTGTGCTTCCTTTATTTTGTTCCTTCAATATTTTGCCATTGTAATGCGGAAAAATAGTTTGGAATTTATGTTTCTTTCTCCTACTTTTTGTACCGCATCATTTGAGAATTGCTGAAACATTCCTCTTTTCATTTTTTTTTTTTTTTTTTAGAAAATGAAGAATTTAACATTTTTTTTTTACCACATAAAATCTTACACACAAAGTAGAATTAGTTATGAACTGTGAAATGCACAGTTTGAGCTAGAAGTTATTTTTTCCAAAGTTATTTAGCCTAGCACAACCCTCCATCACCATAAAAAATGTAAAATCCAGGTGTCTAGAAAAGAAACACCACTCTAAAGAGCTGTAGCCCCCCTTGCCCTGCACGAAGTATAACAAATTTATCAATCTGTCCAAGACCAAATCTAAAGTGATTTCCCCAAAACAACCAATCACAGCTCAGCTTTAATATCGTTACAAGCTCTGATAAAATGAAAGCTGAGCTTTTATTGGTTGTTATGAGCAAATAGTTTCAGTTTTTGTCTTGGACAAATTCATACATTTTGGCCAGTGTTTTAGTTTTGCCTTGAGTGTTCCTTTAAACTGGTTGGTTGTTTTGGATGAACCTTCTTTTTTTTAGACTGGTTCCCCGGGAATTAGCACAACACTCTCTTATTCTTAGGACATCTCTGACCTCAAGTTCCCCAGCAGCACCACTACAGGATAAATAAAGCATTATATGGCAGCAATTGAAATCAATGTGCTTTTATTGTAATGCACATAAATACAGTTTTTTTCAGAGGGATTTTTTTTCCCAGCCCGTTTTCTACTCCAGTTATCTAATAATGGTGAACACAAGGGACTCCCTACTTTTGCGCAGAATGCCCCAAAAGATATTTGTGAAAGAGTATTCTAAAACAAGCAGCCCTTGCTTGATGTTTAGGTATTGATGTGTAAAGTCTACAAATTCATATTTTTGTCTCTCTTCCAGGGAAATGTACATTTTAGGTATTTCACGAACCAATTGTCAACAGCACACTTATGTGAAGCAGGTGTCACGGTTTTGCTTGCCCTGTGGTGGCCCAATCTGTCGCTCATTGCCATTGGGTGTATCACTGCGTTGAAACTTTGCTCTGTATAGGTTGTTTTTGCAGCAAGCTGTGCAGATTCTCTGAGATCTCTTGTAAGCAATAACCTGTGCATTTTACTTTGAGGTCATGGCGAGATTATCTGTCACTTTCCTCCAAGCCTCCCTTGCTGTGTTTTCAAGTAATTATTTTAGGTCCTTGGTCTTGCTTGGCATTATGTTCCAATTTATTCTGGGAGCAAAGCCAAGATCAGGGGTCTAATCATCACAGGTGTAAACACTGCTTTCAACTGCTGCTTCTCAATGCTGGGGATGTGCCCTTATAAATCCTGCATTATATACATGGGCTGCTGGTAAAACAACAGTTTTATAGGAATAAATTCTCTCCTCACATTCTACATTTCAGACATAGTTAGCTTGTTCCAGCACATTGAAATAAAAAGTTTAATTAGCGGTATTTGTAATTGATTTTGAGACCGTTCCTTTGTGGGTCTTCTGACCTGTGGAACATACTGATCTTTTGGAATATTATGAAATCAGACAGGGAAATGAAGCTTGCCATAAAAAAAAGGTTATTTAAGGTTGCATCGACAAGATGCTCCTGCGGGTATTTATTAGATTGTACTTGGTTTACATACATACTGGTTTTATTTATATATATATATATATATATAATATTATAAAAAACTGTGCTGGATTCTTCCCTATAGATGCAATATGAACACGCTATGTAATCCACTTATCCAGGTGGTGTATTGCATCACATGGATAAGTGGATTGGATACGTTTCTGGATATGTATTCTATAAATGGTACCCTAAACACTAATGTTCTATAGTGAGTATGAGCATTGTTCCATATAGGCTGAACATCCTAAAAAAGAGGAAAACACCTTATATATTATTTCTTTTGGTGTACTGTTGATGTACAATCTATGAATATTTGAAAAGTTTGCATGTTTTTAATAACTTTTATTTGTATTAGTTCATATATTAAAAAGAGGACAATTTAGAAATAGTGTTGTTTAAAAATATCCTAACAGAGCTGCCCAAAAAATGAAAAAGGCAATCTCAATGTACACAGCTGAATGAAGACTAAAAGGACACTTTTTTCGTGTCTGTCCAATATAAGGGGTCTATTAATGTTAACTGTAAACCACGGGTGCTTTCCTGGCACACAAGGTAGCAGCACAAAAACTTACATTGGTATTTTCACAGTTAGCAGCCAGTTTTCATTTTTGAGCTGCCATGTTTTCTGGTATTTAAAGGGGTATTCAGGCTTTATACATTTTATCCCCTATCCAAAGGACAGGGGATAAGATGTATGATTGCAGGGGTCCCGCCGCTGGGACCCCCGCGATCTCTGTGCTGGGCCCTGCCTCAGAGTCCGTGACATTACTACCACGCCCCCTTGTGACGTCACGTCACGCCCCCTCCATTCATGTCTATGGGAGGGGGCGTATACACTTTTTTCGTGTTCTTTTCTAACTTTTTCTTCTTCATGTCTAATAATCTTGCACATGTAATATCCAGGCATGCCAATATGTCATGTATTCTTACTTAAAAATGTACTAAAGTACAAGGCATTCATACACTCAGCAAGATAGATCCATATAAAGGCCATGTCACAGTCCATATAATATTTGTTACTGCTTCTCTTATGGATTTTATACTTTTAAATGAAGTCTGGAACAAATGCTGTTTCATATACTTATTAAAGAATGGGCTCCCTGCTAGGAAATAAGTTACAGTACATAAGTATAGGAACCATCAGGAGCCATCTTACCAATATATAGTATCCATTAGAGTTTAGGTTTTGAAACTGGCTAACCAGTACTTACCATTAGATGTATGTGACTCCTTAACATTTTGGAGATATGTAACAGGAGCAACGTTATTGGTTATATAGACAGTGTGTCATGAGCACAAGGGAGCAAAAATGACTCTTTTGGTTAACTAAAATGTTAAAATTAGCCATTGACATGAGTGGTCAAGTATAGGCATCAGTTATTTTGGCACTGGGAACATGTCTTGACATCATTGGTGGAGTTGAATCTGGTTTTAGGTCATAGCCAAAGCTGGTGTTTAAGAATCAGACTTATATGTGGACAATTGCCGGAAATGAATTGGACATCATAGCTTTTCATATGTAAAGATAATTTTTGTTTGTCTTTTAACAGGGAAGAGAGTGAAAGTGTGCTGACTTTGAAAGGTCTGACACCTACTGGAATGCTGCCTAGTGGAGTTCTTTCCGGAGGCAAGCCATCACTCCAAAGCGGTAAGAGAATATTAACTTGTGACCTAGTGAAGGACCTTTCTCAAACTCTAATATATTTAGCTGGCCGTATCACTGAAACATGTATCTGGCTTAGAACACCTTAAATATAACCATCAGTAATATTAAAAAAGCTAATATCATATCAGAATCCTGTACAATAATTAATTGTTGAAAAGGTAATAAGTATAAACGGTCTTACCTTTAACATTCCACATAAGGATCAAGGAAACTTCACATGGAGCTCATATCGACAGCCATATCTTGTAAACATTGACCTCATATGTACAATCATTTCTTCTTTAAAGTATCCCTGTCATTTAAAAAAATAAACTTGATTTATAGCAGACATATAAAAGTTTTGATCAGTCAGGGTCTTAGTACTGAGACCTCCACTGATCATAAGAACAAGTGCAGAGAAGAACGCAGGAGTGTGCTTCACTCACCAGCAATCTGCTTCCTGAGGCCCCAGTGCTGCAGGAAGTAGATCACTGATATCAAAGTAGTGATCATAGGGGGTCTCAGCACTAAGACCCCAGCCAATCAAAAAGTATGTCAAAAGTATTTTTTATTTAAATGACAGGTACACTTTAAACTATCAGCGATCCCTATTATAATGTTACTATGGCCTTCTCCATGAAGACGCTTGAACAGGAATTTGGTAAATGTCTAGTATGCAGTACATATTGTAAGTTATTACCACCTACAGTAAATAGATAGTTGTTGTTTTGTTTATATAACTCATGAATATGCACATAGATAATGTTCAGTGTAAGGTAAAGAAGTATTATTATTCTGCGGCCCAAATAAAAAAAGATCTTAGTGTTGTTTGACTTCTGTACTGTAAGTAACTAAGAAACCCAGATCAATAAAATGCCATGATATACTGGTTTTCAGGAAACTAGGCAGCAGGGCTTAAAGGTGTTATCCAGGCAAAAACTTTTATTTATATATATATATATATATATATATATATATATATATATATATATATATATAAAATATATCAACTGGCTCCAGAAAGTTAAACAGATTTGTAAATTACTTCTATTAAAAAATCTTAATTCTTTCAGTACTTATGAGCTTCTGAAGTTAAGGTTGTTCTTTTCTGTCTAAGTCCTCTCTGATGACACCAGTCTCGGGAAACGCCCAGTTTAGAAGCAAATCCCCATAGCAAACCTCTTCTAAACTGGGCGGTTCCTGAGAAAGGTGTCATCAGAGAGGACTTAGACAGAAAAGAACAACCTTAACTTCAGAAGCTCATAAGTACTGAAAGGATTAATATTTTTTAATAGAAGTAATTTACAAATCTGTTTAACTTTCTGGAGCCAGTTGATATATATAAAAAAGTTTTTGCCTGGAATACCCCTTTAATGCGAAGCATTAGCTGCCAAACAAGCAACATTTCAGGAACCATAAAAAGAAGATTACCAATGATTTATACATAGTGTTGCCCCTCTATTACTCCATGAAAAGAGCTAACAAAGCTTCTAAGTAAATGACATCAGTGGGTCTCCTAAAGCCACTTAAGGCTATGTCCACACCACATTTTTTTCAAATACACGTGTAACACCTTAATTAATTTAATGTGAATTGTGTTAAAAAATTAATTTAAAAAAGTGACCTATCAGTCTTTGAGATGTACACTTGTGATGCTGATTTCAAGAGAAAGGCATCAGTATTTTTTTTTCTTTTTTGCTTTCTTTTTTACGCAGTGTGAACATACCCTTAGAGCCACTTTTATAAAAAATGTATAAATAAATAAGCAAGAATATTGCAGTAAATGCAAGAATTAGACAAATGGACCTTTGACATTTCATTCACATGTGCAATTTAATTTCCTTGTAGGAAAGGGTTCTTTACTGTTACTGTAATTTTACTTCGGAATTTATGGTTCATTTTTAATAATAGCATCTATAATTTTTATGTGCATTTTTTGTGTATATATTTTTCTTTTATTACCCAGATTGCTTGTTTGCTATAAATACACATATACTTATTTGGGATTTAAACAGAATTTACAACTATCCATAATCCTTCATTATGGGGTGAGATGGGGGATGTCTCTCTCCATAAACCATGAAGGGTGAATATTTTCAGGCCAGAAACTTTCATTTCGCTAGCAGGTAAAGTTACACATTTGAATGACACCAGTTATATTCAGTTATATAACTTTAACCTACCGCTAGCCTGTAGGCTCTATTGATTTCCAATACTAGACATCAAAGTCTAGTAAATGGAGAGAATGACCTACTATAAAAGCATATATTTAAAAAAAAAAAAAAAATGGCATTCCAAATGTGGAAGTCAATAGTCCACTCTTCAGAGACTGAATGTTTGCTTTAGCAATAACAGTATCAAAAGTATAAAGTCACATGATGACAATAAGCAGAATTAACAATTTTTTCTTAAAAACACCAGTATTTTCTCATATTATTTAATCATTTGACTGATCCATGGCGCAAGTCCTCCTCTTTGTTTACAGCCACAGGAGATGCTGCTGTAGTTCTTTTAGGCTGCAGGACTGTCTCAGAAGGAACAAGTTGGTACTTGGGAAATTCAAGAAATGTCAGATCTCTAGTTTGAGGACCCTTCGAAACTGCACGACTGTTACCTGGAACCATGGGACAGTAGAATGTCCCTTAAAGGTGTACTCCACAGGTCAGCTTTCAGAACATTTAGTTCCGAATGCTGTGTGTGCCCGCTGCAGGGGTTGGTAATGCCCCTTCGTGCTGTCAGGCCATGCCCCCTCAATGCAAGTCTATGTGATGGCTGCCACGCCACTCCCATAGACTTGCATTGAGGGGGTGTGACCTGACATCACAAGGCGGTGTAGCTGACCCTCGCAGCGCGCACACAGTGTTCGGAACTAAATGTTCCAAACACTGGCCAGGGGATTACCCCTTTAAAGTAACTCTAGACCTATAAATGAGTGAAAGCAAGCAAGAAATAACTTTCCCCCATAGTTTGTCATTCTGAATGTTTCAAGGAACATGCTGAATATCCCACAATCTTGTAGAAGTGCTGAGAACACAGGTTTATTTCTCACTGATCTTCAAATTTTTAGCTAGTAACTAACTGAGGAGTAGTGCTTAAACAAGGAGGTGAAGTTTTGCAGTCTTTGGCCCAGATTTATCAATATGCCTTTGCCAAAAATGTGTCTGATTCTAAAACTGAGCTGTGATTGGTTGCTACGTGTCTATTACAAAAATCAGATACATTATTTCCTGTCAGATTGATAAATCTGGGCAATTGTATCCTGTTAATCAGATCAATGGCCTTTGACACAGGCACAGCGACTTGTATTATAGCCAGACTGAGGATGGTAGAGCAGGATGGTCATGGCTAATCTTCTGGGACACTTTGGGGGAGATTTATCAAAACCTGTCCAGAGGAAAAGTTCAGAATTCCCCATAGAAACCAATCCGATCGCTTCTTTCATTTTCGAAAAGGCCTGTGAAAAATAAAATAAGCGATCTGATTGGTTGCTATGGGGAATTCTGAACTTTTCCTCTGGACAGGTTTTGATAAATCTTCCCAATTGAAACTATGGGTGGAGATTTATCAAAACCTGTCCAGAGGAAAAGTTGCAGAGTTGCCCATAGCCACCAATCAGATTGAGTCTTTCATTTTTCAAAAAAATCCTTCTGAGAAATGAAAGAATCAATCTGATTGGTTGCTATGGGCAACTTTTCCTCTGGACAGGTTTTGATAAATCTCCCCCATATATCTTTAAGTATTTTGCTGTGTTAAATTGCTGGGATTGTCTTAAATTTTTTCACCGATTTCTGGAATCATGTCACAAATATATTTATTTCCATGACATTGACCGCATTTGTCATGGTTAATATTGAGATATACAATACGATTTTGCAATGTTTCTTATGAAAAATATTTCCTTAGCAAATAATGCAGGTATGATCATTCTTTTTTTAGTTTTTTCTTTTTATTAATAAGATAAACAATGGTGGAATTGGACGTCAACGTTGCCCGGAGTATTAATAAGGAGGGTGTTTTCTCTTCAGGTGCTGAATTTTAAATCTGTTTTCATGATCTTGGGTATCTTGCTTTTATACATCTATCAGTTACCAAGTGGGAAAAAAATGTAAAATAATAATAAATCAATGCCAAGCTCAGCCTATTTTCTGTGTAGCATCTATGTTGTCTTCTGTGCAAAACAAGTCTAGCACTTACCGTAACCTCGTTCACCTGCTCCTTTGCTACTCACTGACTTATTCGTACGAGTTCAAATGCTCTGCTCATTTTTCTCATCCATTTTGCTACCCTTTCTTCTCTTTAGCTACTATTGAGGCTATAGAGGCCGATGAAGGTAATTGGCAAGCCCCCTTTCTGTTGCGTTTGCAGCAGATAAGGGACCTGCTGGGTGTATTCATTTTGCTGTAGCTTGTAAAAAGTGTGTGGGTGTTGGGCTAACGATTGTGGCTAAGTATTAACCAAATGTGCTTGCTTTAAAGGGGAATGTTAAGCTACAGTTCGCTATTGCCATTAATCTGTCAATTATCACAGTACCAACAAACTGTAGATTCCATCAAGGCAATAGAAAGTGGAGGTGTGAAAATTCACCTACCTTTCAAACCTGACCTAAATGGCATCTCTGTAAAGTGACTTTTCAACAGCCTATTCTAAAACAGTACAATATGTTCACTTTACACAATATGCAGATAATCCCCTTTTCTGTATGCTACAAAATCAAGCTAGCAATCAAATTGTAGCCCCGGTTTATATGTAAGCACATTACAAATTGTACTGTGTGCTGTCAGTAGGCCACAGGATTGAAAAAAATCTTAAAAATTACTACAGTCGTATCTAGATTGTTTTCTACTTTATTTTGATCATTTTTATCATAAATGAAAAAAAGAAAAACATTTTTTGGGTAAAACACTTTGGTAGAAACATTTTATGCTAAATTTTCTTTGCCACAAATGTTCCCCTTTAAAACAATATTTTCAGTTGTATTTTGTTCTTGAACACAAGTTTCTATCTTTCCAAATTGGATGACCTTTAATTATTTCTCCTTGGGAATCAGATCATCGATATGGTAACTGCTATGTCTTAAACAAGAGAAAATACAACTGTTTTCTAAATAGCAGCAAGTTGAGCTGTTATTTATGTTGGAATTGTCTATTCCTACCAGCAAAATCTAATTTGCAGTGTGCATTGTGTTGCCCAGTTTGGCTGTTTTGTGTGTTTTATGTGATTCTGTGTTGTGTGTGTAGTATAATATTGGTGCAAATTGCGAACGCTTACTGGGCCTTATTTACTAAACGGCAGTAAGTCAGTTTTATTGGGGGGAAAAGACTGTAGTGTTGAAATCTTCCCATGGAAACTTATTTTATGTTTCTTCATGACTGTTTGTTTTAATAAAAAGCACTTATACTGCACTTTTGGAAGTTGTTCTTTACACAGCCCTGCACCTGGATGTATCTTTGTAAGATATATGTATTTATTGGGGGTGTAAAACACAATATTTACCAACTCAATAAACTGATGCCAATTTTTGCAGCTTTAACGACTAGATTTTAATATAAAGGAAAATCCAACATAGTTTTAAAATTTTTTAAACAAAACAATGGTTGCATGCATAATGTGATGTATAGAGCCGGTTCTGAACGAAGATGTGACAGTGTTTTTACTGTACTAATAATAAAGTAACCTATGATAAGCATCCTATATCAACGTGTTGGGAGTGTATCTATAAAATTATTAGGGTATAAGTAAGTATATTTTTAGAAAATAACTTCCATAGAATAGAAGGCACGTTTAATTGTGTGTTGATTACAGCCGTATAGTCAATTGGCCTCTGTGTTTGGTCAGCAAACCTAGTAGAGCACATTGTTGACCAGTGAGACTTTTGCTCTTATGAATCTGTAATTTCACAAAACCCATCCTACTTCTCTCTGAAATCCCACGTTTGGGATTTTCAAATGCATGACCAACTATAACCCTATTAAAAATTTTAAGTGTTTCCAAAATATTTATACCTAAAATCTTGAGTCGTTATTTCCAGCAAAAGGTTCTTACTGAAGTTGAATATTGATTAAACCCATGGTGGTCTTAATTTGCTTTACATGTATATATTATTATATATGAGAAAATGAGAGGTAGTCTAAGAAGCTTTGATATGGCCTTTGCTTTCTTCCCATTCTTTGCCTTCCATGCTTCCTAACCTGGTCTAATTAATATGTACGTTCACATTTAACATGAGATGTATAAAACAATGGGATCATTCATCCATTTTGTTATTCCGTTTTCTTTTTTTCTTTTTTTTTTCTTTTTTTTGTTGTTGTTGTTTTTTTTTTTTTATATATATATTTTTTTTTTAACATAGCCATAGGTTATTTGAAAACTTATCCATGGGAGTTCATCTCAAATAGTTATCTGTAATGGTGTAATTTTTCAATAGAATCATTAAGCTTAATGTTAATCAGTCTGACTATACTTGAGTAACAAGTCATCACTAAAAGACAGTGTATATATAGTATAACCTTCATACAAAAAAATTAGTCTAAAGAGATATTGTTTGGATATATAGAAAAAGTAGAAGAATGGTACACATAAGTTAAGAACATTTTTGGTTGGGATTGGTGTTAAAAGGTAAATAATTATATTTGACATGATAGTGCCAACATAGCCTCCTTTTACATTACTGCTACTTGTTCTTAGGTAATTGTATTTGTTATGAATGCCTAATTTACCAGTTTATTGACAGTATTTCCATAAGGCATTGGTAATTTTGTGTATTTTGGGCTCCTCTGCTGAAAACCACTTAAAATATTTCCAGTTTTTATGTAACCAGTTATTGAAGTTGGCAATTTAGATTGATATAAAGAATATTTGCCAGTATATAAGTCTATGGATTGTTTGACTAATTAACTCACTTTGTTACTTTTTAGATATATTTTAGCTCCACCACAAATTTTATTTGTGCCTCTATTTCAGTTTCTTTTATGGGTTTAGACTCATGTTTCAGAATTGTATTATCCAGAACATTTCAAGAATTTTTTTCCATTGCATGTACTTTTTTTATTGTTATATTAAACTGTTTAGCTTCAAAAGATGAGTGAGATAAAAAAAAAATCCACCTTGCTTGTGTATATGCTACACATATAGATACGGTATATATAATTTGTAAAGTAGCAAGGACAACTTCTTTATCAGAAAGTTTAGAAACTCTTGTTTCACAGTTATACCAAAAGTACATTTCTCAACTGCACAGTTTAGGAGATAACTTGATATTGTTTTAATTCACTAAATCTAGTATGAAGTCTTTCTAAACTGCATGAGGTGAAAAAAATTCTGAGTTGAACTCAACTGGATGGTACTATATTTCATCTTATTTTGTTTAAGTGGTGTTCTGTTTTAGTTTTCAATCCAATATTTTTCTCTTTCCCACTCCATATCACATGTTTGTTAGTTTGCTGGATTTTTTCTAGAAGGTTGATTTTCTACTAACATCTATTTTTAAATTTTTTTTTTCTTACATTTTCTATTCAGCAATCAAAGGATTCTCGCCGCAACATAAGATCACCAGCTTTGAGGAAGCCAAAGGCTTGGATCGCATTAACGAAAGGATGCCACCTCGTCGAGATGCTATGCCTTCAGATGCCAATCTTAACTCTATCAACAAGGCTATTTCTTCAGAGACCAATGGCACTGACAGCAATGGCAGTAACAGCAGCAATATCCAGTGACCACTTCCTGTCTGTTAATATATATTTTTTGTAGCTGCACAGCATGATGGGATTGCCACTCATCAGCAGATGGGTGATCTTGATTTGGGTAAATGCTACTTACTCTTGGGGTTAGTGTTGAGTTCAGTTTACAGTGTCATCTTAAGAGAGAGATCTATTTTAGTGGAGGCACTAGCCTCATCTGGACATGCCTATAAATGCTTGTAGAAAACATACACACAGATCTTGCTTACCTATATAGAACATATTTTCCAATGATATTGGGAACCTGTAGTTATATGACAGGCCTTCTTTTAGTTACTGAACATACAGTACATATTTGTCTAATTTCTTACTAACTATATTGTATGTTTACATTTGCAACTCTAAACTACAACTAGACATAACAACATTTTTAACATAAAGTGCAAACAAGAATAAGGACTATTTATTGATGATGTTTTGTTACTCTTGTCAGATTGGCTCTTTTCTCCCCTTCCTTTTTCTGTGGGAGGTGCCTGCTTTGTATCACTGTTTAAACAGTTTCAAGCACCTCCACAAGTGTATGGATTTCTCACACCATTTATATGAGTAGTCTTAATGCCACCAGTGTGGGGACACAGACTTTGGTCCATTGCCTCGACAATGGGGGACAAATGGCAAAATAAAAATTTAAAAAATATATATAATTTTTTTTTTTCAAAAATGTAAGAATGTTAAAAACTGTAAAAGATGCCAAAAAGGAAAGTTTAATTTTGTACAGTTTATGCTTACCTCAGGTTACATTCTTGTGCTTGAATGCCCTTCTTACTATAGAACACATAGGTTACTTATTTGGCAGTGAATATATTTTTTTCTTTTTATTATTATTATTTTACTTTTTTTTCCTTTTAAAAAGCAAAACTGGAATAATGATATCCATTCTATTTTTTTTTCTTTTTTTTTTTTTTTGTTGCTGTTCTATCTAAGGTTTTTTGGTAAATAAAGTATTGGTTGTGGCTTGCTGAATTTTAATATTTATGAGTGGTGCATTTTTAAGTATAGTGAACAAGACACCATATTAAGTGCAGTGAAAAGCATCTATATTCTGTAAAAATCCGCCTATGCATGTTTTTTAAGACAAAATGGCTGTATAGGCCTGTATGGGACTGTAATGCGCTTAGTGGTTGGACTTATACTGGAAATGTATGTATACTGGCATACTTTATATTCTCTTAAAACGCTTAATGCCTTTGAAATTTTGTAATCAAACAAAAAGAAAAAGCTTTGAAAAAATCTAAAGAGGAAAGAAGAATTCTTAATGTTTTATAACATACGCTTGTCAGTGCACACATATATATGGTTAGCATGTTTAGCAAAACTTGTGAAATTTAAAATAAGTTTGTGGTTACATGTGGAACTCTAAGTGCATGATAACTGTTAGTGTCATAATAGTTTGGTCATTCTGTTATGTTTTGTCATGTGCCACAAATGTGTAATTCTTTTCACTTATTCCCCCCCTTTGTAATATGAGTTACGGGTTATTACTGACTCTTACAAGAACCTAAAAATTGAATTGGATCAAAATAAGTCCATTGATATTTTCTAACAATTGTTTAAGTGCCCAAGTAATTCACTACAGCCTAAAGCCTTGCCTTTGTAATTTGACTTCTGAAATGTTGGCAATCAAAGCATGCACGTGTAACGATGACAAAAAAGCATTTTATATTACTACTCAATAAACTGTGCATGAACTTAAGTAGTTGTTTGCTTCCTGATCTTTTGCTCACAAATCATCCTCCATGTTGCTGTTATGTTACAAGAGGTTGCCTGGTTTAGACAGCCAATTTTATGGTATCCTATTAGATTGTTTTCAGACACAGCATTTTATTTGTTATATATATTTTATTACATATATATATATATATATATATATATATATATAATATATATATTATATGTATGTTTATGTATATTCAGCCTAGCAGCGTGCACCTGTATGCCAGGTCCATGCAGTAGTTTTGGTATCAGTAGTGCTGGCCAACTTATCCTTGTGTGTGTGTGTGTATGTATATATATATATAATTTTTTTTTATATTGTTTACATTGTATGGCAGACACCATCTTTCTTAGGCTGCATCTATCACAGAAAATTGCAAATTAAAGAGAATCAATCATCAGATTTTACCCTATATAACGTTTGAGACAGGGCTAGGTGAGAGGAGCTCCCCGCCGTGGGGACTACTTATGGGCACGGCGGGGAGCAGTTTATAAGTTCATATGTTCACCATTCCTGGGAGCAGGAGCGTCCCCCGGGGATGGTGAGGATAAAGATTTTACCCTATATAACGCTTTGCCAAGCAGTATATAGGGTAAAATATGATGATTGGTTCCCTTTAAGCCTGCAGAGCAGAAATCTGCTATATGAAAACCAGAAATAATGCTTTCCCACATGTATACACAGGGCAGCTTATCCTGAAGAGACACCTGAAACAACAGCTATGCTTTAAAGGGGTTGTCCAACCATAAAGTATTTATGCCTTATGTTGTTTAACTGCTTGGGTCCAACTGCTGGAACACCCAGCAATCTTGAAAACAGGGATCTCATTGGAAGCAGTCTATTGGAGTACAGTGCTTGTCTATAGCCCCAATCAATGCCCCTTTCAATAGAAACCTATGGCCGTAAATAAAGGCCTGGGCCTAACAAATGTCTTGAATTATTTGCCTTATAAGCTTTAACCCCTTCACGACTGCCAGAAGTTTTAACCCTTCACGACACATGACAGATCTAGTCCATCATGGTGCAGCTAAGGGTGTATGAAGCGGTGTCCTGACTCAAGCCTGCCCGTAATAGCCAACATAATCGCTGTGAATGGCTATTAACCCTATAGATTGCCACTGTCAAAGCTGATAGCGGTTTCTAAAAGGACCTTTTAACAGTCCCTGGTGGTCTAATGGGCTGGATCGCACCCAGATAACCATCCCATCCAGCAGCGCAATCGCTGAGGAAGGGGTTGATTTGGGGGGCTGTGATTCACTGGTAGCTGGTGGGCTTACAAGTTATAATACCACACACAACCTTGGGACAGACGTGGAGCTGTTTTTGAAAGAAATTAGATCTGATTTTCTATTTCTAGATAACCCATTTAACCCCTTCTATATTAAATCACCCCCGTTAACATAATAAAAATAAACATGTTAGTACAGATTTATCCCATAACGTAAATGCCATAAACGTAAACATTTTTATTTATTTTTTATATATCCTATAAAAAATGAAGCAAAATGTCTGATCAATACCACAATAGTACTGATTAAAAACAACAGATTATGGTGCCAAAAAATTCACTCGTACAACCCAGCATATGAAAAAATAAAAAAGTTATAGGGGTCAGAAAATGGCAGGAAGTAAAATAAAAAAAAGTTAAATTGTTTTTTTAATTAGTAAAACAATGTGGAAACCTATATAAATTTGTTGTTGTAATTTCCTGTGTAATCACTAATATGGCTTTGTAGATGAAAAAAATAAGTTTTTATTTTTAAACTGCGAGGAGTTAAAAACAGAAGTGCAAAAATGAAAATTGGCCAGGTCCTTAACCACTTAAGGACGCAGGGCGTACAGATACGCCCTTGCATCCTGGTACTTAAAAGGGTACTCCGGCGCTAAGACATCTTATAAGATGCCTGATTGCGGGGGTCCCACCGCTGGGGACCCCCGTGATTTTGCCTGCAGCACCCCATTAGAATCAGTCCCCGGAGCGTGTTCGCTCCAGGTCTGATTACTGGCTATCACGGGGACGGAGCATTGTGATATCAGGGCTTTGCCCTTGTGTGATGTCACGCTCCGCCCCCTCAATGCAAGCCTATGGGAGGGGGCATGAAAGCTGTCACAATGCTCCGTCCCCGTGACGTCACAATGCTCTTTCTGATTCTCCGGACTGATTCTAACTGGGTGCTGCATGCAAGATCACGGGGGTACCCAGCGGCGGGACCCCCGCGATCAGGCTTCTTATCCCCTATGCTTTGGATAGGGGATAAGAAGCCCCAAGGGCGTATGACTGTTATTCATAATCAGAGTAAATGTTGACTTGGGGAAAAAAAAAGATAAAAACCAAATTATAATATTATAAGAAAAATTATAATAGAGGTTTTCTAAATTAGTACTTGATATATAAAATGAGATGTGGGTTAGTGGTTGTTTACAAGAAGAATGAGTATGTTATTCATAATATAAATTTGGTTGGTGCTGGTATTTCATTCGAAGAGGCTTGTCCTCTCGAGTGTGAACTAATGAGTTAATTAGCGAATTGCTGCCAAAAGATGGAGTAAAGGGGTACTCTAGTGGAAACTTTTTTTTTTTTTAATCAACTGGTGTCAAGAAATTAAACAGATTTCTTTCCTTTTTTAATTTATTTTCTGCCTGACCACAGTGCTCTCTGCTGACACCACTGTCCATGTCAGAAACTGTCCAGAGCAGGAGAGGTTTGCTATGGGGATTTTCTTTTGCTCTGGACAGTTCCTGACTTGGACAGAGGTGTCAGCAGAGAGCACTGTGGTCTGTAGTATACAACAGCTGATAAGTACTTGAATGGTTAGGCTAGAGATTAGACAACACAAGACCTAAATCAAAAAGCCAGAGTATAGATTTAATAACTAAACAACCTTAAATCAAAAAAGGATAAATGTTGATGTCTTTTATAACAAAAAGTAATTATTGCTAAATTGCTTTAGGGATACATGTCTAAGTTCATAAAAAGTTTCAACTGTGAAAAGGACATGGGTTTTAACAAAAATTTTATTTGTTCCTTTGCCAAGTCTCCCACTATTGGTTTGCAGATAGTAGGGAAGGAGATTAAAATCTAGAAGAGAAAAAGTAAATGTAATCAATTAGATGATTTAAAAAAATAAAAACCAGCACTCAGCTGTTTTGCTTGGTATGTATGTTGTTATACACAGTGCCTTTAATGTTTTTGTACATGCTTTGCTATGGCTGGATAAAGTTACTTATCACCTAAACTAAAACCTTCTGAAAGGGAGGTAGCACTCATCCTCTTAACCCACCCTCTCTTCAGTCTATTGAAATCAGTCAGTGAGTTAAACTCAGAGCAGAGGAGTGTAGTTCTCTTGGCCTGTGACTACACCCCTTAGGCCTTCAGCCTTACAAAACAATTTAGGCAGCTGGTACTGCTACATTTTTGAAGGATCTACATCCCACAGCTAGGACTTGCATTACTGAAGTTGTGCACCCTGATGCAGAAAATTGCATTAAATAAAACTGACTGGAGAAGCATTGCTATCTGTCAGACCCTGCTCCAGCTCAGACAGCCTACAATTGAAACTTATTATGCAAGATTTTTTTGCCCTACATCTTATTTTGGAAGTATTCAACTTCAACTTTTCAGTCAATTAAAGACAACAGGGAGTTGTTATAAGTTACGCAAGTCTCATGTCATCCTGTATCATTTTTCCATCAAGGACACCCCACCTTATACCAGCCAGGAGATACTACACAGGGAGTTCCCATGGGAAACTACTACCACAATTATTCCTTTGTGCAGCCTCCTCATCACTGTGCCAGCCCAAGGTGGGTGGGAGGTCTGGTGGAAAGACCCCAGCCATCATGAACACCGTAAACAGAATTTGGCAGGGAACTTCAATTTTAACCATCTCAACCAGATGACCACCCAATTAGGTCTCCCAACTACACACTAACGCATTTCATAGCTCTGCACAGTACCCTTAGGTCAACAGCATGACTCTCTCTCTGTAGTCATGAATTGGTTACAGGAACCTTAAAGTAAATTTTCTGCTAAAAAGAGAGATTTTTCAATCTTTGTCTGTGTGGAAAATATTTTCAGCAGGGTGTCTAATCTGACACTTCTGTAGTGCTACAGTCTTTTTCGTAAGCACAGGGGTAAATAGGCTGTGACATGTCTGTTTTTTGTGTATTTTATTTATTTTAGACACTGGGGCTTTTATAAGCAAGGCCTGAGTCTTTCTTGCTCTTTTGCAAACTGGTTTAGTGTGCCCATAATGGCTATTGAGACACTTGTGATAATGTCTTTAGCAATGTTTTTAACTGTATTCTTTATATGGGTCTTTGCTAGTTGTATACAGTTGTTTGAATAAGCATAAGGCATAGCTCTTCTAAAAAGTCCCCTAAACAGTCTAGCATGTCCAGCTCCATACATCCAAATGGAAGCCCTGTAACTCGTTTTGAAAAACATAGTAGTGGGCATAAACAGCGGGATCACCATACACACTTCAGGACAGCATTTTATTGTGTCTCTTCCTTGATGATTGCACAATACTTGAATTTAACAGGATTCCCTGATCTGGCAAAATGGCGATGGTTACAGGATCAATATGTTGTGTGCACAAAGGGATGTAATCTGAGTGGTAAAAGTGTAGGGAGACCAGTTTGATTCTGCCAGTGATCTTGTTTTTAAAAGCTGTGCATTGGCTAATCCTTTGCCAATTAAAAAGGTGCCACATTGAGATCCAAAGGTTTATTAGGGATGCTGTATCTTGGCTAATGCAACTTCATAGGGCCTTGAATGATGAACGAGTTTTGCTAACATAGTAGTATAACTCGAAATTGTGCGTTATGGTTACATTTTCAAAGCTGCACTACTAGGCAACATTATATAAAATAATAGCTTCCAAGATGTGTTAATTGGTATCTTTTATTCAGCTGTTAAATTTTACAGGGTATCCACATCACTTTACAAAATGAAATGTGTTTGGTTTTTTTCCATAATTGTAGGCATACTATTTATTGATAGGTAGTTCTTCCTTGTAAAATGACCCTTCTATTGGTTGTCCACAAGAGTCTCACCCATGTAACTTTGAAGACTTTTAGCCAATGGGAAATATTTTGTGGATGCACTACGTGTGACTCTACACTAAAAAGAAAAAAAATTTTTGGTCACATTATCCGGTCTACTCCGAATTTTGTGATAAGAATCATTGAGGGAGATTTATCAAAGGATTTAGACAGTTTTTTTCCTGTCTAAAATTGGCGCACAAAGTTGCAGTCTAAATATGTGCGACTTTTTCTTTAGAGGACTTTTAGAACATGATCTATTCGTCTAATTTAGACTTGAAAAGGCATTGGTGGTGAATTTATCAATAGCAACTTTTCAGCAAAAAATTGGAATTGTCAGACCATGCTGGAACAGTTTTAAATACAGTCTAAACCATAGATCTCGAAGTCTGTGCGCATAGTTTATCAAGAGCCGTGCGACTTTTGATAAATTAGGCGCACAATAGACCAGCCTAACGCGATGCGGGAAATAGACAACTTTGATAAATCCCCCCCATTGTAACTAAATACCAGGTCTGGTAAAACATTAATACGTTTAAAGGTGTTGTGTTATGTGACGTATTGCTACATCCTTGTTTTAAATCTTTCTACAAAGTAGGCCTTTGATGCATTTTTATTAACCCCTACAGGAGTCAGGGTGTACATGTTCACCCTGCGCTCCCTCCCAGTCTATGAATCGGAGGTCCTGATCAGCTGAGGGGACAGACAGAGGACTCAAATAAAGGGGGGGGGGTGGAGGAGACGGCAGAACGTAAGTAAAAAAAATTATTTTAATCGTGGCAGCCCAGGCATATAGGATAAATAAGTCATTTGGGCGGAGTGCCCCTTAAAAGAATCTTATGTATTGTCTGGGCAGTCACCTGCACTAGTGTTAATTTCAAACATAGAAGTTGCACTTTATTCCATAATAGTGGATATTGCTTGTTTATTATTAACAGAGCCATCTGATATTGTTTCCAGCATCATTACTGTGCTGCCACGTTACTTCGTCTTTCCTGTTTCCACACAGCAAGACATAATGTGACTCTGTTGTTCTCTCATGGAAATGACATGTGCAACTACCTGTTTCATTGATTTATGTACTACCTTGTTGTTGTTTTTTTAATTATATAATAAACTGAATTTGGAAAGAAGTTGCTTCTACAGTAAGCATGGGCAAAAAAAAGTTTTTTCTGGTTTTACAATGGAGAGGAAAATAGGCAACTGGGTGGGGATTTTGACAGACAGGGCTAGCTTCGTTGGCTCATTGCCCTGTCAATAGTGCTTGTAGCTGCCCTCAATGTTTGCAGGCAGCCACAAGAGGTCGAGCATCTCTTCCTCTATGCTTCAAGTGAGTGACTTCATTGTGTGTTGGAGCCCAGAGAAATAGAAAGGAGAGTCCATTGAGTGGATCTGTGCAGAAGCCACAAGATAAGTATATGTGGTTTTTACAGAAGACTATTACTTACAGAGGGGCCTACCTACTCGGGGCACCTATGTAATTGTGGAAAACTATGTGACGGACCTGTCTTCCTAATGGAGCAAACATCTTCCTAATGGGGGGCTACCTGCTCTTTCCCAACCCACTTGTCTACCCACTCCACTGTTTGGTACACCAAGGGGACATTATTACTGATCAGTGTGTTATAGGTGCTAGAAAAGCATAATATTTGTCTGGCAGGTTTTGTGAAGAAATCGTCATGACACTGGATAAAGAAGAATAGGAAAAATTCTCCAATTAGAGAAGACCTCACCTCTGAGTCAACAAATGTAACTGCACTGTAGTCACTTATGTGGTCTGCATGGCCTGTGTAGAGCTGGTATCTTCCACTATATAGTCACTGTATTTGGCGGGGGGGGGGAGGTGGAGACATTTCTTACTTATTTACTGGTATTATTGGTAACATTGGTGTCAGTATTCAGGATTTGGTCAGTAACCGTTTGTTTAACCTATTCCACTGTATTAATGTTTTGTATGTATGTTTTAGTTGAGCTACAAAAGAATCATTAGCATTTTGTTCTTATTCAACATTATAAATTGTACTGGTTCCAGAGTGATTGTTAAATTGGTGGAGCAAACTTCTTGAACAAGACATTTGTTGCCAAAATACCAGGGACAATCAATAAGCATGTGGGTCCTATACATTTTGCTTGTGCACATTTAGCTGCCATTTTGAGAATTTAACAAAAAAAAAAAAAAAGTACATGGTTGGGGGACAAGTTTGTTTTTGTTATTGCACACTTTTATCCCCCAAACACATTTCATAGCATTATTCATAAATTCTCAACTGTAATTTTCACAAAAAAGAAAAATTCCAACTTTATCAAAATAATTAAAATAACAAACAGTAGCGAGAATCCAGGGTCATTCTCCCACCTTTGGTAATATAGACATGAATATTATTAAAGTTTAAAGAGGTTGAATTGCAAAAAGCAGTAGTACTGTAATATCTATTCTGCTATACATATATATATATATTCATTCTGCTATATATAATTATACACAGGAAACACACTTTAACTTTGCCTCCTGTATGTATAGCAATGTATTGATTTAAAGGGGTAATCCCATAGAAAACTTTTTTTTTTTTTTTTAAATCAACTGGTGCCAGAAAGTTAAACAGATTTGTAAATTAATTCTATTAAAAAAATCTTAATCCTTCCAATACATTTTATGGGCTGTATACTACAGAGGAAATGCTTTTCTGTTTGGATTTCTCTGATGTCACGACCACCGTGCTCTCTGCTGACCTCTGCTGTCCATTTTAGGAACTATCCAGAGCAGCGATTGTTTGCTATGGGGATTTTCTCCTGCTCTGGACAGTTCCAAAAATGGACAGCAGAGGTCAGCAGAGAGCACTGTGGTCGTTACATCAGAGAAATCCAAAAAGAAAAGCATTTCTTCTGTAGCATATAGCCCCTAAAATGTACTGGAATGATTTAGATTTCTTAATAGAAGTAATTTACAAATCTGTTTAACTTTCTGGCACCAGTTAATAAAAAAAAAAAAAAAAAAAAAAAGTTTTCCACGGGAGTACCCCTTTAAGTTTCTCAAAAAACATAATTGCCTTTGTACTCCCTGACAAATATCACAAAACAAAGTGTTTCTCAACACCTGCTATTCACTAGCTCATGAATGTAGCTTACACGTGGACATTGACATAAAGCACACATTAACCTGTTAGCGACCATGGACGTCTATACTCGTCCAAGTGCCGTTGACGGCCCCCTGCTGATATCCAAAGGGGTCTGGCCACTGGTACACACACACACACACACACACACACACACACACACACACACTCTCCGGGCCGACTCTGCAGCATTCATGAACACGGAAGCCAGGGGCCTTCATGTTAGGGACATCACGCCACACCCCCTCCATTCATGTCTATGGGAGGGGGCATGACAGCGAGTACACAGCCATCACACCCCCTCCCATAGACATTAATAGAGAGGGTGTGACGGTGGTGGTCGCCCGTCATCCGGCACAAAGCTGAGTTAGCTCTGTGCATCGGATTACGGGGTGCTGCACCGAGAGATCACGGGGTCCGGCCGATGGGACTGGGGATGGCATGTCTGGGGGGGTGGGGGAGAGTACCCCTTTAAGAGCACAATACTAAATGTTGCAAACACACCGTTTATAAATTTTGATATCCTAAATTGACTAACTCCTTATTTTCCACTCTGAAGCCCAAAAATGTCTACTTGTAGCGCAGCCTGGGATTGTTAGAAATAAGAAGTAAACAATTTTCAAAGGAAACAAGAAATGCTGGCGACTCACCGATTCTTCTCAAGTCTTCTTTATTTACGTATAATACTAACATACAGAGAACTGTTGGGGGGAACACATACCGGAGGGGTACAATGGCGACAGCAGCAGCCGATGTTTTGCACGGGTTCCGTACTTCGTCTGGCCACATCGCTAGAGCACCACCGTATCTCACTGTGTGAACAGTACTCCTACTCCTACATTATAAAAGACATTCCCCTTTCACAGAGCTAGCAGTGGCGATTCTACCTTGATATTCAGAAATAAGAAGTACTGGAACATCGAAACAAGACCACTGTGCACAGAAGAGTGTGTATTCAAAGAAACACTTGTAAGACAATTTTATAACCATACCTTTGGGTTTCTAATGTTATCACACTACTGTATCACTCTTTTTCAGGTGTTTTAGAATAATACCTTTTATAAGTATTACTAAATAACTGAAAAAGAAGGTCTGTTCGAAACAAAGCATGCTTATACAAGGCACATATTACACATTTTTACAGAGTCAATTTGCAAAGTTATCATGGAGAGATCGTTGCTACACCCTTTTCATGCATTTAAGCAGACATACAGGGTTGAGGGATGATGTAATACCTCTAAAACCAGGACTACATGTTACCACTGCAGTGATTAAATAATACCATTATACCAATGATGTACCAATAACACCACTATACAAGATTTATTTGGTGAGCCATACAGCCCTCCATGTGCTTGCCAGAGGTAGCCTGACTGCCATTAGTAGTGCTGCTCGCGAATATTCGCAATGCGAATTTTATTTGCGAATATCGCATATTCGCGAATTCACGAATATCGCACTATATATTCGTAATAACGAATATTTGTTTTTTTTATTTTTTATTTTTTTATTTTTTTTTTCACAGTACACATCACAGTGATCATCCCTCTCTGCTTCCAGCTTGTGTGGTGTAAAGAAGGCTCTAATACTACTGCGCGAATTTTCGCATATGCGAAATTTGCATATGCTAATTTTCGCATATGCGAATTTTCACTTATGCTACTTTTGTATATGCTAATTTTCGCATATGTTAATTTTCGCATTCTTGAATTTTCGCTTATGCGAAAATAAAACGCGAATATTACGATTATGCGAATATTCGCGAATATATGACGAATATTCGTCCATATATTCGCGAATTCGAATATGGCCTATGCCGCTCAACACTAGCCATTAGTTACCTAGATGAGATTCTCACAGGAGCTTGCGGATGCTTTAGTCGAGGTCTGGAAGAACACCCCTCAGGAGACCATCCGCCACCTCATCAGGAGCATACCCAGGCATTGTAGGGAGGTCATACGGGCACGTGGAGGCCACACACACTACTGAGCCACATTTTGACCTGTTTTAAGGACATTACATAAAGTTGGATCAGCCTGTAGTGTGGTTTTCCACTTTGATTTTGAGTGTGACTCCATATCCAGACCTCCATGGGTTGATAAATTTGATTTCCATTGATAATTTTTGTGTTATTCTGTTGTCAGCACATTCAACTATATAAAGACAAAAGTATTTCATACGATTAGTTCATTCATTACGATCTAGGATGTGATATCTTAGTGTTCCCTTTATTATACAAACAGTATAATGTACATTTACATCTACATTTTGTAAAAAGTTTTGTAAATGACAGGTAAACTATAAGTAGCAGCACCCCTTGGGTAGGTATTCCCCTATAGGTATCCTTAATAGGTCCTCAACCCCCCCCAAAAAAATTGAACATACGCCTCTGGTAATGTGTATGGGGAAAATGTACTAAATGGTTGCATTGCATATGATAAATATAGGGCTAGTACACATTTTTTTTTAAATAACACTGCTGTGTATGGTTCCACCTCTGCAACTTTTTCTGTGAATTTTTAACTCATTGAGCCAAAATGTGCAACTTTTGCAAATGCGGTCCAAAGCCAGTTTTATAAATCAGGTCAGGGCTGGTGTAGATTCGCAACAAATTTAGGGCTTTGCGACAAATGCAAAAAATTCATGACCACTTCAAAAAAGTTAACAAGACTATGGCATGGCTACACAATTCTACAAAAAGCATCTAAAGCAAAAGTCACAAGGAAACGTCTCTAAACAGCAACTGCGACAAATGAACATCACAAAAACAGGGTTAAACCAATGATAAATTATGAATCTTGTTACCCCTCTTAATCCTGGTTCTCAACAAATGACAAATACAGTCTTTGATAAAGGTGATGCCATCCATGAAATTGTAAGTCATGTCATCCCATGTTTTAGGAAAAATGATGAACTTTTGCTTACTTGGTATATACACAAGGCAATGGCATGCTCAAAAGTGAAATATTACGAAGATGGGATACATTTTTGTAAACCATGGCTGAGTTAAGTATACCATCTGCCGTGGTTGGTAATTCAACTACTAGAGTGGTTTGGACAGCTTAAAAATGGCCTTAAAGAGGTACTCCACTGGAAAACATTTTTTTTTTTTTTTAAATCAACTGGTGCCAGAAAGTTAAACAGATTTGTAAATTAATTCTATTAATAAATTTTAATCCTTCCAGTACTTATCAGTTTCTGTTATTATCCACAGGAAATTATTTTCTTTTTGAATTTCCATTCTGCCTGACCACAGTGCTCTCTGCTGCCACCTCTGTCCATTTTAGGAATTGTCCAGAGTAGGACCAAGCCCCCATAGAAAACCTAACCTGCTCTGGACAGTGATAGTGATACTTTTAACTACTGTAATGTACTGTATAAGAGAAAAAGCCTGTTCTACTGTGTACAGTTATTAAACGTGCATTGTATACATCAGGAAAAACCACAGCGCACACAAGTTCCTGCAAACCAGGAGGGAAGTTTACTCCATTTCAAGCAGTGTTCATAGGAGAGAATTATAAACATTTGTTTGCTTAATAAAGTTTTTTAATCTTCATATTGCCTTGATTTGATGATTCGTATAACCGCTATGAAGGATGGGAGGTGGGGTGGTGTATCTGAGCTTCAGACATGGTCAGGAATGTTCACTACTTCAATGTGTTAAATGGAGCGGTGATATTTAAAAAAGTTATAGGATGGAAGATGAGGAGACTTGTAGGAGCTTCAGACATGCTACAGTTACTCCTTTCTGTGTAAGTTACTCCCTATGGGCATAATGCTCTTCACATTATTTCCCTGTTTTTACAATTGCTAATTTTAACTGAAGTCTCTACTCTGTCTATTTGCATTATATCATTTTGGGGTGTCTGATAAGTGGATGTAAGACTCATTTTGGGGTCACTCACGTAGAATACAGGGTGACAGATCTGCTGTAGCACGCCCTCAGGTAGCCTGTGGGTGAGCCATTACATTGCTGTAACGGGGGAAGTTGACGAGTTGAAGTTTGCAAACGGGGTGCTTTACCAAACGTGGACAGATTGATGAGTAATAAAGGCGCTTCACTACTCTAAATTATCATGAACCCCACATGACAATGAATCCTAGGCCATAAAGGAAAATCCATTATTATTTTGAGGGTGCCATGGTCTCTTAGGCATACAAATCTCTTTAGTGCCAGTAAAGAAAACTATAGATTGTGGCTTTAAGAATCTTCCTTTTTATTTTCCATTTGTGTTGAGTACACCTTTGGTTTAAAAACTGCAGTGTTCAAAACAAGACGCAAAAAAACGCCATGTGTGACATTAATCCTGGGGTGCATTCCTATGAGTGGGATCTACTGCTGCAGGTTTCAGCTGCTGTGAGTTTAAGGTGGTGGATTTTTCCATTGAAGTTAACGTAATTTCCTGGGGAAACTCACAGTAAATCCCGCCTGTGTTAAATGTACCCTGAATGGGGTTGTCAGTTGGATCATGTAATACAAGATTATTTGTTTGCTAGGTGTGTGAACGCTAGAGCCATGATGAATGGATAACTCCTTTCCAATCATCACTGTAGTATTCACTTTAATATACATAACTATAAAGAACAACTTGCTTTAACCCATTCATGGCCCAGAGCATAGAGATGTTTATATATTCATGAATTGATAGTGTAACACGTGTTCCATATTTCGCTGCCTACCTCAGCCGTACTGTGCGCACAGATATTCCTCCTCCTCGCTGCAGGTTTGGACTGCTCCTTCTGCTCTATCCCATGCAGTGACATTATCTGGTGCATCCAGTTGGGGCCACGCGAGTCCTGTCTCTAAGGGTCTGTGTATGCCTCTGATTCTGCTCCCTCTCCAATCCCTGTTCAGCATCACATATTTAAGGGCTCTCCCCCTCCTTTCCTTTCCTGAGCAATATTGTGGTTTACTGCAAGTGAAGGTGTCATCTATTGTGTTCCAGTTTTCTGACCTAGGTTCTGTTTCTGACTACATCTCTGCCTGCTCCCTTAGCTTCTGCTCTGCTTCTCCTGGATTTGACTGTGGACTGTTTGACTTTGCCTCTCTCTGCTAGCAAGTTTGTTCCATCTTGCTGCACCTGAGCTATTCAGCTCTGCGGTTTTTCCAGCACCAGTTCAGCTAAGTCACCAGACCTGATCTGCTGTGTCTGACTCCACCTGCTGTGATCTCCCATCTCCAGCGTCTGTCCACTCTCACCTGCCTGTATCTCTGGAGTTTAACTCCGGGGTGTTTGGCCTGCTCGACAAGCTGCCACTTACCGGGATCACTCTTGAGGAAGCGACCTGGTGTTTCCCTGCAGCTAAAACCAGCTTCCGCATCCTGGAGCGGGAAAAAAAGGTGAAAACCAGGGGAACACTTAGACACCATTCCCAGGATTGGCCCTATGCCAAACCGGTAAGTAGCACAGCGGGTCCACACCCGTTGAGGCTTTTAAGTTAGGATTAATATGAATAGATCCAATATTTGTTACATTTTGTTTTATGTTACATTATTTTATTTTCTGGATATACATTTCCTGATACTGAAAGTTTACAACTAATTAAGTTAAGAAATTAGAATTAAGGAGATAAACTCTTGGTCTAATTACTTATTTCATCTCAGAAGTCAAGCGCAATTAATCCACCGCAATTAGTTTTTAGTTTGTCAGATTAAAATTAATATCTTTTATTAAGATTTCAACATCAAACTAATTTATCTAAATTGCATCCAGCTAATCTTCATAGATATCCACTACTGACTAGAGAATAATTAGTCCTACATCTATTTAACAAGCGTATTTGTGAAAATATTATGTCATGTTCAATATTTGATGTCAGGCATCAAATGTCCACATTATATAATTTAATATGGCGTTTTTACCAAACTGTAAACAGCATCACCTAGAGGTGTAAGGATGTATGTAAATTGAGCCAAGCATCTTGGATAGCCAGTATCTTATACCACATTCTTATTTTTCTATTACTCTATTTGGAATACATTAGAATTGTATTCATATTCTATTTGTCATCAATTTAGGCACTGGATTATCTAATATGAATAAAGTAATTCACATTCTACGGAATGAGTAAATGACTAGAAAGGGCAGATAATGTTGTCAGAGGTGTAACTTGAAGCTCCTAGGGCCTGATGCAAAATCTGTCAATGGGGTACTTACCTTACTGTTAACCTTACTGTGATTTTATAATACAGTGGTCCCTCAACATACGATGGTAATCCGTTCCAAATGAACCATCGTTTGTTGAAACCATTATATGTTGAGGGATCCGTGCAATGTAAAGAATAGGAAGTTGTACTCACCTGTCTCCGCCGTTCCGGACTCATCACCGCTGCCCTGGATGTCGCCCTCCATCGCTGTCGCCGCATCCCCGTGTTGTCCCCGCTGCTCTGGAATGTCTCTTCCGCCCCGGGATCATCGCTCTCACGTCGCCGTCATCACGTCACTACGCACGCCATTCCTATTGCATGATGGGACGGCGTGCGCGGCGACGTGATGATGACGATGGATAGCGCTGGCGATGGAGGGGATCCCGAAGAGGACGCTCCGGAGCCCTGAGGACAGGTAGGAGACCATCACCGGAGCACATGGGGCACCGTAAACTGCTATCCGGCGGCAGTTGAAGCAGTCTGCGCTGCCGGATAGCCGTTTATGTGATGGCCCCGACATACAAAAGCATCGTATGTTGATGCTGCCTTCAACATGCGATGGCTTCTGAGAGTCCATCGCATGTTGAAATTATCGTATGTCGGGGCCATCATTGGTCGGGGGGGGGTCACTGTATTGGTGTCTATGTATGTGGCGGAGAGGATTTTACAATAATACTCAGACACATACATATTATCACATAAAACAAACAAAAAACACAACACCTTTATTGACACAATGTAAAGAAAATCGATTACGAGAACCCTCATGGCCCCATAATTATATAATGAAACACATCATACATTTAAAACACACAATATATCCCCTGCTACATAATGGAAGTAAAAGAAGAAAAAATAACACATATACTGGGCAGGACTCACCCAGTAACAATAGGCAGACTGTCAAATACACTGAAATAAACAGTCACTCAAATTATATGAAATAATATCTAAGATAAGAGTCAAAAAAGTAGCCTTCTATATCCAAATAAAGCCCTTGGGGGAGCCAACCCCACGTATTCCGACATCTATCATGGCTTCAGCAGGATGCTTTTGCTTACATTGTGTAGTAGTAAATGTATTGTGTGTTTTTAACTGATTTTAAATGTGTTGTTTATTTTGACATACTGGAGGAGATTTATCAAAACCAGGGCAGAGGAAGAGTGTTGCAGTTGCCCATAGCAACCAATCAGATCGCTTCTTTCATTTTTAATGAAAGAAGCGATCTGATTGGTTGTTAGGGGCAACCGCACCACTCTTCCTCTACACTGGTTTTGATAAATCTCCCCCACTGTATGGGAGTTAGAATGCAGTTCTCATTTCTATGTGTTATGGTACAGTTCTGTTTCCACTCAAACTAGCTCTACCACAGTGGTGCCCACCCACATACTTACATATAGCAGAAGACATTTTGGGCATCTGTTGCCTGTGTCCCTCTATAGCTACCTGTTTATACAAGCTTTGACTCTGTGTAAAAAGGGTTCTTTATTTGTGTGATGTTAGAGACATTTATTAAAATGCTTCATGGTTTATGATAAATAAAAAATAAACTTTCCTTATTAACAGTCTGCCCATTAGGTACAATCCAGTATTACTCCAATTTCACCCCCAAATATTCCACAATATCTTGTGATAAAAGTCTTGTGTTTGTTCTGCTGCACTTACAATAGTTGGGATATTCTTCAGAGGTAAAGCGACTGTAAAGCTGTCAAGTCAGGCTTTATAAAACAGAAGAAAAGCTTCAATAAAACTGTATAAAAGAACATTTACTACCCTCCTCCCATGTTTAGGCCAAGAAGGTCCACATGTAAACTCTCGAAAAATACATAGGATTTCACTTAAAAAAATGATACTGTCTTGCTGCTATCCATCCATTGGATAATACAACACGAATGGCTGATCAGCCAATAAGCAAATATGTACCGGCTGCTCACTTGGTCTATTACACGGGACAATTATCAGCCAATGCCCGATCTAATACAGCCTATAGAATGAAGCTCATATTGTCAGACCAATAAGTGACTACAGTTCTTACAACTTATGTATTAAGACTTTTTATTAAACACTATCAACTTTATCTGGAAAGAAAGTAAAACAATGGTTTTTTCATGTTTTCCAATAATGTGGTTTTTGTTGGAAAGTTTGGCATGGTAACCTCTCTACCAAGTAGGGGTGTTTATAGGAGGCTTTAAAACCTCTTGGCACAGATGACTGAAATAAGAAATAGCCCTTTATCCCAAGGGACATTTAAATATTTTTTAGTTAAAGGGAATGTGTTTAACTCACTTTCCGCTGCTCCCCCGTTGCGCCGCTATACTTCTTCCTGTCTCTGGTCCCGGTCTTCTTCCTGCTTCCATGTGCACGGATCACTACACTGCAATCAGTGTATCTTCGGCCGCAGCAATGTCCCACCTCGGCCGGTGATAGGCTGAGCACAGTGTCAAGTAAGAAGCCCAGGGAGAAGGTGGGGCCCAGCCACTGCACTCAGCCTATCACTGGCCAAGGCGGGACATTGACCGGTGATACACTGACCGCAGTGTGATGATCTGTTATAGCGGTGCAAAGAGGGAGCAGCGGAAGGTGAGTTAAAGTTCGTTTTTTTTTCTTTTTGCAGCCTGAGCACATTGGGATAAAACAAAAATGTGCTACAGTACTGCTTTAAACATATTTTCAAATAATTTTTAGTGACTTTTTTTTTTTTACTTTACATTTTACTCTCTATATTATAAAATTATACTGAAATATTGTCTGCTTTAATCTGGCCAATAGACCTAGAACTAATCTGAGACTTCGTGTTCTGTCTGTGATAACAAGGAAGGGATTGCTGGAAGGTTAAAAATTTCAGTGAAAAGTGACACCTGAATATAGACGAGACAATAGCAGCCTTGGTTATAAGGGGTAAGAAAAGGACTCACATTCATTTTAACTTTCATACGATCAAGTCCAAAGTAGTAATGGGATCGCCAACATCTGGTTTGAGATTTTTCAAGTATAGAAATAGGCAACTGGTAAGATAATAATATGGAGAAAGGGTTTCAGGGACAGAAGAGAACCAATGAGAATTATTAATAGATGATCAATCGGGTTCTTTACCAGAAGCTTCCCATGAAATACACAGGGAAAACTGATGGAAAAGACATCCATTGCTTCTGGGTAATCTGTCTTTTTCACATTGCAAAACCTTAGGACCTCCCAATTGCTCCTGGATACCATGAAGGGTAAAATTGAAGGCCCCTTATGTTTTTCATATGCTGTGAACACAACTTTGGGAATACAAAGCTGTTACATTTATGTAAGAATATAATATAAATAGGTACTCTGATGTCAGGTAAAAACATAAAAATGCTGCAGAAGCATATAGCATTGCTTACCTATCTGCTCCAGTTCTGAAACCATCAGAAAATCTATTTTAGTCTGGGGGTCTTAGACCTGTACTACATGGTTGTACCTCATGTTTGACTAGTTGCATAGTACTACAATTCTTAGAATGCATTGCTTTCCCTCAGCTCTTCATCACAGAACTCCCGCCATGCCTGCTTCCCTTCCACTGCACTCCGACCAGTTTCCCACACACTGTTCCAGAACATCTAAGTTTTTCATTTCAAGAGAGGTTGCAGCACCTACTATGCATTCCCTTTCTGCTCCTCTTTCACTTAATTCCCCTTACACTCCAAATTTCTAGAGAAATTAGCTTTGGGACATATGTAAGTGATCTTGGTACAACATTGCACAGTTTGTTGGCACTACAGGTCATTCTAATAATAGTATTTTCACCTAAAAACTTGTTTTTTATGTACATAAATGTACAATTCAAATGCATGCAGTGTGGTGAAATGTTTTCTATTTTGTTCACTTTGTTCATATTTGACACTTTCAATGCTTTCTAACCAGTAACAGGTGCTGAATCATGTCACTATAATCATGGCGCTCTCGTCTTGGCATTGTTTTAGCAGACGTATGGTTAATTTGCCTAAGTGAAGCTAAAGTTTGTACTGGAATGCAGGACATTTCTTCATCCTATTTTCCTCTGAAACATGTTGAAGTTAACCAAGCTGATACAAACAAACCTTTTTGGCAAATGGTGGTGTCACAGCTGCTGATAATACGGCTTCTGTGGGGCTCCAGAGTGAGCCAGCGTCTGCAGATGTTTCAGTTCAATTGATTATGTAATACACTTCTGCATTCTACCACTGAAATACAAAGCAGAACATTAAAAAATCAATTTCTGAAAGAAGTAAAAATAGAAAATTGCTTCTTTCTCGTATTGAATCTCAGCAAGAGGTTTTTATAATGGAAGTCATGGAGTATTGCTTCATTTAGCATTGGACCAGTGTGTAATACATTATTGCTGTTTATTTAATTATTCATTTATTTATTCATTTATTTTCATTTCCATGAGTTTTATAGGTTTGAATTCATAGTGCACCTGTTGTCTACAGATGGGGTCACATGACTGATTTTAAGGTAGCTAAAAGAAATAGAGATTTGTCTTTTTCCAAGGTAATTGCAATCTTTCAAAAACATTTCCCAAATCGGTGTCCCATAGCAAATCTTGAAACCCTTGTAATCACTTGCTCCATGACTGTGGAATGTAGTGAACTACATCCTACCTCTATCTGTCTGTAGGAATTACCTTATAATATGGTGAATGTCATCCCTAATGCATTGCTTACTGGTATTATAATGTTTGCATAAGTATTCACCCTTTTATGTAATGGATAAACCCAAAATAGTCCATCATTTGAAAGTGTGGGGAAATATTTTTACAAATAAAAATCTAAAAAGTGTTGAGTGCATATGTATTCCCCCACTTTACTGTGAGACCTCCCGACAAATATCTGGTGCAACCAACTGCAACTTACTCTTAAGTACAACTTTTATGTAAAGGTCTCAGAGTTTGTTACAGAGCACTACTATACAAACAGGAGCATGAAGAACAATGAGTTCAGCCAGAATATGGGCAGAACATGTTGTATACTGTATTATATGTAGTTAATGTAAATCATAGGTATGAACTGCTGTTCCTTATTAGAAAAAACAAATCATTGCTTTCAATAGATTGATAGAGACAGGCAGATAGATAGATACATAGATAGTTGGTAAATAGATAGATAGATAGATAGATAGATAGATACCACAGTCCCAGACGCAGACTGCATGTATAGATCCAAACATGCAAATATCCAGCAGCACGCCCAAGGATTTTGAAGTAAAACACCAAAGTAAAGCACTTTGGTGTTTTACTTAAAAATCCTCGGGTGTGCTGCAGGATTTTTGCATGTTTAGATAGATAGATCAATAGATAGATACAATTAGGGACATTTTCAACCACTTTTTCTTTTTTCGTGTTTTTTTTCCCCCTGAAAAACATATATATATATATATATATTTTATTTATTTTTTTTTAAATCAACTGGTGACAGAAAGTTAAACAGATTTGTAAATTACTTCTATTAAAAAATCTTAATCCTTCCAGTACTTATGAACTGCTTTATGCTCCACAGGAAGTTCTTTTCTTTTTGAATTTCCTTTCTGTCTGGCCACAGTGCTCTCTGCTGACACCTCTGTCCATTTTAGGAACTGTCCAGAGAAGGATAGGTTTGCTATGGGGATTTGCTCCTATTCTGGACAGTCCCTGATATGGACAGAGGTGTCAGCAGAGAGCACTGGGGGCAGACAGAAAGGAAATTCAAAAAGAAAAGAACTTCCTCTGGAACATACAGCAGCTGATAATTACTGGAAGGATTGAGATTTTTAAATAGAAGTAATTAACAAAGCTGTTTAACATTCTGGTACCAGTTGATTTAAGAAAAAATGATTCGAGGGGAGCACCCCTTTAATACCCGAAGTGAAAACAGAATTATACAAATCATTTGCATAGGAATTGTTGGTTGACAGCCATTTTCAACTCTCTCCGGAAATGTTTAACTCAAGAACATTCGCAGAATTGTCTGTAAGCCATTCCTGTGTTGTCTTGGCTGTGTGCCTAGGGTTATTGTCTTGTTGGAAGGTATACCTTTGGCCCAGACTGGAGATTCAGATTTTCATTAAAGGTGTATTCCAGGAAAATAGATCAACTGGCTCCAGAAAGTTAAACAGATTTGTAAATTGCTTCTATTAAAAAATCTTAATCCTTTCAATAATTATCAGCTGCTGAAGTTGAGTAGTTTTTTTCTGTCTGGCAACAGTGCTCTCTGCTGACATCTCTGCTTGTCTTGGGAACTGCACAGAGTAGAAGAGGTTTGCTATGGGGATTTGCTTCTAAACTGTGCGGTTCCCAAGACACGTGTCATCCGAGAGCACTTAGACAGAAAAGAATAACTCAACTTTAGCAGCTCATAAGTACTGAAAGGATTAATATTTTTTAATAAAAATAATTTACAAATCTGTTTAACTTTCTGGAGCCAGTTGAGATATATATATATATATATATATATATATATATATATATATATATACATATGTTTTTTTTTCCTGGATAACCCTTTTTAAGGAATATCTTTATATTTTGCTTTATTCAGCTTTCCCTCAACCTCCACCAGTCTCCCTGTCCCAGCCACTGAAAAAGCACCCCAACAGCATAAAGCTGCCACCACCATGCATCGCTATAGGGATGGTATTGGGCAGGTGATGAGTAGTGCCTGGTTTCCCCCAGATATGATGCTTAGAATAAAACCAGAAAACTTTGTTTCTCACAGTCTGACAGTCCTTTAGGTGCTTTCTTGCAAATACCAGACGGGCCTTTGGATGTGTCTTTTACTGAGCAGAGACTCTTTTGTGTCCATAAAAGCCAAATTGGTGGAGCGCTACAATGATGGTTCACCTTCTGGAAGCTTTTCCTACCTGGGAAAAGGATTTTTGGTGCTCAGCCAGAGTTAGCATTGGGTTCTTAGCAAGGCGCTTCTCCTTTACTTAGTTTGGCGGGGCAGCCAGCACAAGGTAGAATCCTGGTTGTTCCAAAGTTCATCTATTTAAGTATTTGTATAGGCCACTGTGCTCTTGCGAACTTCCAGTGCAGCGGACATTTTTTATGTGTATCCTTACAATCCTGTCTCTGAGCTCTACAGGCTTTTTTTTCTACCTTATGGTTTGGTTTTTTGCTCTTAAATATATTGTCAGCAGTGAGACCTTATATACACAGGGCTGTGTCTTTCCAAATCATGTCCAAAACATCTCAGAGATGATCAAGAGAAATAGGAGGCCCCCGGAACTAAATGAGTGTCATAGCAAAGGGTGTAAATACTTATATCCATGTAAAAGAGTTTAGTTTACCTTTTTTAATAAATTTGCAAAACATTTTTTTTCTAAAATTCTATTTTCACTTTATTATTTGCTGTCTGGCCAGGCTTCAACAGTCATCATAAAAGGGGTTCCGAACGCTGGAGCCGGCACCGGGAGCTCATGACATCATAGCCCCGCCTCCTCATGACGTCACTCCCTGCCCCCTCAATGCAAGTCAATGGGAGGGGGCGTGACAGCCGTCACGCCCCCTCCCATAGACTTGCATTGAGGGGGAGAGGCTATTTTGTCACAAGCTCCTGGTACCGGCTTCAGTGTTCTGAACAGTTTGTTCCAAACGCTGAGCAGCAGAGTACCCCTTTAACATCTTGGCAGTTTGGCTCTGTAATAAATCTTGCATAATCTTAGACTGTCTAGACTAAGTTTATACTGTACAAGAATTAGACGGTTATACCGAATCGGGGCGGCGGTATTTTATTTAGTTTTTTTATGAAGGCAGTTGTTCTGTTTCTTTCCATAAGGTGCTGTGTACTCGCAAGTAAATTGGTAATGTCTGGACCTAACGGCTGCCTGTCTTTCATACACAAGGAACTAGTGCCACAATTCTTCGGTGAACGGTGCCTTATGAAGAAAAACAAATCTAACCGCAAATGAGGTATAACTAGAGTTAAGTGGTAGAAGCCCGAACAGCTTGTGGAAAAGTGTGACAGAAAAACAATGTGGAAGAAGGCAAAATGGAGAAGCAAATGAAATAAAAGCATTGTGCATACAGCTCTGGGTACTTTCAATTACATTCTCATGGAACTGAAAACTGAGTAGTTCAATGCATTTTACCTTTAACTGAAAGCAATCAAAAAATAAATCTTTCCTTTTCAAGATTGTGTTCTTTTGATGAAATCCATAGGGGGGTACCTTTAGAAAGTGCTGCGTGGGAGGGAGGTACACAAAGCCCCATAATTTTTAACGGGATTTGGGCACTCTCCTTCTGTTTCCTCCTGTTTTGAAAATGATTTCCCTTTAGATGCTGAAGCAGTTGTGTATTCCTGTGACCCCAGACTCCCTCATAGAAAAATAAATTATTAAGTCTAACCGCCTCGGTGAGTCACTCGCAATGTTAATAAAATAATACAGCTCGGCTTATGTACAGCATTATTTACACTAAAAATATATTTCTCTCTTTTAAGCTGCAGAATAATATTGTACAATGAAACAAGCGAGATATAATTATTAAAAAAAATCCTTTGTTAATAATAAGATGATGGGAAATAAACTAAGAAAATAAATCCTGCTATGCACAACATGAAGCTGCATACGTATACGTGTTTTAACATTTCACTAGATTAGTTCATGTACATTTTAAATGGAGCGTCGGTGAATGCTATGTGACGTATGAAAACAAATACAAATAGGAAGGTAAGACTCTGTTGATTACAAAGCCCATGACACTTTGGCAGAACCAGGGGATGGTGGATTGAAATGGTGCCTGACAGCCTCATTGCCCTACATTTGGGATCTTTAGTGGTTCTGTCAAGGTTTAAAGGGGTATTCCAGGATTTTTTTTTATTTGACTATGCTACAGGGGCTGTAAAGTTAGTGTAGTTTATAATACAGTGTCTGTACCTGTGTGTGACGATGGTCTCGCAATTTTTAAGTGATTTTTGCCCCAATATTTATTTTTACCAGCATACAAAATTACTGGGGTCCCAGGTTGCAGTGCGGTTGAGAAATTACATCACTAGTCAGTTGATCAGTGGGAGCCTGTCCTGCTTCGATGGGTTGAGTGACCGCTGGGTGGGAGAGAGATCATTCTGCAGCTAATTGTAGTTTTGCAACAGCTGAAGGCACCCTGGTTAGAAAACACTGGTCTATTAAATGGAATGCAGCTCCTTCGTGTGTCAATGAGTGGGGTGGCTGATGTGTGGGAGAGAGAAAAGTGACCTCACACTTACAAACAAGTAACTATTGGATTTATAGTTTGAGAGAACAAACTCCAACAGGAAATACCCAGTTCACAAAAAGATAGCCACAGCGTTATGGTAATCTCACAAAATAGCTATTTAGCCCCAAGACAAGTGCAGATCGTTCCTTAGCATGTCAATTACTGTCTGGCAGGTATGTACTAAAATCACCTTATGGTGGATAACCCCTTTAAGACAAACAAAACCCATGATAGAAGGGCATAAGAGCAATGTGAATGTAGGCCAATACATGTTGAACAGTGATTTAGCAAATTAGAAGACAATCCATAAAAATAAAATCACTGCCAGTTGAAATGAATAACATTGATTGTCTTGTTATAATGGCACCTCTTAAGGGTTAAGATATATTAGGCTGCAAGTAAACAGCCGGTTCTTGAAGTTGATATGTTGGAAGCGGGAAACATTGGCGACTGTAAGGATCCGAGTTAGAGAATCTTCAAATGGTAATTCTTGTTGGATGTTTCCAGTATGCAGTGGGTAGTCCCTACCAAATGTAGACCAATGAAGAACAATTGGTTAACTGGACACAGTATTAGGGGTATCCAAGGCCGACTAATACACATGGGGTGTAAAGACTATCCCATCAGGCCTGTTCCCACTGAATATGCTAGCTACGATAATAAGATGTGAAAACATATTGGATTGCACCTGCTAGTCAGAATGCCCTTGTTGAACCCTGTCCACTGCTGAGAGCCTACGATGGGCAATGGGCATGTACGCAGTAGAAATTAGTTACAGAGAAGAAGGTGGCCTGGTCTAACCAATCACATTTTCTTTTACATCACTTTAATGGCTGTGTGTGTTTGTGCTATCTGAGAAAAATATGACACAAGTGATAGCTAGAAGAAGCAATGGGATGCATTGAGCAGTATTCTGTTGAGAAAAATTGGGTCCTGGCATTAATGTGGATGTCACTTTACCATCAAGCATCTGTGTCGTGCTGAAAACACAAGTCTGATCCACGGAGACCACATCTCACAATGTAAAGGAAGTCCCCTTTATTTGAAATTGATGGACATACATCTCTTTTAATTATACTTTGTACAGACATGGGCAAAAGTTTTTAGACTAACAAAAATTTTGCTTTTCACAAAGTTTGCTGAGATCCGTGGAGTTTCCTAGCCATAGACCCAAAAGTTCTAGGTTTTGTTCACCGAGCCACTTAGTTATCACTAGAGATGAGCATATTTTTTTAAAATTCGATTCGGACGATTCGAAAAATGTTCCCAAAAAATTTGTTTCGGTTCAAATTTATTTGCAGCGAATCTCTATTTAAAATGGCTATTTCTGGCCTACAGAGAGCCTCAATAGGGGTGTAGAACACTTTGCCTTGCTGTAACACACATAGAGTGTGTGCTGGGTTTGTGAAATAATACTGTTATTCAGTATGAAATGCAGATCACTATTGCAGAGCGGCACAATGACAGAGTCTGGAGGTGGCATTTGTATGCGGAGACCATATAGTGGCTGAATGACACAGCGTGGAGTTGGCGGCAGCATGAGGAGACCATATAGTGGCTGAATGACCCAGCATGGAGGTGGCAGCAGCATGAGGAGACCATATAGTGGATGAATGACACAGCGTAGAGGTGGCGGCAGCATATAGTGGCTGAATGACACAGCCTGGTGTTTGCAGCAGCATGAGGAGAACATATAGTAGCTGAATTACACAGCATGGAGGTGGCAGCAGCACGAGGAGACCATAAAGTGCCTGAATGAAACAGCATGGAGGTGGCAGCAGCATGAGGAGACATATAATGGCCGAATGACATAGCCTGGAGGTGGTAGAAGCATGAGGAGACCATATAGTGGCTGAATAACCCAGCGTTGAGGTGGCGGCAGCATGAGGAGACCATATAGTGCCTGCATGAAATAGCGTGGAGGTGGCTGCAGCATTGGGAGACCATATAGTGGCTGAATGAAACAGCGTGGAGGTGGCGGCAGCATGAGGAGACCATATAGTGGCCAAATGACACAGCCTGGAGTTGGCGGCAGCATGAGGAGATCATATAGTGGCTGAATGACCCAGCGTTGAGGTGGCGGCAGCATGAGGAGACCATATAGTTCCTGAATGACACAGCGTGGAAGTGGTGGCGACATGAGGAGACCATATAGTGGCTGAATGACACGGTGTGGAGGTGGCGGCAGCATGAGGAGGCCATATAGTGCCTGAATGACACAGCGTGGAGGTGGCGGCAGCATGAGGAGACCATATAGTGGCTGAATGACACAGCCTGGAGTTGGTGGCAGCATGAGGAGATCATATAGTGTCTTAATGACCCAGCGTTGAGGTTTCGGCAGCATGAGGAGACCATATAGTTCCTTAATGACACAGCGTGGAAGTGGTGGCAGCATAAGGAGGCCATATAGTGGCTGAATGACACAGCGTGGAGGTGGCGGCAGCATGAGGAGACCATATAGAGGCTGAATGACACAGCCTGGAGTTGGCAGCAGCATGAAGAGACCATATAGTGGCTGAATAACACATCCTGGAGTTGGCGACAGCATGAGGAGATCATATAGTGGCTGAATGACCCAGCGTGGAGGTGGTGGCGGCAGCATGAAGAGACCATATAGTGCCTGACTGACACAGTGTGGAGGTGGCGGCAGCATGAGGAGACCATATAGTGGCCGAATGACACAGCCTGGAGTTGACAGCAGCATGAGGAGAACATATAGTGGCAGAATGACACGGCCTGGAGTTGGCGGAAGCATGAGGAGACCATATAGTGGCTGAATAACACAGCCTGGAGGTGGCATCAGCACAAGGAGAACATATGGTGGCAGAATGAGACAGCCTGGAGGTGGCAGCAGCAGCAGTAGGAGTCCTGAATGTGACTCGGTGACAGAGTGGTGCAGTGGGTGGCAATCCAGTACCCGGTGACATAGGTGGGTGAAAAAAGGAGAACTTGGCATCAGATGTGTGGCATCAGGAGGGTAGCAGGATCAGAATAGTAGCTGAGGCAGGTAGGCAGAAGAAAATGGTCTCTTTTGTAAAAGTGTTAGTGTGCACAAGTAAGTATTGAGGATATGCATTATGTAAAACTTAACTTTTAATAATATGCTTAGGATAAAAAATATGGACCCTAAATATTTTTTTAAAGCACACAAAAGGAAAGGTGTGCAAAAAAATCCTCGTGCCAACCACACCACCAAGTATTGATGTGATGGAAAGACCTCTAAAAGGTACAAGGGAACAACAGTAGGGGTAAAAACTCCCCCTGTAAGGCCCTACTCTCGAATTATTAATTCCCTTCTTGGCAAGTGTTACTTGCCCTAAAAAGGGCAGCCCCACACAGAAACCTCTCCCTATTTCCACCTACAAACACTGCAATTTCCTAGTGTTTTTAGGTGGAAATAGGGATTGGTTCCTATGTGGGGCTGCCCTTTTTAAGACGAGTAACACTTTCCTCGAAAAGGTGGAAAGGAACAAGGTATTGTCCATTGTAGCAGGTGGGGGTAAAAACTTCCCCTGTAAGGCCCTACTCTTGCCCTATAATTACTTTCTTTGCAAGTGTTACTCACCCTAAAAAGGACATCCCCACCCTGGGAAATGGCTTGTTTGTAGGGGGAAATAGAAAGAGGTTCCTGTGTGAGGCCACCCTTGTTAGAAGGGAACACTTGCCAAGAAGGGAATTAATAATGCGAGAGTAGAGCCTTACAGGGGAAGTTTTTACCCCCAATGGTTACAATGGACCATACATTGTTCCCTTCCACCTTTTAGAGGTCTTTGCATCACATCAATACTTGGTGATGTAGGTGGCACATGTTTTTTTTTTTGTTTTTTTTGCACACCTTTCCTTTTTTGATTTGTTTGGTTTCAAAAAATTTCTAAAAATTTGGGGTACATATATTTTATCCTAAGAATATTATTAAAAGTTAAGTTTTAAGAAATGTATATCCTCAATACTTACTTGTGGTCTGATGTGGAGGAATATGTGTAACTGGGGAGCAGCGCCTTAAATATGTTTTGCACTATGCATATTTGTGAAGTGTTGGTGTGGCACCATGGTCAATCTACTCTTATGCATCATTCATTGATGGGTGGAAATCCTGGCTGATCCATGCCTGATTCTTCTTCACAAAGGTCAGTCTCTCCACATTTTTCGTGGACAGACAAGTTCTCCTTGGGGTTACTATGGCCCCCGCCGCACTAAACACCCGCTCTGATGGCACACTACTAACTGGGCAGTACAGCTTTTCCAGGGCAAACTCTGCTAGGTGCAGCCACAAATCAAGTTTTTTGCAAATCAAGTCCATGGTATCTTCAAGGTGTGTTGGCATGGTCATGTCAAGGTATGCTATCACCTGCTGGTTCAGGTTCTGCTTCAGGTCTACCTGCTGCTGCTGATGAGTTGCTTCACTATGAGGGTAAAGAAAGCTATTCATCAGCGACTGTAGACTTAGGCTGCTGCTGATGGAGCTGGTACTGCTCCTGTCACCCCTCCCCTCCCCAGCAACCATGGCAGTGGAAGGTGAGCACAGAGGGCCCCCCGAGTCAGACCTGCAAGAGGATGGATGATGGCGCAGTTAAGCATCGGCCAACTGATTATATAGGATGTCTCTGTAGTAGGTGAGTTTTTCCTCCCTCTCAGTGGGTGTAAAAAAGGCCCCCATTTTGTGCCGGTAGCGAGGGTCCAATAAGGTGGAGCGGTTGAAGTCATCCCACTGCCCAATGGTGACAATTTGGCGGTCACTACCAGAGATGAGCGAATCGAAGCAGACGAACCCGAATTTGTTACGAAATTCAGGAAATATTCGCAATGAATGCGAATATCGCCGCAATTCTGTCGCACGAATCACTTCATTAAACTCCATTTTAAAGGGTTCCAGGCTCCCAGACACCTAAAATGGCGGATCCACATGTCAGTACATGGGGTAGGGGATGCTGGGAAGGCGGCAAGGGAAGGGAGGTAGGCGGGATGCAGGATTCAGCCTATCAGCATTCAGTTACCCCTGTGATGTCACAGCCCCATATAATCAGCAGCCATTTTGCAGCTGCTCATTTCATGCCATACACTGCAGAGAGAGGGGAATGGCTGCATGTCTCTGTGTGTTACACAGACATGCTGAATTGATCATACCGCAGCGTTCCACTTCCAACTCAGCATTGTGGACTGAGCAGTGCAGTGCTTGTTCTCACTGAAAAGGATTTTTATGCCAGCCATTAATCTCCCAGTCACTTTATTCAGCATTTTATCAGAGAGGGGTAGATAGCTTTTCGTTGCCTCATACATTTCAACAAGCTGCCTCAACTTCATCAACCTAAGCAGAGGAGGCATGAATGACTTTTCAGCGCAATTCTGTGTATTTTTTCCACAATAAATCATCTGCTGCTTATACTAGTCTGTAGACCAGTGATTCCCAACCGGGGTGCCGCGGCACACTGGTGCGCCGTTCGGCACTGCCCGTTTGCCGCAGGATTTTGCTGCCAAAATTATTATTATTTTATTTTTTTACATTTCCCTCCCCAGCGCAAAAGGGGGAAGGAAGTTTGTGTGCGCTGTGGATGCGCCTGAGGCTGTAACAGGACCTGCGATTATGTCACCCTTAGTGTGGAGCGGCATAGGCCATATTCGAATTCGCGATATTTCGAGAATATATGGACGAATATTCGTCATATATTCACTAAATTAGCATATTCCTAATATTCGCGTTTTATTTTCGCATATGCAAATTTTCACATATGCGGAAATTTGCACGCCAGTCTCACACAGTAGTATTAGAGCCTTCTTTACACCACACAAGCTGGAAGCAGAGAGGGATGATCACTGTGATGTGTACTGGGAAAAAAAACAAAAAAGGAATATTCGTAATTGCGAATATATAGTGCTATATTCTATTCGCGAATTTGAGAATATGCGACATTTGCAAATAAAATCCGCATTGCGAATATTCGCCAGCAACACTAGTCACTCAAATGGAGGAGTCATATGATCAGGGGCTGCTGTTCTAGGCCTCAGTGTACCCCTACGTCACCCAGCGTCCCTTAGCTTCCCCCTCCCCCCTGCGGCCCAGAGAGGGGAAGTATGCGGAAGCTGCATCGGGCCGGTGTAGTGACCCGTGCCCCAGTGTCCCTTTCCCCCCTGCGGCACAGTGAATGATTGCCCTGCCGGAGAGGGGAAGAAAAGGGAAGAAAAATGGGTTGCTTAAGGTACTGTACCATGTCCATCACCCCCCCCCTCACCCATGTCCATCCCCCCCCCCCCTCACCCATGTCCATCCCCCCCCCCCCACCCATGTCCATTCCCCCCCCCCCTCACCCATGTCCATCCCCCCCCCCTCACCCATGTCCATCCCCCCCCTCACACATGTCCATCCCCCCTCCCCTCACCCATGTCCATCCCCCCTCCCCTCACCCATGTCCATCCCCCCCCCTCACCCATGTCCATCCCCCCCACCATCCCCCAAGGTTGGGAAACACTGCTGTAGACGGTATAATAACCAGCAGTTCACTCCATTCTTAATACTCTTTGACAGAGTGCAATTTTGGGTTTAATACACTTTTTTTTTGTGGTGCTGCACTGTTGTGTACTGCTGCTGTTGTGCAAAAATATGTTTTTTCAGCAGACTGTAGTGCATTTTTCTGCCCTCATACGTGCATACCACATACCTACATCTAATTAGTGCACTTTTTTTGTACCTGTTAATCTAAGGGCCTACATACTGTGAAAGGACAGCCAAAAGTAATCATCGGCAGTTTTTCGGCGCATTGTAGCATATTTTTCTGCCCTCATAAGTACATACCGCGTATGTACATCTAAGTAGTGTACTATTGTGTACCTGTTAATCTGTCAAGGGCCTACATACTGTGAAAGAATAGCCAAAAGTACTCATCGGCTGGTGTTTTCCAACAATACAGAGTTTTTAGGAGCATTGTAGCGCATTTTTCTGCCCTCATCAGTGCATACTACATACCTACATCTAAGTAGTGTACTATTGTGTACCTGTTAATCTGACAAGGGCCTACATACTGTGAAAAGACAGCCAAAAGTAATCACCGACTGGTGTTTTACAAAAATACAGAGTTTTTTGGCGCATTGTAGCTCATTTTTCTGCCCTCATAAGTGCATACCGCATACGTGGATCTAAGTAGTGTTCTATTTTGTACCTCTTAATCTGTCAAGGGCCTGCATACTGTGAAAGTCCAGGCAAAAGTACTCATTGGCTGGTGTTGTACTCAGAAACTTTTTTAAGTGTACTGTAGAGCATTTTTCTGCCCTCATCAGTGCATACCACATAAGTACATCTAAGTAGTGCACTATTTTGTTCCTGTTAATATGTCAAGGGCCTAGATACTGTGAAAGGACAGCCAAAAGTGCACACCTGCTGCTGTTCTAGACAAATACTGTTTTAAGAATAGTGAAGCGTATTGTACTCCCCTCATGTACGCACTATGTCAAGCAGGGAAGTGCCAGGATGGGCATAGAGGAGTGGCAGAGGCCTAAATCCTTCAGACAGAGGTTGCAGCAGACTAGGGGTGAGTGGCAGCAGGAGTCACAGCGAGAGGCCTGAGCTCCTGTTATCAGCTAGCATTCGTGTCTCGACCAGCAACCCATCTGCTGTCGTCGATTGGTTAACACGGTCATCCATTTCATAACAAGTGACATCTAACACCCCCAGTCAACAGTCAGTGGGTTCCTCAGACACATCCCTCAGTTGGCATGGCCTGCTGGGAGCAGTCCCTGTCCTCCCATTGCCTCTGTCCTATGCTGTTCCCTCTTCTACAGAAGTATCTTATGCTGTGGGTTCAGCTCCACTATTCACTGAGGACAACCTAATAGAGGACAATCAGCAGCTACTGCCCAGCCAAGGAGTAGAGGAGACATGCGCGGCTTCCTCCGCTAGGTGGGTAAGTAGTGATGAGGAGAGTGACGTGGGAGGCGGTGTTGCCAGGGTTCAGGGTCCTGAAGCAGACACTGTTGAGGAACCTGAGGAGGACATCAGTGATGTACAGACACAACTCGATGATGATGAAGCCCGGAATAGGGGTTACTGGAGACGGCAGCAGTAGCAGTCAATTAGCGCGGACTGTTGGTGGGAAAATGAGCTTCTCGGCGGTGTGGCAGTTTTTCATCAAGCATCCGGAGGAGGAAGATATGTCGGCAGAAGGTGAAGTGTGGCCAGGGTCCCAATTTTGGCACCACAGCCCTGCGTCATCACATGCTTCGCTACCATAAAGCGGCCTGGGAGAACTGTGGCTCTGATGTAGTGGTCCAGCCTGCTGCAGCACCAGTGGCATGCCGCTCCCTGTTTCAGCCAGCCAAGGCTCCACCACCTTAGCCATAGGGAGCTGTGTGTCATACCCTCCTTCTGTTGCTCCAGATGCTCCTGCTTCTCCCACTTTTACTCAGCCATTCCGCCAACAATCCATCCGCGAAGCCATGTCCAAGAGACAACAGTATGCGCCCACTCATCCAATGGCGCAGAAGCTGAATGTGCTCCTGTCCTGTCTAAGTTGCTGGTGCTGCAGTCCCTCCCTTTTCAAGTGGTGGACTCTGCACCTTTCAGAGAACTGATGGCTTTTGCCGAGCCGAGGTGGAGAGTGCCAAGCCGTCATTTCTTTGCGAAGAAGGCAGTACCAGCCCTGCACAATTTTGTGGAAGAGAAGGTGGGCCAGTCCTTGAGCCGGTCGGTGTGTACCAAAGTGCCCGGCAGTGCCGACATCTGGAGCTGTAACTATGGTGAGGGACAATACATGTCCTTTACGGCTCACTGGGTGAATGTGGTTCCTGCACAGCCACAACCCCAACTTGGACAGGTCACACCGCTTCCTACTCCACACTGTCAGCCCGTTGGCCCTGTGACAGTGTGCGACTCTGCCGCCTCATCCTCCACAGTGTCCTCAGCCTCCACTGCATGGACAAGTCTCAGTGGCCCTTCAGCATACCATGTGTGCAGAGCACGGTGCTGTCACGCTGTTCTTCACATGGTTTGCCATGGTGAAAAGAGTCACACAGGGGAGGAACTGCTAAGAGTCATTTGTAAAGAAATCGGAGCATGGCTTACTCCACTAAATCTGGAAATAGGAACCATGGTGACTGACAACGGGAAGGACACTTGCGCCCTGCATGGCACACATTTTAAATCTGGTTGTCAAGCAGTTCTTGAAGTGTTCCCCCCATTTGCAAGACATCCTAAGAATGGGAAGGAAACTTTGCATGCACTTCAGCCACTCGTACACCGCAAAGCACACTCTCCTTCAGCATCAGAATGGTGTCCCCCAGTATAGTCTGATTTGTGATGTTGCCACACGTTGGAATTCCACCCTTCATATGTTGGACCGACTGTATGAACAGAGAAAAGCTATCACCGATTTCTTGATGATCCAAGTGGATACGGGTACTCTCATGTGTAACTTCAATGTGAACCAGTGGCAACTCATACGTGACACCTGCCGTTTCCTCAGGCCCTTTGAGGAAGCCACATTATACATAAGTCGCCAGGATTACGGGATGAATTACATCATTCTACTGCTTCATTTCCTACAACAAGTGTTGGAAACGATGGCTGTTTAGGGCAATGGAGACAACATGAGCCCTGTGGGGGCTAAACTGGAGGAGGAGGAGGAAGAGGGGCACAGTGGAGCACAGTTTTTAGGTTTCATGAGATGGGCGGTGTTTCTAGTCATCTGATAGGAGAGGAGGAGCATGATCAACTAGAGGAGCTAGAGGGTTATGAGGAAGGCGAGACAGAGGACCCAGAAACACGGTGGCAGTATACAGTGGAGATTAAGGCAGGGAGTCCCTCCGAGTCACTTGCACAAATGGCACGATGCATGCTCACCTGCTTGCGTAGTGACAGCCGAATTGTCACCAGCGGGATGACTTCTGGCTCTCCACCTTATTGGACCCTCGCTACCGGCACAAAATGGGGGAGCTTTTTTACACCCACTGAGAGGGAGGACAAACTGACCTACTACAGAGACATCCTATCTAGTCAGTTGGCCGATGCCTATCGGCGCCATCGTCCATCCACTAGCAGTTCTTACTCGGGGGGCCCTCTGCGCTCACCTGCCACTGCCATGGCTGCTGGGGAGGGGTGGGGTGGCAGGAGAAGTACCAGCTCCATCAGCAGCAGCCTGAGTCTACAGTCGCTGATGAGTACCTTTCTTCACCCGCATAGTGAAGCAACTCATCAGCAGCAGGAGACATGGAGCAGGACCTGAACCAGCAGGCCTTGACATGGCCATGCCAACATACATTGAAGATCCGCTGGATTTCTGGGCAGCTAAACTTGATTTATGGCCGCAACTAGCAGAGTTTGCCCTGGAAAAGCTGTCCTGTCTGCCCAGTAGTGTGGCATCAGAGCGGGTGTTTAGTGCGGTGGGGGCCATAGTCACCCCAAGGAGAACTTGTCTGTCCATGAAAAATGTGGAGAGACTGACCTTTGCGAAGATTAATCAGACATGGATCAGTGAGGATTTCCACCCACCAATGCCTGATGCATCAGAGTAGATTGACCATGGTGCTACACCAACACTTCACAAATATGGATAGTGCCAAACAGATTTAAGGCACTGCTCCCCAGTTACAAACATTCCAGCCACCTTCATCACCGGGTACTTGTATTGCCACCCACTGCACCACTCTGTCACCAGGTCACTTTCAGGACTCCAGATGCTGCTGCTGCCACCTCCAGGCTGTTTCATTCAGCCACTATTTTGTCTCCTTATGCTTCTGCCAACTCCAGGCTTTACCATTCAGCCACTATATGGTCTCCTTGTGCTTCGGCCAACTTCAGGCTGTACCATTCAGACACTATATGGGCTCCTTATGCTTTCCCCACCTCCAGGCTGTGTCATTCAGCCAATATATTGATTTCTGATGCTGCTGGCACTGTCTTGGATATTACAATTTTTTAAATGTTACCATTAGCAAACATACATGCTCATTTGAGATTTCAACATTGATCTTTTAATGTTAGGGGTTGTGAAACGCTCTTATGTACGCATCCTGCTGCCTGCTCCAGGCTGTGTGTTTCAGCAACTATAGCATGATAATAAAAATTTAGTTTTAGGGAGGGTCTCCTAAATTGCGGTCTTTGTGTCCGTGCTTTATTGGCCTGGATTTTGGCGAATTTCATTTAGAGAAGACATCACCTGTGAGTCACTTTATGTAACTATAATCTCTTATACTGTCTGCAGAGCTTGTTTGTACAGCTGGTACCTACCTCTGTATGGTCAGTAGGTGGGAATATTGGCAGATTTTTAGGGCAATTTCACAGAAAACAGAATAGGGTATATTAGATTATAGTGCAGTGCAGTGCAGTACAACATTGTGCAGCACTGTAGTCTGCTATAATCTAATAAGAAATATAGAAATCTATATATATATATATATAAAACTCAACGTGTGTGTGTGTGTGTGTGTATGTATGTATGTATGTATGTATGTATGTATGTGTGTATGTTCCAATAAAACTTTCAAACGGCTAAAGATATTAACATGAAACTTGGCACACATGTTACTTATATGTCAACAACAAACATAGGATAAGTAATTTAACCCTTACTCACCCCCATTTGCCAGGGGCGGGGCTTATGTTTAAAGTCCCATGCAAGTCAATGGGAAATATATGTTACCGCATAACTTCCAAACGGCTGGAAATATTTCGATAATACTTGGTCACATGTTACTTCTATGTCCACTTAAAATATAGGGTAGTTACTTTAACCCTTAATTACCCCCATTTGTGGGGTCGGGGTTATTTGTTTAAAGTCCCATGCAAATCAATGGGAAATGTATGTCTCCAATATAATTTCCGTACGGCTGGAGCTATTTCAATACCTGGTGCACATATTACGGGTCGGAATAGGAGGACAGGATAGGAGGACGGGATAGGAGGTCTGGATAGGAGGTTGGGATAGGAGGTCGAGATAGGAGGTTGAGATATGAGGACGGGAAAGGAGTAGTGTTGCTCGCGAATATTCGCAATTCGAATTTTATTCGCGAATATCGCATATTCGCGAATTGGCGAATATTCGCGAATATAGCGCTATATATTTTATTTTATTTTTTCTTCACAGTACACATCACAGTGTTCATCCCTCTCTGCTTCCAGCTTATGTGGTGTAAGAAGGCTCTAATACTACTGTGTGAGACTGGTGTGCAAATTTTCGCATCTGCGAAAATTTGCATATGCATATTTTCGCATATGCGAATTTTCGCTTATGTTAATTTTGTATATGCAAATTTTCGCGCATGTTAATTTTCGCACACATGAATATTCGCATATGCGAAAATAAAACGAGAATATTACGAATATGAGAATATTCGCGAATATTACGAATATTCGTCCATATATTCGCGAATATTCGCGAATTCGAATATGGCCTATGCCGCTCAACACTAGAAAGGAGGTCGGGATAGGAGGACGGGATAGGAGGTCAGGATAGGAGGTCGGAAAAGGAGCTCGAGATTGGAGGACAGGATAGGAGGTCGGGATAGGAAGTCGAGATAGGAGGACGGGATAGGAGGACGCGATAGAAGGACGGGATAGGAGGTCGAGATAGGAGGACAGGATAGGAGGACGGGATAGAAGGATGGGATAGGAGGACTAGATAGGAGGTCGGGATAGGAGGACGGGATAAGAGGACGGGATAGGAGGACAGGATAGTAAATCGGGATAGTAGCTCGAGATATGAGGATGGGATAGGAGGTCGGGATAGGAGGTCGACATAGGAGGATGGGATAGGAGGTCGAGATAGGAGGACGGGATAGGAGGACGGGATAGAAGGAAGGGATAGGAGGACGTGATAGGAGGTCGGGATAGGAGGACAGGATAGCAGATCGGAATAAGAGGTCGGGATAGGAGGTCGGGATAGGAGGACGGGATAGGAGGTTGAGATAGGAGGACGGGATAGGAGGTCAGGATAGGAGGTCAGGATAGGAGGTCGGGATAGGAGCTCGAGATTGGAGGACGGGATAGGTCGGGATAGGAAGTCGAGATAGGAGGACGGGATAGGAGGACGCGATAGAAGGACGGGATAGGAGGTCGAGATAGAAGGACAGGATAGGAGGATGGGATAGGAGGACGAGATAGGAGGTCGGGATAGGAGGACGGGATAAGAGGACGGGATAGGAGGACAGGATAGGAAATCGGGATAGGAGCTCGAGATATGAGGACGGGATAGGAGGTCGGGATAGGAGGTCGAGATAGGAGGATGGGATAGGAGGTCGAGATAGGAGGACGGAATAGGAGGACGAGATAGAAGGAAGGGATAGGAGGACGTGATAGGGGGTCGGGATAGGAGGACAGGATAGCAGATCGGAATAGGAGGTCGGGATAGGAGGTCGAGATAGGAGGACGGGATAGGAGGTCAGGATAGGAGGTGGGGATATGAGAATGAGATATGGGGTTGGGATATGACAACAATATATGAGGACGGCATATGAAGTCAAAAGCTTCTTACTTTGTTTATTTTTCTCCCCAAAAAGGATTAGGAAGGAAAAACCGGGCAACGCCGCGTACTCAGCTAGTACAAAATAAAATTAAATTGTTCCTGGTACAGACCTTTAGCCCAGGGCATAGGCCTTGAGCGGGGCCTCAAAATTACGTTTTTAAGGGGGTACTCCAGTGGAAAACTTTTTTTTCTTTTCTTTTATCAACTGGTGCCAGAAAGTTAAAAAATCTTAATCCTTCCAGTACTTATTAGCTGCTGAATACTACAGAGGAAATTATTTTCTTTTTGGGACACAGTGCTCTCTGCTGACATCATGACCACAGTGCTCTCTGCTGACATCTCTGTCCATTTTAGGAACTGTCCAGAGTAGGAGAAAATCCCCATAGCAAACATATGCTGCTCTGGAGAGTTCCTAAAATGGACAGAGATGTCCGCAGAGAGCACTGTGGTCATGATGTCAGCAGAGAGCTCTGTGTTCCAAAAAGAAAATAATTTCCTCTGTAGTATTTAGCAGATATTAAGTACTGGAAGTTTTAACATTTTTAATAGAAGTAATTTACAAATCTGTTTAACTTTCTGGCACCAGTTGATAAAAAAATTAAGTTTTCCACTGGAGTACCCCTTTAAGCTTTTCAATTTAAGCTTCTTTTACAGATGCTCAATAGGATTCATAGAAAACCACTTCAGAATAGTCCAATATTTTTCTCTTTGTTATTCTTGGGTGTTTATATTTATGTGTTTTGGGTCATTATCTTGTTGGAGGACCCATGACCTGCAAATAAGACCAAGCTTCCAGACACTGGGCAGCACATTTTACTCCAGAATACCTTTATAATCTTGAGATTTCACTGTACCCTGTACATATTCAAGACTCTGTGACGGAAGCACAGCAAAGCAGCTTTACAGTAGGTAGCGTTCCTTTTTTGTTTGCTTCATTTTTGTGTCTGCAAATATAGAGCAGATGTGACTTGCCAAAAAGCTTTGGTTTTGGTCTCATGTGTTCAAAGGAAAAGCCACAAAGCTTCTGGGAGAATATCCTTTAGACAGATGAGACAAAACTGGAGCTTTTAGCAAGTGACATCAGGTCTATGTTTGTGCACATGTAAAGAATGGCTATTCAATAACTTACATCACAAAGCCAGAGGCTTTACCTTAAAAAAAGCTTCTGACAGGTTTCCTTTAAGGGTTAATTTAAATCCAATGAGAGAGATTTATCAAAACCTGTGCAGGGGAAAATTTGACCAGTTGCCCATAGCAACCAATCAACTTGCTTCTTTCATAAAAAAAAAAAAAAAGTCTCTGGCAAATAAAAGCAATAATGCAATCTGATTGGTTGCTATGGGCAACTGGTCAACTTTTCCTCTCCACAGGGTTTGATACTTGAGCCTATAACCCTATTGCCTCCCCTCCTAGGTTGTTCATTGTAATCCAAGACCTGGCACCACGTTTGGGATATAGTGTCCCACAGATATAAAATGCTGGGAAATGGGCAAATGGGCATTTTTGCAGACTTGTGTTTGCCCGCATGGTCCTGCACATGTAAATTAGGACCTCATGGGCAGTTTAACAAGTATTACAGGTAAAAAGGCTTTTTTTTTTAACTTGTTTTATTGAAAAGTGAAGGGAAAAAAGTACAATAACATTATATCAGAATAATGCCCAAAAACAACATAATAATAGTATGTTAGACAAGTGTTACAAGCAAGCAAGGGTAAATGAAAAAATATCAGTCACATATAATAGAGGAAGCATTGTTTGTTATAAGCATTGGTATACATAAGAAGAAAGATTACTGCACAGTACAATAGCAATAAAAGACGCAAACAAGGCTGTATCAGCACTCAAGGCCCTTCTGTAGAGAGGATCACAGACTATATAAGGAGGCAGTGGAATATTGTGTTAGGGGTAAGGCGCACAATGAATTAGGACATTTTTTTATTTTATAAACAATTTGAGAGAAGAGTACAATTGTGTTACGAGAGCTTTCCATTTAGTTGGAGTTTGGGGGGGTGTCAGATCCATCCACCTGAGGGCAATTGTTATTTGTGCCAAGAAAGCACTTCCTGTAGGAAAATACGGGCATGGCCCCGCCATATCGCCTATTATAGGACACCAAATAAAGAAAAAGATCCTGATGAGACTTCTGCACTTGTCTACAGGTGTCTTGGCCCAGTCCTCAAAAGCCAACTGCTCCAGTTGTCTCAGGTACAGAGGTGCCATTGGTAGGGTCCAGGGGGGACCCGGTAAGTGGCTGGGCCCTACACTCGGGGCAACACCAGTGACTGTCACTTTAATGCCAGCCTTTATAGCCACACACATCATGTGCCAGCTGGGGCTGGCCGCTGCCACTTTAATGTAGTAGTGGCTGCCGGGAGGTAGCATAGCGAACGTCACTGACCTACAGGGCGGGTATGGAGAGTGGCACAATGAGTGGTGACAGTGAGAGCCTTCCTGGACCCTGGCAGCTGTCACCCTGGTCTGAAGGAGTAGCAGGGGGAATGCGCTGGTCGACCTGGCCTCAGAACAATAACTAGCGGTCAGCTTTTGTGCTCTACTGCAACTCCAATCCATAGTCAGATGAAACATTCTGCTATGGATCATAATAGTGGGTCCCATCCAACCCCATATCAGAGTAGCAGTGGAGCACAGAAGCCACAACATAAAACTATATAGGGACAAGGAGCACAGAGAGGGCCTATAACTATGGGGGCACAGAGGGGTCCTACAACTATGGGGACACTGAGAGGGGGCTTACAACTATGGGGGCACAGGAAGGGGGCCTACAACTATGGGGACACTGAGAGAGGGACTACAACTATGGGGGCACAGGGAGGGGGCCTACTACTATGGGGACACAGAGAGGGCACTATTATTGTGTAGGGCCATACACATGTGGAGTTTGTAAAGAAGTGGGCATTGCCTAACATGTGCCTAAAATACAATGATTATGTTGTTTTGGCCATTATTCTGATATAATGTTATTGCACTTTCTTTCTTCCCTTCACTTTTCAATAAAACAAATAAACAAACAAACAAAAAAACCTTTTCACATGTAATGTCACATTTGAAGTGTACTTGCTAAACTGCCCATGAGGTCCTACCTAATGTGCAGGACCATCCTGGCAAATAAGTCTGCAAAAAGTCCCCTTTGCCCATTTCCCAGCATTTTGCCCTTTGCCCATTTCCCAGCATCTGTGGGACACTCTACATCCCAAAAGTGGTGCCTGCTCTTAGACTATAATAAACAACCTAGGAGGGGAGGCAATAGGGTTGTAGACTTACAAAGGGATTGGCATGGTGACAGTATTAGTTAAAAATGAAAAATAATTTCTAAAAAAGGATGAAATGTAAGGGTATGCCCACATAAAGTGCCCACAGTATCTAGGACTATAGCAAGTTTGCACATATCGGAAGGAATGCTACATACTTTATGCAGCCTACTGGAAGTGAGATAGCAATAATGTATAATATAAACTGAATCAACCTATTATTTGCCACTGGGAAAACAGTAAGGTGGGAGGGCAGTATATCCGTATGACCATCATTTGTAAGCGATGGTATATGATGTGTTAACAGAGGGTTATATGAGAAACCTTGGCTTGAATGAAGTGAGTATAAAGGATGGACCCCAAGACTGTAGTACCCCAATGAGTAAACAATTTGATATTGGTGGTTTAGGTTGTGGGAATTAGCTATGTAGGGACATTAGTGTAAGTATCTATGAAAAGCCTCATGGTGTAGTGAAAAATCATTCCGTAGCTGCATGAAGGATTTCAAAATATCAGATAAACATGTATTTAATAGCGAAGCACTGGCTGTCCTGAGATCGTATAATGGCGCTCTTGGTGTTTCTTGTGGCTGTCTAGTTAGATAGCTTTGTCTGGTAGATAGGATGTGCAGTTTTTATCTGGCAGTGGCGGGGACCTTATTCATTACACCAGGGCATTGATTCTACAGAATCAGCTATCGGAGGATAAAATGGAGCAGCAAGTACCTGATAGGTATTTTGGGGTTTACTATCAGTCATAGCAAACAGTAATTCAATAAAGTAAGTGCTGCTCATCCAAAGAAAACAAATGATAAAGAGTAGCAGGATAAATCACCTAGACAGAGCCATAAAATCCCCAATAGAGCTGACCTTAATACATCACATCAGTAGAATACAAAAGCCCATGTCAGAGCCGGCCAAATAAACGAAACAACTGAACAGATCACTCATCACTTACTGCACTGTAAGGCTGGGGAGAAGGAGCCAGACAAAAGAACAGGCTGGGGAAAGTACAACGCCATACAAATAAACAGTGGAGACGTAGTCTAGTCTATGCATCCTTACCCACTTCTGTGGGGTCACTAAGCTGAAATAGTGAATCAAAATCCAGCCATTGCCAAACAGAAACTGCACATCCTTTCCAGTAAGGTGGACATACACAAGAAACAGCAGGGGGCACCAATATACGTTCACTATAGTGATTATTTTTAGTACATCAAGTTGTGGAGTGGCTTCAGTGGAGTGATAGAACTAGAACCAGCCTAGCTAAGTTTAAAGGGGTACTCCGGTGGAAAACTATTTTCTTCTGACCATATGGCTTCAGAAAGTTAAACAGATTTATAAATGACTTCTTTTAAAAAATCTTAATCTTTCTAGTACTTATCAGCTGCTGTATACTACAGAAGAAGTTGTATGGTTCTTTTCTGTCTGACCACAGTGCTCTCTGCTGACACCTCTGCCCATGTCAGGAACTGTTCGGAGCATAATGCACTGCTCAAAAAAATGTAAAGAGAACACTGAGATAGCACATCCGAGATCTGAATGAATGAACTAGTCCATACGATTAAAATGATACCCTACTTTTATAGGTTTGATTTTGTCGTACTTCTGAAAAAAATCATAACTACGTGCAGGAAAATGTATATATATATATATATATATATATATATATATATATATATATATATAGCGCCTACAGATCCTGTGTATATATATATATATATATATATATATATGTATATAAATATGTATATAAATATACCTTTTTTTATTTTTCTGTATATGGGGCAGTATGATGGCTAATTTTTTGCCCCGTGATCTGAAGTTTTTAGCGGTACCATTTATGTATTGATCGGACTTATTGATCGCTTTTTATTCATTTTTTCATGATATAAAAAGTGACCAAAAATACACTATTTTGGAATTTGGAATTTTTTTGCACGTACGCCATTGACCATGCGGTTTAATTAATTATATATTTTTATAATTCTGACCTTTCCGCACGCGGTGATACCACATATGTTTATTTTTATTTACACTTTTTTTTTTTTTATGGGAAGAGGGGGGGGGGGTATTCAAACTTTTATTAGGGGAGGGGTTAAATGATCTTTATTCACTATTTTTTTCACTTTTTTTTTTTTTGCAGTGTTATAGCTCCCATAGGGACTATAACACTGCACACACTGATCTTTTACATTGATCACTGGTTTCTCATAGGAATGACTGCTCATGCCTGGATCTCAGGCACTAAGCAGTCATTCGGCGATCGGACACAAGGAGGTAAGGTAGGAGACCCTCCTCGTGTCCCAGAGCTGTTCAGGATGTTGCGATTTCGCTGCGGACATCCCGAACAGCCCCCTAAGCTAACCAGCAGTGATTTACTTTCACTTTAGACGCGGCGTTCAACTTTGAACACCGCATCTAAAGGGTTAATAGCGTGCTGCACCGCGATCAGTGCTGCGTGCTATTAGCCACGGGTCCCGGCCGTTGTTATGACGTGGGGCCACGCCGTGGACCCGCCTTATAGTAAGGGAAAGGACTCAGGACGTAAAGGTATTGTCACGATGCCGGCTGGCAGGTAGTGGATCCTCTGTGCCAGAGAGGGATTGGCGTGGACCGTGCTAGTTGACCGGTTCTAAGCCACTACTGGTTTTCACCAGAGCCCGCCGCAAAGCGGGATGGTCTTGCTGCGGCGGTAGTGACCAGGTCGTATCCACTAGCAACGGCTCACCTCTCTGGCTGCTGAAGATAGGCGCGGTATAAGGGAGTAGGCAGAAGCAAGGTCGGACGTAGCAGAAGGTCGGGGCAGGCAGCAAGGATCGTAGTCAGGGGCAACGGCAGAAGGTCTGGAAACACAGGCAAGGAACACACAAGGAACGCTTTCACTGGCACTAAGGCAACAAGATCCGGCAAGGGAGTGCAGGGGAAGTGAGGTGATATAGGGAAGTGCACAGGTGAACACACTAATTGGAACCACTGCGCCAATCAGCGGCGCAGTGGCCCTTTAAATCGCAGAGACCCGGCGCGCGCGCGCCCTAGGGAGCGGGGCCGCGCGCGCCGGGACAGAACAGACGGAGAGCGAGTCAGGTAGGGGAGCCAGGGTGCGCATCGCGAGCGGGCGCTACCCGCATCGCGAATCGCATCCCGGCTGGCAGCGGAATCGCAGCGCCCCGGGTCAGAGGACGTGACCGGAGCGCTGCAGCGGGGAGAGTGAAGCGAGCGCTCCGGGGAGGAGCGGGGACCCGGAGCGCTCGGCGTAACAGTACCCCCCCCTTGGGTCTCCCCCTCTTCTTAGAGCCTGAGAACCTGAGGAGCAGACTTTTGTCCAGGATGTTGTCCTCAGGTTCCCAGGATCTCTCTTCAGGACCACAACCCTCCCAGTCCACTAAAAAAAAATTTTTTCCTCTGACCTTTTTGGCAGCTAAAATTTCTTTGACCGAGAAGATGTCCGAGGAGCCGGAAACAGGAGTGGGAGGAACAGATTTGGGAGAAAAACGGTTGAGGATGAGTGGTTTGAGAAGAGAGACGTGAAAGGCATTAGGGATACGAAGAGAAGGAGGAAGAAGAAGTTTATAAGAGACAGGATTAATTTGACACAAAATTTTGAAAGGACCAAGGTAGCGTGGTCCCAACTTGTAGCTAGGGACACGGAAGCGGACATATTTAGCGGAGAGCCATACCTTGTCTCCAGGGGAAAAAACGGGAGGAGCTCTTCTTTTCTTATCCGCGAACTTCTTCATGCGTGATGAAGCCTGTAAGAGAGAATTTTGGGTCTCTCTCCATATGATGGAAAGGTCACGAGAAATTTCATCCACAGCGGGCAGACCAGAGGGCAAGGGAGTAGGGAGGGGGGGAAGAGGGTGACGGCCGTACACCACGAAAAATGGGGATTTGGAGGAAGACTCAGAGACCCTGAAGTTATACGAGAATTCGGCCCATGGGAGGAGATCTGCCCAGTCATCCTGGCGGGAGGAAACAAAATGTCGCAAATAATCACCCAAGATCTGGTTAATTCTTTCTACTTGTCCATTGGACTGGGGATGATATGCAGAAGAAAAATTTAATTTAATCTTGAGTTGTTTACAGAGAGCCCTCCAGAATTTAGACACGAATTGGACGCCTCTATCCGAGACAATCTGTGTAGGCAACCCGTGAAGACGAAAAATGTGTACAAAAAATTGTTTAGCCAACTGAGGCGCAGAAGGAAGACCAGGAAGAGGGATGAAATGTGCCATTTTGGAGAATCGATCAACGACCACCCAAATAACAGTGTTGCCACGGGAAGGGGGTAAATCAGTAATGAAATCCATACCAATCAGAGACCAAGGCTGTTCGGGGACAGGCAGAGGATGAAGAAAACCAGCGGGCTTCTGGCGAGGAGTCTTATCCCGGGCACAGATAGTGCAGGCTCGCACAAAGTCCACAACATCCGTCTCCAGAGTCGGCCACCAATAGAAGCGGGAGATGAGTTGCACAGATTTCTTGATACCCGCATGACCTGCGAGATGGGAGGAGTGACCCCATTTGAGGATTCCGAGGCGTTGGCGAGGAGAAACAAAGGTCTTTCCTGGAGGAGTCTGCCTGATGGAGGCAGGAGAAGTGGAGATCAGGCAGTCAGGTGGAATGATGTGTTGCGGAGAGAGTTCAACTTCTGAGGCATCCGAGGAACGAGAGAGAGCATCGGCCCTAATGTTCTTATCGGCAGGACGAAAGTGAATCTCAAAATTAAATCGGGCAAAGAACAGAGACCACCGAGCCTGGCGAGGATTCAGCCGTTGGGCAGACTGGAGGTAGGAGAGGTTCTTGTGGTCGGTGTAGATAATCACAGGAGAACTTGATCCCTCCAGCAGATGCCTCCATTCCTCAAGTGCTAATTTAATGGCTAGAAGCTCTCGATCCCCGATGGAGTAGTTCCTCTCCGCTGGAGAGAAGGTCCTAGAGAAAAAACCACAAGTGACAGCATGCCCGGAAGAATTTTTTTGTAGAAGAACAGCTCCAGCTCCCACTGAGGAGGCATCAACCTCCAATAGGAAGGGTTTGGAAGGGTCAGGTCTGGAGAGGACGGGAGCCGAAGAAAAGGCAGACTTGAGTCGTTTAAAGGCGTCTTCTGCTTGAGGAGGCCAGGACTTGGGATCAGCATTTTTTTTGGTTAAAGCCACGATAGGAGCCACAATGGTAGAAAAATGTGGAATAAATTGCCTGTAATAATTGGCGAACCCCAAAAAGCGTTGGATAGCACGGAGTCCGGAGGGGCGTGGCCAATCTAAGACGGCAGAGAGTTTGTCTGGATCCATCTGTAGTCCCTGGCCAGAGACCAAATATCCTAGAAAAGGAAGAGATTGGCATTCAAACAGACATTTCTCAATTTTGGCATAGAGTTGGTTGTCACGAAGTCTCTGAAGAACCATACGGACATGCTGGCGGTGTTCTTCTAGATTGGCAGAAAAAATTAGGATATCGTCCAGATATACAACAACACAGGAGTATAACAGATCACGAAAAATTTCATTGACAAAGTCTTGGAAGACGGCAGGGGCGTTGCACAGGCCAAAGGGCATGACCAGATACTCAAAGTGTCCATCTCTGGTGTTAAATGCCGTTTTCCACTCGTCCCCCTCTCTGATGCGGATGAGGTTATAGGCGCCTCTTAAGTCCAATTTAGTAAAGATGTGGGCACCTTGGAGGCGATCAAAGAGTTCAGAGATGAGGGGTAAAGGGTAGCGGTTCTTAACCGTGATTTTATTAAGACCGCGGTAGTCAATGCAAGGACGTAGGGTGCCATCTTTTTTGGACACAAAGAAAAATCCGGCTCCGGCAGGAGAGGAGGATTTACGGATAAAGCCCTTTTTTAGATTCTCCTGGACGTATTCGGACATGGCAAGAGTCTCTGGGGCAGAGAGAGGATAAATTCTGCCCCGGGGTGGAGTAGTACCCGGGAGGAGGTCGATAGGGCAATCATAAGGCCTGTGAGGAGGTAGAGTCTCAGCTTGTTTTTTGCAGAAAACATCCGCGAAGTCCATATAGGCCTTAGGGAGACCGGTTACTGGAGGAACCACAGAGTTACGGCAAGGGTTACTGGGAACCGGTTTTAGACAGTTCTTGGAACAAGAGGACCCCCAACTCTTGATCTCCCCAGTGGACCAATCCAGGGTTGGGGAATGAAGTTGAAGCCAGGGAAGTCCAAGGAGAATTTCCGAGGTGCAATTGGGGAGGACCAAAAGTTCAATCCTCTCATGATGAGATCCGATGCTCATAAGAAGGGGCTCCGTGCGGAAACGTATGGTACAGTCCAATCTTTCATTATTTACACAATTGATGTAGAGGGGTCTGGCGAGACTGGTCACCGGGATGTTGAACCTGTTGACGAGAGAGGCCAAAATAAAATTTCCTGCAGATCCGGAGTCCAAGAAGGCCACAGCAGGGAAGGAGAAGGCAGAGGCAGACATCCGCACAGGCACAGTAAGACGTGGAGAAGCAGAGTAGACATCAAGGACTGTCTCACCTTTGTGCGGAGTCAGCGTACGTCTTTCCAGGCGGGGAGGACGGATAGGACAATCCCTCAGGAAGTGTTCGGTACTAGCACAGTACAGGCAGAGGTTCTCCATACGGCGTCGTGTCCTCTCTTGAGGTGTCAGGCGAGACCGGTCGACCTGCATAGCCTCCACGGCGGAAGGCACAGGAACAGATTGCAGGGGACCAGAGGAGAGAGGAGCCGAGGAGGAGAAACGCCTCGTGCGAACAGAGTCCATATCTTGGCGGAGTTCCTGACGCCTTTCGGAAAAACGCATGTCAATGCGAGTGGCTAGGTGAATAAGTTCATGTAGATTAGCAGGAATTTCTCGTGCGGCCAGAACATCTTTAATGTTGCTGGATAGGCCTTTTTTGAAGGTCGCGCAGAGGGCCTCGTTATTCCAGGACAATTCTGAAGCAAGAGTACGGAATTGTACGGCATACTCGCCAACGGAAGAATTACCCTGGACCAGGTTCAACAGGGCAGTCTCAGCAGAAGAGGCTCGGGCAGGTTCCTCAAAGACACTTCGGATTTCCGAGAAGAAGGAGTGTACAGAGGCAGTGACGGGGTCATTGCGGTCCCAGAGCGGTGTGGCCCATGACAGGGCTTTTCCGGACAGAAGGCTGACTACGAAAGCCACCTTAGACCTTTCAGTGGGAAACAGGTCCGACATCATCTCCAGATGCAGGGAACATTGGGAAAGAAAGCCACGGCAAAACTTAGAGTCCCCATCAAATTTATCCGGCAAGGATAGGCGTAGCCCAGGAGCGGCCACTCGCTGCGGAGGAGGTGCAGGAGCTGGCGGCGGAGATGACTGCTGAAGCTGTGGTAGTAACTGTTGTAGCATAACGGTCAGTTGAGACAGCTGTTGGCCTTGTTGCGCTATCTGTTGTGACTGCTGGGCGACCACCGTGGTGAGGTCAGCGACAACTGGCAGAGGAACTTCAGCGGGATCCATGGCCGGATCTACTGTCACGATGCCGGCTGGCAGGTAGTGGATCCTCTGTGCCAGAGAGGGATTGGCGTGGACCGTGCTAGTGGACCGGTTCTAAGCCACTACTGGTTTTCACCAGAGCCCGCCGCAAAGCGGGATGGTCTTGCTGCGGCGGTAGTGACCAGGTCGTATCCACTAGCAACGGCTCACCTCTCTGGCTGCTGAAGATAGGCGCGGTATAAGGGAGTAGGCAGAAGCAAGGTCGGACGTAGCAGAAGGTCGGGGCAGGCAGCAAGGATCGTAGTCAGGGGCAACGGCAGAAGGTCTGGAAACACAGGCAAGGAACACACAAGGAACGCTTTCACTGGCACTAAGGCAACAAGATCCGGCAAGGGAGTGCAGGGGAAGTGAGGTGATATAGGGAAGTGCACAGGTGAACACACTAATTGGAACCACTGCGCCAATCAGCGGCGCAGTGGCCCTTTAAATCGCAGAGACCCGGCGCGCGCGCGCCCTAGGGAGCGGGGCCGCGCGCGCCGGGACAGAACAGACGGAGAGCGAGTCAGGTAGGGGAGCCGGGGTGCGCATCGCGAGCGGGCGCTACCCGCATCGCGAATCGCATCCCGGCTGGCAGCGGAATCGCAGCGCCCCGGGTCAGAGGACGTGACCGGAGCGCTGCAGCGGGGAGAGTGAAGCGAGCGCTCCGGGGAGGAGCGGGGACCCGGAGCGCTCGGCGTAACAGGTATCAAAAGAGGCATGGACTCAAGGGACAGGGACATAATACTCCCCCTTTATAAAGCATTGGTACGGCCTCACCTGGAATATGCTGTTCAGTTTTGGGCACCTGTCCATAAAAGGGACACTGCGGAGTTGGAAAGGGTGCAGAGACGCGCGACTAAACTAATATGGGGCATGGATCATCTTAGCTATGAGGAGCGATTAAAGGAGTTACAATTGTTTAGTCTTGAGAAGAGACGTTTAAGGGGGGATATGATAAACGTATATAAGTATATTAATGGCCCATACAAAAAATATGGAGAAAAACTGTTCCAGGTTAAACCCCCCCAAAGGACGAGGGGGCACTCCCTCCGTCTGGAGAAGAAAAAGTTTAGTCTCAAGGGGCGACACGCCTTCTTTACCGTGAGGACTGTGAATTTATGGAACGGTCTAACTCAGGAACTGGTCACAGCAGGAACAATTAACAGCTTTAAAACAGGATTAGATACATTCCTGGAACAAAATAACATTAATGCTTATGAAGAAATATAAAATCCCATCCCTTCCCCAATATCGCGCCACACCCCTACCCCTTAATTCCTTGGTTGAACTTGATGAACATATGTCTTTTTTCGACCGTACTAACTATGTAACTATGTAACTATGTACATCCTTGGTCCTTAACAGGTTAAAACAAGTCAAAATGAGGCTCAGTAGTGCGTGTGACCTGCCTACAACGCCTGGGCATGCTCCTGATGAGGTGGCGGATGGTCTCCTGAGGGATGTCCTCCCAGACCTGGACTAAAGTAAGTCCACCAGTGCTGGCAACAGAGATAATACAGCACCTTGCACATCAATTACTTCACATTGTAAGCACAGAACAATTAATACATAATGGGAGGATTTCATCATTAGTGCAGATTTTTGAACACTGGAAAACCTGCTACACAAGTGTATGGTTCTCCCAGATGCTGCGCAAAATGTATTATGTAGCGCACATTACTTCATAAATTTTCGGCAATGACAGAAAGCACCTGCATAGTACAAAAAAGAGTGAAAAGCTCACACACATTCCTACGCAAGCTGGTCATTGGTATAAATTTGCACAAAAAAATTTGTGAAATTTTTTTTCCCGCTCAAGTAATACAAGCAGCGCACCAACCTGTACATCTGCTCACTACGCTACCCTGGAAGTGCACAACAAGAAAAATTACGAAGACAACGTGAAATAGCACAAAATTAGATGATAAGTACAATGTGCAAAATGAAAACACACTGGCCCACATTTATCGATCTGTCTGAGCCAAAATCTCAGCATCCACAATATTCAAACATCCAATCACAGCTCAGCTTTCACATCTCAATAAGCTGTGATTAGTTTTGTCTTTGTCTCAGGCAGATTGATAAATGCATGCAGCCTTTGGCTGTATGGAAAGAATGGGGGTTGTAGTCTAACAACAGCTGGAGGCTCCCTGTTTGGGAACACACTGCTTTATGGGCTAAATGTACTAACCCTTTTTTCATGTTTTTCTTTTCTTCTTGTTTCTGATCTGTGTATGCAGAGGATTCCTTCGAATTCGTTGGACCACGTTGATGACCAGCATGTTTTTCTTGGTATTTAAATAAAATGGTTAATGAAGTCTTGTGGGGGAGTGTTTTTTAAAATACATTTTTATGTAATAAAAAGTTTTTTTAAATAGATTTTACAGGTTTAGTAGTGGAAAACGTCTCATAGACATGATCTATTACTAAGCCAGGGCTTAGCATTTGCCCCAAAAACCGCTAGCGCTAACTCTGAATTATTACCCAGGTACCCACCGCCACAGGCATGAGCTGTGCTCGCAGCTGTCTAGCTACGGGCACAGCTCAGACTTTTCATTGCCAGGTTCAGCCGAAGTTCAGATGGAATCCTGGTTCGGGGGTAAAACTCAACGTGTGTGTGTATGTATGTTCCACAAAAACTTCCAAACGGCTAAAGATATTAACATGAAACTTGGCACACATGTTACTTATATGTCAACAACAAACAAAGGAAAGGTGATTTAACCCTTACTTACCCCCATTTGCCAGGGGGAGTTTATGTTTAAAGTCCTATACAAGTCTATGGGAAATACATGTTACTGCATAACTTCCAAACGGCTGGAGATATTTTGATAATACTTGGTCACGTTACTTATATGTCCACTTTATGTTTAAAGTCCCATGCAAATCAATGGGAAATGTATGTTCTCACATAACTTCTGTACGGCTGGTGATATTTCAATACCTGGTACACATATTACAGGTTGGGATATGAGGACGGGATGGGAGGTCGAGATAGGAGGTCAAGCTAGGAGAACGGGATGGTCGGGATAGGAGGACGGGATATGAGGTGGAGATAGGAGGATGGGATAGCAGCAAGACCATCCCGCTTTGCGGCGGGCTCTGGTGAAAACCAGTAGCATCCCTAGAACCGGTCCACCGACACGGTCCACGCCAATCCCTCGCTGACACAGAGGATCCACATCCAGCTAGCCGAATCCTAACAGTAGATCCGGCCATGGATCCCGCTGAGGTGCCGCTGCCAAGTCTCGCTGACCTACCCACGGTGGTCGCCCAGCAATCGCAGAAAATTGCCCAACAAGGACAGCAGCTGTCGCAGTTGACCGCCACGTTACAGCAACTTCTGCCACTGCTACAGCAGCAACCATCTCCTCCGCCAGCTCCTGCACCTCCTCCGCAGCGAGTGGCCGCTCCTAGCCTCCGCTTGTCCCTGCCGGACAAATTTGATGGGGACTCCCGACTCTGCCGTGGCTTCTTGTCTCAATGTTCCCTACATATGGAGATGTTGTCGGACCAATTTCCTACAGAACGGTCTAAGGTGGCGTTCGTAGTGAGTCTTCTGTCTGGAAAGGCTTTGTCTTGGGCCACACCGCTCTGGGACCGCAGTGATCCTGCCACAGCCACTGTCCAGTCCTTCTTCGCTGAAGTCCGTAGTGTCTTCGAGGAACCAGCCCGAGCTTCTTCTGCCGAGACTGCCCTGCTGAACCTGGTCCAGAGTAATTCTTCAGTAGGCGAGTACGCCATCCAATTTCGTACTCTCGCTTACGAATTATCTTGGAATAACAAGGCTCTCTGCGCGACCTTTAAAAAAGGCCTATCCAGTAACATCAAGGATGTGCTGGCCGCACGAGAGATTCCTGCCAACCTGCAAGAACTTATCCATTTGGCCACCCGCATTGACATGGGTTTTTCTGAGAGACACCAGGAGCACGGCCAGGAAAAAGACCTTGATCTCTGGGAACCTCTCTCATAGTATCCTTTGCAATCTACCCCTGTGCCTCCCGCCGAGGAGGCTATGCAAGTGGATCGGTCTCGCCTGACCCATGAAGAGAGGACTCGCCGTAGGGATAACAATTTATGTCTGTACTGCGCTAGTACCGAACACTTCTTGGTGGATTGCCCTCCACATCTGGGAAACGCACGCACCCAGCTCACGTGGGTGTGGCATCTCTTGGTACGAAGTCTGCTTCTCCATGTCTCACTGTGCCCGTGCGGATTTCTCCTTCTGCCAACTCCTCCTTCTCAGCCGCGGCCTTCTTGGACTCTGGTTCTTCTGGAAATTTTATTCTGGCCTCTTTGGTGAATAAGTTCTGCATCCCGGTGACCCGTCTCGTCAAGCCGCTCTACATTTCCTCGGTCAACGGAGTGAAATTGGACTGCACTGTGCGTTACCGCACAGAACCCCTGCTCGTGAGTATTGGACGGCATCACGAAAAAATTTAACTTTTTGTTTTGCCCAACTGCACCTCTGAAGTCCTCCTTGGTCTGCCATGGCTCCAACACCACTCTCCTACCCTTGACTGGACCACCGGGGAGATCAAGAGCTGGGGTGCTTCTTGCCATAAAAGGCCTCACGTCTGCTCCCAGTCCCGTAAGTCAAACCTCAGTGTCTCCTCCTTTACCTGGTCTCCCCAAGGCCTATCAGGACTATGCTGTGTCTCCTCCTCATAGCCCCCGTCCTGGTAACACTTTGCCCCGTGCCCAGCTTCACCCTATTCCCCCCTCCCTACTCCCACGCCTTCTGGTTTGCCCGCTGTTGATGAGGTTTCCCGGGACTTCTCCACCATCTGGAAAGAGACTCAAAAATCCCACATACAGGCCTCATCCCGGATGAAGAAACATCCCGACAAAAAGAGGGGGAGACCTAAGAGGGGGGGGGTACTGTTACGCCGATCGCTCCGGGTCCCTGCTCCTCCCCGGAGCGCTCGCGGCGTTCCACTCTCTGCAGCGCCCCGGTCAGACCCGCTGACCGGGAGCGCTGCACTGACATTGCCGGCGGGGATGCGATTCGCATAGCGGGACGCGCCCGCTTGCGAATCGCATCCCAAGTCACTCACCTGTCCCGGTCCCCGGCTGTCACGTCCTGGCGCGTGCGGCTCCGCTCCTTAGGGCGCCCGCGCGCCAGCTCTCTAAGATTTAAAGGGCCAGTGCACCAGTGATTGGTGCCTGGCCCAATCAGCCTAATTAGCTTCCACCTGATCCCTGTCCATATTACCTCACTTCCTTGCCGGATCTTGTTGCCTTGTGCCAGTGAAAGCGTTTAGTGTTGTCCAAAGCCTGTGTTCCAGATCTCCTGCTATCCTCCTTGACTACAAACCTTGCCGCCTGCCCCCAACCTTCTGCTACGTCTGACCTTGCCTCTGCCTAGTCCTTCTGTCCCACGCCTTCTCAGCAGTCAGCGAGGTTGAGCCGTTGCCGGTGGATACGACCTGGTTGCTTCCGCCGCAGCAAGACCATCCCGCTTTGCGGCGGGCTCTGGTGAAAACCAGTAGCATCCCTAGAACGGGTCCACCGACACGGTCCACGCCAATCCCTCGCTGACACAGAGGATCCACATCCAGCTAGCCGAATTCTAACAGGAGGTCGGGATAGGAGGTCGAGATAGGAGGACGGGATAGGAGGTTGAGATAGGAGGTCGAGATAGGAGATCGGGATTGGAGGTGGGGATAGGAGGACGGGATAGGGGGTTGAGATAGGAGGATGGGATAGAAGGACGGGATAGGAGGTGGGGATAGGAGGTCGAGATAGGAGGACGGGATAGGAGGTCGAGATAGGAGGACGGGATAGAAGGACAGGATAGGAGGTCGGGATAGGAGGATGGGATAGGAGGACGGGGATAGGAGATTGAGATAGGAGGTCGGGATAGGAGGACGGGATAGGGGGTTGAGATAGGAGGACGGGATAGGGGGTTGAGATAGGAGGATGGGATAGGAGGTCGGGATAGGAGGTCGAGATAGGAGGACAGGATAGGAGGTCGATATAGGAGGATGGGATAGGAGGATGGGATAGGAGGTTGAGATAGGAGGTTGGGATAGGAGGTCGAGATAGGAGGTCGAGATAGGAGGACGGGATGGGGGGACTGGATAGGAGATCCGGATAGGAGGACGGGATATGAGGACGGGATATGGGGTTGGGATATGACAACAATATATGGGGATGGGATTTGATGTCAAAAGCTTCCTCCTTTGTTGATTTTCTTCCCCAACAAGGATGAGGAAGGAAAAACCGGGCAACGCCGGGTACTCAGCTAGTTTAATTATAAAAACCTAAACAATATAATTGATATCCCCTTGTAGTGTTTACATTTGGCCAGAGGCTTGGAACAACCATGGATACCATGCTGAATTTCATCCATGCAGGATAAATAGTCAATGGAATTAAATATTTTACATTTTATCATCAATAGTCAAGACTAGTGATGAGCTGCAGGGGCCATATTCGAATTTGCGATATTTCGCGTATATATGGATGAATATTCATCCTATGTTCGTGAAATTTACATATTCACTATGTTTCTTCTCTTTTTTTTCCATGCGAAAATTCGTAATGAAATTCGCATAGTATATCTTTTGTCTAAAAGAAGGCAGTGTCCAGTCTGGAACTGCTGATTTTCGCATAAATATTTTCATAAATTTGCATAAAAAAACTAATATTCATCATTACAAATACATATCACTATATTCTAAATATTCATGAAATCACTAAGTGCCGATATTCACAGTAAAAATTAGCATTTCGAATATTTGCGCTAAACACTAGTCAAGACCAAAACAATATAGAATTGGGATTGGGCATACAGTATTTTATGTCAATATTTACTTACTCAAATCCTAAAGAAACACCTGTGTTGTATTCCCAGCAGTATTTTCAACAGATTATGAGTCAGACGTATAAAGTGTTGATATAATTAGGTTTATGTAATTAATTCAGGAGAAATGCTAAAAATAATTACAATATGTGTGAAATCCCTGATTTCAGAATCTGAAGGAGATAAACATAAATGAAAATAGTATGTGAAGTTTACAAAAAAAATTTCTTTTTTTAAATTATTTATTTAATGCTAGTTGTAAAAATGATGGTATTAGGCCCGTGACTGAGGGGGAATCATTATTGTGCACGTATTTTGTGTGTTTTGTTTGTGTATGGTATTGTGGGATTTATTGTGACCAGTATTTTCATCCAGGAGGATACAAAATACCTCTTTGATCAAGGGCCATGTCAACTCCAGACTTGAAGGGTTACTCCACTGCTTGGCAATTGGGGGATAAATGTCTGATAGCGGGGTCCCTGCCGTTGGGACCCCCCGCAATCTCGATGCAGCACCTGACATCACAAACACTGTCGCCAGAACCCAACATTCATTCAGAATGCCGGGTGCTGTGCGGAGATCAGACATCTTATCCCCTATCCTTTGGTAATTACATGAAGGATTTCCTGTGTTTAGTTTTTGCTTCTTATTATCTTTTTTGTAACCAGTATGTAATTTGTTTCTGTATTTTTTTTACACAGCACTGTGAAAGCTTTTTTTTTTTTTTCAGATTAAATGTTTATTAAATCAGCTCTGGTCTTTGTTCTCTAATATGAGCTCACTCTTTTTTTTTTTGTTCATAGTAGGGGAAAAAAACGTAGCACCACTGTATTTTAAAACAAATTTCTTTATTCTAAACAAGGAATAGACATATATGTGGAATAGTAAAAAGACAGATGCTTCTTTTGAGGAAAGCAAAGTTAAAACATGTTTACAAAAGGGGTTTATTTAGTGAAATGCTGGGACTAGTAACTGGTAACTATTGGTCTGGTGGATTTATTTGATTCACTCTCTGCAAATGTAACAACCTTGTTTCCATGGGGTAAATGGGTTCCTGCTTATTCTGGTTGTAAATGGTGTACATTATAATGTTACACAAATATGGCAGGAAAAAAACAACTATGTTTCTAACAGGTAACAAGCCTGTTTAACCTGTTTGTCAATCAAATGACCAAGAGAGATATTATCCCCTATAATTTACCAGTGAAAGCTTCTCTTGAAGGCAGGGCCATCTTTAATTTTGATTGGACCCTGGGCAAGCAATTTTTTGCCCCCCCCCCCCCCCACAGCAGTGTTCCCCCACATTAGGTAGATAGCATAGGTCCCTCACATTAGGTATGCAGCAGTGTTCCCCCACATTAGGTAGGTAGCATAGTTTCCCCACATTAGGTAGACAGCATAGTCCTCCCACATTAGGTAGACAGCATAGTCCTCCCACATTAGGTAGACAGCATAGTTCCCTCACATTAGGTAGGCAGCATAGTTTCCCCACATTAGGTAGACCGCACAGTACCCCCACATTAGGTAGACAGCATAGTTTCCCCATATTAGGTAGACAGCATAGTACTCCCACTTTAGGTAGACAGCATTGTTTCCCCACATTCGGTAGACAGCGTAGTTTCCCCACATAAGGTTAGACAGCACACTACCCCCCCCCCACCTGACCGACCAACACACACTAACAGACATACACTTACAGACACACTCACCTGGCCGTCAGTGGTTTCTTCTTTCCTGCGGCGGCCGGGACTGACGTGTGACGTCGGTGAAGTCACTTGCTCAACATCCCCTGTCAGTCCTGGTGCAGGCTCACTGTTTTAAAGGCCTCAGCACCGCTTTAGAACAGGGAGTCGTAGTGGCCCCAGTGGCGTTGTTAGTGTTGGTGTCACCCGGTGGGGTAGAAAATGGTGTCAAGATCTTTGCTTGCAGTTCTTCAAGCAGGGCCGTCTTTAATGCGGGGCAAAAGGGGCAGCTGCCCTGAGCCCTGTCATTCCTGGGGGCCTAAGACAGCTAGCCCTTTAGTCCTGGGGGAGGGGTCTGGTGAGCTGAAAGATGATCCGGGGTGCTAAGATGATCAGGGGTCCGGAGGGGGGGGGCTGCAGGAGGATTCCAGGAGGATGGATGGTGCTGCCAAATGATGATCCAGTAAGTATATAAAAAAAGTTACATGTTTTACCTTTTAATAAAACAATGTTTACTCAAATGGGCACTGGCAGATCCAAAAACTTTTAATATGTGTTGTTGCTGATGAAAATTATAGACCTTTTGTAAAATGGCTCCTTAAAGGGGTACTCCACCGGAAAACATTATATATATATATATATATTTTTATCATCTGGTGCCAGAAAGTTAAACAGATTTGTAAATTACCTCTTTTAAAAATCTTAATCTTTCCAGTACTTATCAGCTGCTATATGATCCATAAGAAGTTATTTTCTTTTTGAATTTCTTTTCTGTCTGACCACAGTGCTCTCTACTGACACCTCTGTCCATTTTAGGAACTGTCCAGAGTAGGAGCAAATCCCCATAGCAAACCTATCCTGCTCTTTACAGTTCCTGACATGGACAGGGGTGTCAGCAGAGAATGCTGTGGTCAGACAGAAAGGAAATTCTAAAATAATAGAACTTCCTCTGTAGTATACAGCAGCTGATAAGTACAGAAAGGATTAAGATTTTTAAATAGAAGTAATTTACAAATCTGTTTAACTTTCTGGCACCAGTTGTTTAAAAAAAATGTTTTCTAGTGGAGTACCCCTTTAAAATCTCACCACTAGGGGCCCCTATACCTACTGGGACACTAACCAGACCCTAACCAGTCAATCAGCATAAGCTTGTCCATGTGTCATGGACAAGAGATGACTCATGGACAAGGCTGCATGAGCAGAGACACCAATCACCTCCCACCACCACAAGGGAGAGGCACCACAAGGGAGAGTATTTATGACACTGTGAGCTAATGAAAAGAGGGAGTTTCATAATAAATATAAGTGATGGAGGCATAAAAATTAGATGTACATGGTCAGGATTAGGTACTGAGTAACATGTATTATTATTATTTTTTTTTTTGTGGGGGATTTGACAGGTATGCTTTAAACTGGAATATCCCATTTATAGATACATTTTATGGGATATCTGGTTGTTTCAACCTTATACCATAACTATATGAGGCCCTAATATTTTTCTCATAAGTGCACTGATTCTATTATGGAAATAAAATGTCTGTACAAACAAAATGAGCAAGTTTTGTCAAGTAACGTTTTCCCTTCTTAATGTGACCTTACTCCTAACCTCAATATACTTAAAACTAAGGAATAACGTAAAATGAAACACCTACAAAATACCGGCCATCATCAAAAAACCTACAAAGGACTTTGAAAAAGAGCAATCCAAATTTAAGGAGTACGAAAGATATAAAACACAAATGTAATTCAGATTTTTTTGCAGTTATCTTCTTGGCAGAGTAAATTATTGTGTCGGTTACAGCCAAGTGAAGTCCTGGTATGATCTTGTAGTTACGCTGTCAATAAAGCTTAGTGACTGATAAGCACAAGCATCGTAATGATCACACCAGCTGATATGTTCTAATGTCCAACATAATGTAAGAAGACAGAGGAGAACGAGTTGACATGAACAGCAGTATTCTTGTAGTAATTGTCATTTCTTCTATGATATTTCCTTGTTATTATCCAAAGCTTCCTTAGATGCCTGTCATTTTCTGTCCCATCATGTATACAATACAGATGTAAAATTGGCTGCTTGAACATACAGTCAGGGAACATAAAAATAATATAAAATGAGACCTCAGTACTCTTAGGGTTACGGGATACAAAGACATAGGGACTGATAGCATTTTGTTATATAATACACACAGTAAAACCTGGCCAGTGTAGTTTCCTTAAAATAATATGTGTAATCTCTTACATTTCTAACAAATTGTTGTCCTTACTGAACTGTTTTAAAAGACTTGTCTGCTTATGACAGTCCCCATAAAATAATCTGATCAAAGATTGTTCTTATGGGTTAGTACAATATTAATGATGGATCGGACTTGGATAATTTTTGTATTGTTTTAAAAAATTGAAAACTTGAATAAGAAAAAGTACATTGCCATGTTCTGACCACTGAAGCTTTTTTATTTATCCCCTTACAGAGCTGTATTAGAATGTATTTTTTGCGCCACGAGCTGTAGTTTTCGACGGCACCACAGGTGTGTAGTTCTGACTTTTTATGTGATGTTATCAAAAAATCATCAATTTTGTAATTTGGAAATTATTGGCGCTTACGCGTTTGAACGTGCAGCTTCGGGAATGTTAGAATTTAAAAGTTCAGACAATAGCACATGCAGCGATACAAATTATGTTTATTCATTCATTTATTTTATTTTTTACAGTGTTTTATTTAAAAAATGGGAAAAGTGCCAGGATCGAAATTTTCATTGGGGGAAATTTAAAAAAAAAAAATTTTTTACGCATTTTTGGCACCCCTTTCAGTAGATGGCTTACATAGATCAATCGAATGCTATCGCATTACATTGATCTGTGAAATCAATCACCGATCCATGGAAGCCCAAGGAGTCCAGGTAAGGCGCTTCCATAACAAACAGGGATTACAATAGACAGACAAGGAGAGCGCTCCTAGTGTGATAGCGTAATGTAAAAGAAAAGATAATAGACAAGAAAACTTGCTCACCAAGTATAGTTGTACTGCGACCAAGTACAACTATGGTGAAGGCGTGAAGTAACCCTGCAACGGGCGAAGAGCGGCAGCTGCTCCTGGACACACAGGCGAAGAAATTAAGCGGATCCCTCCAGGGAACAAACCAGGATAGAGGCAGCGCACAGGACTTCAAAGGTAAAATGGTTTATTTACCCGGCATGCAACGCGTTTCGCTGGATAACCAGCTTCATCAGGCATGTTGAGGGTGGAGATACATAGGGTATTTATACACAACACCATTCACTGCTCTTCTTCCTCTATTGACTTTCTTGATCTTCAACTCAGAAAGGATTCGGATGGCCGTATAAAAACAAAAACATTTTTTAAACCAGTGGACATAAATAGCCTATTGGATTTCAATAGTTCCCATTATCCCCAGTGGATCCGTAATGTGCCCTATGGGCAATATTTGCGTATCAGAAAAAATTGTACATCTAATTCTGACTTTTTGGAACAATCACGTATTTTACAGAATTGTTTTAGAGAGAAAAACTATCCAAAATCGATTCTAAATAAAGCTTTCAATCAGGCTAAGGGACAACGACAAGATGATTTGATAATTGATAAAATTAATGCGAATGATATTAAGAAAGAAATTATAAATCTTACAATTGATAAATGTCAAATTGATTGTAAAAATAGTAAAAAATCCAATAAGAATTATAGTCACAATTTCATTACCAATTTTAATTGCGCAGCACCCAAGATAAAAACAATATTTAATAAATATTGGTACATATTAAAAGGTGATCCGATACTTAAAGATATATTACCTGACCACCCAGGTGTCACATTCCGCAGATCACAAAATCTGCGTAATTTGGTGGCCCCCAGTGACGGTCTTAAGAATAATCGTTTTGTTACATCTAATCGTGTAGGACAGGATAATGGCACCATCCCCTGTGGTAAAATGAGATGTAAATGCTGCATCATGATAGAAAAAGGTGACAATTTTGTTTGTAATATTTCGAAAAATGTATTTCGGATTAAGGGAACGCATGATTGCGAAAGCAGCTATGCGGTTTACCTTTTATCTTGTATTTGCGGTTTGCAGTATGTGGGCCGCACCGTTCAGACAGTGCGGTCCCGCATGAATAAACATCGTTCTAATGTGGGAAGACAATTCATGCTACACAGTGTCTCACGACACATATGTCAAATACACTCCGGGAATTTTGACTGTCTTAAATTAAAAATCATTGAAGTCATACCATCTATTATAAAAAATCGTTTTCAAAGGCTAATTAATAGAGAATCATACTGGATTTTTTCACTTGGTTCCCTTTTCCCTGGTGGTTTAAATGAGATGATTGAGAACGCTGTGTGACTTGACTTGCCTTCTATTATCATATCATATTATAAATATATTACAAATTTATCGACATATTTTATATTTTATGTACATACATATCCAATTGTTCTAGTTGGGTATGTGAGATATATATAATTTTGTTATCTATTTATTTTTATATATTTTTGTATTTTACTATTTTTTATATGTGTGTTTTATGGGCTCCTGCCTATTGCTTTTATTCCAGCAATGTGCGGGTTAACTGTTGTGTATAAATACCCTATGTATCTCCACCCTCAACATGCCTGATGAAGCTGGTTATCCAGCGAAACGCGTTGCATGCCGGGTAAATAAACCATTTTACCTTTGAAGTCCTGTTTGCTGCCTCTATCCTGGTTTGTTCCCTGGAGGGATCCGCTTAATTTCTTCGCCTGTGTGTCCAGGAGCAGCTGCCGCTCTTCGCCCGTTGCAGGGTTACTTCACGCCTTCACCATAGTTGTACTTGGTCGCAGTACAACTATACTTGGTGAGCAAGTTTTCTTGTCTATTATCTTTTCTTTTACATTACGCTATCACACTAGGAGCGCTCTCCTTGTCTGTCTATTGCTGTTTAAGGTCCCTCCCCTTGGATTCCTGAGGAATCGTTGTTGGATGTAGCTGCACTCAGTGTGATATCGGCCATTTGCCTCGTGGTATCCTGGTTTGTCTGTTTTGGTGCAGACACCTGCCTGAAGAATCTGATTTCGTCTACTGGTGACGTTTATTACCTCTGTTGTTATATTTCAATATGGATTTTTTATTGGACCGTGAGTCTGCACGAGACACGATTATTTCCCAACTTATCGGTAACGTTACAGTTCAGAAATTGTTGGAACCTGAGCAAAATCAGGACACACCGTCTGATGTGGACATTAAGACATTGAATGAACTTTTTAAACAATATGAAGATATTTGTAAGCTAGAAATACAGCAGAGTATTGATTTACTTTTTCTGTCTAGATATGCAGCTAAACACATTTCGCCTAGAGGTCTCCGTCCTTCGATTGAGTCCTCTTTCCCAAATGATGTTATTTTCTCCCGTGATTGGGAAGCTTTTCTTGAAACCTGTTCACAAGGCATGATTGAGCGCTTGTGGGCTAAACGTAATAGTTTATCAAAAAATTATTTAGAATCTGCACGCAATATTAGAACTTCTTTGACACCTTATAGTCATTATGGTATTTTTAGAAAAATGGATGCTGCTGTTTTAAACAGGTTAAAAAAATTGGAACTTGATATCATTAATAAAAAAGCACATAAGTTTAATAGGGATTTGAATGACTATGCCTGTGGCCAAGTTCGTAAATGGCCCAGATATAGCCATAACAATCCCAAACATATGGGAACCAATCATGATTTTGCCGCCGATTCCTCTGTCTTACCATCGTCAGTAGGTGTTCACACTACTGGTAAAGTCGATGCGACTATAGCTGTTACACCTTTAGTAGAAACATCTACTAGTACCCAGATGGGCTCTAACGTTAATAATACGAATAAGGTTTTGAATTCAGATTTCAGACCACAGAATATGGGTGCAGTCCCGAAAAGATTTTGAAATACGAATTCTAGTTGTTACGCAAATAAGAATAACTATAAAGGGAAATATAATGTAAAAAACCATCATGATTCGAGGTCTCCTCCCAATGGGAGTCGTTTGATTTATAACTCCAGATTTCACAAAAAACAGAACACGCCAAGGGTATCCATAGACCCTCAGTTATTGGTTATGCCGTGTGAAAACCAACTTGGAAAAGGATTACAACAAGTTACCCCTTCACCGAACAAATATATTAATACTAATCGATCTATGAATATGGTATTGCATGCTGCTCCTTCTTTGCAACATGCAAACCAGGTTCCAAATATTTTGCAATTTGAAAAACGATTTCAGACACTACCGCAACATGTGAATCCGATCCATATAATTGATCCACCTGTTGACGAACCCTGTGGTGATGAATCCATGTCAGAAGATACCATTTTCAATAGCTCTATAATTACGGTACATAATGTTTCTTCTTCTACTCTGCTTCATAGTCCGGTAGACACTAATTCTGACTCTAGCCTTTTTTTAGGCTCCCGTCCTATAATTGCCAGCACTGTCACACTCCAACATATGGAGGAGTGTGTCACCACCAACCGTATCACCCAATATTTTCAGCCAATTGCAACAAAGTCAATAAAAAGAAAATTCGGCATCGAGGTTGCAGGGGAGGTAGAAAAAATAAATCAAAAAGGTTCCAGTCCAGATTTCAAGAAGAACAAAAATCTATTACAATAAATTCTGAATCAAGTTTTCCTAAGAATATAGTTAGAGATAGTGATGGTAAAATAAAAATTTTCAATTTATCTTCTTACGTCTTGGCCCAAAATGAGAGCGATTTATTATCAAAAGGGTTATCCTTTTGTCCAGTTTCGTTACCAAACAATTTCCAACTATTTTTAGATTTGAATCGTTTTACACGTAAACTTACATTAAGTAGACATTTTTCCCTTTCGAATAAACGTAACATCCCAGTAGAGGACCCATTGTTGGGGCAATTTAATACAAATGTCTCATCATCTTTTGACACCATAAGGAATACTGAAATTAAGCATGTAAAAGTAACCCCCCCGTCATCTTTTTATCCTATCCATAATAAAGGCCCTTATGTGGATACTTTTTATCAGATTGTTTCAAAAGAACTTTGTTCCTTACGTGATAGCCATAATTTTGGCAAAATACAAGACAATTTAAGTATTGTTGAACGACAGGCTGTAAAAAGTCTACAGGATAATTCCTCTATAATTATCCGCCCCGCCGATAAGGGGGGTGGTGTCGCAGTTTTGGATAGATCTGCGTATATTGATGAGGCCCTCAGAATCCTTTCCGATAAGGAATACTACGAAATTTTGACGAACGATCCCTCCCCTAGATATTTTGCGGAATATAAAGAACTTATAAAAAATGCCACTGATAATAATTTGTTAAATAAAAAAGAATGTGATTTTTTATCAGTGAAAAATTACTCGTTACCTATCTTTTATTACCTACCTAAGTTGCACAAATCCTTGTTTTGTCCTCCTGGACGTCCTATTATATCTGGTGTTGGTTCACTCACTTGTAATTTATCACATTATATAGATTTATTTTTACAACCTTTTGTTCTCTCTCTTCCCTCCTATCTTAAAGATTCCACACAGCTAATTAGGGAGGTTAGCAATATTATTTTTCCAGCTGATTTTTTGTTTTTGACTCTTGATGTTTGTGCACTTTATTCTAATATTACCACCTCTATAGGTCTAGCGGCCATAAAAGAGGTTCTCCTCTCAGATGGTAATTTTTCACCCACCCAAGCACTGTTCATTATTGAATCTATCTTTTTTATTTTAGAACACAATATTTTTAGTTTTAATGACATCATTTACAGACAATGCAGGGGCTGTGCGATGGGGACTCGATTCGCCCCCAGTTATGCTAATTTGGTCATGGGGCGTTTCGAGTCCTCCCATATCACACAGTCCCCTGTTTTTAATCGGTATGTCGCCTTTTATAGGCGATATATTGATGACCTGTTCATTATTTGGACAGGCTCTTCTTCTCAAGCACATGATTTTGTTGACACTCTTAATTTGAACACTTGGGGTCTAAAATTTACCATTCACTGCTCTTCTTCCTCTATTGACTTTCTTGATCTTCAACTCAGAAAGGATTCGGATGGCCGTATAAAAACAAAAACATTTTTTAAACCAGTGGACATAAATAGCCTATTGGATTTCAATAGTTCCCATTATCCCCAGTGGATCCGTAATGTGCCCTATGGGCAATATTTGCGTATCAGAAAAAATTGTACATCTAATTCTGACTTTTTGGAACAATCACGTATTTTACAGAATCGTTTTAGAGAGAAAAACTATCCAAAATCGATTCTAAATAAAGCTTTCAATCAGGCTAAGGGACAACGACAAGAGGATTTGATAATTGATAAAATTAATGCGAATGATATTAAGAAAGAAATTATAAATCTTACAATCGATAAATGTCAAATTGATTGTAAAAATAGTAAAAAATCCAATAAGAATTATAGTCACAATTTCATTACCAATTTTAATTGCGCAGCACCCAAGATAAAAACAATATTTAATAAATATTGGTACATATTAAAAGGTGATCCGATACTTAAAGATATATTACCTGACCACCCAGGTGTCACATTCCGCAGATCACAAAATCTGCGTAATTTGGTGGCCCCCAGTGACGGTCTTAAGAATAATCGTTTTGTTACATCTAATCGTGTAGGACAGGATAATGGCACCATCCCCTGTGGTAAAATGAGATGTAAATGCTGCATCATGATAGAAAAAGGTGACAATTTTGTTTGTAATATTTCGAAAAATGTATTTCGGATTAAGGGAACGCATGATTGCGAAAGCAGCTATGCGGTTTACCTTTTATCTTGTATTTGCGGTTTGCAGTATGTGGGCCGCACCGTTCAGACAGTGCGGTCCCGCATGAATAAACATCGTTCTAATGTGGGAAGACAATTCATGCTACACAGTGTCTCACGACACATATGTCAAATACACTCCGGGAATTTTGACTGTCTTAAATTAAAAATCATTGAAGTCATACCATCTATTATAAAAAATCGTTTTCAAAGGCTAATTAATAGAGAATCATACTGGATTTTTTCACTTGGTTCCCTTTTCCCTGGTGGTTTAAATGAGATGATTGAGAACGCTGTGTGACTTGACTTGCCTTCTATTATCATATCATATTATAAATATATTACAAATTTATCGACATATTTTATATTTTATGTAAATACATATCCAATTGTTCTAGTTGGGTATGTGAGAGATATATAATTTTGTTATCTATTTATTTTTATATATTTTTGTATTTTACTATTTTTTATATGTGTGTTTTATGGGCTCCTGCCTATTGCTTTTATTCCAGCAATGTGCGGGTTAACTGTTGTGTATAAATACCCTATGTATCTCCACCCTCAACATGCCTGATGAAGCTGGTTATACAGCGAAACGCGTTGCATGCCGGGTAAATAAACCATTTTACCTTTGAAGTCCTGTGCGCTGCCTCTATCCTGGTTTGTTCCCTGGAGGGATCCGCTTAATTTCTAAACAGGGATTACAGGCATTTATGCCCAGATTTATCAAACTATGTAAGAGAAAAAATTGAGTGATTTTCCCACAGCAGACAATCACACCTCAGCTTTCACTTTACCAGAGCTCGTTAGCTGAGCTGTGATTGGTTGCTGTGGGAAAATCACTCCACGTTTTCTGTCACAGTGTGATTACTCTGGGCCTTAATGCTTAAATGCTGAGATCGCTATTGATCACAGTATTTAACCACATAAATGATAGACATAGAAGCGATCTTTGATGTCCATCATTATCAGAAGATGTCAGCTGCTTTATGAAGCGGACCCAACTCGCAGGCCCAGGCCATATTCCTCTCAACCGACCTATGACGTACCAGTACGTCATGGGTGGGAAAAGGTTAATGCTCTCATCACAGCTATTGTATAGCCCCTTAATGACACAGGATGTAAATGTACGTCCTGGTGAACTGGTACTTAACGCACCAGGGCGTACATTTACGCCCTGTGCATAACCGCAAGCATCGGAGCGATGCTTGCATCATGTGTGGCAGGTCCCAGCTGCTGATAGCAGCCAGGGACCCGCCCGTAATGGCGGACATCCGCGATCACGTGGATGTCCGCCATTAACCCCTCAGATGCTGTGATCAATACAGATCACGCCATCTGCAGCATCGCGATACTTTTAATGGATGATCAGATCGCCCGCAGCGCTGCCGTGGCGATCCGATCATCCAGCATGGCAGCCAGAGATCCCCTGACCTGCCTACGCTGCCTTCCACGGGTCTTCTGCTCTGGTCTGCGATCTAGCCGGCCAGAGCAGAAGATGACCAATAATACTGATCAGTGCTATGTCCTATGCATAGCACTGAAGAGTATTAGCAATCGAATGATTGCTATAAATAGTCCCCTATGGGGACTTTTAAAGTGTAAAAATAAAAGTAAAAAATAAAAGTAAAAAAAATGTGAAACCCCCCTCCCCAATAAAAACATAAATTGTCCCATTTTGCCTATTTGACCCCCAAAAAGTGTAAAAAAAAATTTTTTATATACATATTTGGTATCACCGCGTGCGTAAATATCCCAAATATTATAATAAAATATTAATTATACCGTATGGTGAACGGCGTGAACGTTAAAAAAAATTCCAAAATAGCTCCTTTCTTATAACATTTTATTCCCCAAAAAATTAATTAAAAAAGTATTAAAAGTTTTATATTGGCAAATATGGTATCAATAAAAAGTACAGATCACAGCGCAAAATATGAGCCCTCATACCGCCGCTTATACGGAAAAATGAAAAAGTTATAGGTCTTCAAAATAGGGGGATTTTAAACATACTAATTTGGTTTAACAGTTTGCGATTTTTAGAAAAGTATATTATCATGGGTATCATTTTAATCGTACATATTTCATTTTTACCGTAAATTGTACGGCGTGAAAATGAAACCTTCCAAAATTTGCTAAATTGCGGTTTTCTTTTTAATTTCCCCACACAAATAGTATTTTTTTTTGTTGCGCCATACATTTTATGGTAATAACAACGGACAACTGGTCGCGCAAAAAACAAGCCCACATACTAGTCTGTGGATGAAAATATAAAAGAGTTATGATTTTTTGAATGCAAGGAGGAAAAAACTCGCAAAATGGCATGTACAGTAGTCCCTAAAGTTACAATATTAATTGCATAGTGAAACCATTGTATGTTGAGACCATAACTCTATGGAAACCTGGTAATTGGTTCTAAAGCCCCAAAATGTCATCCAAAAGTAGGAAAAAGTGAGGATTAAAGAAAAATAAGTTGATAACTAATACAGATAAAGCCTTAAAAGGGTACTCTGGTGGTAAACTTTTTTTTTTTTTTAAATCAACTGGTGCCAGAAAGTTAAACAGATTTTTGAATTACTTTTATAAAAAAAAATCTTAATCCTTCCAGTATGTATTAGCTGCTGAATACTAGAGGAAATTCTTTCCTTTTTGGAACACAGAGCTCTCAGCTGACATCACGAGCACATTGCTCTCTGCTGACATCTCTGTCCATTTTTAGAACTGTCCAGAGTAGGAGAAAATCCCCATAGCAAACATGCTGCTCTGGAAAGTTCCTAAAATGGACAGATATGTCCGCAGAGAGCACTGTGCTCATGATGTCAGCAGAGAGCACTGTGCTCTAAAATGAAAATAATTTCCTCTGTAGTATTCAACAGGTAATAAGTACTGGTAGGATTAAGATTTTTTTTATAGAAATAATTTACAAATCTGTTTAACTTTCTGGCACCAGTTGAGGTCAGTGTATTTTACCCTGTAGAGCAGCCATTTTGGAGTCTCTCCTGCAGTATATCAGCAAGCGACATGAGTTATTTTCTTTTGTGGGGTTTATAGCCACCATGTGATATGGATTTTATTGTCAACTTGGGTAGTTTTTTGTTTTTTTGTTTTGTTACTTTAGTGCAAAGGTCTTCAACCTGCGGACCTCAAGATGTTGCAAAACTGCAATTCCCAGCATGCCTGGACAGCCGCTGTCCGGGCATGCTGGGAGTTGTAGTTTTGCAACATCTGGAGGTCTGCAGGTTGGAGACCACTGCTTTAGTGCTTACCTTTCCTGAACCTGTGTGGCCATGTCCAATGCTGGCTCAACGGAGGGTGAAGGTTCCTCAGGATAGGATTGAGCAGCCCTTTTTAATGTATTTTGACGCCTTTACATTTTATTACATTGCTAAGTGTGTTTTCCAAGAGCAAAATTTCTTGGTGATTTGCGCCAAAAAAACGGGATTTGCGCCAAAATTGCGCCAAAGATCGATTGGCGCAAATTATGAATTACTGACTAAAGTTGAAATCACACACAGGACCGTGTGATTTTGAGAAAGTTGTAAAAATGACAGTGGAGAAGATGTGCCAAACTTTGGCGCAAAAAGACACTGCGCCAAAGTATTAAGCCAAAGTTACGTTAAAAAAGACACATAAATCCTTTGATAAATACCCCCCATAGTACCCTAAGGCCATTGTAAGTTAATGGACCACTGTACATGTATATTGTAATTAGAATTAACAAAATATTTAAGTTGCTCACTGAATTGAATTTAATTCCAATGTGGCCAACAATAGGCAAAACCTGCAGAGTTACCCTACCCTCTTGACAGAAAAGATAGGAAAAAGGAAACATCACAAAGGAAATGTACATATAAACACTAACAGGAAACTGACAGCAGTATCACCCGCTATATTTTGAATATACAGGTATATAATGCAGGTGATCCTTTTTAAAACACTTTTTAGTTCTTTTTTATTCTGCATCCAGCCCAGACATCCTGATAATGTCATCTAACCACTACTCGTCTTTGCAGAACCTGCAGGACATTGATAAGGATCTGCACTTTTCCAGCACCCATAGGTGCCCTTGTAGTTAATTGCCCCTGTAGGTAATTTCTCTTGTAGATAGGCCCCCTAAAAGTAGTTTCCCCTGTGGTTAGTTCTCCTCTGTATATAGTTCTTCCTATAGGCAGTTCCCCCAGTATATAGGTCCCGCTATAGCTAGTCACCCTTGTAGATAGGTCCCCTTATAGATAATTTTCCTCTGTGATAGTTTCCCCCTGTAGACAGTTTCCCTTGTAGATAGGTCCCCCTATATATAGTTTCTGTTGTAGAAAGTTTTCTTCTAAATGCAGTTTCCATTGTAGATAGGTCCCCCTATAGACAGTTCCCCCTGGATATAGGCCCCCCTATAGGTAGTTCCCCCTGTAGATAGTTTCCCTCCCCACATACAGGTTTCCTTGTAGGTAATTCCCCCTTGTAGGTAGTTTCCCTCTGTAGATAGGTTCCCCTATAGATAGTTCCTTCCTGTATATAGGTCCATCTTTAGGTAGCCCCCCATGTAGATAGGCCCCCCTGTAGATAATTTCCACCTGTAGGTAGTTTCACCCGGTAGATAGGTTCCCCCATAGGTATTTCCCTACTGTATATATTTCTTCCTGTACTCCATTGCAAGCGAAGACACAGCAGAAATAGTGATATTCAGGGTAAACAAAGTGGCTCAATATTTATTGCACCAATGAATATTACATGTAACGTTTCAGCCTGATGGCCTTTCTCAAGCATGTTTCTCAATATGTCTTTTGATAGGTTGTTCCCCCCCGTAGGTAGTTCCTTCCCTATATATAGGTTTTCCTTATACGTAATTCCACCTTGTAGGTAGTTTCCTCCTGTAGATAGGTTTCCCCAGAGACGGCTCTAGATTTTGTGAGGCCCCCATCCCTGGAGCTGGGAATTTAAGAGAATGGCAATGCAAACGGTATTCATCACTGCCCACCAGTGGTGCACGCAGGATTTTCTCATGTGGTAGGTTTAAAAACATAAAATAATACCTCCACACCAGGACGACATATTACTACTGCAATGACTAATACCGTTATACTGTTATTAAATGAAGCCCATTATACAGAGACCAATAGCACCACTATACAAGGGACAAATAACTGCAGCACACCATGACCACTGATATTACCACCATATAGTGATGGGTTAATATTAACTTATGGATACTGAATAAAACCCACTATACACAGACCAGTATCACCAATAACACCACTATACAAGGGACAAATAATTGCATTACACCAAGACTAACATTACTACCATATAGTGACGGAATAATACTACCATACTGAATAAAACCACTATACACAGACCAGTATCACCAACAACACCACTATACAAGGGACAAATATTTGTACCGCTACCATTACCACCATATAATGACTTGATAATTTTACCATACTGACACTGAATATAAACCTCTGTACACATTCAGTGCTTACCCCGCATCTACACAGACTCTACAGACCATAGAAGTGATTACATACAGTTCCAGGTGACTTCTTCTCTAACTGGAGTCGTTCACCTTTCTTTCTTTCATGACGATTTCTTTCAGCCACAACTCGGCTCCACAGAAATTGCCAGACAAACATTTTAGGATTTGCACTTTTCCAGCACCTATAGTGCTCCATACAGTAATAATAATCCCCTTTGTGTCCTACATAGTAGAGTGGGTAAATAATTGGGTTGGAAGAAGAGTAGGTAGGTCTCTCAATTAGGTAGTTAGGTCTCTTCAGTAATTAGACTGGTTCTTTCACTTTGTTTCCCCCATTACACAGGTGCCCTAGTAGGTAGGTGCCACCTGTAGGTAGGTCCCCCTGTAGGCAGTAGCAGTCCCCTATAAATAGGGCTTACTCCCTGTAGGAATGTTCCCTTGTAGATAGTAGTCCCCAGTAGATTGTTGCAGTCCCGCAATATATATTATTAGCAGCCCCCTCCCCCACCCCCAGAAGTAGAAGCAGCAGCCCCATTTAGGTAATAAAAGTAGTGGTAGCAGCCCCCTTTAGGTAATAAAAGTAGCAGTAGCAGCCACCTTTAAGTAGTAAAAGGGGTAGCAGCAGCAGCCCCCTGTAGGTAGCAAAAGTAGCAGCCCCCTTTAGGTAGTAAAGGTATCAGCAGCCCCCTTTAGTTAGTAAAAGTAGCAGCAACAGTAGCCTCCTTTAGGTAGTAAAAGTAGCAGTAACAGTCCCCTTCCGGTAGTAAAAGTAGCAGCAGTGGCCCTATTTAGGTAGTAAAAATAGCAGCAGCCCCATTTAGTTCTCCCTGTAGGTAGTTTCCTCTTTATATAGGTCCCCTCTTTACGTAGTTCCCTGTATATAGGTTGCTACTATAGGTAGTTCCTCCCCTTGTAGCTAGTTTCCCCCCATTTATAGGTTCCCATTTAGAAACAGTATTTCCTCCTTGTAGGTAGCCCTCCCTGTAGATAGGTCCCCGCTATAGGTAGTTTCCCCCTGTAGGTAGTTCTCACCTGTATATAGGCTCCCCAGGGCCACCATCAGAGGGTAAAACCAATCCCCCAGAAAGAGGCCCGGACACCCAGGGGAGCCTGGTTGGCGGCTGCGTTCTACACTTGGAGAAACACAAGCGGCTGTTACTGCTACTGGAGTGAAATAGAATGTGACGGTTTTGTCCAATAGTTAGCAGCATTATGATTCACTCTACCCCGGCCACTACAGATCTCTAAAGGCCTAAACAGATACCCTTACAACTATCTACATACTCTGCCTTGTCCGTGATTAATGGCATTAGCCTTAAAAGAGTACTCCGCCCCTAGACATCTTATCCCCCTATCCAAAGGATAAGGGATAAGATGTCTGATCGTGGGGGTCCTGCTGCTGGGGACCCCTGCGATCTCGGCTGTGGCACCCCAGACATCCAGCGCACAGAGCGAACTTTGCTCCGTGCCGGAAGACTGGCGATGCGGAGGCTCGTGATGTCATGGCAACGCTCCGCTCGTGACATCATGGCCATGCCCCCTCAATGCAAATCCATGGGAGGGGGCGTGACCTCCGTCACGCCCCCTCCCAAAGACTTGCAATGAGGAGGCATGGCCATGACATCACTAGCGGGGCATGACCATGACGTCACGAGCCTCCGGCACTCCGGCGTTACACCCAAGACTCTAAACAAACGCGGGGTGCAGCAGGGAGATTCCAGCGGCGGGTCCCCCACAATCAGACATCTTACACCCTATCCTTTGGATAGGGGATAAGATGCCTAGGGTCAGGGTACCCCTTTAACTGCATGCGGCTGTGCTCAGTAAGGGACTCGGACTGATCCCATTCAGACAGGTTACATAGTATAACAAGTTTAATTGATTCCATTCATAAATTGAAACAGCGTAACTAGCAGGTGTAACCTTTCTAAACAACTTTACACGCTGCCTCTCATAGTTACGTTCTGATTATTTCTGCTACAAATTTTAGCGTATCTATATTGTTTCAAACATGGTTTTAATATGCATTATACCTCTATTAATGTTTTTTATTATTTTGTTATGATTTTATTATGTGCATTGTTCAGTTTTTTTTTTTTTTTTTTGGCATGTGACCTGCAGACCTGGCACAAATCTGCCTCCCGATTTTTAATTCTGGAATGTGTACTGTTTGTGTAACCATGGAATAAACATCTGAGTACTTTTTATGTGAAAGTGCTTGTCATCTATTTCAAAATCCACTACGACAGGGGTCTCAAACTCAAATTATCTGGGGGCCACTGGAGGTAGTGGCTGGGTGAGGCTGGGCCTCATGTGCCCCTCACATATAATGCCCTCATCATGCGCTCCTCATCATCTACCAGCAACAACCCCCACCAGCAGTAGCACCCCCATCATCCACCAGCAACACCCCCCCATTCCCCCTGCCCCCCTGTGGTAATAGCATGAGCTGACGGATGATGGGGGTGTTACTGCTGGGGGGGGGGGGAGCATTAGATAGGCAGCAGTTTCCCCACTTTAGGAAGGTAGCAGTTTCCCCACATTAGGTAGCATAGTTTCCCCACATTAGGTAGCCGTAGCACAGTTTCCCCACATTAGGTAGCCATGGCACAGATTCCCCACATTAGGTAGCCTTAGCACAGATTCCCCACATTAGGTTGCCTTAGCACAGTTTCCCCACATTAGGTAGCCGTAGCACAGTTTCCTCACATTAGGTTGCCTTAGCACAGATTCCCCACATTAGGTAGCCTTAGCACAGATTGGGCACCTGCTGCCTAGGTCCATTTTCTGGGAGATCACATGGTCCCCGGGGTTTTGTTTAATTAATTATTACCATTCATGGCAGCCACCCTAAACTACTACAGACCCTTCAGTGAATCTATGGGCAATCACAGGTGTTGTGCCCTCAGCATAACCCCCTCCGGTAAGCAGAACCACTGTTGCTAGGGGCAACCGCTTCCCTAGGAGCGCACTTTTTTTTTGGGTTCCTTTCGCTATTACAAAATGTTTTTCTGGCTGCTCTGGTAGATTCTGTGGAGACAAGCCTTGGCCGGGAGAAGTCTTTATGATGGCTCAGCCCGGAAAGTAGAAAACATAAAAGCAAACGACCCCATTTAGAAAAGACGCCACCTGTGATTCACTTAGATAAGACATCACCTGTGAGTCACTAAATGTTACTGTCATCTCTTATACTGTCTGCGAGCTTGTGTACAGCTGGAACCTACCTTTATGGTCAGTATGTGGGAATATTGGCAAATTTTTAGGGTGGTTTCACAGTAACCAGAATAGGGTACATCAGATTATAACAGTGCAGTAAAACATTGTACAGCACTGTGCTTTACTGCACTGTACTCTGCTATAAACTAATTAGAAATATATAATTACTAGATAAAATAAAATTGTGAATGGGTAGACTCGGGGAGGGGCACTGGGGGCCCAGGCCTTGAGCTGTTTAAGGTGCCGCAAAATTTCTGATGGCAGCCTATGGTGCCACTATAGGTAGTTCCTCTCTGTAGGTAACTTCCCCCTTTATATAGGGCCCCCTTTTAGGTAGTTCCCCCTGTATATACATCTCCATAAAGGTAGTTCAACCCAGTAGGAAGTTTCCCCTATTGAATGTTCCCTCTTATATTTACATTGCCATATAGGTAGTGCCCCACTGTAGATAGTTCTGCCCCATATGTCCCCCTTAGATAGTTTCTTCCACCCTGCCAAGATTAAGAAAAAACATCCTCAGCAAGGGTTCAAAAATTGTCATATTGTGACCCCGGCGTGATCTGTAGTTTATATTGTTACTGCAGGTGCATACATGTGATCATAAGCACTATATTTTAAAAGTTTGGACATTATTATTATTTGTAAAATGGAAAAAAAGGGTGATTTTTTTTTTATTGTTGGTAGGCTTATCCACTTTTATTAAAACATTATTTATTTATTTTTTAAGTCTCAACATGGGACTATTTATAGAAATCTTTTGATTTCTAATACTGTTCACTGCTATGCATTCAGTGCTTTTCATCAGTATAATCTGCAATTGACTTCTATTTTCCAGAAGGCAGACTATAGCAGAAGATTGCCGGAGTGGCCTTGGTAGCAGGTGAGAAGACCTCGGGTCACCATTTTGACTCATCAGACCCCCTGACTGCGCTCCTGGTGGTCCGATGAGTCTTTGTACGCCCCCTTCCCCTCCTGAATCATTATGATGTCTGACATTATCTTCATATCGTCCGGATAGGATTAGGTCACTGGCTAAATAATTCTTCACTGAGACTATCAGAATCTATCACAACCATGGCCAGGCTGCTACACTTTGAACCACTTTAGGATCCTGATAAGAGGGCCAAAACATTCATCACAACATGGCGAGCTTGCATCATGCATCAAATGTCTGACTGTTTACATCTTGTGAAAAGATTGCACCCTAGAAAATCTCAAGGCTTCCTTGAAAGCACTAAAACTTAGAGCGGAGACCTTTCTAATATACTTACATTATGATATAGTTTGTATGATTCTTTTTGTACCTATATATCAACAGATTATGTAAGACTATGGTTTTCACACTATGTTTTTCCTTGATTAGGTTGTAGGTCCATTTTCAGTCCCTAGTTTGTTACTGTTTCATGTTGCTATTTTTACATAAACTCTTGTAAAATGTATAATGAGAGCTGCCTGGCAATAACTTACTGGCATTGCAAATTAGTTATGCCCCCTAAGGCAGAGGGCTACCAGGAGGTAGTAATCCCTTCCCTTACTATACATAGCGCTTCATTTAAGCGTTAACCTTCAAAGACAGGACTTTATTGAAATTCAATACATAATGTAACTGTTACTAAAGAAACACAGCTACATGAAGAAATGGGCTGAAACTTTGTATTTCATGTATAAATACTGGGGTTATGTTCTCTTTTCAGCTTTCTTGGATGTAGGTGGATTTCACTAACAGGCTTCACGTTTGGCCCCAAACAAATGATTGCAGATGAAAGTTCTTGTCAGAGTGCGGCATACATTGTACCTCTGATTGCATATTTGCCAGTTCAGCAGGATATTTGTTCACCGTACTGTGCAAGACAATGAGGCAGGTATATCTGTCACCAGTAAAATCACAGTTCATATGTTCTAATAGACTCCAAGCTTCTAGTTATACTTTATAGTAACAATAAACATTCTATAGTCTGTTGGTGAATAGCTTGTTAAAAATTATTTTCCAAAATTTATTTTCTTAAAATTTTAAATCTTGATGTCACCTTAGGTAAAATGGACAAAAGTAATTTAAAGGGGTATTACAGTTTTTTTTTGACTATACTACAGGGGCTGTAAAGTTACTTTACTTTATAATATATTGTCTGTACCTGTGTTTCATGGAGGTCTCGCAATTCTGTGATATTTGCCCCGATGTTTATCTTTAACAGCATACAAAATAACTGGCGTCTCAGGTTTTCCCAGGTTGCAGTGCACCTCGAGACATTACATTACTAGTCAAGTGTTGAAAGGGAGCCTGTCTGCTTCAATGGGCTAAGCGACCTCTGGATGGGGGAGGGAGATCGTTCTACACAGAAAATTGTAGCTTAGATGTGCAAAGAGTGGGGTGACTGATGTGTGGGAGGGAGAAAAGTGAACTCACACTTACAAACAAGGGATCTTGGGACTTGTAGGTGGATGAAGTGAACTTCAATAGGAAATAGCCATTTCACAAAAAGAAAGCAGCTGTGTTATAATGGGCTCACAACATAGCCATTTAGCCCCAAGACAAGCACAAATCCTTCCTTTGTATGTTCATTACTCTTTTACAGGTAAGTACTTAAGTCACCTTATAGTGCATAACCCCTTTAACTAGTATTTTCTTTCCACCTGCCGAGTGATGCTATGTGTTGACAAGTTGAGTAGGGGCAGGTATCTGGCAACTGTTCTGTTTAATTCTTGTGTTGAAAAAGGTTTTTCAATTTTCATTGAGTCATTGCTCTGACAACTATATTTAATTGTAGAATGGGCCCATAGCATGTGTACATGTGAGCTGTATTATGGAACAGTACAACAATGATCTGCAATACAACCCGGTAGCTAAGGGCATGAAGGCTTAATGTAAACCAATGTATCTCAACCTTTTCAAGACAAGTATATCCTAGTGAAAAGAAATTCCTACAATGTACCCAGTTACAAATGTTAACAAACTAAGGCCTAGTTCACACTGTGGTCAGAAGCTTTGTTGGAGCCTCTGTCAGCAATTTCTTTCGAATTGATGTTAAGGATAGTACAGCATGCAGAGTTATTTTTCCTGTTAAAATGATACCCCATTAGGACCACAATGTAAATTAAGGGTCTGTCAAATGCCATTGTTGTGCAGCAAGTGACACATGTGGCACTGTGTCGTGGCTTTTGTTCAGAAGAACAAAAAAAGGGGGCAAACGTAGAATGCTTACAAAACTTTCCATATGTCCTGCCCATTTGGCCCATTTGACCCCAAATAGATACAGACCAAATAGCGGGCCTTCCAAAAAAATCCCTTTTATAAAGACACCAGCCCAGTCCTGTATATACATCCTAGGCCAGAGCCCACCTGTATGCATACCCCATAACAGATCATCCCCTTCATGCAAACCCTAGACTAGTCCTCCCCTTATATATAGACCCCTAAAAATTAGACTAAAGATTAGAGCTCTAAAAATCTTCATACCCCACATCAAACACTGTAAAGTTAGAGACTTCAAATCAGTCTTTCCTTTTATTTCTTTCCTTGTATATACAGTGAGAGTAAGCAGAAAAAAAAGGCCTTGCCTATACCTCTCTAAGGGTATGTTCACAAGTACAGGATCTGCTGCATACTGAAGTTAATGGGTAGCAAAATCAGCTGCACAAAATATACAGCAAAAATATGCAGCAAATCCTGTACGTGTGAACTGGCGAGTGACGTCCTCTCGCTCTGTGGGGTGGAGTCAGGGGCATCTTTTGTCAGTGCTGACAGCTGTCCCTGCTCACTGCTCAGTGAGCAGCACCAGCAGATGTACAGAAGCAGCAAAGCGCTGTTTAAATGGTGGTCTTCTGCTTCTGTGCTGAGGCTGCTGCAAAGGGGTTCAGCAGGGGCCCAGGCCTCCTGGGAGCCCGAGCCCCTTACTGGGGTATTGGCTGGCCCTTGTCACATATTACTATTGCAGTGACTAAATTTACCATCATACTGTTATTAAATAAAAAAAACAATATACTCAGACCAATAATACAAGGGACACATAATACAGCCCTAGCATGACTGCAGATTAACCCCACATAGTGATTGTGTTATACTATCATATTGAGACTGATACTAAATAAAAACCAGTAAATACAGGTCAATATTAACCCCAGACAGGTCTACCCATAAGGAAGATGTCCACATTTAAGTAGATGTCCCCATTATGTAGCTTCCCCCAGTTTGGTAGATGGCGCCCCCATTAGACAGGTTCCAAACTCTTATCAACAAAAAGAATAATAATAAAAATTTTAAAAAATCTCCATTTCCCTTTTCCACTGCTCTTAAAGTGGCACAGTTTTTGTACAGGCTATGCATGATAACATTATGTCATCAGGCATGGCTGGCACCTCAGTCCTATAAACATAAAATCTGTGGGCAGATGAGAACCCATCTGGTCTGCTCAATATTCAATCAAAAGTTCTTGGCTCTATCTTATATGGAGGATAGCCTTATGCCTATCCCATGCATGCTAAAACTCCTTCACTGTATTTGCAGCTACCATTTCTGCAAGAAAGCTATTCCATGCATCTACTAATCTGTTAGTAAAGCAATACTTTGTCATATTGCTTTACCCCTCTAATTTAAAACTATGTCCTCTTGTGGTAGTTTTTCTTCTTTTAAATATGCTCTCCTCCTTTACTATTTTTATGTTGATTCACTTTATGTATATAAAAGTATCTATCATATTCCCTCTGTCTTGTCTTTTTTCCAAGCTATATATGTTATGGTCCTTTAACCTTTCCTGGTAAGCTTTATTCTGAAATCCGTGCACTAGTTTAGTAGATCTTTTCTGAACTCCCTTCAGTGTATCTATATATGGTATCCCAGTGCAGAACACACCTGTCTTCCTGACCTGTCAGGTGAATGCCACCTGGAGTGTCTGCTCCGGGCCCACTACTAAGGTTTAAATGTGATATGTAATGCACTGTAATATACTGTAACTGCACTTTTATGCTCTTGTGCCATAAGGGGTTAATCTGTCTGTTTAGAAGGTTTCTAAAGGGATCACATGTTTTCTTTAGCCAATAAGGGCTGCTTCCCTGCCTCCCACAAGTCTTGCTAGAGGAGTTAGTTGTGAGGAAAGAAGAGAGTGGAGGTCACCATTTCACCTCTGCTGTGGACCTGTACCTCACCACATGAGGACAGGCATTAGAAAATCCAGTTTCAGCACTAATCTGTACTGTGTGATAGCACCCTTCACACGATCCCAACGCCCAGGTCCTCCAACAAGTCATAAGAAAGTCTGCAGTGGGAAGAAGAGCCAATAGAGCCCACGGACCCCATTAGCAAAGAAGAGTATTACAGGAGATAGAAAGCCTTGGGCAACTCCGGTCCATAAATCTGCAATCTAAACCAGGAAGTAAGCCCTGATTCCGGATTCCTATGTGGAGAGTAGAGTCAGTGTTGGTCAGCTCCTAAGTCTCATACAAGCTAAAAAATCCAATTCAGAGTAGTCTAAACCTAAGTCAGCAAGCAAGCAGCTAATTAGTTAGCAAAGACTATGAGCTCCATAGTGCCCTTGAGAAACTGTGATCCCTGAAGCATACTCCAGTGAACTCTGCACTACTGAACTGTTCATGTATATTTTTGCAAGTTCCTGAGTAAAATTAGTAGTTTCTGTATCCCTGCATCTGTGGTAGTTATTAACCCAGCGCTTGGTCCAGGAAGCTACTACCCTTGGAGCGTGTAGTTTAATGCTACCAAGGCGTCACAAACCTCAATTGAGACACATCATCCCAGTTAGCCAACACATTAATCATTCTTGAGATATGGCCTCCAGTACTATGCAAAATACTCCATGTGAGGTCTCACCAGTGTTCTGTACAGTACAGAGCATTTCCCTCTCTACTGCTAATACCTCTCCCTATACACCCAAACATTCAGCCAGAATTTCCTGCTGCTCTATTATATTGTCTGCATACTTTTAAGTCCTCTAAAATAATTAGCCCTAAATCCCTTTCCTCAGATACTGAGGTTAGGAATGTATCACATATTCCATATTTTGACCTTGGATGTTTTATACCCCAGGTGCATTATCTTGCACTCATCAACATATAATGTCAGTTTTCAGAGTTCTGATCATTTTTCTAGTTTACTTATATAATTTGCCATTTGGCGTATCCCACCAGGAACATCAACCCTGGTACAAATCTTTGTGTCGTCAGCAAAAAGATAAACCTTACCATCAAGACCTTCTGCAATATCACTAATAAAGATATCAAATAAAATGGGTCCCAGTAAAGATTCCTGAGGTAACCCACTGGTAACAAGACCTTGCTCTGAATATACTCCAATAACTGCAACCCTCTGTTGTCCGTCACTATGCCACTGTCTAATCAATTCAGCAATATTGGAGTCCAAGCTCAAAGTCTGCAGTTTATTGATACTGTAAGTCTTCAATGAGGGACAGTGTCTAAAGTCTTACTAAAATCTAGAAAAGCAATGAACTGTACCTCCACCATTTATTATTTTAGTCACCCAATCGAAGCTGCTAAGCTCTTTTAATAACTTTGGGTGTATCCCATCGGGCCCCTGAGATTTATTTATCTTTACTCTATCCAGCTGACTTAGAACCTCTTCCTCTTTAAAGACACATGCAATAAAAAGATTCATTTGTCTTCCACCCTAACTGAGGTCCTTTTCCTTCATTTTTTTCTGTAAAAAAATAACAGAACAATGTATTGAGGCAGTCAGCTAGTCTTTTATCCTCTTCTACATTCAATCATATCTTTCTTTCTTTTTAATTTAATTATTTCTTGTTTTGGTCTCCTTTTTTCATTAATATTTCTAAAGAATGTCTTATCCTCTTTCATTGACTAAACTAGGTTTTCTTCTGTCTGTGTTTTCGAAAACTCTTATAACTTGCTTGGCCTCTTTTTACCTAATCTTATAGCTTTCCCCATCTTCATTGATTTGTGTTCATTCATCTTATTCCCTAAACTGCGAGCATTTGTAGACAATACTCTAAGCTTGTCATTTCTTAACCTATGTGCTGCTGCTTTGTTCTGACATTGTTTTTAAGGGTGATTGGACTGATGGATTATGTTTTGCCCTCCCCCATTTTGAGTTTAAATATTCCTTAGTAAATATGTTGAACTGTTCACTGAGGAACTCATTCCCTTGAGAGAAATCATAATTTTTTGTGAAGTTAATTTCTATTCCAAATAGAGCTATCATGACACAGGAAGCCAAACCCTTGCCCCTGACACCATTCATCAAGCCATAAGTTGAATTTTTTAATGCACTTCTGCGCATCTTTCTGAATGTACAGGTAGAACTGCAGAGAATAAAATGGTGGATGCAACTTTCCATATATATTTATCAAGTGTGTGAAAAGCTTCTTTCCCCTCTGTAACCCCACTACAAGCTAGATAATTTGTCCCTAGATGGACAAGTACATCCACTTCCCTTTCCTGATCTTTCATTTTACCATAAAATGGTTTTGTTTTTTACTCAGTGCACTTTATGGTAAAAATGATACGTTATCTTTGTTTTGTAGGTTACTGTGAATAAAATAATACCCAATTTATATAGTTTTTTTTTAAATTATTGCACTACTTGTACAAAATTGTCCTTTTCTAACCCCTATAACTTTTTTATTTTTCAGTATACAGGGATGTATGATGGCTTGTTTTCTGCAGCGTAATCTTTTGCACCGTGATCTTAGGACTTTTTGAATGCTTTTTATATATATTTTTTTATATATGATGTGATTAAATATTTGTTTTCGGTGTTTGGTGTTTTTTTTTTACTTTATGTTGTTTATCAGTCAGGATCATAAACATTATATTTTAATAGTTTGGATGCAGCAAAACCAAATATGTTAATTTTTTTTTTTTTTTTTTGTAAAATGGGAAAATAAGGGTGATTTTATTTTTTATTATGGGAGGGTGTTTTATAAAATGTAACAATTTTTTTTAACCCTTTAAGGACCCATAGTTTCTTCATTTTTGCACTTTTGTTTTTTTTTCCTCCTCACCTTCTAAAAATAATAATGCTTTCAATTTTGCACCTACAGACCCACATAAGGGCTTGTTTTTGTAGATGATCCACCAATTTTACTTTGTAATGAAATCAATCATTTCACCACAAAATCTATGGCAAAACAAAAAAAATTATTTGTGGGGAAAGAAAAAACAAACAAACAAACACCATTTTGTAACTTTTGGAGGGTTTCCTCTTCTACGACATGCACTTTTTGGTAAAAATGGCATGTTCTCTTTATTCTGTAGGTCCATACAATTACAACAATACCAAAATTATATAGATGAAAAAAAAATTTTACTTAAAAAAAAATTATAACTTTTTGTACGAAAAGTACATAGAATGTTTAAAATTGCCCTCTTCTGACCCCTTTAACATTTTTATTTTTTTGTATAATATCTTTAGTTTTTATAGGTATCGGTAGTTTTTATCGGTTTTTTTTAATGGATTTTTTTTCATCGCTTTTTATAAATTTTTGGGGGGTATGTAAAATACACAAATCTGGACTTTGGTATTATTTTACATATACACCATTGTCTGTGCTGTTTCATTAACATTATATTTTTTATAGTTCAGACATTTACGCACACGGCAATACCAAACATTTATAAATTCCTATACAAGTAACTCCATTTGGTTCTCTTTCGGAGTACATGTTGCATTCAAAGTTTTACCATACTTTACCAATTATGCTATAGGGGTTACACTTATATTGGATAACTTCTATTTACACACCTTGTTATTTTGCCTGTACATTTTGGTTAAAGGGAAAAGCGTTATATAGGGTAAAATTGTTGTCCTCACCATCCCCGGGGGACGCTCCTGCCTCCAGGGATGGTGAAGATATGAAGTTATAAACTAGTCCCCGCCATGGCCGTAAGTAGTCCCCTGGGTGGGGAGCTCCACTCACCTATTCCCGTTCTTCTGCAGGCAGCGATGCCCCTCTGCTTGATTGATGGGCCGCGTCATTGTTCCGCTCACTGAACAGACAAAGCAGAGCGATGACGCGGCCCATCAATCAAGCGGAGGGGGCGTCGCTGCCGGCCAAAGAACGGGAGTAGGTGAGAAGAGCTCCCCGCCCAGGGGACTACTTACGGCGGCGGCGGTGACTTGTTTATAACTTCATATCTTCACCATCCCTGGGGGCAGGAGCATCCCCCGGGAATGGTGAAAATAAAGATTTTACCCTATATAACGCTTTGCCAAGCGTTATATAGCGTAAAATCTGATGATTGGTTCCCTTTAATCTCTAGAAATAAAATATTCATATTTGGTATTGCTTTGTGGAGAAATGTCTGAACTGTTAAAAAATAAATGCCAATGATTTCATGAGGTGAAATAAATTACAAAATGCAGGAAAAACTCATTTTTGGTCCCATCACACCCCATAAAAAAAATGAAAAAACAAAAAAAGTGATCAAAAAGCCTCATCAATGTCAAAGGGTACCGATAAAAACTGGAGGCCTTGGGGCAAAAAATACAGGTCTATAGACTAAAAATGAAAAAAGTTAATGGAGTCAGAATAATGTGGCTTAAAGGGGTACTCCGGTGGAAAACATTTTTTTTTTAAACCAACTGGGGCAGAGAGTTAAACAGATTTGTAAATTACTTCTATAAAAAAAAAAAAAAAATCTTTACCGTTCCAGTGCTTTTTAGCAGTTGTGTGCTACAGAGGAAATTGTTTTCTTTTTTAACCCCTTAAGGACTGAGCCCTTTTTCACCTTAAGGACCAGAGCATTTTTTGAACATCTGACCACTGTCACTTTAAACATTAATAACTCTGGAATGCTTTTAGTTATCATTCTGATTCCGAGATTGTTTTTTGTGACATATTCTACTTTAACTTAGTGGTAAAATTTTATGGTAACTTACATCCTTTCTTGGTGAAAAATCCCAAAATTTGATGAAAAAAATTGAAATTTTGCATTTTTCTAACTTTGAAGCTCTCTGCTTGTAAGGAAAATGGATATTCAAAATAATTTTTTGGGGGGTTCACATATACAATATGTCTACTTTATGTTTGCATCATAAAATTTATGAGTTTTTACTTTTGGAAGACACCAGAAGGCTTCAAAGTTCAGCAGCAATTTTGAAATTTTTCACAAAATTTTCAAACTCGCTATTTTTCATGGACCAGTTCAGGTTTGAAGTGGATTTGAAGGGTCTTCATATTAGAAATACCCCATAAAAGACCCCATTATAAAAACTAAACCCCCCAAAGTATTCAAAATGACATTCAGTAAGTGTATTAACCCTTTAGGTGTTTCACAGGAATAGCAGCAAAGTGAAGGAGAAAATTCATAATCTTCATTTTTTACACTCGCATGTTCTTGTAGACCCAATTTTTGAATTTTTGCAAGGGGTAAAAAGGAGAAAATGTTTACTTGTATTTGAAACCCAATTTCTCTCGAGTAAGCACATACCTCATATGTCTATGTAAATTGTTCAGTGGGCACAGTAGAGGGCTCAGAAGGGAAGGAGCGACAAATGGTTTTTGGAGGGCATGTCACCTTTAGGAAGCCCCTATGGTGCCAGGAAAGCAAAAAACACACATGGCATACCATTTTGGAAACTAGACCCCTCAGGGAACGTAACAAGGGGTAAAGTGAACCTTAATACCCCACAGGTGTTTCACGACTTTTGCATATGTAAAAAAATAATTTTTTTTACCTAAAATGCTTGGTTTCCCAAAAATTTTACATTTTTTAAAAGGGTAATAGCAGAAAACACCCCCCCCCCCCAAAATTTGAAACCCAATTTCTCTCGATTCAGAAAACACCCCATATGGGGGTGAAAAGTGCTCTGCTGGCGCTCTACAGGTCTCAGAAGAGAAGGAGTCACATTTGGCTTTTTGAAAGCAAATTTTGCTCTGGGGGCATGCCGCATTTAGGAAGCCCCTATGGTGCCAGAACAGCAAAAAAAAAACACATGGCATACCATTTTGGAAACTAGACCCCTCGGGGAACGTAACAAGGGGTAATGTGAACCTTAATACCCTACAGGTGTTTCACGACTTTTGCATATTTGAAAAAAAATAATTTTTTTTTACCTAAAATGCTTGGTTTCCCAAAATTTTTACATTTTTAAAAAGGGTAATAGCAGAAAACACCCCTCAAAATTTGAAGCCCAATTTCTCCCGATTCAGAAAACACCCCATATGGGGGTGAAAAGTGCTCTGCTGGCACACTACAGGTCTCAGAAGAGAAGGAGTCACATTTGGCTTTTTGAAAGCAAATTTTGCTCTGGGGGCATGCCGCATTTAGGAAGCCCCTATGGTGCCAGGACAGCAAAAAAAATAAAAAACACATGGCATACAATTTTGGAAATTAGACCCCTCGGGGAACGTAACAAGGGGTTAAGTGAACCACAGGTGTTTCATGACTTTTGTATATGTAAAAAAAAATTTTTTTTTACCTAAAATGCTTGTTTTCCCAAAAATTTTACATTTTTTAAAAGGGTAATAGCAGAAAATACCCCCCAAAATTTGAAGCCCAATTTCTCCTGAGTACGGCGATACCCCATATGTGGCCCTAAACTGTTGCCTTGAAATACGACAGGGCTCCAAAGTGAGAGCGCCATGCGCATTTGAGGCCTAAATTAGGGACTTGCATAGGGGTGGACATAAGGGTATTCGACGCCAGTGATTCCCAAACAGGGGGCCTCCAGCTGTTGTAAAACTCCCAGCATGCCTGGACAGTCAGTGGCTATCTGGCAATACTGGGAGTAGTTGTTTTGCAACAGCTGGAGGCTCCGTTCTGGAAACAGAGGCGTACCAGACGTTTTTCATTTTTATTGGGGAGGGGAGGGGGACTGTGTAGGGGTATGTGTATATGTAGTGTTTTTTACTTTTTATTTTATTTTGTGTTAGTGTAGTGTAGTGTTTTTAGGGTACAGTCACATGGGCGGGGGTTCACAGTAGTTTCTCGCTGGCAGCTTGAGCAGCAGCAGAAAATTTGCCGCAGCTCAAACTTGCAGCTGGATACTTACTGTAATCCTCCGCCCATGTAAGTGTACCCTGTACGTTCACATTGGGGGGGGGAGAAATATCCAGCTGTTGCAAAACTACAACTCCCAGCATGTACGGTCTCTCAGTGCATGCTGGGAGTTGTAGTTTTGCAACAGCTGGAGACACACAGGTTGTGAAACACCGAGTTTGGTAACAAACTCAGTGTTTTGCAACCAGTGTGCCTTCAGCTGTTGCAAAAGCTACAACCCCCAGCATGTACGGACAGCGGAAGGGCATGCTGGGTCTTGTAGTTATGCAACAGCTGGAGGCATACTACATTGGCTGGGGATGCTGGGGATTGTAGTTATGCAACAGCTGGAGACACACTGGTTTGCTACTTAACTCAGTGTGCCTTCAGCTGTTGCAAAACTACAACTCTCAGCAGTCACCGACAGCCAACGGGCATGCTGGGAGTTGTAGTTATGCAACCTCCAGATGCACCACTACAACTCCCAGCATGCACTTTAGCTGATTGTGCAAGCTGGGAGTTGTAGTTATACAACAGCTGAAGGTATACTTTTCCATAGAAAGAATGTGCCTCCAGCTGTTGCAAAACTGCAAGTCCCAGCATGCCCATAAGGGCATGCTGGGAGTTGTGGTGGTCTGCCTCCTGCTGTTGCATAACTACAGCTCCCAGCATGCCGTTTTTGCATGCTGGGAGCTGTTGCTAAGCAACAGCAGGAGGCTGTCACTCACCTCCTGCTGCTGCTCCACTATGCCGCCGCACAGGTCAGTCCCTCGCCGCTGCCGTCGCTCCTGGGGCCCCGATTCCAACAGGGACGCCAGGGATCGGGGTCCCCAGCACCCGGGGTCTTCTGCCCGCACCCGCTCACGTCCTCCGGAAGAGGGGCGGAGCGGGTTGCGGGAGTGACACTCGCAGCAGGCGCCCTGATTGGTCGGCCGGGAAACCGGCCGACGAATCAGGGCGATCGTGAGGTGGCACCAGTGCCACCTCCCCCCTGCTGGCTCTGGCTGTTCGGGGACGTCTCTGACGGCCCCGATCAGCCAGTAATTCCGGGTCATCGGGTCACTGGAGACCCCATTGACCCGGAATCCGACGCAGATCGCTGGACTGAATTGTCCAGCGATCTGCGGCAATCGCCGACATGGGGGGACATAATGACCCCCGTGGGCGATATGCCGGGATACCTGCTGAACGATTTCAGCAGGCATCCGGCCCCGGCTCCCCTCCGGCTAGCGGCGGGGGCCAGAAATGCTCAGGGCGTATCCATACGCCCTCGGTCCTTAAGGACTTGGAAACGGGGGCGTATGGATACGCCCTATGTCCTTAAGGGGTTAATTTCTTTTTTGTCTTGTCCACAGTGCTCTCTGCTGACACTTGATGCCCGTCTCAGGAACTGTCCAGAGCAGGAGAAAATCCCCATTGCAAACCTATGCTGCTCCGGACAGTCCCTAACACGGACAGAGGTGTCAGCAGAGAGCACTGTGGACAAGACAAAAAAGAAATTAAAAAAGAAAAGAATTTCCTCTGTAGCATACAGCTGCTAAAAAGTACTGGAAGGGTAAAAATAGTTTAATAGAAGTCATTTACAAATCTGTTTAACTTTCTGGCACCAGTTGATTATCATTTTTTCCCCCACTGGAGTACCCCTTTAACCACTTAAGGACCAAGGGCGTACAGGTACGGGGACCAGACCAGGGATGACTGCTGATATCGATCAGCAGGCACCCCATGCAAATGCCCGGGGGGGATGGGGGTCATGCAAATTCTCTATGGTGACCCTGAAAATAAGGGGGATCGGGGTTGTCCAAGAAAGACACCCACGATCCCCCTGAAGGGATAGGAGTGAGGTGGCAGGGAGGCCACCCCTCCTATCCCTGCTATTGGTTGTCTAGAAGCGACAACCAATAACAGATTGGGGGCGGGGGGTTAACTTTCGGTTTCCCCATTCTGCTCACCCAAAATAGGCCGGGCAGAACGGGGAAACCGAAGAGGACTGGTGCCGAAGTCCATTTACCCATCCGGGGGCAGGTGGCAGCGGGCAGCGATGTCGTGCGGCTGGCTCCCTGGATTCTACGGAAGCCGGTGAGTTACTTAGCAACATGTGGAGGGCTACAGTCTGAGACCACTATACAGTGGTCTCTAAACTGTAGCCCTCCAGATGTTGCTAAACTACAACTCCCAGCATGCCCAGACAGCTGTTTGGGCATGCTGGGATTTGTAGTTTTGCAACAGCTGAAGGGTCACAGTTTGGAGATCACTTTGCAGTGATCTCTAAACTGTGGCCCTCTAGATCTTGCAAAACTACAACTCCCAGCATGCCCACACAGCATTTTGCTGTCTGGACATGCTGGGATTTGTAGTTTTGCAACATCTGGAGGGCCACAGTTTTGAGATTCCTGTGCAGGGGTCTCTAAACTGTAGCCCTCCAGATGTTGCAAAAATGCAAATCCCAGCATGCCCAAATAGCAAACAGCTGTCTCGGCATGCTGGGAATTGTAGTTGTGTAGTTCCAGCTGTTGCATAATTACATCTCCCAGCATGCCCTTCGGCAATCAGTACATGCCGGGAGTTGAAGTTTTGCAACAGCTGGAGGCACACTGGTTGGAAAATACTGAGTTAGGTGATAAAACCTAACTGAAGGTTTTCCAACCAGTGTGCCTCCAGCTGTTGCAAAAGTACAACTGCCAGCATGCACGGTCTGTCAGTACATGCTGGGAGTATTAGTTTTGAAACAGCTGGAGGTTTGCCCCCCATTTGACTGTACAGGGTATAGTCACACGGATGGGTTTACAGTAAGTTTCCTGCTTCAAGTATGAGCTGCGGCGAATTTTTCGCCGCAGCGCAAACTCCTAGCGGGAAACTCACTGTAAACCTCCGCCTGTTTGAATGTACTCTAAAAACACTACACTGCACTAACACAGAATAAAGGGTAAAACACTACATATACACCCCCTACACTGTCCCCCCCCCCCCCAATAAAAATGAAAAATGTATTGTATGGCAGTGTTTCCAAAACGGAGCCTCCAGCTGTTGCAAAACAACAACTCCCATCATTTCCGGCCAGCCACTGACTGTCCAGGCATTCTGGGAGTTTAGCAACAGCTGGAGGCAACGTGTTTGGGAATCACTGGCGTAGAATACCCCTATGTCCACCCCTATGCTATCCCTAATTTAGTCCTCAAATGTGCATGGTGCTCTCTCACTTCGTAGCCCTGTCGTATTTCAAGGAAACAGTTTAGGGTGACATATGGGGTATCTCCATACTCGGGAGAAATTGCACTACAAATTATGGGGGGCTTTTTCTCCTTTAACCCCTTATGAAAAGGAAAAGTTGGGGTATACACCAGCCTGTTAGTGTAAAAAAGACCCCAAAAATGTGTAATGCAATTTTTCCTGAGTACAGAAATAACCCATATGTGGGCGTAAAATGCTCTGCGGGCGTACAACAAGGCTCAAGAGTGAGAGCGCACTATGTACGTTTGAGGCCTAAATTGGTGATTTGCACAGGGGTGGCTGATTATAAATAAATACCCACATGTGACACCATTTTGGAAACTACACCCCTCACGGAACGTAACAAGGGGTATAGTGAATCTTAACACCCCATTGGTGTTTGACGAATTTTCGTTAAAGTTGGATGGGAAAATGAAAAAAAATGTTTTCACTAAAATGCTGGTGTTACCCTAAATATTTCATTTTCACAAGGGAAAATAGCCCCCCAAAATTTGTAACCCCATTACTTCTGAGTAAGAACATACCCATTATGTATATGTAAAGTGCTCTGCGGGTGAACTACAATGCTCAGAAGAGAAGGAGCGCCATTGGGATTTTTATGAGAAAATTTGTCTGGAATTGAAGGCCACGAGTGTTTACAAAGCACCCATAGTGCCAGAACAGTGGACCCCCTCCACATCTGACCCCATTTTGGAAACTACACCCCTCATGTAATGTATTAAAGGGTGCAGTGAGCATTTACGCCCCACAGGTGTCTGACAGATTTTTGGAACAGTGGTCCGTGAAAATCCACACATGGGGTATTTCCATACTCAGAAGAAATGGGGTTACAAATTTTGGGGGTCATTTTCTCCTATTACCCCTTGTAAAAATGTTACATTTGGGGAAAAAACTGCATTTTAGTGAAAAAGTTTTTTTTTTCATTTACGCATCCAACTTTCACAAAAAGTCGTGAAATACCTGTGAGGTGTTAAAGGGGTATTCCAGGATTTTTTTTTATATATATATATCAACTGGCTCCAGAAAGTTAAACAGATTTGTAAATTACTTCTATTAAAAAATATTAATCCTTTCAGTACTTATGAGCTTCTGAAGTTAAGGTTGTTCTTTTCTGTCTAAATTCTCTCTGATGACACCTGTCTCGGGAAACGCCCAGTTTAGAAGAGGTTTGCTATGGGGATTTGCTTCTAAACTGGGCGTTTTCCAAGACAGGTGTCATACACAAGTCAAACACCTGTATGGTATTAAGGCTCACTGGACCCCTTGTTACGTGCCTTGAGGGGTGTAGTTTCCAAAATAGTATGCCATGTGGGGTTTTTCTGCTGTTCTGGCACAATAGAGGCTTCCTAAATGTGACATGCCCCCCCAAAAACCACTTCAGAAAAACTCACTCTCCAAAATCCCATTGTCGCTCCTTCCCTTCTGAGCCCTCTACTACGCCTGCCGAAAACTTGACATACACATATGAGGTATTTCCTTACTCGAGAGAAATTGGGTTGCAAATTTTGATATGATTTTTCTCCTTTTACCCCTTGAAAAAATTAAAAAACTGGGTGTACAAGAACATTCGAAAATATGAAGATTTTGAATTTTCTCCTTCATTTTGCTGTCATTCCTGTGAAACACCTAAAGGATTAAAACACTTACTGAATGTCATTTTGAATACTTTGGGGGGGGAAGGGGTGCAGTTGGGTCATTTGTGGGGTATTTCTAATAAGAAAGCCCTTCAAATCCACTTCAAACCTGAACTGGTCCATGAAAAATTCTGATTTTCATTTTTTTGTGAAAATTGAAAAATTGCTGCTGAACTTTGAAGCTCTCTGATGTCTTCCAAAAGTAAAATCATGTCAACTTTATGATTAGAGATGAGCAAACTTTTCAAAAATTCGATTTGGGCAATTCGCCGAATTTTCTGAAAAAGTTTGTTTCGATCCAAATTTTTTCGCAGCCAATCTATATAAAAAAAAGGCTATTTCTAGCCTACTGACAGCCTCAATAGGGGTATAGAACACTTTGCTGTGTACTAAAACACATATGGAGTGTGCTGGGGTAGTCAAATAATACTGTTATTCAGAATAACATGCAGATTACCGGCATCACTTTTAGAATCACTGCCACACAACAGCACAATGACAGAGCCTGGTGGTAGCATCAGTGTCAGGAGACCATATAGTGACTGAATGACACAGTGTGGAGGAGTTGGCAGCATGAGGACACCATATAGTGGCTGAATGACACAGTGTGGTGGTGTTGGCAGCATGAGGAGACCATATAGTGACTGAATGACACAGGGTGGAGGTGTTGGCAGCATGAGGAGACCATATAGTGGCTGAATGACACAGCGTGGAGGTGTTGGTAGCATGAGGACACCATATAGTGGCTGAATGACACAGCTTGGATGAGGCTGAAGCATGAGGACACCATATAGTGGCTGAATGACACAGCACGGAGGTGTTGGCAGCATGAGGAAATCATATAGTGGCTGAATGACAAAGCGTGGAGGTGTTGGCAGCATGAGGAAACCATATAGTGGATGAATGACACAGCTTGGAGGAGGCTGAAGCATGAGGACACCATATAGTGGCTGAATGACACAGCGTGGAGGTGTTGGCAGCATGAGGACACCATATAGTGGATGAATGGCACAGCCCGGATTTGCCAGCAGCATGAGTAGGCACTAGGCCTTCACAATCCCTAAGATTAAAAGATGATGCTACCTATGATAAAATTTGAAATTCCCAGACCCAGGCCCAGCAGCGGCATCAGTAAACCATATATTGCCTGAATGACACAGCCTGGAGTTGGCTGATTCATGAGTACACAGCAGGGCTTCACAATCCCCCCAAAAAACACAACATTTTTAGAAATGTGCAGGGGTGCAGTTGGGTCATTTGTGGGGTATTTCTAATAAGAAAGCCCTTCAAATCCACTTCAAACCTGAACTGGTCCATGAAAAATTCTGATTTTCATTTTTTTGTGAAAATTGGAAAATTGCTGCTGAACTTTGAAGCTCTCTGATGTCTTCCAAAAGTAAAATCATGTCAACTTTATGATTAGAGATGAGCAAACTTTTCAAAAATTCGATTTGGGCAATTCGCCGAATTTTCTGAAAAAGTTTGTTTCGATCCAAATTTTTTCGCAGCCAATCTATATAAAAAAAGGCTATTTCTAGCCTACTGACAGCCTCAATAGGGGTATAGAACACTTTGCTGTGTACTAAAACACATATGGAGTGTGCTGGGGTAGTCAAATAATACTGTTATTCAGAATAACATGCAGATTACCGGCATCACTTTTAGAATCACTGCCACACAACAGCACAATGACAGAGCCTGGTGGTAGCATCAGTGTCAGGAGACCATATAGTGACTGAATGACACAGTGTGGAGGAGTTGGCAGCATGAGGACACCATATAGTGGCTGAATGACACAGTGTGGTGGTGTTGGCAGCATGAGGAGACCATATAGTGACTGAATGACACAGGGTGGAGGTGTTGGCAGCATGAGGAGACCATATAGTGGCTGAATGACACAGCGTGGAGGTGTTGGTAGCATGAGGACACCATATAGTGGCTGAATGACACAGCTTGGATGAGGCTGAAGCATGAGGACACCATATAGTGGCTGAATGACACAGCGCGGAGGTGTTGGCAGCATGAGGAAATCATATAGTGGCTGAATGACAAAGCGTGGAGGTGTTGGCAGCATGAGGAAACCATATAGTGGATGAATGACACAGCTTGGAGGAGGCTGAAGCATGAGGACACCATATAGTGGCTGAATGACACAGCGTGGAGGTGTTGGCAGCATGAGGACACCATATAGTGGATGAATGGCACAGCCCGGATTTGCCAGCAGCATGAGTAGGCACTAGGCCTTCACAATCCCTAAGATTAAAAGATGATGCTACCTATGATAAAATTTGAAATTCCCAGACCCAGGCCCAGCAGCGGCATCAGTAAACCATATATTGCCTGAATGACACAGCCTGGAGTTGGCTGATTCATGAGTACACAGCAGGGCTTCACAATCCCCCCAAAAAACACAACATTTTTAGAAATGTTTGAAAAAGATTTTGGATAGCGGGTGCTACCTATGCGAAAATTTGAAATTCCCAGGCCCAGCAGCGCCGTCAGTACACCATATATTGCCTGAATGACACAGCCTGGAGTTAGCTGATTCACGAGTACACCGCAGGGCTTCACAATCCCTCCAAAAAACACAACATTTTTAGACATTTTTGAAAAAAAAATTGGATAGCGGGTGCTACCTATGAGAAAATGGGAAATTTCCAAACCCAGGCCCAGCAGCGGCATCAGTAAACCATATATTGCCTGAATAACACAGCCTGGAGTTGGCTGATTCATGAGTACACAGCTGGGCTTCACAATCCCCCCCAAAAAACACAACATTTTTAAAACATTTTGAAAAAGATTTTGAATAGCTGGTGCTACCTATGCGAAAATTTGAATTTCCCAGGCCCAGCAGCACCATCAGTAAACCATATATTGTCTGATATTGCCTGATATTATCAGCGTATGTCTATCCTTCACCGACAGGTGCGGGTAACCCGCTGAACCCCGTTCGTGATAGGGATCGGGGATTGCAATTATTTGCCAGGAAAGAAGAATTCCAACTAAGTGCCAGTCATAAGCTCGGGTTCATTAAGTCCCTGCCCTTTATACACACCGCATGTTTCTACTACCGATTGGATGGTTTAGTGAGGTCCTCGGATCGGCCCCGGCGGGGTAGGAGAAGGCCCTGGCAGAGTGCCGAGAATTTAAAAAAAATTAAAGGCCCAAGGCCAGAAGCGTCAGTGAGGCAAGAATTTCCTGAAAGACACAGGAAGAGTCAGGAGCAAGCATTCGCTGTACCCAAGAGGGTTTCATAACCCCTTACATTTAAAGATCAATGTTGAAATTTGCATTAAGCATGTATTTAGCTACTGCTAAACATCCAAAAATTAAAGGCCCAAGGCCCGAGGCCTCAGGGAGGCAAGTGGTTCCGGAAAGACACAGAATGAGTCAGGCGCAGGCATTCACAGTACCCAAGAGGGTTTCATAACCCCTTCCATTTAAAGATCAATGTTAACATTTGCATTAAGAATATATTTAGCTACTGCTAAACATCCAAAAATTAAAGGCCCAAGGCCAGAAGCGTCAGTGAGGCAAGTAGTTCCTGAAAGACACAGGATGAGTCAGGAGCAGGCATTTACAGTACCCAAGAGGGTTTCATAACCCTAATTGATAACCCAAGAGGGTTTCATAACCATAATTGGGAAGTGTTGATGTAGCAGCATGGTCAATCTACTCTGAGGTATCTGGCATTGGTGGCTGGAAATCCTGGCTGATCCATCCCTGATTCATCTTGACAAATGTAAGTCTCTCCACATTGTTAGTGGACAGACGAGTTCGCCTTGGGTTGACTATGGCCCCGGCCGCACTAAACACCCGCTCTGATTGCACACTACTGGCTGGGCAGGACAGCTTTTCCAGGGCAAACTCTGCTAGTTGCGGCCATAAATCAAGTTTGGCTGCCCAGAAGTCCAGCAGATCTTCAATTTTTGTTGGCATGGCAATATCAAGGTATGCCACCACCTGCTGGTTCAGGTCCTGCTCCATGTCTACCTGCTGCTGATGAGTTGCTTCACTATGCAGGTGAAAAAAGGTACTCATCAGTGACTGTAGACTCAGGCTGCTGCTGATTGAGCTGGTACTGCTCTTGCCACCCCTCCCCTCCCCAGCAGCCATGGCAGTGGAAGGTGAGCGCAGAGGGCCCCCCGAGTCAGACCTGCGAGTGGATGGACCATGTGGCCGATATGCATCGGCCAACTGACTACAATATAAATATAGCTGTAATCATACTTACCTGCAGAATAAAGATAACATGTCAGTATTACCGCAAAGTGAACAACGTAAAAGGGAGGAATTTATCCTTGTATGTATGTATGTATGTTATACTGTATTTTTGCTCTAAATTTGTCTCTATATTTATCACTGTTATTGTGTGCAATTTTTTAGCGACTTTTCAAGTAGGCAATTTTCTCAGAAATGTGTAGGTATGTCAAAATCAACTTGTTTTTCTGCAGTGGTCATTCATTTATCATGTACAACCTTTGGTAAAGTCGCAAAAAAAAATTGGTAAAGCCCTCAATTTATCTCAAATCTACACCAGCCCAGACCTGATTTACAAAACTGGCTGTGCACAGCATTAGTAAAGAGTTGCATAAGGGGGAACCATAAAAAGTAGTGTAGTGAAGTGTAATTTCCAAAAATTGTATACTAGCACCATATCTATCACATGCCATGCAGCCATAATATATTTAGTGCACATACGCATTGCCATTATACAAATAAAAAGTGTAGAAAAATCGATCACCTACATCACCTTTGATGAATTCCCCCTATATCACTCAAATGTTTCAAAATGGCAAACATTTTTTTTGTTTTATGGTAAAATAAAGGATGTCTTTACAAAGTACAATTGGTCCTTCAAAAAACAAACCCTCACATATGTAGCTTTGTATGTGAAAAAAAGAAGAGCTATAGCTCTTAGAAGATGAGGAGTTGCAAATGTGCCAAAAATCACTGACGGGGAAGGAGTTAAAGAGGTCGTGTATCTGTATTACTTTGCCAAGAAGTTAGAGGTCCCTATCCACCCTTTTGGATAGGTCCCAAGACTTGTAATTGTATTCAGTAACACTGATATAATGATACAACTAAACATTTGCTAATTTGTTTTATTGATAGAAAATTTTAATTGTGGCTTTTGATTAAGATTATCAAAGTATTTTTCTTAGTAAAGGAAAATACCATATGGTGTGGCCATTGACATTATCATACTCTTTGATCAGACACTTGTTCTTTGGTTATAAAAGGGCAAAACTTGTTCTAAATTAAAGAATATGCAAAATAATAATTATGCTCTTCAACAATATTCAAATACAAAGGTTATTCCTCAAAGACATTGATAGTGATGAGGCTTTCAAAGGGAATTAAAATAATCATTATTATGGTCGAACATTGAGTTTGAGTTTAAGACCATTGACCACCTTGAGTAAAAATCAAACATATACCACATATACCACATTTGGGGGCCTAATAAAGGCCCTAGGATCTGCCATAGGCATTTGCCTATTGGGGCCTACCAGAGACATGGCCTGTCACTGACAGGCAATAATATTTTGAAATATTATTTATTTTAACCCCTTGAGGACTGTGTTTGTTTAATATTTTAACATTGTGACGCCCTGCACTTAGCAGTTTAGCGACCACCAAGTTGGGGAGCTGCCGTTTAGGGCAAACCGTTAAGTAGACAGGGAAAGATTGGTGGTAAGCTCAGGGCTGCACATGTCACTGTCCTATGTGATACTATTTCAGTTAAATTGAATAAACTCCCACTGCCAAAGAATTTAAAGAACATTTTTTTTTTCAGTGATGTGTTTTCCTTATATTTGGTATGAACTCATTTTTAGTTATTACCAAAGAATCGTGAAAATAAATTACATAACACATAATACCATAACACATAGCTGTGTTGATAGGAATATAAAAACATACGTCTCAAGAATAAGGCTACACAAACATGACTTTTCTTCCAAAACATATTCCTGTAACGCAAAAAGTACAAAAGTGTAAATAAAACAAAACAAAAACTAATTTAATCAACTAATTTTTTAAATAGATCACTCAGTACCTAATCCTGACCATGTACGTCTAATTTTTATGTGTCTAGCACCTTTATTTTTTTTTTATTACACTTTTAATTTAGCTCACTAGTCTGAATTCCTCTCAAAGGGATGGGGTGTGGCCTCACTGTGCAGGTCTCCGCCCCCTCCCTCAGTATGATGTCTCCTCACATCTCTCCTACATTAGCAAAAATACAACTCCCAGCTTGTCTGACAGTAGCGGGACACATGCTGAAAGTGAGAGGATATTTCCTCCAGCTGTGAGCCCTGCACTCACAGCTGTCAATCAAGCAAGTGTGTCCATGACATAGGTGATGATGCATGGACACAGCAGGACTAGTATGTGTCCAAGCAGGTAGGGGGGCAGTTGTTTGACTGGCTTTTTCAGTATGAAATACTGAAAATTTTCTAATGAAAGCAATTGCAAAACCTATTGGTTTTGCCTGCTTTACAACATAATAAGATACTATGAAAAAAGACATGTAACGACCAAATAAAAGTACAAAAATCAATTTTATTAGACACAAATGCTCAAAAATACAGACATTTAAAAAAAGAAAAAACACCTTAAAAGGACAAAATGGCCGGTAGCAAAGTGCAGGAGGACCGACTGAAAGGAGGTTACACGCTTAGCAAGGCTCAGCTAAGTAACTGAGGTAGATGGAAAACAGGGCATTTCACAAAACATCAAACCAATATAACATTATATAGTTTGCATAAAGTTCAGATAGTATGCTACATGTAAAAGGGTCAATGGTTGCTATCCATATATGGTAAATAAAGTGCCGGAGTACAGAGGTAGAAATACACTGAATAAGCCAAGAGTAAGTTACCACAGTGGGAATGAGTATGAGCGCATGCCTCCGCTTCTTCCGGGGTGTGGCCATGGAGTGCACAGCCCTCTCTAATATATGGGTGAATACCCAATCACTAGCCAGCATAGCAGTCACCTGACTGAGCTGTCAATCAAACATAATTTACACAAGGTACATGTTCTATTGGTGGAAACCAAGGATGTGGCGTGAGGACACGCCCACCACAGCATGTCACTGTGACATGGGCTGCCAACACACACTTGCTTATACCATAAATAAAGATCCCAGTTCAAAAATACATAAAGTTATATCTCATAATATACATGGCAATAATCATCATCGCAATTGGCCCATATCACATTAAAATGCCCGATGGTAGAGGCGCACAGCGCCATGGAGTCGTCGATTGAATATAACGCCCACCAGTGACGAAAATCTGTGTCACAGAGAGGACGGGCAGCAATGCAAAAGTTGTGCCCCGGGCGTCCCGTGTGCATTGGCGATGTCAGCATGCACGGGCGCACAGGAGCACCATGGCAACCGCGGACGTGACATCGCTGACGCGGCGTACCGCTGCACCATGGCAACCGATGACGCGGCGCACTGCCTCAGTGGGTGGAGGTGGCCGTGTCATCAGAGGCAGCACGTCCCCGTTGGCAACCAGGATTGGAACAAACCAGCGGCATGGAAAAAGATATCAATGTGGAGAGGGGTCAATGGTGCCGAGGACCATCTAACAGTTAATAGTGTGCAGGTAAGTATATAGTATATCAGTAGTAGATACCCAAATGCCCTAAGGGCTGGAAAGAATATATATATATGGGTACAGTGAAGAAAATGTATGGACGTGTGACGTGAGAGTGTAAGGAAGGGTGTGATGGGTGTGATACAGAGAAGGAGAAAAAGATAAAATATTTTTTCAACCCTCACCGTCAGGGAGCTCCCAGTGTGTGTATAAGTGTATAGTGTGTGTGACAGACCTCTTTGGACAAAAGCTCGGAGTACAAAGATGAAACAAATACAGTAAGAGTTTTACTGTGTGTATTATGGAACACAGTGATAAGGTGACATGCAGTGATAAAAAAGTGAACACACGTCGTCGGTGCACATGGGACTTCCGGGGCACAACTTTTGCATGGTTGCCTGCCCTCTCTGTGGCGTCACTGGTGGGCGTTACATTCAATCGCCGACTCCATGGTGCTGTGTGCCTCTACCATCGGGCATTTTATTATGATACGGGCCAATTGCGATGATGATTTTTGCCATGTATATTATGAGATATAACTTTATGTATTTTTGAACTGGGATCTTTATTTATGGTATAAGCAAGTGTGTGTTGGCAGCCCACGTCACAGTGACATGCTGTGGTGGGCATGTCCTCACGCCACATCCTTGGTTTCCACCAATAGAACATGTAGCTTGTGTAAATTATGTTTGATTGACAGCTCAGTCAAGTGACTGCTATGCTAGCTAGTGATTGGGTATTTTCCCATATATTAGCGAGGGCTGTGCACTCCATGGCCACACCCCGGAAGAAACTCCTCAGCGAAACGTCGGGCGGCGGAGGCACACGCTCATACTCATTCCCACTGTGGTAACTTACTCTTGGCTTATTCAGTGTATTTCTGTATTTCTACCTCTGTACTCTGGCACTTTATTTACCATTTATGGATAGCAACCATTGACCCTTTTACGTGTAGTATACTATCTGAACTTTATGCCAACTATATAATATTATATTGGTTTGATGTTTTGTGAAATGCCTTGTTTTCCATCTACCTCAGTTACTTAGCTGAGCCTTGCTAAGCATGTAACCTCCTTTCAGTCGGTCCTCCTGTGCTTTGCTACCGGTCATTTTGATCTTTTAAGGTGTTTTTAAAAAAATGTCTGTATTTTTGAGCATATGTGTCTAATAAAATAGATTTTTGTACCTTTATTACGTCGTTACACACCTTTTTTTTCATAGTATCTTATTTTTAGTGGTCTGGGCATAGACTGTCACATTTTTGGGACTTATGTGTCATTTATGCTTTACAACATATCAAAGGTTTTTGTATCTGACAGTGCCCATTTAAGTGTAACCTGTGCGTACATAGGTTGTGTACCATTTTGTTCCTGTTGAAGTCTTAAGGGCCTAGTTGCTGTGAAAGGTTAGCCAAAAGTACACACCTGCTGGTGTTGTACACAAATACTGTTTTAAGCGTAGTGGAGCGTATTTTATTCCCCTCATAAGTGCATACCACGTGTGTACATCTATGTGGTGTACCATTTTGTTCCTGCTATAGTCCTAAGGGCCTATTTACTGTGAAAGGCCAGCCAAAAGTCCACACCTGCTGGTGTTGTAGACAAATACTGTTTCATGCGTAGTGGAGCGTATTGTCCTCTCCTCATATATGCACTAAGTATTTCAGGCAGAGAAGTGCCAGGACATGCACAGAGGAGTGGCAGAGGCCTAAATTCATCAGGCACAGGCAGAGGTCGCAGCAGACTAGGGGCAAGTGGCAGCAGGAGTCACAGTGAGTGGCCTGAGCTCCCGGTATCAGCTAGCAGTCGTGTCTCGACCAGAAACCCATTTGCTGTCATCAATTGGTTAACTCGGTCATCCACTTAATCACAAGTGACATCTGACACCCCCAGTCAATAGTCGGTGGGTTCCTCAGATACATCTCTCAGTTGGCATGGCCCAAGAGCAATCCCTGTCCTCCCATTGCCTCTGTCCTATGCTGTACCCTCCCCCACAGAAGTATCGTATGCTGTAGGTTCAGCTCCACTATTTAGTGAGGACGATCTACTAGAGGACAGTCAGCAGCTACTGCCAAGCCAAAAAGTGGAGGAGACATCCTCCGCTTCCTCCGCTAGGCGGGAAAGGAGTGATGAGGAGAGTGGCGTGGGAGGTGGTGTTGTGAGCGTTAAGACTCCTGAAGCAGACACTGTTGAGGAACCTGAGGAGGACATCAGTGATGTCATCAGGCTGTGTCATTTAGCCACTATGTGGTCTCCTCATGCTTCCGCCACCTCCAGGCTGTTCCATTCAGCCCCTATATGATCTCCTCTTTCTGCTGCTAACTGCAGACTGTGTCATTCAGCCACTATATGGTCTCTACTTGCTGCTGCCAACTCCAGGCTGTGTCATTCTGCCAGATTATGGTCTCCTCACGCTGCTTCCACCTCCAGGCTGTGTCACTGTGCCGCCATGTGGTCTCCTCATGCTGCTGGCACATTAAATAAAACTTTTTAGGTTCATCTGTTTGAAATCTTCAATTTAAATGTTAAAAAATATCTTTAATCTTTTCAATTATCAGTCACTATTGTGAGGCCCTATGGCCTGTTGCCAAATCCAGGCTGGGTCATTCAGCCACTATATGGTCTCCTCATACTGCCTCCACCTAAACGCTGTGTCATTCAGCCACTATATAGTCTCCTCATACTGATGCCATCTCCAGGCTCTGTCATTGTGCCACTCTGCAACAGTGATTCTAATAGCAACGCCTCTGTCACGATGCCGGCTGGCAGGTAGTGGATCCTCTGTGCCAGAGAGGGATTGGCGTGGACCGTGCTAGAGGATCGGTTCTAAGTCACTACTGGTTTTCACCAGAGCCCGCCGCAAAGCGGGATGGTCTTGCTGCGGCGGTAGTGACCAGGTCGTATCCCCTAGCAACGGCTCAACCTCTCTGGCTGCTGAAGATAGGCGCGGTACAAGGGAGTAGACGGAAGCAAGGTCGGACGTAGCAGAAGGTCGGGGCAGGCAGCAAGGATCGTAGTCAGGGGCAACGGCAGAAGGTCTGGAATCACAGGCAAGGAACACACAAGGAACGCTTTCACTGGCACTAGGGCAACAAGATCCGGCGAGGGAGTGAAGGGGAAGTGAGGTGATATAGGGAAGTGCACAGGTGTAAACACTAATTGGAACCACTGCACCAATCAGCGGTGCAGTGGCCCTTTAAATCGCAAAGACCCGGCGCGCGCGCGCCCTAGGGAGCGGGGCCGCGCGCGCCGGGACAGAACTGACGGGGAGCGAGTAAGGTACGGGAGCCGGGGTGCGCATCGCGAGCGGGCGCTACCCGCATCGCGAATCGCATCCCGGCCGGAGGTGGTAACGCAGCGCCCCGGGTCCGTGGAACCGACCGGGGCGCTGCAGTGAGGGAAGTGTAGCGAGCGCTCCGGGGAGGAGCGGGGACCCGGAGCGCTCGGCGTAACAGTACCCCCCCCCTTGGGTCTCCCCCTCTTCTTGGGGCCTGAGAACCTGAGGATCAGACTTTTGTCCAGGATATTGTCCTCAGGTTCCCAGGACCTCTCTTCTGGACCACAACCCTCCCAATCCACTAAAAAAAAAGTTCTTCCCCTGACCTTTTTAGAGGCCAAAATCTCTTTGACAGAGAAGATGTCCGAGGAGCCGGAAACAGGAGTGGGAGGAACAGATTTAGGAGAAAAACGGTTGAGGATGAGAGGTTTAAGAAGAGAGACGTGAAAGGCATTAGGGATACGAAGAGAAGGAGGAAGAAGAAGTTTGTAAGAGACAGGATTAATTTGACACAAAACTTTAAAAGGACCAAGATAGCGTGGTCCCAACTTGTAGCTAGGGACACGGAAGCGGACATATTTAGCGGAGAGCCATACCTTGTCTCCAGGGGAAAAAACGGGGGGAGCTCTTCTTTTCTTATCTGCGAATCTCTTCATGCGAGAAGAAGCCTGTAAGAGAGAATTTTGGGTCTCTTTCCATATGGTGGAAAGATCACGAGAAATTTCATCCACAGCGGGCAGACCAGAGGGCAAGGGGGTAGGGAGGGGGGGAAGAGGGTGACGGCCGTACACCACGAAAAACGGAGATTTGGAGGAAGATTCAGAGATTCTGAAATTATACGAGAATTCGGCCCAAGGTAGAAGATCTGCCCAGTCATCCTGGCGGGAGGAAACAAAATGTCGTAAATAGTCACCCAAGATCTGGTTAATTCTCTCTACTTGTCCATTGGATTGAGGATGGTATGCAGAAGAAAAATTTAATTTAATCTTGAGTTGTTTACAGAGAGCCCTCCAGAATTTAGACACAAATTGGACGCCTCTATCCGAGACGATCTGTGTAGGCAACCCGTGAAGACGAAAAATGTGTACAAAAAATTGTTTAGCCAACTGAGGCGCTGAAGGAAGACCAGGAAGAGGGATGAAATGTGCCATTTTGGAGAATCGATCAACGACCACCCAAATAACAGTGTTGCCATGGGATGGGGGTAAGTCAGTAATAAAATCCATACCAATCAGAGACCAAGGTTGTTCGGGGACAGGTAGAGGATGAAGAAAACCAGCGGGCTTCTGGCGAGGAGTCTTATCCCGGGCACAGATAGTGCAGGCTCGCACAAAGTCCACCACATCAGTCTCTAGAGTCGGCCACCAATAGAAGCGAGAGATGAGTTGCACAGATTTCTTGATGCCCGCATGACCTGCGAGATGGGAGGAGTGACCCCATTTGAGGATCCCAAGGCGTTGGCGTGGAGAAACAAAGGTCTTTCCTGGAGGAGTTTGCCTGATGGAGGCTGGAGAAGTGGAAATCAGGCAGTCAGGAGGAATGATGTGTTGAGGAGAGAGTTCAATTTCAGAGGCATCTGAGGAACGAGAGAGAGCATCGGCCCTAATGTTTTTATCAGCAGGCCGAAAGTGAATTTCAAAATTAAATCGGGCAAAGAACAGAGACCACCTGGCCTGACGAGGATTCAGCCGTTGGGCAGACTGGAGGTAGGAGAGGTTCTTGTGATCGGTGTAAATAATAACTGGAAATCTTGATCCCTCCAGCAGATGCCTCCATTCCTCAAGTGCTAATTTAATGGCTAGAAGCTCTCGATCCCCGATAGAGTAGTTCCTCTCCGCCGGAGAGAAGGTCCTGGAAAAAAAACCACAAGTAACAGCATGCCCGGAAGAGTTTTTTTGTAGAAGGACAGCTCCAGCTCCCACTGAGGAGGCATCAACCTCCAATAGGAAGGGTTTAGATGGGTCAGGTCTGGAGAGCACGGGAGCCGAAGAAAAGGCAGACTTGAGTCGTTTAAAGGCGTCTTCCGCTTGAGGAGGCCAAGACTTGGGATCGGCATTTTTTTTTGTTAAAGCCACAATAGGAGCCACAATGGTAGAAAAATGTGGAATAAATTGCCTGTAATAATTGGCGAACCCCAAAAAACGTTGGATGGCACGGAGTCCGGAGGGGCGTGGCCAATCTAAGACGGCAGAGAGTTTATCTGGGTCCATTTGTAGTCCCTGGCCAGAGACCAAGTATCCTAGAAAAGGAAGAGATTGGCATTCAAACAGACATTTCTCTATTTTGGCATAGAGTTGATTATCACGAAGTCTCTGAAGAACCATACGGACATGCTGGCGGTGTTCTTCAAGATTGGCAGAAAAAATCAGGATATCGTCCAGATATACAACAACACAGGAGTATAGTAGATCACGAAAAATTTCATTAACAAAGTCTTGGAAGACGGCAGGGGCGTTGCATAGACCAAAGGGCATGACCAGATACTCAAAGTGTCCATCTCTGGTGTTAAATGCCGTTTTCCATTCATCCCCCTCTCTGATGCGGATGAGATTATAAGCACCTCTTAAGTCCAGTTTGGTAAAAATATGGGCACCTTGGAGACGATCAAAGAGTTCAGAGATGAGGGGTAGGGGGTAGCGGTTCTTAACCGTGATTTTATTAAGACCGCGGTAGTCAATGCAAGGACGTAGAGAGCCATCTTTTTTGGACACAAAGAAAAATCCGGCTCCGGCAGGAGAGGAGGATTTACGGATAAAGCCCTTTTTTAAATTTTCTTGGACGTATTCAGACATGGCAAGAGTCTCTGGGACGGACAGAGGATAGATTCTGCCCCGGGGTGGAGTAGTGCCCGGGAGGAGGTCAATGGGACAATCATAAGGCCTGTGAGGAGGTAGAGTCTCAGCTTGTTTTTTGCAAAAAACGTCCGCAAAGTCCATATAGGCCTTAGGGAGACCGGTTACATGAGGAAGCACAGGGACACGGCAAGGTTTACTGGGAACCGGTTTTAAGCAGTCCTTGGAACAAGAGGGCCCCCAACTCTTGATCTCCCCAGTGGACCAATCCAGGATTGGGGAATGGAGTTGAAGCCAGGGAAGTCCAAGAAGGATTTCAGAAGTGCAATTGGGGAGGACCAACAGTTCAATCCTCTCGTGATGAGATCCGATGCACATTAGAAGGGGCTCCGTGCGGAAACGTATAGTACAGTCCAATCTTTCATTGTTTACACAATTGATGTAGAGGGGTCTGGCGAGACTGGTCACCGGGATGTTGAACTTGTTGACGAGAGAGGCTAAGATGAAATTTCCTGCAGATCCAGAGTCCAAGAAGGCCACAGCAGAGAAGGAGAAGGCAGAGGCAGACATCCGCACAGGCACAGTAAGACGTGGAGAAGCAGAGTAGACATCAAGGACTGTCTCACCTTTGTGCGGAGTCAGCGGACGTCTTTCCAGGCGGGGAGGACGGATAGGACAATCCTTCAGGAAGTGTTCGGTACTAGCACAGTACAGGCAGAGATTCTCCATGCGGCGTCGTGTCCTCTCTTGGGGTGTCAGGCGAGACCGGTCGACCTGCATAGCCTCCACGGCGGGAGGCACAGGAACAGATTGCAGGGGACCAGAGGAGAGAGGAGCCGGGGAGAAGAAACGCCTCGTGCGAACAGAGTCCATATCCTGGCGGAGCTCCTGACGCCGTTCGGAAAAACGCATGTCAATGCGAGTGGCAAGATGGATGAGTTCATGTAGGTTAGCAGGGATTTCTCGTGCGGCCAGAACATCTTTAATGTTGCTGGATAGGCCTTTTTTAAAGGTCGCGCAGAGTGCCTCATTATTCCAGGATAATTCTGAAGCAAGGGTACGGAACTGTACGGCATACTCGCCAACGGAAGAATTACCCTGGACCAGGTTCAACAGGGCAGTCTCAGCAGAAGAGGCTCGGGCAGGTTCCTCAAAGACACTTCGAATTTCCGAGAAGAAGGAGTGTACAGAGGCAGTGACGGGGTCATTGCGGTCCCAGAGCGGTGTGGCCCAAGCCAGGGCTTTTCCAGACAGCAGGCTGACTACGAAAGCCACCTTAGACCTTTCAGTGGGGAACTGGTCCGACATCATCTCCAAGTGTAATGAACATTGGGAAAGAAAGCCACGGCAAAACTTAGAGTCCCCATCAAATTTATCCGGCAAGGATAGTCGTATTCCAGAAGCGGCCACTCGCTGCGGAGGAGGTACAGGAGCTGGCGGAGGAGATGATTGCTGGAGCTGTGGTAGTAACTGTTGTAGCATAACAGTCAGTTGAGACAGCTGTTGGCCTTGTTGCGCAATCTGTTGTGACTGCTGGGCGACCACCGTGGTGAGGTCAGCGACAACTGGCAGAGGAACTTCAGCGGGATCCATGGCCGGATCTACTGTCACGATGCCGGCTGGCAGGTAGTGGATCCTCTGTGCCAGAGAGGGATTGGCGTGGACCGTGCTAGAGGATCGGTTCTAAGTCACTACTGGTTTTCACCAGAGCCCGCCGCAAAGCGGGATGGTCTTGCTGCGGCGGTAGTGACCAGGTCGTATCCCCTAGCAACGGCTCAACCTCTCTGGCTGCTGAAGATAGGCGCGGTACAAGGGAGTAGACGGAAGCAAGGTCGGACGTAGCAGAAGGTCGGGGCAGGCAGCAAGGATCGTAGTCAGGGGCAACGGCAGAAGGTCTGGAATCACAGGCAAGGAACACACAAGGAACGCTTTCACTGGCACTAGGGCAACAAGATCCGGCGAGGGAGTGAAGGGGAAGTGAGGTGATATAGGGAAGTGCACAGGTGTAAACACTAATTGGAACCACTGCACCAATCAGCGGTGCAGTGGCCCTTTAAATCGCAAAGACCCGGCGCGCGCGCGCCCTAGGGAGCGGGGCCGCGCGCGCCGGGACAGAACTGACGGGGAGCGAGTAAGGTACGGGAGCCGGGGTGCGCATCGCGAGCGGGCGCTACCCGCATCGCGAATCGCATCCCGGCCGGAGGTGGTAACGCAGCGCCCCGGGTCCGTGGAACCGACCGGGGCGCTGCAGTGAGGGAAGTGTAGCGAGCGCTCCGGGGAGGAGCGGGGACCCGGAGCGCTCGGCGTAACAGCCTCTAATCTGCATGTCACACTGAAATAACAGTATTATTTCACTAACACAGCACACTCCCTATGTGTGTTACGGCAAGGCAAAGTGTTCTACACCCCTATTGAGGCTCGCTATAGGCCAGAAATAGCTGTTTTTTAATAGCAATTCCCCACAAATAAATTCGGATTGAAGCTAAATTTTTTCCGAAATTTAGGCAAATCGGCCGAATCCAATTTTTCAAAAATTCGCTCATCTGTAACTAAAACTATAAATTATAGCCAAGAGGGTGGTGGTGAAACTCAAAGCAGGTAGCTCTGGACACCTAACCATAAGAGCCAAAAAAATAGGCTCTTATGGTTAGGAAAGCCAGCACAACTACCTAATACACGGGTGCACTCTGCTGTGGCAAATGCAAAGTATGCTAAAAATAAGGTTTCAGCAGCACTCTTGGCCAAAAAATGGAGGCTCTTAACACACTTTTTGATCATATCGTGTCCCCCATCCACCGCATGGAGGTGGCCTCACTTCGGATGACACCCAAACATGCTTATTCTACTCACCTCTTCTGGGTATATGGCCTCTGACTGGGTGGCATGCAGGATCCACTATCAATTTAAAAAACCTCCTGTGAACAGGGAGGGGTGCACGACTAGAGAGGGTGCCACTCCCCCTAACTTGCATAGCAAAAAAAAAAAAAAAAAAGGAAAGATAGCCAGCACAACTACCTAATACATGGGTGCATGCTGCTGTGGCAAATACAAAGTATTATGTAGTTGTGCTGGTTATCTTTCCTTTTTTTTCAACTGGCTCCTTCCAATAGTTATTAGCTTCTGAAGTTGAGATGCTGTTTTCTGTCTAACTGCTTTCTGATGACTCACGTCCCGGGAGCTGCCCAGCTCCTATGGGGATATTCTCCCATCATGCACAGCTCCCGGGACGTGACATCATCATTGAGCAGTTAAACAGAAAACTTCAGAAGCTAATAACTATTGGAAGGATTTAATAGAAGTAATTTACAAATCTGTTTAACTTTCCGGAGCCAGTTGATATATAAAAAAAAGTTTTTGCCTGGAATACCCCTTTAATGATAAAAATACATCTTTTCATCAGCTCACAGTGTTAGAAATCCTCTCGGGGAAGGTGGGATGTCCCTCCCTTGTGCTGGTGGGAGGTGATTGGTGTGTCTGCTCATGCAGCCTTGTCCATCAGTCATCTCTTGTCCATGACTCATGGACAAGCTGATGCTGCTGCTTGACTGGTTAGTGTCCAAATAGGTATGGATGACCCCTAGTGGTAGGAATTTCAGCAACCATATTAACCTCTTAAGGACCGGGGTTTTTTCCATTTTTGCATTTTAGTTTTTTGCTCCTTGCCTTTAAAAAATCATAAATCTTTCAATTTTGCACCTAAAAATCCATATGATGGCTTATTTTTTACGCCACCAATTTTACTTTGTAATGACGTCAGTCATTTTGCCCAAAAATCTACGGTGAAATGGGGAAAAAAATCATTGTGCGACAAAATTGAAAAAAAAATACGCTGTTTTGTAACTTTTGGGGGCTTCCGTTTCTACGTAGTCCATTTTTCGGTAAAAATGACACCTGATATTTATTCTGTAGGTCCATACGATTAAAATGATACCCTACTTATATAGGTTTGATTTTGTCGGACTTCTGGAAAAAATCATAACTACATGCAGGAAAATTAATACGTTTAAAATTGTCATCTTCTGACCCCTATAACTTTTTTATTTTTCCGTGTATGGGGCGGTATGAGGGCTCATTTTTTGCACCGTGATCTGAAGTTTTTAACGGTACCATTTTTGCATTGATAGGACTTATTGATCGTTTTATTCATTTTTAAATGATATAAAAAGTGACCAAAAATGCACTATTTTGGACTTTGGAATTTTTTTGCGCCCACGCCATTGACCGAGCGGTTTAATTAATTATATATTTTTATAATTCGGACATTTTTGCACGCGGTGATACCATATATGTTTATTTTTATTTTTATTTACACTGTGTTTTTTTTTTTATTGGAAAAGGGGGGTGATTCAAACTTTTAATAGGGGAGGAGTTAAATGATCTTTATTCCCTTTTTTTTTTCCACTTTTTTTTTGCAGTGTTATAGGTCCCATAGGGACCTATAACACTGCACACACTGATCTCCTATGCTGATAACTGGTTTCTCATTAGAAACCAGTGATCAACGATTCTGCCGCATGACTGCTCATGCCTGGATCTCAGGCACTGAGCAGTCATTCGGCGATCGGACAGCGAGGAGGCAGGAAGGGGCCCTCCCACTGTCCTGTCAGCTGTTCGGGATGCCGCGATTAGCCGCGGCTATCCCGAACAGCCCGACTGAGCTAGCCGGGAAATTTCACTTTCACTTTTAGCCGCGCGGCTCAGCTCTGAGCGCGCGGCTAAAGGGTTAATAGCGCGCGGTGCTGCACGCTATTAGAGGCGGATCCCGGCTTCACTATGACGCCGGGCCCGCCGTGATATGACGCGGGGTTACTGTGTAACCCCGCGTTATATCAGAAGAGCAGGACCAAGGACGTACCGGTACGTCCTTGGTCCTTAAGGGGTTAAAAAAGGTCTTTAATATTCTTCAGTAACAACATATAAAAGGTTTTTGGACAGTGCCCATTTATAGGAGTTATCAAGTATAAAAAAACATATCCCCTATCCCAGTGATAGAACATGTATTCCCTATCTATTGGATAGGGGATATGTTTTTTTATACAGGATAATTCCTTTAAAAGGTGGGGAGGAAAAAACAAAAATGCTAATATAAAAATTCACTGTGTCCTTAAGGTCCGTAACATGGACAACATTAGCAGTAAGTCAGTAAGAGGATTAAAACAAACACATAAAACTGTAAAAATTGTAAATGAATTTAAATGCGTTTAGGCATTTACTGATGTTGATGACAGGACCAATAATGCTGACAGCTTCTTCCCCTGCTGCATTCCCATAGTAACACTGGAGTATATGTGATGCATTTCATTGTTCATTCTTGGAAAAAAAAAACATTACTATGTTAGTGCAGCAAAACATGATTCCTATCTGCCGAATGAAAATCACAATATACTGTAAGTCTGAGAATATATCATAGCTTCTTATTTGTACAACTGATTTAACATGTCCATATCTTATTAAGTAAATAATAGTTATGCTTCATACCCTGTTACCAGAAGCATCCTGTACATGCAGTAATATCCTTACGCAGACGCATCAATACATAATAATGAAGGCCAGCTGTTCACCAGTGTTAGTTATCATCAAAGTTTGTTTCTGAATTCTCTAGTCATCTGGAGAACATGTTGCCATGGTAACAAGGCTACACGGCACACAATGGATAATGGCATTGTGTAGGGCCCAGCTATTTACACAACTCATCTCCTTCTGCTTCCTCCTAATTCAACCTGTTGTTTGTTTATAAAGACAGTCCTCATTTTTATTCTACTCTTTTCAGAAATATTTGCAGGTATTCATATCAAAAGCATGTTTTAAAAATATAAAAAACACTTTGTAAGGGTAGGGTCACATGGGGCCGGGTTGCTCTGTGTGTCTGTCCGTAGTGGCGGATTTCTACAGTGGGAAATCCACCACTACGATCGGACGCACAGAGATACCCAGCCGCAACCAGGAGCTCGCTCTGCAGTCACTCTGTGACTGCCATCGGCGCATCTGCAGCGTGAAATACTCTGCGGATGCGCTCATGTGTGACCCTGCCCTAAGGATTCACACTGTAATGCTGGACACAAGGCATAGAAGATAATAGAGAAGTAGAAATAATAGAAGTAACCACTCTACAGCAGTGTCTTCCAAACAGTGTGTGTCAAGCTGTTGCAAAACTTCAACTCCCAGCATGCCCATACCCTTAATGCTCCTTTGGGTGGAGCCACTGCCGCAGAAATGTACCCAGCTCCCAGAAGGCTGAGGCTCAGGAACGGCTTGGCAAGCATGAAGAGGAAACAAGAGTAAGGGACCACCAGGATGTAGGGGGACACCTACAAATCCCTGTTATACATTTTATTTTATGCACTCTGCCCATTACACTGGGTGATTTTAAGCAGAGAGTAGGTTATATCTTAGTTGTACACTCTGCCCATTCCACTTTTAAGTAGGGAGTAGCTTACATAGCCATAAACTGTAGGCTTAGTGCTAGCCCAAGAAAGACATATCTGTTAGCCCAAAAGAGACATATCTACAGTGTACAGTCTGTCCCAAATGAGGTCACCTTACCATGGTGGGATAGTACACACTATTTGGCTAAATGGTTGCTTAGAACCTCTATAAACTCATGCCATTTAAAACACATTATAATTCGCATATATTTTAGTGCTAGCATTGTGCTGCTGTAATTCTTTAGTTTGCTTCCTCAGGCGACAGACCTTGCGAGAGGCCACACTAGTAAACCTGTATTACAGCGTTGGAACAGGACAGGTGAGTATCAGGATACAGTATCAGAATTTCAGAGGTACAATATGTATGAATGTTCAGGGGGCAAAGTATAAATAAAAATTCATGGGCACAGTATATTGTATATGAAAGTTTTGGAGGCATAAAATATATGAAAATTAATTCAGGGTGCACAGAATATATGAAAAAAAGAAGGTACAATGCATACTGTATATTTGAGGGGGCATTATCATTAGTATAAGAAGGCATAGTATATATTATTATTCATATCAGGGGACACAGTAGGGGGAATATTTAAAGACTTGTGTTATTAGGGCTCTTTATTTTGCACCTCAAAGAGTGTTAACTGCCCCTCATTTTCAGAAGTGTGTTTGGGCTTTTGAAAATTTGGGGTAAATAGCACAAATAGCAAATCATTTTACACCAGCTATACTTGGTATTAGCTGTGACAATCTGTGCACCAAAAAGTGATGCTAAACCTTTGAAAATAAGGTTCTAATAGGACAAAAAGCCTAACCACATCCCTTTAAATAACATTTTCTAACAGGGAGCTAAATCAGGTTCTAAATATCTTAATATGTGGCACTACAAGTGTGCGCCACATTTTAAGCCAATGTGGCACAGATAAAGGAAAAAAAGTGGTGCTAAATTCTTTGAATATCCCCCCCTCAGTGTCTTTATCATTTCAGGGGACTAGTGTTTATTATATTTGATGCTAGCTGAGTACCCAGCACTGTCCAGTTTTTCCTACCTTATCCTTGTGGGGGAGGATAAGCAATCTGTCCTTAAAGGGGTACTCCAGCCCCAAGACATCTTAACCCCTATCCAAAGTATAGGGGATAAGATGTCTGATCGCGGGGGTCCCACTGCTGGGGACCCCCGCAATCTAGCATGCAGCACGCACCTGTAAGTACTGCCAGAAGCGCTGGAGGTTCTCAGTCTTTTGCCTTCAGACCAAGAGGACAGATTGTCGTGACATCAGTACTTACAGGTGGGTGCTGCATGCTAGATTGCAGGGGTCCCCAGCGGTCTTATCCGATGTCTTGGGGCCGGAGTACCCCTTTATATCCTGACCCCATACCCCCTCCTCATATCCCGACCCTAAATCCCCTTCTCACATTTCGATCTCATATCCTGTCTCTATATCCCGTCCCCATATATAATTCTCATAACCTGTCCTCATATCCCATCCTCATATCCCGACCTAATATCCCATCCCAATATCCTGTCCTCATATTTAATCCTCATTTCTAATCCTCATCTCCCGTCCTCAGGTGGGGCTGAGTTGTGGTGAAGATATTGTAAGATGAAAATAAAAGGGCTGTGGCTTAAAGTGTGGGCGTGTCTTTGAAAGATGAGGCATGGAATGTGTGGAGGGTGTGGCTTGCCAGCCGGACTGACGCATTCAACAGGAGATGCAGAGCGGAGATTGTGGAGTAAGGTACCAGAAGTCCTATATACTTGCAGGGGACTTGGAACAAAAATCCCATCCTTCACATATGGGGGTAGGGTAGGGGTTAATTTTACTATTATATATTTTTATTTGACATATAAGAAACATATGACCAAGTATTAGCCAAATATCTCCAGCCATACTAAAGTTATGCTGGAACATACATTTCCCATAGCTTTACATTGGACTTAAACAAAAACCCCGACCTTAAGAAACGAGGGTTTGTTACGGTTAAATTAACTATACTATATTTTTAGAGGACATATAAGTAACATGTGACCGAGTATTATCGTAGTAGTATGGAAGTATTATTGTTGTATGGAAGTTATGCAGTAACATATATTTCCCATAGACTTGCATGGGACTTTAACCCCTTAAGGACATGTGCCATAAATGTACGGCGCTGCATAGCACCTCTTAGTGCACAGTGCAGTACATTTACAAACTGCAAACATTTTTTATAAAAAGCGATCAAAAAGTCAAATATATGCAAATCTGGGAGCAAAACAAACTACAGATCATGGTACAAAAATGAACCCTCACATATCCCTGAATACGGAAAAATAAGAAAGTTAGAGGTGGTCAAAATAGGGCAATTTTAAACCTACTGATTTTGTAAAAAAAAAGTTTGAGATTTTTTAATAGTACAATAATAGAAATGTATGTAACCATGGGTATCATTTTAATCATATTGACCCAGAGAATAAAGAAAACATGCATTTTTTACTGTAAAGTGTACAGCTCGAAAAAGAAACCCCCCAAATTAGCAAAATTTGGATTTTTGTTTAAATTTCCTTACACAAAATATAGTTTTTTGGGTTTACCATACATTTTAGGGTACAATGAATGATGTCATTACAAAGTACAACTGGCCACGCAAAAAACAAGCCCTCATATGGGTCTGGGAATGGAAATATAAAAGAGATGAATTTTAGAAGGTGAGGAGGAAAAAACAAAAATGTAAAAATAAAATTGGCTGCGTCCTTAAAGAGGGTACTCTGCCCCTAGCATCTTATCCCCTATCCAAAGCATAGGGGATAAGATGTCAGCTCACGGGGTCCCGCCACTGGGGACCCCCGGGATCTCCGCTGCAGCACCCTGCTTTCATTACTGCACAGAGCAAATTGGCAAAATGATACAGGGGCCGAGCATCGTGATGTCACAGCCCGCCCCCTCAATACAAGTCTATGGGAGGGGGTGTGATGGCCACCACGCCCCCTCCCATAGACTTGTATTGAGGGGGCGGGCCGTGATGTCACGAGGGGACGGAGCTATGAACATCCCGATGCTCCCGCCCCTGTATCGCCATTCATTACGCACAGAGCGAGTTTGCTCTGTGCAGTAATGAAAGCGGGGTGCTGCAGCGGAGATCCCAGGGGTCCCCAGTGGCGGGACCCCCGCGATCTGACATCTTATCCCCTATCCTTTGGATAGGGGATAAGATGCTAGGGGCTGAGTACCCCTTTAAGGTGAAAATGGGCTGAGTCCTTAAGGGGTTAAATAAAAACCCTGACCCTTGCAAATGGCAGTGGGTAAGGGTTAAATTACCTATCCTGTGTTTGTTGTTGGCACATAAGAAATGTGTACTAAGTTTCATGTTAATATCTTTAGCCATTTGGACGTGATGCTGGAACACACACACATACATACACACATTGAGGGAGATTTATCATTATTTGTCTATTGTAGACACAGATCTACCCCTTTACACTGCTGTCTAATTTACACTCTTGCTCAAGATTTACAAAAGCTGTGCAATCCTTTGATAAATTTTGTGCAAATATAGAAACGCCCCCCCCCGCCTCGCTCTACCGTAGACTCCTTCTCTACCGCACACTTCACAGAGCTGTGGCATTTTCCCACGGTACACTGCTCACATAGCAAGAAGTGCCGGAGCAGCAGTGTGCGCCGAACAAAACTGCACAATAGTAAAATCATAAATCTTTATAAAGTACACAGAGGGGGAGATTCTTTTGTGCCAAAAAAAAAATCTATTTTGGCAAGAAAAGTATCGACCACATTTTCAAAGGTCTTTGTGCCACGGTTTACACTGTTCACGTCTGTTTTGTAAGAGTGGGCGTGTCCACCTATATTGTCTGCTTTACATGATATTTTCAAAGGGATGAGAGTCCAGTTTACATCAAAAATTTCACACCAGCTTTTTGATTTGATGTGATTTGTAGAAATCACAGAAATGGTTGTAGTTTTATTGTTTTTTCTTCTTCTCATTTAAGATACGTAAATGTGGAGGACTACGTCAGATTCGGTGGATTGCGATGATAATCAGCGTTTTTTTAAATGTCAATAAAAGGGTTAACGAGGGCTGTGGGGGAGTGTTTTTTTTTAAATAAAAATTTTTTTTCAATGTGTTGTGTTTTTCATAATTGAATTTTCAGGCTTAGTAGTGGAAGCTGTCTTGTAGACAGAATCCACTACCAAGTCAGGGCTTAGCGTTAGCTCTAAAATCAGTTAGCGCTAACCCCCAATTATTTCCCCCGGTACCCACCGTCACAGGGGTGCCAGGAAGAGCTGGTACCAACAAGCCCAGAGCGTCAAAAATGGCACTCCTGGGCCTAGGCGGTAATAGGCTGGTGTTATTTAGGCTGGGGAGGGCCAGTAACAATGGTCCTCGCCCACCCTGGTAATGTCAGGCTGTTGCTGCTTGGTTGGTATCTGGCTGATAAATTTATTTATTTAAAAAAAAAAAAAAAACGCATAGGGTTCCCCCTATTTTCAGTATCAGCCAGATGGCAGTGGGGATTATGAATTATGAGAGCTGTATACAGGAACCGAAGGGGAGCGCAGTGTAGCTGCATGTGCCACTGGCTTTTACAGTTAATAAATGCGGATCGCAGCGGGTTTCTGGAAAATGACCCAATGCGATCTGCCCCTCAGCCTCTGGACTATAACTCCCATCATGGGCAGAGTCTGTCCATGATGGGAGTAGTAGTCCTAACTGTCCCAAAATAGTTAATATATTATGTGATATTATGTAATACAAAGATGAACACAAGTTTCAAATTCTCACATGCTTTCTGACACTTTGGTACGTGTCCTCCGAGGTGGTGTATATACATATGAGTGCTTTTGCTAATTTTTTTGCGTTTAAAAAAAACCCTGCAGTTAATAAATTCGATTCTACAGTAGAAAGTGCTCTATGGTAAACTTAACTGTAGACATGGCTATGAAGAATTCTATCTGATTTTAGTGCTTGTAGGGGGAAATAAGGAGAGATTCCTGTGTGGAGCTGCGCTTTTTAGGGCGAGTAACACTTGCCAAGAAGGGAATTAATAATGCGAGAGTAAGGTCTTACAGGGGAAGTTTTTACCACCACCAGTTACAATGGACCATACATTGTTCCCTTCCAGCTTTTAGAGGTCTTTGCATTACATCAATATTTGGTGGTGTAGGTGGCACATGGTGTTTTTTGCACACCTTTCCTTTTGTTTAATTAAAAAAAAATGATGGGTCCATACATTTTATCCTAAGCATATAATTAAAAGTTACGTTTTACTTAATGCATATCCTCAATACTTACTTGTGGTCTGATGTGGAGGAATGTCTGTAACTGGGGAGAAGAGCCTTAAATATGTTCAGCACTAGCCATATTTGTGAAGTGTTGGTGTGGCACCATGGTCAATCTACTCTGATGCATCAGGCATTGGTGGATGGAAATTCTTGCTGATCCATGCCTGATTCATCTTCACAAAGGTCAGTCTCTCCACATTTTTCATGAACAGACGAGTTCTCCTTGGGGTTACTATGGCCCCCGCCGCACTAAACACCCGCTCTGATGGCACACTACTGACCAGGCAGGACAGCTTTTCCAGCGCAAACTCTGCTAGTTGCGGCCACAAATGAAGTTTTGCTGCTCAGAAGTCCAGCGGATCTTCAAGGTGTATTGGCATGGTCATGTCAAGGTATGCCACCACCTGTCCTGCTTCAGGTCTACCTGCTGCTGATGAGTTGCTTCACTATGAGGGTGAAGAAAGCTAGAGGGCCCCCCAAGTTAGACCTGCGAGAGGATGGACGATGGCGCAGATAGGCATCAGCCAACTGACTACGTAGGATGTCTCAGTAGTGGGTCAGTTTGTCCTCCCTCTTAGTGGGTGTAAAAAAGGCCTCCATTTTGTGGCGGTAGCCAGGGTCCAATAAGGGGGAGAGCCAGAAGTCATCCCGCTGACGAATGGTGATAATTCAGCAGTCACTACTCATGCAAGTGAGCATGCATTGTGCCATTTGTGCAAGTGACTCAGAGGGACTCCCTGCCTCAATCTCCACTGTATACTGCCACCGTGTGTCTGGGTCCTCTGTCTCGCCTTCCTCATAACCCTCTAGCTCCTCTAGCTGCTTCTGTTCCTCCTCTCCTGTCAGAAAAACCGCCCATCTTGTGAAACCTAAACTGTGCCCCTCCCCCTCCTCCTCCAGTTTAGCCCCCACAGGGCTCATGTGGACGTTAGATGTTGACGCCATAACTCCAGTGCGCTGACCAGCCATCGTTTCCAACACGTGTTGTAGTAGATGAAGCAGTGGAATTACATTGTTCATCCCGTAATCCTGGCGACTGACTAACAATGTGGCTTCCTCAAAGAGCCTGAGCAAACAGCAGGTCTCCCATATGAGCTGCCACTGATTGACACAAAATTTATGCAGGGGAGTCCCCCTATCCGCTTGGATCATCAAGAAATCGGTGATGGCTTTTCTCTGTTCTTATAGTCGGTCCAACATATGAAGAGTGGAATTCCAATGTGTGGAAACGTCACAAATCAGACTTTGTTGGAGGATGCCATTCTGACGCTGCAGCTCAAGGATGGTGTGCTTTGCGGTGTAAGAGTGGCTGAAGAGCATGCAAAGTTTCCTTCCCATTATTAGGATGTCTTGCAGATGTGGGGGGGGCAATTCAGGAACCGCTTGACAACCAGATTAAACATGTGCCATGTCTCAGGCTTCCTTGTTGCAGTGCAGACAAAATGTTCTTCCTGTTGTCGCAACAACAGATTAACCCTAGGGGGTTAAGTAAATAACCTCTAAATCACATGTGCTACAAATACACTAAAACTTAACTTTTAATATTCTCATATAAATTCAACAAAAAGATGAGATACACACATTTAAAATTACAGTACCACTGATGTCAATTGAGTATCTGGAGATCAATGCTTTTGGGTCATAGCCGATATGGCCACCATGAGTACTCAACAGTGATTGAGATTATCTATCTGGGTGACCTAGTGCCACACTCGACAAGCCTATATATCTTGCCGTCTTACTACATCAGGGGATATGTCTCCCTCTTAAGTGGGCTATATGTGTGGGGACTGTATTGTATATCAAGTAGGTATGAATTTCCAGTTTTCGTGGAGTAAGTGATGATTTGATTTCTTCATTAATTACTTTTAGCAGTTCCTCCCCTTTGTGACTCTGTTCGCCAAGGCAAAAATGTGAAGAACAGCGTGACACCACCGTGCCCTGCACACATGGTATGCAAGTGGGCCACTGAGACTTTTCCATGCAGTTAAGGCTGAGGACACGGTGGAGAATGAGCAGGCGGAGTCGCACACTGTCACAGCACCAATGGCCTGAGAGAGTGGAGGTGGAAGCGGTGTGACCTGTCTAAGTTGCTGTTATGGCTATGCAGGAACCACATTAACCCAGTGGGCCGTAAAGAACATGTATTGTTCCTGACGGTAATTACAGCTCTGCACTTTTGAACACACCGACAGGCTCGAGGATTGGCCCACTTTCTCTTCCACAAAATTGTACAGGGCTGGTACTGCCTCCTTTGCAAAGAAATGACGGCTTGGGACACTCCACCTCGGCTCGACACAAGCCACCACTTGAAAAAGGAGGGACTGCAGCAACAGCAACTTGGACAGGAGCACATTCAGCTTCTGCGCCGTTGGATGAGTGGGCGTATACTGTTGCCTCTTGGACATGGCTTTGCCTTTGGATTGTTGGCGGAATGACTGACTCGAAGTAGGAGGAGTAGGAGCATCTTGAGCGACAGAAGATGGGTTTGACACACAGCTCCCTTCGGCTGAGGTGGTGAAGCCTTGGCTGGCTGAAACAGGGAGCAGCGTGCCACTGGGTGATGCAGCTGGCTGGACTACCACATCGGAGCCACGGTTCTCCCAGGCCGCTTTATGGGGACACTGCATATGTTGACGTAGGGCCGTGGTGCCAACATTGGGACCCTTGCCATGCTTGACCTTCTGTTGACACATCTTGCTTGTGGCCATGTTAACCTTCTCAGGATGCTTGATGAAAAACTGCCACACTGCTGAGTAGCTGATTTTCCTCACCAACAGTCTGCACTGATTGACTGCTATTGCCACCGACTGCAGGAACCCCTGTTTCACTACCTCCAGGGAAGGTAGGCTGCCGCAAAGCAGATGGTCTACCCCGGGCACTTTTGGCTCCAGACTTTTCACTTTTGCCACCATGGTGACTGCCAACCATGCAACCACCTTGCTTTCTCAGCTGCTGCCTCATGGGCAACCTGCAACCCTCTTCTCCTGATGATGATGAAGCCCCTTCTGCACCCGGCTCCCAAGTGCGATTGGCTTCATCATCATCGAGTTGTGTCTGCATGTCACTGATGTCCTCCTCAGGTTCCTCAACAGTGTCTGCTTCAGGAGCCTGAATGCTCGCAACACCACCACCCACGCCACTCTCCTCATCACCATTTGCCCACCTAGCAGAGGAAGCGGCGGATGTCTCCTCCACTTCTTGGCTGGGCAGTAGCTGCTGACTGTCCTCTAGATCTAGATCGTCCTTACTAAATAGTGGAGCTGAACCCACAGAATAAGATACTTCTGTGAGGGAGGGAACAGCATAGGACAGAGTCAATGGGAGGACAAGGACTGTTCCCGGGCCATGCCAACTGAGGGTTGTGACTGAGAAACCCACCTACTGTTGACTGGGGGTGTCAGATGTCACGTGTGAGGAAGTGGATGACCGTGTTAACCAATCGATGACGGCAGATGGGTTGCTAGTCGAGACACGACCACTAGCTGATATTGGGAGCTCAGGCCTCTCGCTGTGACTCCTGCTGCCACTCACCCCTAGTCTGCTGCGACCTCTGCCTGATGAATTTAGGCCTCTGCCACTCCTCTGTGCACATCCTGGCACTTCTCTGCCTGACATAGTTAGTGAGTATATGAGGGGAGTACAATACGCTCCACTATGCTTAAAACAGTATTTGTGTACAACACCAGCCGGTGTGTACTTTTGGCTGGCCTTTCACATTATCTAGGCCCTTAAGACTTTAACAGGAACAAAATAGTACACCACTTAGATGTACGTATGTCGTATGCACTTATGAGGGGTGGACAATGCACTCCATTATGCTTAAAACAGTATTTGTGTACAACACCAGCCGGTGTGTACTTTTGGCTGGCCTTTCACAGCATCTAGGCCCTTAAGACTTTAACAGGAACAAAATAGTACACCACTTAGATGTACGAATGTGGTATGCACTTATGAGGGGAGCACAATGTGCTCAAGTACGCTTAAAAAAGTATTTGTGTGCAACACCAGCTGTACACACCAGTGCTGCAGTACACAGTCGCTATGTACTGCTCTCATAATTGCACTATCTTTCTCAATCTCACTCCCTTCCCTATCAGTGCTTCTAGGCAGGATTTGGGCTTGAGGTGAATCGTGGCTGTTGTGTGCAACACACTGCTCTCTGTCCCTCTCTGTAATAGAACGCTGTAGTGACTGGGAGGTGAATCGCTGCTGTAAAAATGCTTTTCTGTGCAACACACACTGCTCTCTGTCCCTATCTATCTCTCTGCAATAAAAGGCTGAAGTGACAGGGCGCAAGATGGCTGCCGATTATATAGGGCTGTGACATCACAGGGGTTGCTGACTGCTGATAGGCTGCATGCTGCATATGATTCAGGGTCATCCCGCCTACCCTTGTTCTCACCTTCCAAGGATTCCTTGCCCCATGTCCTCACATGTGGATCCACCATTTTAGATCTGCACTAAATGGAGTTTAATAAAGCAATTCCCACAATCCAATCACGGTGATATTCGCATTCGTTGCAAATCAAATTTTTCCTGAAATTCGAAATGAATTCGGATTCGTCAGATTCGATTCGCTCATCCCTAGTGCGTGGACATGGCCTGTGGCAAAAGACATTGTAAATCTTGTTATTATTCTTTCTAATTTCCTGTTTTTGCTTTGCATTCTCGTGTTTGACCTGGTTTGATCCCAGTTTTTATATTTCTTCATCCTTGCTGACAGAAGGAACCAAATGCTACTTGTTAAATAGGTACTCCACCGCTGGGACCCCCGCAATCTCCCTGCAGCACCCGGCATTCGTGTAGAGGGCCAGAAGCTGAAGGCTGTAGGGCCAGAAGCTCATGACGTCACGGCCATGCCCTTTCATGACTTCACACCACACCCCTCAATGCAAGTCTATTGGAGGGGGTGTGGCGGCCATCACGCCCCCTCCCATAGACTTGCATTGAGAGTAAGGGCGTCGCGTCACAAGGGGACATGTCCGTGAAGTCACGAGCCTCCGGCACCGCGTCGCTAGTCATCAGGCACCGGATGACTGTAGGGCCGCAGCAGAGATCGCAGGGAGTTTCCAGCGGCTGAATCCCCACGATGAGACATCTTATCCCCTATTCTTTGAATAGTGGATAATATGCCTATTGGTGGAGTACCCCTTTACTTCTTGTAAACGGTATGTTGAATCTCTGACAGTACAGGATATTAACCGGAAAGTGCTTCCACAAGTACTATTATGATGAAGTTTTTTTAACCCCTTAAGGACCCATGACGTACCGGTATGTCATGAGTCCGCTTCCTTACTATAACGCGGGGCCACGCCGTCGGGCCTGGCCTCTAACAACAGCCGGGACCCATTGCACTGATCACGGTGCCGCACGCTATTAACCCTTTAGTGAAAATGAAAGTACAAACTGCCGGTTAGCTCAGGGGGCCGTTTGGGATCGTCGTGGTGAAAATGCGGCATCCCGAACAGCTGAGACACAGCAGGAGGGTCCCTTACCTTGCCTCCTGGTGTCCGATCGCCGAATGACTGCTCAATGCCTGAGTTCCAGGCATGAGCAGTAGTGTTGGGCACGAATATTTGCATTTCGAATTTTTTTGCAAATTTGCGAATAATACGAATATATTTGCTATATGTTCAAAATTGTGAATATTCCCTTTTTCCCCACATATGCGCATATGCGCATATTCGCATATGCGGATATTCGCATATGCGCATATTCGCATATGTGAATATTCGCATATTCCTTCTTTTCACTTGTGGGCCAATTAGAATGATGCAAATACACTTGCCAGAGGTTATCAACAACATCCCTAGCAACCAATAGTAAAGTTGCCCTCAAATACGCGATTATGCGAATATAACGAATATGCAAAATTCTTGAATATAGGACGAATATTCGTCTATATATTGGCAAAATATCGTGAATTCGAAGATTGGCAATGCCGCTCATCACTAATGAGCAGTCAAGTGGCAGAATCATTGATCAGCGGTTTCCTAGGAGAAACCATTGAACAATGTAAAAGATTACTATGGGAGCTATAACATTGCAAAAAAAAAAGTGAAAAAAAAAGTTAATAAAGATCATTTAACCCCTTCCCTAATAAAAGTTTGAATCATCCCCCTTTTCCCATTTAAAAAAAAAAACTGTGTAAATAAAAATAAACATATGTGGTATCGCCGTGTGTGGAAATGTCAGCACGGTCAATGGTGTACCCGCAAAAAAATGTCCAAAATGGTCCAAAAGTCCAAAATGGTGTTTTTTTGGTCACTTTTTTTTATCATGAAAAAGTGAAAAATGATCAATAAGTCCTATCAATGCAAAAATGGTACCACAAAAAACTTCAGATCACGGCGCAAAAAATTAGCCCTCATATCGCCCCATATGCGGAAAAATAAAATTATAGGGGTCAGAAGATAACAATTTTAAACATATAAAATTTCCTGCATGTAGTTACAATTTTTTCCAGAAGTACAACAAAATCAAACCTACATAAGTAGGGTATAATTTTAATCGTGTGGACATACAGGATAAAGAGAAGGTGTCATTTTTACCGAAAAATGTACTGTGTATAAACGGAAGCCCCCAAAAGTTACAAAATGGCATTTTTTTTCCCAATTTTGTCTCACAATTATTTTTTTTTTCCATTTCGCCGTAGATTTTTGGGTAAAATGACTGACGTCATTACGAAGTAGAATTGGTGGCGCAAAGAATAAGCCATGATATGGATTTTTAGGTGGAAAATTGAAAGAGTTATGCTTTTTTAAAGGTGAGGAGGAAAATACGAAAATGCAAAAACGGAAAAACCCCGAGTCCTTAAGGGGTTAAGGGAGGACCCATTTTTTTACCTTAAAGCGCAACTGTCATGACATTTTGGTGCAATAACCTGCACACAGCCTTTGTACTGTGTGCAGGTGGTGGGTATAACATGTTTTTACCTGAAATTTGGCAGCTTTCATGACTGCAAAAAAGGCTTTTATTCAAAGCCCCTGACGGTCGGATAGGCGTGGCGCGAGGTACGCGATGCCCCGTGGCCACCACGCCCACCCCCACGCCTACCCTGTATGTCCGCGCTGGGACCTCTGTGTGACTGACACACAGGTTGACACACAGGTCCCAGCGCATGCGCCCTTCAGCTAATCTAACCAGCTAATCTAACTCGCTCCTGCCGCCGTCTTCCTCCTCAGTGCGCCTGCGCAGAGCAGCGCACAATCAGGTTAGTTCTCGATACTAGGTGCAGAGAGGAAGTGCGCTCTATGCACCTAGCACTGCGCAGGCGAACTGAGGAGGAAGACAGCGGCGGGAGCGCGCGCTTGCTGGATGACACACAGCAGCGCACAGGTTAGATTAGCTGAAGGGCGCATGCGCTGGGACCTGTGTGTCAATCACACAGAGGTCCCAGCGCAGACATACGGGGTAGGCGTGGGGGTGGGCATGGCGGCGCGGGGCATCGCGTACCTTGCGCCACGCCTATCCGACCATCAGTGGCTTTGAATAAAAGCCTTTTTTGCAGTCATGAAAGCCGCCAAATTTCAGGTAAAAACATTGTTATACCCACCACCTGCACACAGAACAAAGGCTGTGTGCAGGTTATTGCACCAAAATGTCATGACAGTTGCGCTTTAAAGACCAGGCTCTTTTTTTTTTTTATTTGACATGTGTCTCATTAAATGGTAATAACTGTTACGCCGAGCGCTCCGGGTCCCTGCACCTCCCCGGAGCGCTCGCGGCGTTCCTCTCTCTGCAGCGCCCCGGTCAGACCCGCTGACCGGGAGCGCTGCACTGACACTGCCGGCGGGGATGCGATTCGCATAGCGGGACGCGCCCGCTCGCGAATCGCATCCCAAGTCACCCTGTCCCGGTCCCCGGCTGTCACGTCCTGGCGCGCGCGGCTCCGCTCCTTAGGGCGCGCGCATGCCAGCTCTCTAAGATTTAAAGGGCCAGTGCACCAATGATTGGTGCCTGGCCCAATCAGTCTAATTAGCCTCCACCTGCTCCCTGTCTATATAACCTCACTTCCCCTTCCCTTCCTTGCGGGATCTTGTTTCCTTTGTGCCAGAGAAAGCGTTACAGTGTTTGCCTTACCAGTGTACCTGACCTCTTGCTATTGCTATTGACTACGAACCTTGCCGCCTGCCCCGACCTTCTGCTATGTTTGACCTTGCCTCTGCCTAGTCCTTCTGTCCCACGCATTCTCAGCAGTCAGCGAAGTTAAGCCGTTGCTGGTGGATACGACCTTGTTGCTACTGCCGAAGCAAGACCATCCCGCTTTGCGGCGGGCTCTGGTGAATACCAGTAGCAACCTAGAACCGGTCCACCGACACGGTCCACGCCAATCCCTCGCTGACACAGAGGATCCACATCCAGCTAGCCGAATCGTAACAATAACTTTAAATGTGATTGTTTTTCCGCGACATATTTTACTTTATGTAAGTGGTGCATTTTTTGTTGACATGCAGCATTTGTGAAAAACTCCAAAATATTGTGAAAAACTGGAAAATTTATGGCAGTTTTTTAATTATTTTTTTTATGGTGTTCACTGTGCGGTAAAAGATTTTACTATGCCATTGAGTGAGAGTTTATTTTTGGGGGGGACAAGCTGTACTTTTTATTGGTATTATTTTTGCTCTACATGCTACCTTTAGATTTTTTTATTATTTTATTTTGCGTTTTTTTGTTTACAACTTTTTTTATGGTATTCACTGTGCGGGATAATTTACATTATATCTTTATAGTCATTACGGATGTGGCAATACCGAGTATGTACCATATATGATTTGTGTTTTGTTTTTTTTAAATGATAATACAGGGCTTTTATTGGGAAAGTGCCATTTATTAAATTTTTTACACATCATACTTTAATTGAAGAACCTTTCATCATTTTATTTTACATTTTTTACAGGTTATACTATGCTGCAATACATTTGTACTGCAGCACAGTATGACCTAATGGCTGGATCTCGCAGGCTTCCATAGCAGGCCGACAGGAGGCCATGATCTGGCCTCCTGCTGCCATGGCAACCAACAGTGACCCACAATTGTATCGCGGCACCGCCGTTGGTGAATAAGGGGAGCTGCCTCCCCCTGTCAACACCACAGATGTTGTGATCAGGATTGATCACGGCATCTATGGGGTTAATGGTGCTGGTGATTTACAGCCGGGTCCTGCCGCCAAACTCCTGAGCTGCGCAGAGCAGGAGATCGTATGCATATGTCACAGTGCGCAAATGTGTCATGTGTTGGCCCCAGGTTAGCCTGCATCCCGTCCATACAGACTGATCTATCTGGGCCAGTGAGTCTATTTACTGTAAAGAGTGACAGTAACATAGAAAATACGTCTTTTCCTTGCCCTGTTAATAGGTTCAATATCTACTTTATTGACACCTGGGTTTCATTACCATTGCATACCCAAACAGGGAATCCCTTATCACGTCCACAACTTGGAATATAGTCAGAAAGGAATTCCTTTAGTTGATTTATATTTCACTTGTCCTAAAGTAAATATAGTTTTGTAGGATGTTTTATAGGAAGACCATCCTCTACCTAGAAAACACTGTAATAAATAAAACGTGGAGAACGGTTTATAAGGAAATGTTTTTTTATTCATGGACATGATCCACCAGATGAAAGGACAATGGGATGTAAATTGTGTATTTTGTGCAAAGCTAATAAATCAGTCAGGCCATAAACCCAGCCAAGTTATTACTGGGAAGATTCCCAAGGTGAAATGATGTTTTTTTTAATTATATTTTTAGACCAATAAATCTGTTTTAGATGAAAGATACGAAAATGTGTAATGATAATTGATATCAGTGCAGAACCAAGACCTAGGTTCAAAGCAGGTGAACACAGGAAATGTTGATTCACTCTTATAACCAGACCAGTAATTTCCGTCTGGTCCATTGGTATTTCTCACATTTACATTCAGTGGGAACTGTTAGGATCATGTTCTATTACCTTGAAGTGGATGTTAGGTGCTTAATGCATTCAATGGAGCCCCACTGGAACAGTAATTGTTACTTTAACCACCATCAATTTATGCCATTGACAGTGCTATTGCATGACTCGAGACCTAACAAGCTACAATAGTTATTTCTTTGAACCCTTCATGATGTAGAATATAGGAAGCAGGTATAAATAAATATGTATATGTATATATATATATATATATATATATATATATATATATAAATCATAATATGTTGCAGTTTCTTGTAATACCTTTTTTATTGGACTAACAGCATTTTGTAGAGACAAGCTTTTGGGATGCCTCCCTTTATCAAGTCCTTGATAAAGGACTTGATAAAGGGAGGAATCCCGAAAGCTTGTCTCTACAAAATGCTGTTAATCCAATAAAAAAGGTATTACAAGATACTGCAACATTTTATGATTTGCATCACTGGACTAATACGGCTACTCAAATTTAACATATATATATATATATATATATATATATATATATATATATATATATACTTGAGAATGGCTACATAAGGCAGCTGAAAAGTCGCTGCATAGTTGATGAAACACTAATTCATCATATCTCTGGAGTGCAGCTGAAGTTTAATATATATATATATATATATATATATATATATTTATTTATTTATATATTTTTTTTTTCTGCATTAGTGGATATCACATCCGATATAAAGAGGAGTTCCTGTTTTAGTTGATGCCAACACCAGACATTTTTTTTTCATTTGTCGCATTTTATTTAATGTATTTATGGATTGGTATGGAGAACTGGATGCCACAACCATCATACAGAAAACAAACATACAGGCCTAAACAATATAAAGGCCTGGATACACATTAAGTAGAATCTTTATTAAATATGCATGTCATTTAAACAAACATAGATCAATAGTACAAGTGAATATAAGAAACTTTTGTAGATATATTGTTAGACAGAATGTCTTCTTTCTCCTATTATTAAGCACCCTCTGCCACTTAAGTCTATGGAGGGGGGGATTATATATTATATCTTGTGGATAGGTAATAAGTATAGCTGAGCAAGTGATGCTAGCTGGACACTCACCGCTAGCTACAAATGGTCCTCAGTACACCTAATCGAAGAATCAATCAATGATGCAGCCTAAATTACTAAATTATATTAAAAAAAAACCTCTCCTGATATAAAAATAAAACAATCCTTTTTTTTTTTTTTAGAGCTTCTGTCGATTTACATTAGGGAACATGTTCCATTTGAAGGTTTAGAAGGTGGTCAAAATAAAGTCATTTTATCAGAAAGGAGTAGGTGCTGTTCTATAATTGGCCAGACAAGTTGGGGGAAGGAAGTCTTGTGTGAGCACTACTGGTAAAGAGCCCAGCTCTGGTCCTGTCTCATGAAATGAAGAGAATGAGAAATAGTTGTGCACCATGGAGGGGACTTTCAGGGGCTCAGTGATTTACAAATTATATTGTGACAGGTTAATATAACAAAAGGTATTATCATGTAGGGCATGGATATGTGCAGCTCTAAGTTCACTCACAGCCAATCTTCCTGTGTACTTGAGTATCTGCCCTAAGCAATGGATCTTTAACTTGACAGTGGTCCCTTTTCTTAGTAAGTGCAGGAGCGTAACAAGGACCAAAACAATAAACAACACTGTATACAAATCATGGAAACAGGTCAGGACACAAATGGTTAACAGGATACAATTTGAAAGCAGTCTACACTCATTACAGGTTATGTACTCGTGGAGGAAGACAAAATCAGTATAGAAGCTGCTGAGAATGGCTCAGGTGTAAGCCGCAGCATGTTCAGCAGAGTAGCTGAAAAAAAGCCTATTGAAAAACATTAGTGTGCTGGGAGTTTTCTTCTACACAAAGAGTTAAAGGGGTACTCTGCCCCTAGACATCTTATCCCCTATCCAAAGGATAGGGGATAAGATGTCAGATCACCGGGGTCCCGCTGCTGGGGACCCCGGGGATCGCTGCTGCAGCAACCCGCTATCATTACTGCGCAGAGCGAGATCACTCTGCACGTAATGACGGGCAATACAGGGGCCGGAGCATCGTTACATCATGGCTCCGCCCCTCAGGACGTCACGGCACGCCCCCGTCAATACAAGTCTATGGGAGGGGGCGTGGCGGTTGTCATGCCCCCTGCCATAGACTTGCATTAAGGGGACGGGCTGTGATGTCATGAGGGGCGGAGCCATGACATCACGCTGCTCCGGCCCCTGTATCACCCGTCATTACGCACAGAGCGAACTCGCTCTGCGCAGTAATGATGGCGGGGTGCCGCAGTGGCGATCCCCGGGGTCCCCAGCAGCGGGACCATGGCAATCTAACATCTTATCCCCCTATCCTTTGGATAGGGGATAAGATGCCAGGGGCGGAGTACCCCTTTAAGAGGCACAGAACTAGATACAAAACACAGGGGAAAAACCAAATGGACAGAGAGTAGTCTAAAAAGCCAGGTCCAAACCAAGATGCCAACAAATGTACCAAATCAGAGAATGTAAAAAGCCTTGGTCAGAATACAAAGAATAGCTAGGAACTGTATACATGCTAGAAACAGTATAGGAGCTAGTGCAGACAGATTGAAATACCAGCCAGGACTGAACAGACTATCTTGGTATTCATATGCACCTGGGAAGGCTTGAAGGCTGAGACCAGATGTGATTGGCCTGGGTGTAATCACAGCAATGCATGATGCTTCAGCCAAATACCAGAAAACCTAACCCTTTTTCCAGAACTAGGATTAGTCATAATAGGTACACTTTTAAAATATTGCATAGGAAATGAGGTAAAATAGCATCCACATTCACTGACTGGCAAGCTAGACTATATTTTGGTTTAATTATTGTGTTAAAATATTAAGAAGTATCAAGATGTAATAATGATTGACTTGAATGGCCTCCTGAGCTCTAATGTTATCTTTACTTGTTTTGTCTACAATGGGTCTAAAATGACTCTTACTGTATAAGATTGTAGGTTGAGTAAGAAAATGTTGGAACATAGTGACTATAACAATTTATTTTCATTACATCCAGTTTCTTTTTCTTTTGTCTAAATATTATTGAGGCATGAAGTCAATGCTATACAATAATAATATTATTATAATAAATAACATATTCCATTACATTTATAATCATTTGAGGCACTGTAAGTTCTCGTGTACACGATTTCCTGGGATACTTACATTGTTTGTGCTCACACAGTTAAATATCATATTTAAGAACAACACATTTAAACGCCAGATGAAAAGAACTTCCTGTGAAGAATTTAGACAATACATCCCCCATGTCCTGAACTCCCAGCGGGAGCTTAGTGCATTTCCTCTTGTTCTTTATCAGCCCTAAAATAAGCAGAAAGAGGCCGTGCCGGCACACACCTTTTCCACATGATAATTAAACCCTGCCTTGTTAGTAAAAAGAAAAGAATTGGGAACAATATGAGGGGGATGTCATAAAGAACCATGAAGTCCATCGGAGCTGATACTCTCTTTCTTTCTGTCCTAATCCTGGTCACAGGTAAATTGTCATATATATATGTATATATGTATACCAAAGCTGGCTCCTTTGCTGTTGCGGCTTTGTATGGATAGTTTTAAGCTGTCACTGATGTTTGTGAACTTGCTGAGCAGAGTATGTATAGTCGTGAGTTCCTTGGCTCCATATAATACAATCACTTCCCGTTTCCCATTTTTCTATATAGACAATATCATATAGCTGAAGGAAAACTAATTTATTAGTAATATATACGTATAAGCCTGACTGCATTCTAACATATACTTTAAATGTAACCAGGATGTCTGCTATAGACTGCTATAGGTGCCTAAGGATTCTTTACACTGCATATCTGTAGCGTGCAGAGATGAGCTGTGTAATTCCTAACATTAATAACTTTCGAATACTTAATTGTAGGTAAAATGATTTGTACACCATTTTTTTTTTCATTTAAATAGTGTGCTTTTTGCGACTAAAATTTCACATTTGTTCTATAAGATTTATTCTTCTTTTTCCGCTAACTGATCTTTATCAAAACTTTAAGAACCAAAATGAACTTCTAGCATATTTTCACAAATAAGATATATAGAAAGATAACAGAACAAGTAATAGAAAGTTATGTCCAAAAAATAATGGGTTGTGTTTTGTGAGTCAGGAAACCAGGCATAGAATACAGGAATGATAAAAACATTGTGCACTACATATACTTTATCTATAATGATATTATTTCACTTACAAATGAATAATGTCCCAGAGAATAACAATTGGCTTAGTCTAATGCTGCATCAGAACAGATGTATGAACTATGATACTGACCAAAAGGTGAGATAAGTTGATCTGACTGCTTTTTATCCATATACTGTATATGAATTAGGGCCACGACTATCTTCCTATAGACTTCAAAGTAAGAAATAGAAGGTCCCCTTCCTCTGAACTTGCTACTTATGGGAAAGCTCTTCTTTTTCCTCATCGTGAGACAAACAATAAAGGGAAACAGGTGTGAAGCACCATGTGACCAAATAAAGCTAATGAACAAGTTGCATACAAATAGGCTGCCTTTTTATTCTATTGGAAATATCCCCAAAAAGACGGCAATATGTATTCCTTGAGGGGGCTGAGGTTGAAGAACCTAAGACTATGCCCCCTGCTTTAGCCCAAAACCGAATCCATAGTAACCAAGATGGTCCACGTCTTTGATAAGCCTTGTGACAAGTACAAAGTAATGTCAATCTATCAAGGCTTTTAATCCACACAGGCAACTAGAGTATCAGATAAATGGCAAAACTCTTAGTAGTTTGCATATTATCTACAGGTTGGTTATGAAGAAAGTGTCTTTACGTCATTGAAAAGAGCTAATTTATATTCTATTGAACATGTTAGAGTTTAGTAAACTTTGTCAAGTTTTTACATTTCGGAATGAAACATATTTCATTTGGGTAGTTACTACTTGTTTATACTGTATATCTATAATGTTAAAGAATTCTATCATGACATCTTAATTGTCACGATTCGGCTGGCTGGAGGTGGATCCTCTGTGTCAGCGAGGGATTGGCGTGGACCGTGTCGGTGGACCGGTTCTAAGTTGCTACTGGTTTTCACCAGAGCCCGCCGCAAAGCGGGATGGTCTTGCTGCGGCGGTAGCAACCAGGTCGTATCCACCGGCAACGGCTCAACCTCGCTGACTGCTGAGAAGGCGTGGGACAGAAGGACTAGGCAAAGGCAAGGTCAGACGTAGCAGAAGGTCGGGGCAGGCGGCAAGGTTCGTAGTCAAGGAGGATAGCAGGAGATCTGGAACACAGGCTTTGGACAACACTAAACGCTTTCACTGGTACAAGGCAACAAGATCCGGCCAGGAAGTGCAGGGGAAGATAGGTAATATAGCCAGGGAGCAGGTGGAAGCTAATTAGGCTGATTGGGCCAGGCACCAATCATTGGTGCACTGTCCCTTAAAATCTTAGAGAGCTGGCGGGCGCGCGCCCTAAGGAGCGGAGCCGCGCGTGCCAGGACATGACAGCCGGGGGCCGGGACAGGTGAGTGACTTGAGATGCGATTCGCGAGCGGGCGCGTCCCGCTATGCGAATCGCATCCCCGCCGGCAATGTCAGTGCAGCGCTCCCGGTCAGTGGGTCTGACCAGAGCGCTGCAGAGAGAGGAACGCCGCGAGTGCTCCGGGGAGGAGCAGGGACCCGGAGCGCTCGGCGTAACAGTACCCCCCCCCCCCCTTAGGTCTCCCCCTTTTCTTGTCCGGCAATTACTTCACGTGGGACGAGGACACTGGGAGCGATTGTAGGGTTTCCTCAAAGGCAGGCAGTTCAGCAGGAGTGGGAATGGGGAGGGAGGGCAGAGGGTGAAGCTTGGCACGGGGCAGAGTGTCACCAGGACGGGGGCTATGAGGAGGCAAGGCACAGTCCTGATAGGCCTTGGGGAGACCAGGCACAGGAGGAGACACTGAGGCCCGACAGACGGGACTGGGAGCAGAGGTGAGGAATTTCTTACAGCAAGCAGAACCCCAATTCTTGATCTCCCCGGTGGTCCAGTCAAGGGTGGGAGAATGATGCTGGAGCCATGGCAGACCGAGGAGGACTTCAGAGGTACAGTTGGGAAGGACAAACAATTCGATCTTTTCGTGATGGGGTCCAATGCACATTAAGAGGGGTTCTGTGCGGTAACGCACAGTACAGTCCAACTTCACTCCGTTGACCGAAGAAATGTGGAGCGGCTTGACGAGACGGGTCACCGGGATGCAGAATTTATTCACCAAAGAGTCCAGAATAAAATTTCCAGAAGAACCAGAGTCCAAGCAGGCCACGGCTGAGAGGGAGGAGTTGTCAGAAGGAGAAATCCGCACGGGCACAGTGAGACGTGGAGAAGCAGACTTCGTACCAAGAGACGCCACACCCACGTGAGCTGGGTGCGTGAGTGCGTTTCCCAGACGTGGAGGACAAATAGGGCAATCCACCAAGAAATGTTCGGTACTGGCGCAGTACAGACAAAGATTTTTTTCCCTACGGCGAGTCCTCTCTTCGTGGGTCAGGCGAGACCGATCCACTTGCATAGCCTCCTCGGCGGGAGATTGCAAAGGATACTGTGGGAGAGGTGCCCAGAGATCAAGGTCTTTTTCCTGGCGGAGCTCCTGGTGTCTCTCAGAAAAACGCATGTCAATGCGGGTGGCCAAATGGATAAGTTATTGCAGGTTGGCAGGAATCTCTCGTGTGGCCAGCACATCCTTGATGTTACTGGATAGGCCTTTTTTAAAGGTCGCGCAGAGAGCCTCGTTATTCCAAGACAATTCGGAAGCGAGAGTACGAAATTGGATGGCGTACTCGCCTACTGAAGAATTACCCTGGACCAGGTTCAGCAGGGCAGTCTCGGCAGAAGAAGCTCGGGCTGGTTCCTCGAAGACACTACGGACTTCAGCGAAGAAGGACTGGACTGTGGCTGTGGCAGGATCATTGCGGTCCCAGAGCGGTGTGGCCCAAGACAAAGCCTTTCCAGATAGAAGACTCACTACGAACGCCACCTTAGACCGTTCTGAAGGAAATAGGTCCGACAGTCTAGAGTCCCCATCAAATTTGTCCGGCAGGGACAAGCGGAGGCTAGGAGCGGCCAGTCGCTGCGGAGGAGGTGCAGGAGCTGGCGGAGGAGATGGTTGCTGCTGTAGCAGTGGCAGAAGTTGCTGTAACGTGGCGGTCAACTGCGACAGCTGCTGTCCTTGTTGGGCAATTTGCTGCGATTGCTGGGCGACCACCGTGGGTAGGTCAGCGAGACTTGGCAGCGGCACCTCAGCGGGATCCATGGCCGGATTTACTGTCACGATTCGGCTGGCTGGAGGTGGATCCTCTGTGTCAGCGAGGGATTGGCGTGGACCGTGTCGGTGGACCGGTTCTAAGTTGCTACTGGTTTTCACCAGAGCCCGCCGCAAAGCGGGATGGTCTTGCTGCGGCGGTAGCAACCAGGTCGTATCCACCGGCAACAGCTCAACCTCGCTGACTGCTGAGAAGGCGTGGGACAGAAGGACTAGGCAGAGGCAAGGTCAGAAGTAGCAGAAGGTCAGGGCAGGCGGCAAGGTTCGTAGTCAAGGAGGATAGCAGGAGATCTGGAACACAGGCTTTGGACAACACTAAACGCTTTCACTGGCACAAGGCAACAAGATCCGGCCAGGTAATATAGCCAGGGAGCAGGTGGAAGCTAATTAGGCTGATTGGGCCAGGCACCAATCATTGGTGCACTGGCCCTTTAAATCTTAGAGAGCTGGCGGGCGCGCGCCCTAAGGAGCGGGGCCGCGCGCGCCAGGACATGACAGCCGGGGGCCGGTCAGGTGAGTGACTTGGGATGCGATTCGCAAGCGGGTGCGTCCCGCTATGCGAATCGCATCCCCGCCAGCAATGTCAGTGCAGCGCTCCGGGTCAGCGGGTCTGACCGGGGCGCTGCAGAGAGAGGAACGCCGCGAGCGCTCCGGGGAGGAGCAGGGACCCGGAGCGCTCGGCCTAACATTAATGAGGCTCTGTCCACATTAGCGTCATTGCTTCCATTAATCAGTACGCCATTACAGCTATGCCGGTTCCATTTTTCAATTGTTCTAACAAATCTTTACATATACAAATGACTTATAATGGTGTCTGGTGGGGTTCTGAAATGTTGTTGGCAAGAGCAGTGCCTCATACTGTGATATCTAAAAATATTATTGTGACTGAAAGGTAGAAAGGCAGATCTGAACAGTGTATGATATTCTCACTGGTTATTTTTTCTCAAGATTTTTGTAAAGCTAGACTATTTTGATGCGTTTACCACAACTGCATAAGTAGTTTTTGTTTTTGCTTAAAAACATGGTTGTGCCATCCAAATATTCAGTTTCTCTATGGGTTTAATTCATTCTGTTTCTTTGTTAGCCATTTTTAGCCAGCATTGTAATAATTATTATGTTTTAATGGCTGCACTTTGTACTTTCAACTAAAAAAAACTTTGTATTTTAATGTAGGCTGAAATACTATGCAGAGATTTTTATTTAACAGGCACCTGCCCATTTAAAATATTATCCATTTGGGGGTTATGGCCTGGCTCTCAAGGATGAAATACCAACAACTATGATAATCTTAGGCTTCTTTCACACTACCCTTTTAGTCCGGTAGGTGACATCCGTTTGGAACATAGCGGGAGAAAAATTTGTGCATGACACGTCTTTTTCTCCCGCTATATTCGGCCATAACAATGAGAGTTATAACGGACGTTAGAGAAATCCCATTCAAGTGAATGGGATCCTCTTTGCCTGTTATAACTCCCATTAGGCTCTGTTACAATAACGGATATTAATGGCAGACAAAGTAGAAGAAAAAAAAAGAGCCATTAAAGTCTGTTATGGAGCCTCTTCAGTAGTGGTAAAGAAGCCTTACTCTGTCAAAATCTTTCCTGACCAGTCTTTTACCTTCGCATAAAGCCAGTATTATCTCATTGCCATATCATCTCCAGCTTTATTAAGGAGCATTTAATAAGAGCTTTAAAAAATGTAAATAAATGCTGTGTCTGGCCTCCTTTGACCTACTTCCCCACCTACTACTACTTTGATCTACTTCCCCACCTAAACCCATGGTCTTGTGTAATGGCTGGACTATCCTAGGTCACATTAAATGTCTGCCATCAAGGCTAAATAAACTATTATTTAGGTACCTAAAAACCAAAATTATCTAGCATGGCCTACTCCACTAAAGTGGCAATTCGCTGCCCTCCTGGCAAACAGCCATCAATGCTTTCTCAGCATTCCTTTCAGATCCTATAGAGGGTCATATTTATACATTTTATGCTGATTGAAGTTGTGACCTACATCAAATTTGAAGCTGTGGTGCCCATAGGGGTGGGCTTTATGACCACTGATATTTGATATGGTGTTGGAACCACTGGTGACGTTCATAAGAAAAAAAAAACTATATTACATGATATCCATCCGCAACATAAAATTTGGATTAAATATGGATGGCATGGAATTTCCCTAAGTGAGGTAAAAAATTACCTTTTGGTAAATCTCAAATTATAAAAAAAAGGACATAAGAACCAGAATACAGCCCATCTACCCCTTTCAGTGCAACAACAAACTTACTGTAGGCATCTCCCTCCCTAGTTCTACTCATTATCTATTGAAATATAATTATACTCTATTGAAATATACTTATACTGCAAATGGACAGGGAAAACCACCATAGTTAAAACTGTCACGGTGCCGGCTGGCAGGAGGTGGATCCTCTGTGCCAGAGAGGGATTGGCGTGGACCGTGCTAGTGGACCGGTTCTAAGTCACTACTGGTTTTCACCAGAGCCCGCCGCAAAGCGGGATGGTCTTGCTGCGGCGGTAGTGACCAGGTCGTATCCACTAGCAACGGCTCAACCTCTCTGGCTGCTGAAGATAGGCGCGGTACAAGGGAGTAGACAGAAGCAAGGTCGGACGTAGCAGAAGGTCGGGGGCAGGCGGCAAGGTTCGTAGTCAGGGTGATAGCAGAAGTTCTGGTACACAGGCTTTGGAGACACAAAAACGCTTTCACTGGCACAAGGCAACAAGATCCGGCAAGGGAGTGCATGGGAGGAGGTCAGATATAGTCAGGGACCAGGTGGAAGCCAATTAAGCTAATTGGGCCAGGCACCAATCATTGGTGCACTGGCCCTTTAAGTCTCAGGGAGCTGACGCGCGCGCGCCCTAGAGAGCGGAGCCGCGCGCGCCAGCACATGACAGCAGGGGACGGGAACGGGTAAGTGACCTGGGATGCGATTCGCAAGCGGGCGCGTCCCGCTGTGCGAATCGCATCCCCGACGGCCATGACAGTGCAGCGCTCCCGGTCAGCGGGACCGACCGGGGCACTGCGGAGAGAGAGACGCCGTACGCGCTCCGGGGAGGAGCGGGGACCCGGAGCGCTAGGCGTAACAGTACCCCCCCCCTTAGGTCTCCCCTTCTCTTTGTCCGGTAACTGCCCCCCCTGGGATGAGGACACCGGGAAAGGATGGAGGCAGTACAGCAGGAGTGGGAATGGGGAGGGAGGGCAGAGGGCGAGGCCTGGCACGGGGCAGTGTGACACCAGGACGAGGGCCACGAGGAGGCACCGAGGCTTGCCTGACTGGACTGGGAGGGGGGGAGAGGCACTTCTTATGGCAGGCAGAGTCCATAAAGACCTTAGGGAGACCGGATACAAGGGGAACCACAGGGTCACGGCAGGGAGTACTGGGAACCGGTTTAAGGCAGTCCTTGAAGCAAGAGGTACCCCAGCTCTTGATCTCCCCTGTGGACCAATCCAGGGTTGGGGAGTGGTGTTGAAGCCAGGGTAGTCCAAGGAGAATTTCGGAAGTACAATTGGAGAGGACCAAAAACTCAATTTTTTCGTGATGAGTTCCGATGCATATTAGGAGGGGCTCCGTGCGGTAACGCACGGTGCAATCCAACCTGGCTCCGTTGACCGCGGAAATGTGGAGTGGCTTGACAAGACGGGTCACCGGGATGCGGAATTTATTCACCAAGGACTCCCGAATAAAATTCCCAGAGGCACCAGAGTCCAGGCAGGCCACGGCTGAGAGGGAAGAGCTGGCTGAAGGCGAAATCCGTACAGGCACCGTGAGACGTGGAGAAGCCGACTTAGCATCAAGAGACGCCACACCCATGAGAGCTGGGTGCGAGCGTGCGTTTCCCAGACGTGGAGGACGGATAGGGCAATCCACCAAAAAATGTTCGGTACTGGCACAGTACAGACAAAGATTCTCTTCCTTACGGCGATTCCTCTCTTCCAGGGTCAGGCGAGACCGATCCACTTGCATGGCCTCCTCGGCGGGAGGCCTAGGCGCAGATTGCAATGGAGACTGTGGGAGAGGTGTCCAGAGATCTAAGTCTTTTTCCTGGCGGAGCTCTTGATGCCTCTCAGAAAAACGCATGTCAATGCGAGTGGCTAGATGAATGAGTTCATGCAGGTTAGCAGGAGTCTCTCGTGCGGCCAGAACATCTTTAATGTTGCTGGATAGGCCTTTTTTAAAGGTCGCGCAGAGGGCCTCATTATTCCAGGAAAGTTCAGAAGCAAGAGTACGGAATTGTATGGCGTACTCGCCAACGGAAGAATTACCCTGGACCAGGTTCAGCAGGGCAGTCTCAGCAGAAGAGGCTCGGGCAGGTTCCTCAAAGACACTTCGAATTTCCGAGAAGAAGGAGTGTACAGAGGCAGTGACGGGGTCATTGCGGTCCCAGAGCGGTGTGGCCCATGACAGGGCTTTTCCAGACAGAAGGCTGACTACGAAAGCCACCTTAGACCTTTCAGTAGGAAACTGGTCCGACATCATCTCCAAGTGCAGGGAACATTGCGAAAGAAAGCCACGGCAAAACTTAGAGTCCCCATTAAATTTGTCCGGCAAGGACAGGCGGAGGCTAGGAGTGGCCACTCGCTGCGGAAGGGGTGCAGGAGCTGGCGGAGGAGATGATTGCTGCTGAAGTTGCGACTGAAGTTGCTGCACAATGGTGGACACTTCCGACAGCTGGTGGGTTAGATGGGCGATCTGTCGGGATTGCTGGGCGACCACCGTGGTGATATCAGAGATATAAGGCAGAGGAACCTCAGCGGGATCCATGGCCGGATCTACTATCACGGTGCCGGCTGGCAGGAGGTGGATCCTCTGTGCCAGAGAGGGATTGGCGTGGACCGTGCTAGTGGACCGGTTCTAAGTCACTACTGGTTTTCACCAGAGCCCGCCGCAAAGCGGGATGGTCTTGCTGCGGCGGTAGTGACCAGGTCGTATCCACTAGCAACGGCTCAACCTCTCTGGCTGCTGAAGATAGGCGCGGTACAAGGGAGTAGACAGAAGCAAGGTCGGACGTAGCAGAAGGTCGGGGGCAGGCGGCAAGGTTCGTAGTCAGGGTGATAGCAGAAGTTCTGGTACACAGGCTTTGGAGACACAAAAACGCTTTCACTGGCACAAGGCAACAAGATCCGGCAAGGGAGTGCATGGGAGGAGGTCAGATATAGTCAGGGACCAGGTGGAAGCCAATTAAGCTAATTGGGCCAGGCACCAATCATTGGTGCACTGGCCCTTTAAGTCTCAGGGAGCTGACGCGCGCGCGCCCTAGAGAGCGGAGCCGCGCGCGCCAGCACATGACAGCAGGGGACGGGAACGGGTAAGTGACCTGGGATGCGATTCGCGAGCGGGCGCGTCCCGCTGTGCGAATCGCATCCCCGACGGCCATGACAGTGCAGCGCTCCCAGTCAGCGGGACCGACAGGGGCGCTGCGGAGAGAGAGACGCTGTACGCGCTTCGGGGAGGAGCGGGGACCCGGAGCGCTAGGCGTAACAAAAACATTGTTTATGCACAATGAGTAAATTACAGAAATCTAGTCATCAGTGATGTTATAACCATACATTGTACACCTACCTTCCCAGTAATGGGTGGATAGTGGGTATAGTTTTTTCCCCCTATGTCTCCCACCTCTTATGAATTTATAGTATAATATGTATATGCAACTCCCTACAAAGTGGCTTATCAACCCTACTTAAAGTTATGAATGTTTATAAATGTAGTGCCTACAAATTGTCTGGTCTGCTTTTCTTGTAAAACCTTAATAAAATGTATGAAGTTAAAATATAAGCCATTTATGTAAACAACTTTGTACAAAAGCATTCATTAAATGATTGATGGTAATAAGTATGTGAATGGGTTCCTGTAAGATGCTTTGTTTTATAATGGGTGAATTGTTCAGCTTCTCTTTAATCTGAGTATTCTACATTGGTGCCATACAATCAAAATAGATAATTAAACACAAATTTAAAGCGGAAAATAAAGTCTGCCTTTATGTCACGTTGTTGCTAACACTCATTACAGATTACCTTCCCCTCCATTGTTATTACAAGAATTTCTCTTCAAAGAAAACCTCTTAAGTACTGCCAGTTCCCTAAGCTGGCATGCTTCCCTCACTCTTCTATTGGGGTGTTAAAAAAGAAACATTTATGTATGGAGAAAACCTTTACGAAAACCTTTTGTAAACAGGAAGGACAAGAGTGTACAATGTAAGGTGGAAGTTGTGGAATAATGGTTGGTACATCAGATTTGTACCCAATAAGAAACATCACTGTCTTCTGCCCTATTAGAGAGAAACATTGATATTTTCTAGTAAACTTGTAACCAGAACATAACATTACACTCACCTAGGTTCCTTTAACCCCTTAAAGACCACGGGTATGTACGTTTTTGCACTTTCATTTTTTCCTCATCACCTTCTAAAAATCACTTTCAATATTTTTGGGGCAAAATTCGACAAAAAAACAAAAACGCCATTTTGTATCTTTTGGGAGCTTCCGATTCTACACAGTGCACTTTTCAGTAAAAAATGACACCATATGTTTATTCTGTAAGTCCATACGGTTACAATGATATCCAATTTATATAGGTTTTCTTTATTTTACTACTTTAAAAAAGCATAACTACATGCACCAAAATTAGTATGTGTAAAATTGTCCTATTCTGACCCCTATAACTTTTAAATTTTTCTGCATACGGGGTGGTATGAGGGCTCATTTTGTGCACCGTGATCTGAAGTTTTTATTGGTACCTTGATTGTTTTGATTTGTCTTTTTAATCACTTTTTATAATTTTTTTTTAGGGTATACAAAGTGACCAAAAATATGCAAATTTGGGCTTTTGAATTTTTTTTAATGTGTATGGCATTGACCGTGCGGCTTAATTAACATTATATTTTTATAGTTCGGATATTTACACACGCAACTATACCACATATGTTTATTTTTATTATGTTTATATATTTTTATATGGAATTTGGGTATAGGGGGTGATTTTAACTTTTAATGTGTGTGTTTTTAAACTTTTTTTAAACTTTTTTTTTTTACTTTTAGTCCCCTTAGGGGACTTTTAGGAGGAATCATTTGGCAATCGCTGCATGTCAGCTATTAACACAGGCCCTCAGCTACAAGAATCAGCTGGGGAACGGCAGGCTCGAGTCGGGAGCCCGCGCTGTACCCCGTATATGGCACAAGGACATGTATGCACGTCCTTGGTTGTTAACCGTTTAAGGGGTTATTCACCATAAGTTGATGTTAGTACCTACCTGCCAGACAGTAATGGACATGCTTAGTAAGGATCTGTGCTTGTCATGGGGATAAATAGTTGTGTTCTGAGTTCCCTATAATGTTGCTGCTATCTTTTTGTGAAATGGCTATTTCTGTTGGAGTTCCCTCATTTAAACTACAAGTCCTAGGATGCCTTGTTTGTAGATGTGTGGTCACTTTTCTCCGTCCTTCACATCAGCCACTCCCCCCATTGAAGCACACCTGAGCTCCCTTTCATGCAGTGCTGTAAACAATAAACCAGTGTTTTCTAACCAGGGTGCCTCCAGCTGTTGCAAAACTACAATTCCCTGCAGAATGATCCCTCTCCCATCCAGTGGTCACTCAATCCATTTAAGCAAGGACAGGCTCCCTTTCGTTATCTGTTTAGTCATGTAATGTCTTGGGCGGCACTGCAAGCTGGGAAAACCTGAGACATCACTTATTTTGTATGGTGTTAAAAATAAACATCGGGGCAAAGATCACATAAGAATTGTGAGACCATCCATCAAACACAGGTACAGATACTATATTATGAACTGCACTAACTTTGCAGCCCCTGAAGCATAGTCCAAAAAAAAATAATCTTAGAATACCCCTCTAAAACTCTTTCAATTAAATAACCATGACAGTTTTCTCTGGCAGAGGGTTTCATAGTTTCCATTGCTCTTACAGTAAAGAATCCCCTACTATGTTGGTGTAGAAACTTCTTTTCCCTCCTTTTCATAGTTATGGTCCTAGGTATAAACAGATCACACAAGAGATCTCTGTATTAACCTTTGATAACCTTCGATAACCTTTGACATGCACAATCATCAGCATTAATGGTTGGTATTCATAGGAAACTCCTATGCCAGCTGTTTAAACCTATAAGCATTGCAATCCTATGCCTGATGTCCCATTGGTCCTATCATTATCATTACCTGGACTAATGGTTTAAAATTGAAGATTTGATAACTTTTCAATTTAGTCACAGAGATCGCCATCTCCTGTGTTGAGATGGATGACAGATCAAAAAAACATAAAAAAAAAGTAGATATGGTTTCAAACTAGCCACAGCTAATTTTTTTTGTCAAAAACCTAGCAAATAGTTCACATTTCACCTAACAGTTCAAAATAAATTCTAGCCATCTGGCCTCTGACATACTATACAGCTTCTCTAGATATCAGTTCTATAACCTAGCGCTCAACACAACAAAACACAACATGCATGTCTCCTACCAGTCTTTTGGCTATCTCCTGGCGCCTACAGGCTGGACAAACTTGTCACTTATCCAAGCTAATCCCATAAAGGCTTAGCCCTTTCTTACAGAGCTTCCACGTGTAGCTCACACTGATCCTTAAAGGGATTTTGTCATCAGTATTACCTGGGGACTATGAAAACCACCCTAATGAAATTCATACTTACCGGTCTCCTGTCCAATACTCCATTCTTCTGTAATCCATGGTCTTCTGGATATGGTGCGAGGAGCTTGGAGCATTGGGGACATTCCCAAGCCCCCTTTCACTTGAAGTCCAGTGTTCTGAAGATGTGTGCGTGCTGGCTTCTTCATTGTCACGCTTCCTTCCCCTCTGCTGAGCCAGCTATGCAACATAATGGCTGTGGCCGCAGCTTTTGCACATGCAGGGGATAGTGGTAATACTGCAGACTATAATGGCCTGTGCATTTTACATGCATTGGTAAAAATGTCATGTTACACATGTCAACTATACTACAGGGTGGGCCATTTATGTGGATACACCTTAATAAAATGCGAATGGTTGGGGATATTAACTTCCTGTTTGTGGCACATTAGTATATGTGAGGGGGGAAACTTTTCAAGATGGGTGGTGACCATGGTGGCCATTTTGAAGTCGGCCATTTTGAATCCAACTTTTGTTTTTTCAATGGGAAGAGGGTCATGTGACACATCAAACTTATTGGGAATTTCACAAGAAAAACAATGATGTGCTTGGTTTTAACGTAATTTTATTCTTTCATGACTTATTTACAAGTTTCTGACCACTTATAAAATGTGTTCAATGTGGTGCCCATTGTGTTGGATTGTCAATGCAACCCTCTTCTCCCACTATTCACACACTGATAGCAACACCGCAGGAGAAATGCTAGCACAGGTTTCCAGTATCCTTAGTCTCAGGTGCTGCACATCTCGTATCTTCACAGCATAGACAATTGCCTTCAGATGACCTCAAAGATAAAAATCTAAGGGGGTCCGATCGGGAGACCTTGGGAGCCATTCAACTGGCCCACGACGACCAATCTACTTTCCAGGAAACTGTTCATCTAGGAATTTGAGGTTTCCATTGATGAAGAATGGCCCCACTATCTTTGTACCCCATGTACTACACCATACCATCAATTTTTGTGTTCCAGCAGTCTTGGAGGGATCTATCCAATGTGGGTTAGTGTCAGACCAATAGCGGTGGTTTTGTTTGTTAACTTCACCATTCACATAAAAGTTAGCCTCATCACTGAACAAAATCTTCTGCGTAAACTGAGGGTCCTGTTCCAATTTTTGTTTTGCCCATTCTGCAGCACCTGAAACTACGGATACTGGAAGCCTGTGTTAGCATTTCTCCTGCGGTGTTGGTATCAGTGTGTGAAGAGTGGGAGAAGAGGGTTGCATTGACAATCCAACACAATGGGCAGCATATAATTATAAATATAAAGTGCTGGCGCAAAATAAGGTGACTAAATGCAAGATTTATAAATAAAGTGGCTAGCCGTGATAAAAATTGACTAGTTGCAATGGAGATAGATTAAATAATTTATTTTATTAAATTGCTGTGCAATAAAATTAGATTAAAATTATACAAGTATGTAAGGGTTGACTGTATTTATTCAGGGCTGATCATCTGTTGCCCAAAGAGATCTGCAATAAATAGATGAAAAGGTGTGGTAAGATAAAATGACCTTGTTATGTATAAGAAGTGTAACTGGGCTCGATAGATATAATGGACCCACCTATAAAGTGCTGAGTGCTCACGTGCAGAAGGAACTTGTTCTAATGATCCTCTGCTGGAATGAAGATGTGGATTCTTTGTATCCTCTATGTATATATGATTTGGGATCTGTTGGATACAAGAAAGGTAACTATAAGATACTTTTTATAAGATAAATGCCGGTAGTATTCGATGTGTATAGGTAATTTCCTACCCGAAAGTTAGCTTTGATGTATGTACTTTCTTATGCGATGTATATAGAAGGAGTAGTGCAGATTTTCCAACGGTTGCTGATGCTTGAAAGTGTCCTATAGTATGGGCAATATTAGGATAATTATGCTAAGGTTCCATGAATGTTCATAGCTAATTGCAATATATACTTGTAAGAAAATTACCGCAGTTCTGGTTGGAAGTCCGGGGTGTGAACCCTGCTGATATGCTTCTTCCTGAGGTGTGATCCGGTTCGCTGGGGTATTCAGATAGGTGCGGTAGGGTGCCCCGGCCGGTGGCACCTCTGCCGTATTCACTATCCAAGGGAGCTGGCCAGACGTTATTTTTCCCACGTGACGTCACTACGGTTAGTACAGGAGTCAAAAAGGTTCCGACTAGTTTCGGAGACGTGCGGTCTCCTTTCTCTGGGATGGCTTCCTCCCTGGATCCTCCGCTATTTAAAAGTTTGTCGCACCATGATTGCAAAACCAGTACAAAATATTAATAATGAAGGAATGCAAAAAAACATACTTCAACACATACACTGCAAAAGCAGAGGAGTAATATACGGCATTCAGTGTCCATGTAACAAATTATATATAGGGCGTACAAAAAGAACCCTCACACAACGTTTAAAAGAACATATGCATAATGTTAATAGAAGTTTTAAGGGCCATTCACTCTCTAAGCATTTCAAGGAAAAACATAATTCAGAAATAAAAAAGCGCAATTTTTTGGCTTAGAAATAGTTACCCCACACTGGAGAGGGGGGAACTATATAGCCCAAATTTCCAGGTCGGAGGCAAGATGGATCTTTGATTTAAATACGGGTGTCCCGCATGGTTTAAATACGGATTTCGAGTTATTTGGCTTCCTGGAGGAAACATAAAAAAACTTACCGGCACTGAAAGGGGTTAAAGGGAGAGGACTATAAATAGCGGAGGATCCAGGGAGGAAGCCATCCCAGAGGAAGGAGACCGCATGTCTCTGAAACTAGTCGGAACCTTTTTGACTCCTGTACTAACCGTAGTGACGTCACGCGGGAAAAATAACATCTGATCAGCTCCCTTGGATAGTGAATACGGCAGAGGTGCCACCGGCCGGGGCACCCTACCGCACCTATCTGAATACCCCAGCGAACCGGATCACACCTCAGGAAGAAGCATATCAGCAGGGTTCACACCCCGGACTTCCAACCAGAACTGCGGTAATTTTCTTAAAAGTATATATTGCAATTAGCTATGAACATTCATGGTACCTTAGTATAATTATCCTAATATTGCCCATACTATAGGACACTTTCAAGCATCAGCAACCGTTGGAAAATCTGCACTACTCCTTCTATATACATCGCATAAGAAAGTACATACATCAAAGCTAACTTTCGGGTAGGAAATTACCTATAAACATCGAATACTACCGGCATTTATCTTATAAAAAGTATCTTATAGTTACCTTTCTTATATCGAACAGATCCCAAATCATATATACATAGAGGATACAAAGAATCCACATCTTCTTTCCAGCAGAGGATCATTAGAACAAGTTCCTTCTGCACGTGAGCACTCAGCACTTTATAGGTGGGTCCATTATATCTATCGAGCCCAGTTACACTTCTTATACATAACAAGGTCATTTTATCTTACCACACCTTTTCATCTATTTATTGCAGATCTCTTTGGGCAACAGATGATCAGCCCTGAATAAATACTGTCAACCCTTACATACTTGTATAATTTTAATCTAATTTTATTGCACAGCAATTTAATAAAATAAATTATTTAATCTATCTCCATTGCAACTAGTCACTTTTTATCACGACTAGCCACTTTATTTATAATTCTTGCATTTAGTCACCTTATTTAGCGCCAGCACTTTATATTTATAGTTATATTCAAATTCAATATCAGTGGCTCACCACCATTGTTATAGTACAGACAGACTGGACACTGTACAGTGCCGGGCAGCTTTCAATATTCCTATACAGACCCACATTTTGCGCTAGTATTCTATCTTTTACAATGGGCAGCACATTGAACACATTTTATAAGTGGTCAGAAACTTGTAAATAAGTCATGAAAGAATAAAGTTACGTTAAAACCAAGCACATTATTGTTTTTCTTGTGAAATTCCCAATAAGTTTGATGTATTGAAAAAACAAAAGTTGGATTCAAAATGTCCGACTTCAAAATGGCCACCATGGTCACCACCCATCTTGAAAAGTTTCCTCCCTCACATATACTAATGTGCCACAAACACGAAGTTAAGATCACCAACCATTCCCATTATATTAAGGTGTATCCATATAAATGGCCCACGCTGTATAATTGAAAAAAAAAAAAAAGCATAGTAAAAGTTATGTAGAAGCCCCTTTATGGGTAAAGATATTTAAAAAATAAAGAGTTGAAAAAAAAAAAAAACCACAAAACTAAATAAGGATACCGTAATGAGAACTTGTAAATTGTGCATAAAAAAATCAATAATGCTGTCAAAAAAAGCACAAGGCCTTAACTAGCTATATTTCCTTATAAATAAAAAAAATATTACAGGAGGAGGAGGCAAAAAACAAAAATCTTCACTCAAAGGGGTACTCCGTCCCTAGACATCTTATCCTCTATCCAAAGGATAGGGGATAAGATGTCTGATCGTGGGGGTCTAACCGCTGGTAACCCCTCGCAATTTCTCCTGCAGAACCCCCTGTCAAGAGCCTCCGGCCCCTGCATCGCCAGTCATCAGGCACGAAGCAAAGTTCGCTCCGTGTACCAGATGATACAGGGTGCTGCAGGAGAGATTGCGGGGGTTCCCAGGGGTGGAGTACCCCTTTAAGGTGGAAATTGTCAGACACAGGTGAAACATAAGGATTGCAATGTTTGTGTATCTCCTGTAGTCTTTTGAATTAGCTGAGATTGGCCTTTCAACTGTTGGAGCGTACAAGGTAGCCAGGTAACTCCTAAATTATAGCTCTCAAGGGGGTCTTAGCCCACAGATCCATAGCTACCTAAGATTTATTACCTATATAGACAATGCATGTTAATAGTTGGTATTTTCCCTTATTATATAAAAACATTTTAGATGTTAAGCAAAATAAACTGTTATTTTTAGGATCACTCGCTCATAAACTCAATAGCATATGATTTTGTTCCTAATATTATAACTTTCCAGAATGCTGTAAAACATGTAGATTTCATGGCACCAAGTCACTAGGGTTAAAATAAAGGAAACCATTCCCTACACAGAAAAACTCTTGCACTCAGTGGGTGCTTTAAAAACTCAGCCGTCTGAATGTAAACAGAACATTTCCTGTCCCAGGATGATGTTGTGTAAACTGAAAAAAGGAACTGCACACTTTGCTTTTACGCAGTACTGGGAGGGTTTCTTTACATTATTACATGTATTTAATATATATATATATATATATGTATATATATACACATACATATATATATATACCGTATTTATCGGCGTATAACACGCACTTTTTAGGCTAAATTTTTTTGCCTAAAGTCTGTGTGCGTGTTATACGCCGATACACCCCCAGGAAAGGCAGGGGGAGAGAGGCCGTCGCTGCCCGCTTCTCTCCCCCTGCCTTTCCTGGGGTCTAGAGCGCTGCTGTCGGCCCTTTTCACCCCCTGGTTGTCGGCGCCGCTGCCCGTTCTGTCCCCCTGACTATCGGTGCCGGCGCCGATAGCCAGGGAGAGAGAAGCGGCGCCGACAGCCAGGGGGAGAGAAGGGGCAGCGGCACCCATTGCCGGCGCCACTGCCCCGTTGCCTCCCCCCATCCCCGGTGGCATAATTACCTGAGTCCGGTCCGCGCTGCTCCGCTGCTCCAGGCCTCCGTCGTGCGTCCCCGGCGTCATTGCTATGCGCTGAACGGCGCGGCGCTCTGACGTCATGCGCCGCGCCGTGCATAGCAATGACGCCGGGGACGCACGACGGAGGCCTGGAGCAGCGGAGCAGCGCGGACCGGACTCAGGTAATTATGCCACCGGGGATGGGGGGAGGCAACGGGGCAGCTGCGCCGGCAATGGGTGCCGCTGCCCCTTCTCTCCCCCTGGCTGTCGGCGCCGCTTCTCTCCCCCTGGCTATCGGCGCCGGCACCGATAGTCAGGGGGACAGAACGGGCAGCGGCGCCGATAACCAGGGGGTGAAAAGGGCCGACAGCAGCGCTCTAGACCCCAGGAAAGGCAGGGGGAGAGAAGCGGGCAGCGACGGCCTCTCTCCCCCTGCCTTTCCTGGGGGTATATCGGGGTATACACGCGCACACACGCACCCTCATTTTTTCATGGATATTTGGGTAAAAAACTTTTTTTACCCAAATATCCGTGGTAAAATGAGGGTGCGTGTTATAGGCCGGTGCGTGGTATACCCCGATAAATACGGTATATATGTATAGTGTCTGACCTATTGCACAGTTGGGTGAATACAATAAATATGTAGTAATTTCAGTCATTGTTGCTTTGTTTATAAAGCTGCATTGTATAGATATTATTTGACTTTTGTTATGTTATAATACACTGTCATTTTCATGATTTATACCTAATACACAAACTCTCTTTTTTACAACTATCTGTATATAGCGCTCTCAAAGAATGTCAGCAGAGCAGTGAACATCTCTACTACAACAGTAAAGCCAACATCTTCAGGTATTTACTTGTGTTTACAACCTTTTCTTTCCATTGCTATATATAATATAATATCATGAAGGTAAGTGAAAAAAGGAACTGAAAGTCAACATATTCCTACATATATACAGTCATGGCCGTAAATGTTGGCACCCCTGAAATTTTTCAAGAAAATAAAGTATTTTTCACAAAAAAGGATTGCAGTAACACATGTTTTGCTGTACACATGTTTATTCCCTTTGTGTCGCTTCCTATAACCATCAATAAACTTCTTACACCTCTCAGCCGGAATGTTGGACCACTCTTCCTTTGCAAACTGCTCCAGGTCTCTCTCATTGGAAGGGCACCTTTTCCCAACAGCAATTTTAAGATCTCTCCACAGGAGTTGAATGGGATTTAGATCTGGACTTTTTAACATATGTTTAGGGTCATTGTCCTGCTGGAAGACCCAAGATCTCTGACGCAAACCCAGCTTTCTAACACTGGGCTGTACAGTGCGACCCAAAATCCATTGGAAATCCTCAGATTTCATGATGCCTTGTACACATTCAAGTCACCCAGTGCCAGAGGCAGCGAAACAGCCCTAAAACATTATTGAACCTCCACCATATTTCACTGTAGGTACTGTGTTTTATTCTTTGTAGGCCTCATTCCATTTTCGGTAAACAGTAGAATGATGTGCTTTACCAAAAAGCTCTATCTTGGTCTCATCTATCCACAAGACTTTTTCCCAGAAGGATTTTGGCAGGAAGGATTTCCACGCCCAGGGAGATTAGCTACAGTGCCATGGGTTGCAAACTTCTTGATAATGTTGCGCACTGTGGACAATGGCAAATCTAGATCTCTGGAGATGGACTTGTAACCTTGTTGATATTTTTCCACAATTTTTGTTCTCAAGTCCTCAGACAGTTCTCTTCTCCTCTTTCTGTTGTTGATGTTTAGTGTGGCACACACAGACACACACTGCAAAGACTAAGTGAACTTCCCTGCTTTTTATCTGCTTTCAGGTGTGATTTTTATATTTTTATATACATGCTTGAAACAATCTTATTTTTCCAGAATTTTTAAAAGGTGCCAACAATTTTGTCCAGAACATTTTTAGAGTTTGGTGTGACATTAAGTCTAATTTGCTAATACACACAAAGGGAATAAACATGTGTATAGCAAAACATGTGTTACTGCAATCCTTTTCTGTGAGAAATACTTCATTTTCTTGATAACTTTTAGGGGTGCCAACATTTACGGCCATGACTATACAGTATGTATATATATATATATATATATATATATACATATATGTATATATATATATATATATATATATATATATACACATATATATATATTTATTTATATTAAGTTTAGCAGCATATATAGTAAGTACTCATAACTAGAGATGAGTGAATTTTTGAAAATTCGATCCTGCTGATTTGCCAAATTTCACCCAAAAATTTGTTTCAGTCCGAATTTATTTGTGGCAAATCACTATTAAAAACCTCTATTTCTGGCCTACAGAGAGCCTCAACAGAGGTGCAGAACACTTTGCCTTGCTGTAACACGCATAGGGAGTGTGCTAAGTTAGTGAAATAATACTGTTATTCCGTATGACATGCAGATTTAAAGGGCCAGTGCGCCGCTGATTGGCGCCTGGCCCAATTAGTAACTTCACCTGTGCCTTAGCCTATATTACCTCACTTCCCCTTCCCAGTATTGCCGGATCTTGTTGCCATTGTGCCAGTGAAAGTGTTCTTTGTATGTCCCAAGCCAGTGTTCCAGACCTTCTGCCGTTGCCCCTGACTCCGATCCTTGCTGCCTGCCCTGACCCTCTGCTACGTCCGACCTTGCTCTTGCCTAATCCCTTGTACCGCGCCTATCTCAGCCGTCAGTCGGGGTTGAGTCGCTATCGGGTGGAACGACCAGGGGGTTACCCGCCGCAGCAAGTCCATCCCGCTTTGCGGCGGGCTCTGGTGAATACCAGTAACCCCTTAGACTCCGTTCCCCTGGTACGGCCCACGTCATCACCCCACTGACACAGAGGATCCACCACCAGTATCCTCACAGTACCCGGATCCTGACAAGGAGAACATACAGTGGCTGAATGACACAACCTGGAGTTGTTGGCAGCATGAGGAGACCATATAGTGGCTGAATAACAAAGCCTGGAGGTGGTGGAAGCATGAGGAAAGCATATAGTGGCTGAATGACACAGCCTGGAGGTGGCAGCAGCATGAGGAGACCATATAGTGGCTTAATGACACAGCCTGGAGTTGGCAGCAGCATGAGGAGAACCTATAGTGGCTGAATGACACAGCCTGGAGTTGTAGGCAACATGAGGAGAACATATAGTGGCAGAATGAGACAGCCTGGAGGTGGCATTAGCATGAGGAGAACATATGGTGGCAGAATGAGACAGCCTGGAGGTGGTAGCAGCAGCATCAGGATTCTTGAAAGTGACCCGGTGAAAGAGTGGTGCGGTGGGTGGCAATGCCAGTACCCGGTGACGAAGGTGGGCGAAAAAAGGAGAACTTGGCATCAGATGTGTGGCATCAAGCGGGTGGCAGGATCAGAATAGTAGCTGAGGCAGGTAGGCAGAAGAAAACGGTCTCTATTGCAAAAGTGTTTGTGTGCACAAGTAAGTATTGAGGATATGTACTATGTAAAACTTAACTTTTAATAATATGCTTAGGATAAAATGTATGGACTCCAATTTTTTTTATATCAAACAAAAGGAAAGGTGTGCAATAAACACCATGTGTCACCTACACCACCAAGTATTGATGTGATGCAAAGACTTCTAAAAGGGGGAAGGGGACAACATGTGGTCCATTGTAACCGGTAGGGGTAAAAATTTCCCCAGTAAGGCCCTACTCTCGCATTATTAATTCCCTTCTTGGCAAGTGTTGCTCGCCCTAAAAAGGGCGGCCCCACACAGGAACCTCTCCCTATTTCCACCTACAAACACTGCCATTTTCCAGGGTTTTTAAGTGGAAATAGGGATCAGTTCCTGTGTGGGGCCGCACTTTTTAAGATGAGTAACACTTTCCTCGAAAAGGTGGAAGGGAACTCCATTGTAGCAGGTGGGGGTTAAAACTTCCCCTGTAAGACCCTACTCTTGCCCTATTAATTCCCTTCTTGGCAATTGTTGCACACCCTAAAAAGGGTGGCCCGACACAGGAAACTCTCTATTTCCACCTAAAAACCCTGGGAAATGGCAGTGTTTGTAGAAGGGAGAGGTTCCTGCGTGGGGCAGTCCTTTTGAGGGCGAGTAACACTTGCCAAGAAGGAAATTAATAATGCGAGAGTAGGGCCTAACAAGGGAAGTTTTTACCCCTACCGGTTACATGGACCATACGTTGTTCCCTTCCCCCTTTTAGAGGTTTTTGCATCACATCAATACTTGGTGGTGGAGGTGGCACATGGTGTTTTTTGCACACGTTTCCTTTTGTTTGATTTAGAAAAAAAAAAAATAGGGTCCATATATTTATCCTAAGAATATTATTAAGTAATGCATATCCTCAATACTTACTTGTGGTCTGATGCAGAGGAATCTGTAACTGGGGAGCAGCGCCTTAAATATGTTTAGTACTATCCATATTTGTGAAGAGTTGGTGTGGCACCATGGTCAATCTACTCTGATGTATCAGGTATTGGTGGGTGGAAATCTTGGCTGATCCATGCCTGATTCATCTTCACAAAGGTCAGTCTTTCCACATTTTTCGTGGACAGACGAGTTCTCCTTCGGGTTACTATGGCCCCTGCCGCACTAAACACCCGCTCTGACTGCACACTACTGGCTGGGCAGGACAGCTTTTCCAGGGAAAACTCTGTTAGTTGCGGCCACAAATCAAGTTTCGCTGCCCAGAAGTCCAGCGGATCTTCAAGTTGTGTTGGCATGGTCATGTCAAGGTATGCCACCACCTGCTGATTCAGGTTTTACTCCAGGTCTTCCTGCTGCTGATCAGTGACTGTAGACTCAGGCTGCTGCTGATGGAGCTGGTACTGCTCCTGCCACCCCACCCCTCCCAGTAGTCATGGCAGCAGTGGAAGGTAAGCGCAGAGCTCCCCCCGAGTCAAACCTGCTAGAGGATGGACGATGGCGCAGATAGGCATTGGCCAACTGACTACATAGGATGTTTCTGTAGTAGCTCAGTTTGTCCTCCCCCTCAGTGGGTGTATAAAAGGCCCCCATTTTGTGGCGGTAGCGAGGGTCCAATAAGGTGGAAAGCCAGAAGTCCTCCCCCGGCCGAATGGTGACAATTCGGCGGTCGCTACACAAGCAAATGAGCATGCATCGTGCCATTTGTGCAATTGACTCGGAGGGACTCCCTGCTTCCATCTCCACTGCATACTTCCACGGTGTGTCTGGGTCCTTTGTCTCACCTTCCTCATAACCCTCTAGCTGCTCCTGCTCCTCCTCCCCTTTCAGATGACTAGAAAAAACACCCATCTCGCAAAACCTAAACTGTGCTCTACTGTGCCCCTCCTCCTCCAGTTCAGCCCCCACAGGGCTCATGTGGCCTTGAGATGTAGGTGCCACGTCTCCAGTACCCTGACCTGCCATCGTTTCCAACACGTGTTGTAGTAGATGAAGCAGTGGAATGATGTTGTTCATCCAGAAATCCTGGAGACTGACTAATAATGTGGCTTCCTCAAAGGGTCTGAGCAAACGGCAGGTGTCACGCTTGAGCTGCCATTGGTTGACATTGAAGTTACACAGGGGAGTACCCTTATCTGCTTGGATCATCAAGAAATCGGTGATGGCTTTTCTCTGTTCGTATAGCCGGTCCCACATATGAAGGGTGGAATTCCAACGTGCGGAAACGTTGCAAATCAGACTATGTTGGAGTATGCGGTTATTACGCTGCAGCTCAAGGAGGGTGTGCTTTGCGGTGAAGTGCATGCAAAGTTTCCTTACTATTGTTAGGATGTCTTGCAGATGGGGGGGAACACTTCAGGAACCGATTGACAACCAGATTGATCATGTGTGCCATGCAGGGCGCATGGCTCAGGCTTCCTTGTCATAGCGTAGACAAGATGTTCTTCCTGTTGTCGGTCACCATGGTTCCCATTTCCAGTTTTCGTGGAGTAAGCCATGATTTTATTTCTTCATGAATAACTTTAGCAGTTCCTCCCGTTTTACTCCGTTTGCCAAGGCAAACCATGTGAAGAACAGCGTGACACAGCCGTGCCCTGCACACATGGTATGCTGGAGGGGCACTGAGACTTTTCCGTGCAGTGGAGGCTGAGGACACAGTGGAGGATGAGGAGGCGGAGTCGCACACTGTCACATGACAAGCGGCCTGAGAGCGTGAAGGTGGAATTGGCGTGACCTGTCCAAGTTTCTGTTGTGGCTGTGCCGGAACCACATTCACCCAGCCGTAAAGGACATGTATTGTCCCTGACCGTAGTTACAGCTCCACACATCAGCTCTGCTGCGCACTTTGGTTCAAACCGACAGGCTCAAGGACTGGCCCACCTTCTGTTCCAAAAAATTGTGCAGGGCTGGTACTGCCTTCTTTGCAAAGAAATGATGGCTTGGGACTCTCCTCCTCGGCTTGGCACAAGCCATCAGTTCTCTGAAAGGTGCAGAGTCCACCACTTGAAAAGGGAGGACAGCAGCACCAACAACTTGGACAGGAGCACATTCAGCTTCTGTGCTGTTGGATGAGTGGGCGCATATTGTTGTATCTTGGACATTGCTTCGCCGATGGATTGCTGGCAGAATGACTGACTCGAAGTACAGTGTATACTTAATAAGAATTTTTTTTCCTTTTTATAGAAATCATGGCTTATAAAATCATGTATAGTAGTATGGGGAGGGCTCACTTTTTCTGTATAAAAATAACCCAAGCAGACCAAACAAACATCCACACCTAGGGTGTAAAAGTATTTTTCAAAAAGTAGCAAGATTCTGGTGCTCAAGGGTAGTGGATATGGAGGTCAGATAAAATATGTGAGGTATTAATTTATTCCTCTAAAAATAAATATACTATAGTGGGACTATGTAAAGAAATATAAAATAAAATATAAAATCTTAAATGCAAATTTATAAAAAAAAACTCTCCAAAGCAAGAGAGTGTAGTCACAGGGCCCTTGTGACTCACCTCCAGTATCTACAGATAAAATATACGATAGTAAAACTTAATTGAGTACCAATATATAATATATGATAAATAAAATATAATAACAAATCTATTGATTACTGCTTATAACAGATATAGTAAACACAACTAAAAGAACGTGGTCTAAGATGACAGGCAAGAAGTGCTCAAAACCAAAATGCGGATGTGTATTTATACTAAGGGAGAGCAAAACCTACACTTGTGGTCCATTGCTATGGGCATTCCGCAGCAAAAATTGCATACAATGGATGCCTGCAACCGACCGCAAGTACCACAATGGCATTCTTCCCCGATGATGGGTGTGGATGTAAATCATATAAAGTACCTGTAGTACAAAAACACAACAACTAAAAATATAGGTGCACTAATGTGGTAGATGTAACAATAACATAAGCTAACCCTCAAAACTGATGTAAAATTTAGACATTAGCCAGTATATCCTTAGATGAAGGACATACCTGAGCCCGCACACCAACGCCAAGGTTTCTCAAGTGGCACGGGACCTAACCTTAAACCTACCTGTGCATGATAAGCAAAAAACAGGGGCCAGTGCGCAATTACAAAAGCTTTTGGTCCAACTTACAGACTGCTCCCAGTGTTACCTCCAGTGTGAGTGAGCACACATACAATGGGAGGAGGGAGGCAAGCTATAAGCCCCACCCAAGTAGGCTGATGAGTTGCTGGCCTCACAGGTGCACATAAATGCTACCTATACATGATAATACAGGCGCATTAGTATAACATTTCAAAGTAAACACAACTACAAGGACGTGGTCTAAGATGACAGGCAGGAAGTGCTCAAAACCAAAATGCGGATGTGCATTTATACTAAGGGAGAGCAAGTCCTACACTTGTGGTCCGTTGCTATGGTCAATCCCCAGCAAAAATTGCATACAATGGAGGATGCCTGCAACTGACCGCAAGTACCACAATGACATCCTTCCCCAATGATGGGTGTGGATGTAAATCATATAAATCATATAAAGTACAGTAGTACAAAAAGTACAGTTTTCTACTGTACTCTATATGATCTACATCCACACCCATCATCGGGGAAGGATGCCATTGTGGTACTTGCGGTCAGTTGCAGGCATCCTCCATTGTATGCAATTTTTTCAGGACCACCCTTAGGTCCATGCGTTTCAGGACCACCCTTAGGTCCTTTCTTCAGCAACAATTCAGTATAATAAAGGCGACATTTGTGTTGGGTTATATATATATATATATATATATATATATATATATATATATACATATATATATATAGAAAAGCGCAGCACTCCTCCAGTACGTGAAAAAAGTGGATTTATTTGCTCACATGTAAAGCAGCAACGTTTCTGTCCTACTATAGGACCATTTTCAAGCTTCTCCCCCCATTCTGCCCGACATCCAGGGGTGGGCAGAATGGGGGTTTTCCATGGCAACCCACTGTCCTGTGCTGCCATTGGTCAGAATTCAGTTCTGACTAATGGCAGGTGATAGGAGGAGATTGCAGCACTGCGATTTCGCTCCTTTCCCTCAGGATGTTCATGTCTGATAGTACTCCTCTGTGCTCTCTCCTGTCTGATAGTACTCCTCTGTGCTCTCTCCTGTCTGATAGGACTCCACTATACTCTCTCCTGTCTGATAGCACTCCTTTGTGTTCTCTCCTGTCTGATAGGATTCCTCTGTGCTCTCTCCTGTCTGATAGTACTCCTCTGTGCTCTCTCCTGTCTGATAGGAATCCTCTGTGCTCTCTCTCCAGTCTGATAGTACTCCTCTGTGCTCTCTCCTGTCTGATAGTAATCCTCTGTGCTCTCTCCTGTCTGATAGTAATCCTCTGTGCCCTCTCCTGTCTGATAATGCTCCTCTGTGCTCTCTCCTGTCTGATAGTACTCTTCTGTGCTCTCTCCTGTCTGATAGCACTCCTCTGTGCTCTCTCTCCTGTCTGATAGTACTCTTCTGTGCTCTCTCCTGTCTGATAGTACTCCTCTGTGCTCTGTCCTGTCTGATAGCACTCCTCTGTGCTCTCTCCTGTCTGATAGTACTCCTCTGTGCTCTCTCCTGTCTGATAGTACTCCTCTGTACTCTGTCCTGTCTGATGGGACTCCTCTGTGCTCTCTCCTGTCTGATAGTACTCCTCTGTGCTCTCTCCTGTCTGATAGCACTCCTCTGTGCTCTCTCCTGTCTGATAGCACTCCTCTGTGCTCTCTTCTGTCTGATAGCACTCCTGTGTGCTCTCTTCTGTCTGATAGCACTACTCTGTGCTCTCTTCTGTCCTATCAGACAGAAGAGTGCTAGCCCACCCTCACTTAATAGACTTTGTCCTTGTCTGTACTTCAGCTTGGACAAAGCCATGATTTTATAAGCCATGATTTCTATAAAAAGGAAATCAATATTTTCAATCTGACAGTGCCCATTTAACACCAGATGATTGTTATAACAGGAGTTCCACATTAAGTGTTTTATTGAATATATTTAATATATCTCAATCTGAACATTTGCATGAATTCACTATTTTTAAATTAATTGACTTAATGTATACATTTTGTACGAAAAGGTACAGTGCATTAAAGTCTGCAAGATAGTACACATCTTGATCCTGGGCTTATATACCTATATACATTCTTTCCTTATTCCAATCTGACAGTTTTCTAACGACAATAATCAATAAATCCACTTTATTATTACCCCGTCCAAATCTCTTTCTAATACAATTTGGTTTGCACACTATATTCATTTAAATAGTTATTATAAGTGAGATTTATGTGTTTGTGTCATATGGCAATGTGGACGTCTCTTTTTGTGTATGTCAGGAATGTACAATCATAAATTCAATGTGCCGTCCCGCCATGATTTACTAGTGTATAAACTACATGCATGTAGATATTCCTGACAGATCTAGATTCTAAGCACTTTATTATTTTATTGCATTGTTAAATTATTTAACAGCTCTTCTGTTGTTAGTAATAAAAAGTTATTTGTACTTTTATTATTTAATCTGTAAAACAATGTTATTTGCTAATTCCGGTTAAGGCTGGAATGATGAGAATTATATACCACTAGTGTGTCCTTTAATAATTTAAACAAGTGTTTGTTTGATAAAAGGCTTTAATGGAATGTGATAAAATGGCAAACTTTGCAAAACACTATTGAAGTTAACACAATAGCATGAATCCCAAACTAAGTATTTGTACATTATTAAAATACTAAATTTATTACTAAATTTTTTAGTATTTTTTTTTTAGAGCATTGTTAGAGAAATGAATAGAAATAATCAGACGATTTTCCATTGTTAGTTCCTGGGGTTTGCATGTGAGCTGTCAAGTAGGTGTTACCGTAATCTTGGTTTAGGAATATCTTATCCATGAATAAAAAGAGAAATTACAAGACTTATAATTAGAGATGTCGCGAATTGTTCGCCGGCGAACAGTTCCCGGCGAATATCGCATGTTCGCGTTCGCATCGCCGGGCGAACATATGTGAAGTTCGATCCGCCCCCTATACTTTAACATTGCAGTAAACTTTGACCCTGTGAGTCAGAGTCAGCAGACACATTACAGCTAATCAGCATCAGTCCCTCCCTTCCAGACCCTCCTACCTCTTGCACGGACGCCATTTTAGCCTCATTCAGCATGCTGCAGGCTTAGGAAGTGGAGGGTCAGAGAAGCTGCTCCTGCTGTATAGGGAAAGCTATAGCTAGGTTGCTGCTAGGTGGTGTATTCAGGGACCAGTTTACTCCTAAAGCACTAGTGTAACATCTGCTTTAAGGACAACACCCAAAAAAGCCCTTTTTAGGGCTGAAAGATATCAGTCCTGGTTGGGAGGGAACCGCTGGTTAAAAGGGGTACTCCAGAATCAAACTTAAGTTCCTTCAAGCAACTATCTACTACAGTATTCAAAGGGCTGAAAGCTATCAGTCCGTTAGTCTTGCAACAGCTGGAGGCACCCTGGTTGGGAGGGAACCGTTGGTTAATAGGGGTACTTCAGAATCAAACTTAAGTTCCTTCAAGCAACTATCTACTACAGTATTCAAAGGGCTGAAAGATATCAGTCCGTTAGTCTTGAAACAGCTGGAGGCACCCTGGTTGGGAGGGAACCGCTGGTTAAAAGGGGTACTCCAGAATCAAACTTGAGTTCCTTCAAGCAACTAACTACTACAGTATTCAAAGGGCTGAAAGATATCAGTCCGTGTGTTTTGATACAGCTGTAGGCACCCTGGTTGGGGACCACTGCTTAAAAGGGGAACTCCGCTGGCAAGCTTCTTTTCTTTAAAGCAACTAACTACTACAGTATTCAAAGGGCTGAAAGATATCAGTCCGTTAGTCTTGCAACAGCTGGAGGCACCCTGGTTGGGGACCACTGCATAAAAGGGGAACTCAGCTGCCAAGTTTTTTTGCTCATTGTCACACTAGTGCAAATCACATTAGGTGTGACAGTTGTGCAAATTTAAAAAAAAAACCTTTTTTGGCTGTTAAATAAAATCAGTCGTCACTGTCAGTTCACGTCACAGTTGCCATTTTTCCTGCCTGCAGGGCAAATTGTGTCACCCTAGTGCAAATCACATTAGGTGTGACAGTTGTGCAAATAAAAAAAATATACCTTTTTTTGCTGTTGAATAAAATCAGTCGTCACTGTTAGTTCACGTCACAGTTGCCATTTTTCTTGCCTGCAGGGCAAATTGTGTCACCCTAGTGCAAACCACATTAGGTGTGACACTTGTGCAAATTTAACCAAAAAAATGACAGGCAGAGGAAGGCCACCCCGCAGGGGCCATCGTGGTGTTGGGATTCCCTTTGGCCCTAGAATGGCCAGTGTTCAGAGGCCACGTACCCTGAACCCCCAAAGTTCTGAGGACTTAGTTGACTGGCTATCACAAGACACTCAATCTACTACTAAAGCTTCCGCTCGGAACATTGACGCACCGTCCTTCTCCTCCTCTAGCTTAGCTTCGGGCACCTCTCATGCTACCACTTGCCCGCCTGCCGCCACCACCAACACTAGCACCACAGCAGCTTTACTTGATCCGTCAGAGGAGTTATTTACACATCAGTTTGAAGACATGAGTGATGCACAACCATTATTGGCAGAGGATGTAGTTAACAGGGATATGTCTCAGTCAGGCAGCATTACACGCATGGACGTACGGTGTGATGATGATGTTGTACCCGCTGCTGCTTCCTTTCTTGAGGTGTCAGATAGCGGTGAAGGTGTTGATGATGACGATGTGTCCGTGGATGCCACGTGGGTGCCCGCTAGAAGAGAAGAAGAGGGGGAAAGTTCAGATGGGGAGGAGGAGACGAGTTGGAAGCAGGGGGAGGTCGTCGCAAGGAGCTAGTGGCACAGTCAGATAGCATGCATTGGCACCCGGGGTCAGCTAGATGGGACGCCAATCAACGCATGCTGTTGCCACCACCAGAATGCCGTCATCGCAGAGCTCAGCAGTGTGGCATTTTTTTTGTTTGTCTGCCTCTGACAACAGCGAGGCCATTTGCAACCTGTGCCAGAAGAAACTGAGTCGTGGGAAGTCCAACACCCACCTAGGCACAACTGCTTTGCGAAGGCACATGATGTCACATCACAAACGCCTACGGGATCAACACGTCAGTACAAGCAGCACACAAAGTCAAAGCCGCCATCCTCCTCTTGGTCCAGCATCTTCAGCCAGGTCAACCACTGCTCCCCTCCTTGCCCCCTCTCAACCATCCGCATCTCCGTCTCTCGCCTTGAGCAGTTCCTGCTCATCTGCCCACAGTTAGGTGTCTGTCAAGGAGATGTTTGAGCGCAAGAAGACAATGTCTCAAAGTCACCCCCTAGCCCGGCGTCTGACAGCTGGCTTGTCGGAACTGCTAGCCCGCCAGCTTTTACCATACAAGCTGGTGGAGTCTGAGGCCTTTAAAAAATTTGTAGCCATTGGGACACCGCAGTGGAAGGTACCCGGACGAAATTTTTTTGCACAAAAGGCAATCCCCAACCTTTACTCCATTGTGCAAAAGGAAATTATGGCATGTCTGGCACACAGTGTAGGGGCAAGGGTCCATCTGACCACTGATACCTGGTCTGCAAAGCATGGTCAGGGCAGGTATATCACCTACACTGCTCATTGGGTAAACCTGGTGACGGCTGCCATGCATGGAATGCGTGGCTCTGCAGAGGAGTTGGTGACACCGCCACAACTTGCAGGCAGGCCGGCTGCCACCTCCTCTACTCCTCCTACTCCATCCTCTTCCATAACATCCTGGGCCGAGTCCTCTTCCACTGCTGCGTCACATCACCGGCACCCCCCCAGCTCCCCAGGTGCTATTCCACATCTCGGATACGGCAGTGTCACGCCATCTTGGGGTTGACTTGCCTCAAAGCGGAGAGTCACACCGCACCAGCGCTCCTGTCGGCCCTGAACGCACAGGTGGACCACTGGCTGACTCCGCACCAACTGGAGATCGGCAAGGTGGTTTGTGACAATGGAACAAATTTGTTGGCGGCATTGAGGTTGGGCAAGTTGACACATGTGCCGTGCATGGCACATGTGTGTAATCTGATTGTACAATGCTTTGTCCTCAAGTACCCAGGCTTACAGGATGTCCTGAAACAGTCCAGGAAGGTGTGTGGCCATTTCAGGCGTTCCTACACGGCCATGGCGCATTGTGTCAGATATCCAGCGGCGAAACAACATGCCAGTGAGGCGCTTGATTTGCGACAGCCCGACACGTTGGAATTCAACACTCCTAATGTTCGACCGCCTGCTCCAACAAGAAAAAGCCATCAACAAATATTTGTATGACCGGGTTGCTAGGACATCATCTGCGGAGCTGGGAATTTTTTTGCCACATTACTGAAGGCTCATGCGCAATGCCTGTAGGCTCATGCATCCTTTTGAGGAGGTGACAAACCTGGTCAGTCGCACCGAAGGCACCATCAGCGACATCTACCGTTTGTTTTCTTCTTGGAGCGTGCCCTGCGAAGAGTGCTGGATCAGGCAGTAGATGAGCATGAAGAGGAAGCGTTGTGGACACCATCACCACCAGAAACAGCCTTATCAGCATCGCTTGCTGGACGTGTGGCAACGCTGGAAGAGGATTGTGAGGAAGAGGAGTCAGAGGAGGATTGTGGCTTTGAAGAGGAGGAGGAAGACCAACCACAGCAGGCATCCCAGGGTGCTCCTTGTCACCTATCTGGTTCCCGTGGTGTTGTACGTGGCTGGGGGGAAGAAGATTATACCTTCCCTGACATCACTGAGGACGAGGAACGGGACATGAGTAGCTCGGCATCCGTCCTTGTGCAAATGGGGTCTTTCATGCTGTCGTGCCTGTTGAAGGACCCACGTATAAAAAGGATGAAGGAGAACGACCTGTACTGGGTGTCCACACTACTAGACCCCCGGTATAAACATAAAGTGCCTGACATGTTACCGCATTACAGCAAGGCGGAAAGGATTCAGCAGGTCCAAAATAAATTAAGAAGTATGCTGTACACAGCGTATAAGGGTCATGTCACAGCACAACAGGGATCTAACAGGGGAAGAGGTGAAAGTAATCCTCCTTCTCCTCCCACCAACATGCCGGCAAGGACAGGAAGCTGTACAGACATGCTGTTGATGGAGGACATGCAGAGCTTTTTAAGTCCTACACATCGCCACAGCCCTTCGGGGTCCACCCTCAGAGAACGACTTGACCGACAGGCAGCAGACTACCTGGCCTTAACCGCAGATATCGACACTCTGAGGAGCGATGAACCCCTTGACTACTGGATGTGCTGGCTCGACCTGTGGCCTGAGCTATCCCAATTTGCGCTCGAACTTCTGGCCTGTCCCGCTTCAAGTGTCCTGTCAGAAAGGACCTTCAGTGCAGCAGGAGGTATTGTCACTGAGAAGAGGAGTCACCTTGGTCAAAAAAGTCTGGATTACCTCACCTTTCTTAAGATGAATGAGGGATAGATCCCAAAGGGACTTACACTGGGCGATACATTTGACTGAACAAGGACTGATCAGATGAGCTGCCTTGGCCTAAAAATGATCCACACGCTGCTGTATTTGAACTCTGAATGCCGGATGACTTGCGTGACTTATCCGCCACCAACTAGGGTTCAAGCCGCAATGTTTTAGGGGACTTTCTGTCTGGCAATACAAACAGAAATTTTTCAGGCCACTGCTACAGCAGCGGCTGCGACAATACCAAATTTTCCAGCCAGGTGTACATGCCTAATTTTTCTGGGCTCTGATGCTGCACTTGTTATGGTGCTGCAATTTTTATGGCCGCTGCTACAGCTGCGACAATACCAAATTTTCCTGCCAGGTGGACATGCCTAATTTTTCTGGCCTCTGCTGCTGCAATTGTTATGGTGCTGCAATTTTTCTGGCTGCTGCTACAGCTGCGGCTGTGACAATACCCAATTTTTCATCCATGTGTACATGCCTAATTTTTCTGGCCTCTGCTGCTGCAATTGTTCTGGTGCTGCAATTTTTATGGCCGCTGCTACAGTAGCGGCGACAACAATACCAAATTTTTCAGGCATGTGTACATGCCTAATTTTTCAGGTACACTCTGCTGACATCTCTGTCCATTTTTGCAACCGTGGATATTACATGTATGCTAAGGGTAGCATGGTGGCTCAGAGGTTAGCACTGCTTTAACTATGTGCTGCCTAATATGGGGGAATCTTATGTGCTGCCTAAAGGGGAGCTCTAACTATGTGCTGCCTAACATGGGGGAATCTATGTGCTGCCTAAAGGGGGAATCTAACTATGTGATGCCTAAAGGGGGATCTAACTATGTGCTGCCTAAAGGGAGGCTCTAACTATGTGCTACCTAATATGGCGGAATCTATGTGCTGTCTAAAGGGGGGAATCTAACTATGTGATGCCTAAAGAAAGGCTCTATGTGCTGCCTAAAGGGGGATAAAGCACGTTATTCCAAAACATTTAGGAATAATAGGTGATTTATGCCCTTTATGGATTAAAACCAGACTCTGCATCAACTATGTAATTTTCCATGGGAGTTTTGCCATGGATCCCACTCCGGCACGCCACAGTCCAGGTGTTAGTCCCCTTGAAACAACTTTTAAATCACTATTGTGGCCAGAAAGAGTCCCTGTGGGTTTTAAAATTCGCCTGCCCATTGAAGTCAATGGCGGTTCGCGAACTTTTGCCGATGTTCGCGTACCGAAAATTTTATGTTTGCGACATCACTACTTATAATACCTGCATGTACAGAACTGTATGGCAAAACACAGAGCCCCTAAAGTGACCATTTTTTTGATGCTACCTACAAAAACATAGTGTAGATAATAGTCTATTAGTCTTGCTTCAATGGAAAAATATCTCTGTTTTAAGGTGTTTGTTGGAGTTTACTATATTTCTATTGGATTCTGTATGTATGTGAAAGAAAAACTCCCTTTTGACACCATACAACTCATAGCTAGTGTTGAGCAGCATAGGCCATGTTCGAATTTGCGATATTTCGCGAATATATGGACGAATATTCGTCATATATTCGCTAAATTTGCATATTCGAAAAAAGTTTTTTTTCGCATATGTGAAAATTTAGGAACTTTATAGCAAATATACCAGTGTAACTTGATAGAAGCTGCAGAAGGGAGGGATCAATATTGGCAAATATTCGCCCGGCGGTCTCACACAGTAGTATTAGAGCCTTCTTTAGACCACACAAGCTGGAAGCAGAGAGGGATGATCACTGTGATGTGTACTGTGAAAAAAAAATATTCGTAATTTCAAATATATAGTGCTATATTCACGAATTCGAGAATATGCGATATTCGCGAATAAAATTCGAATTGCGAATATTCGTGAGCAACACTACTCATAGCTTGTATGGATCCATAATAATACCACATGCATGAGGTCTTAAAGGGGTATTCTAATTCAAAACACGTATCTTATATCTACAAGATAGGGAATAAGTGTCAAATTGTAGGGGGGTCCCAGTCAACCAATCTCACTAGTGGAGCTCAAAAGACTGTCCTTTTGGCTTTCTTTAGGGCTGGTATGTTTTGGCATATGTTTTTTTTCTTTTTTTTCTTTATCTCTATAGAAAAAAGTGCAAACTACAAGATATATAATGACCCAGATTTACTACTGTGAAGCTGGAGGAGCTTGTATAGGTATCTGTGACGATAATTATTATTATTTTACAGTTCAAAGCTGCTAATGTCTTTGTAAATGTATTCTAGGCTGTAGACATACAGTATATCACTTACAATCTTTATCATTTGCAATAGTTTTGCTATATGTACATAAAATGTTTGCTGGCTGTGATTTTTGGATACGTTGTTCAGAAAAAATTTGGTTGGCAAACCTGCTGAGCACATTATTATTTTCCAAGCAGCTGTAAAATAGTAGAACATAGCGGTAAACAACAGCGGTGAGGACCACAGTTAGATACCATCTCATAGCATAATAGCTAATTGCATTGGATATGTGAAACCCAATGATGCAGCCCTGGGGAAGTCTACTGACCATCTCTTTTAACAACAGCAACAGATCTTCCTAAAACAGGTGTAAGCAAGACAAAGACAGGCAGCTGGTAATCCCTGAGGGGTAGTTTAAAAGAAAACACAACTATATGCTATATGCCATTTTTCTAAAAATTTCCTCCTCTAATTTAAAGGTTAAAAACACATAGAAGGAGCCAAATATCTTATTGTGCTAGGAATGGCTGCATATTGTTTAATTCTTGCAGCTTCCTGCACTTTAGTAACATACTTGGCATACTGAAACAATACTTTGGAAAGGAAAAGTGCCACCATAGTTCAAAACAACAAGTCTTAATGACATTAGGGGTTCAGAGCACACAGAACCAAAATTGTGTATCTTCCCTGCTTTGACTGATTTCCTGACCACCTGCCATCTGCAGAAATGGGATAGCCACTTTACCGTTAGAGCTAGCTTTATATTCTTAAAAAATTTTCACATGTAAAAAAATGCTAATTTCATACTTTCTGCTGTTAGCATTACTGTGTCCTCATCAGTAGTGAGATGCTAAGCAAGAAAATTTGCAATTCTGAAAATTCGGAATTTGGGACTGGATTTATCCATAAATAAAATTCTTTGTGACAATCCCTTTGAGGAGGCTCCACTGTTCCTGATTGCCTCGGCACCTTGACCTATAACCCCAAATTCCACACTTGGTCACATTAATTTGTTAATCGATTGACAGTTTTATTTAGTCAACTGTCTGGCAGTGGTATTTGGGCACTGTATTATTGTTTCATTTGTGTGCCATATGGTGTAACATAAAGGGTGTCATTCAATCTAAAGGGAGCCTTGGCTCTCAACTGAAGCTGTTAGAAAGAAGTGGGGTTCCACTTATATTTGCCAAATATGGTAAATGATAAGAACAACAGGCAATTGTTTGTGTTAGGCAAGTAGGGCAGGTTTCATCACTTTAGTTTAATTCAGGTATGGGGACATGATTCAAATAGTGTTATATAGATGAAGAGGCATAAAAGACCGGTTTATTCTCTTGGGTAATGATCAAAGAACTGCAAGCATTTTACTGCAATGAATACATAGTTTATTGGTGTATTTGTTGTTTATTATTGGTAACATTGGTTACATTATCCACATGGCAGGCTTATGTTTTGACAACTGGACTTAGTTTGGACTTTACTGCTCAGTATTGTTAGCTACACCATTGTAGACATTGATCTACATTGGACCCACGGACGTGTGATATCATAAAAACACTGGTTGTCAGAGAATGCAGAGTAGAGAGGGAATGCCAATTCAATTGTATATATTAAGCTTAATGGATGAACCAAATATTTATTCAACTTTTTTTTTCTTTTCTGTTAAAGGGAATTTACATACAAGTACAGATGTTTCTAGTACTGTATCAGTCAATACAACAAAGACAGGTAAGCAAACTGCTATTACTGATGTGGTAATGTTGTAGCACATTAATGATAACCTTACTAGTATTAATTTGAATAATAATATACTTAGAATTTTATTTCTAAGAGTTTCCCAAAGGTTAAAGCTTATTGAAATTATAAGACCACAGTACACAAAGTATCTTTCTATCACCTACCACTGGATGGACACCTGGGAGGGGGGGGGGGGGGGGATTTTTCTAAAACCTGTGCAGAAGAAGAATGTTGAAGATACCCATAGCAACCAACTAGTTTGTTTCTTTCATTTTTGAAAAGGTCTCTAAAAATAAAATAAGTGATCTGGTTGGTTGCTATGGGCAACTGCACCACTTTTCTCTCCCCCTGGTACCTAATAACCTCCTTTGCCCACTGATTATCAAGTAACTTCCTACCAGTTCTTCACCACTCAATGCAAGGTACCTACCTAATGTTTCCAATCTACGTCCTAAACATTAGGTAGCTTCCAAACCCTGTACACAGAAATGTCATCGACTCATCAGCTGTGCCAATGCTCAGATATATGAGAATTAGCTTGACACAACGGACATATGTGAACCCAGCCCCCAAGGATGTTTCCAAAGAACCTCAAAAACATTGTACTTTTCTTATATTGTATGTTGGGTGTTAGGTATAAACTATAACATGAAAAAAACATGGAAATAAATAATAATCAAATAAATTATATCATTTTATAATAAAAGGGGGCATTAAGAATCATATAGTAAAGTCGGAGGTTAGAGGATATTAATGTCACTTAGCAGAGCCCATTCTAATCCTATACCTAGTAACAAGTCATATAGCAGCTGGAATGTTTATTTTATTGTATCTCTATGTTACAATAAAGAAAAAAATATAGATCTGCAAGTAAAAGGTTAATGGACCAATGGGGACTTAAAGGCGTACTCCAGTGGAAAACATATGGTTTTTTTTTATCATTTTGTGCCAAAAAGTGAAACAGATTTGTAAATTATAGATACAGGAATAGTCAGCTCACCCAGTCCACCGCACTGTAAAGGAATCTCCAATAGTGACACAAAAAAAAAATGCAGAAGCCAGCGGTAAGAGTAACCTCACCTTTATTTTCGTCCAAGTTAAAACATCGACATGGATCCGTCTCAAGTTCAGTGACAATGGAATAAAACTCAGGAAACATGCAGCATGAAGTGTTTCAGGTCATGTGACCCCCCCTCATCAGATGCATCATGAGGGGTCACATGACCTGAAACACGTCATGCTGTACGTTTCCTGAGTTTTATTCCATTGTCACAGAACTTGAGACAGATCCATGTCGACTATTACATTTTTGTTGCCACATTTGTACATGACTTCTATTTAAAAATCTTAATCCTTCCAGTACTTATCAGCTTCTATATGCTCCAGAGGAAGTTCTTTTCCTTTTGAATTTATTTTCTGTCTGACCACAGTGCTCTCTGCTGTCACCTCCGTCCATGCCAGGAACTGTCCAGAGCAGGATATGTTTGCTATGGGGATTTGCTCCTACTCTGGACAGTTCCTGACACAGACAGAGGTGTCAGCAGAGAGCACTGTGGTCATACAGAAAATAAATTAAAAAAGAAAAGAACTTCCTGCGGAGTATACAGCAGCTGATAAGTACTGAAGGGATTAAGATTTATAAATAGAAGTCATTTACAAATCTGCTTAACTTTTTGGCACCAGTTGATTTTAAAAAGACTGTTTTCCACCGGAGTACCCCTTTAAAGTCAAATGATTTTTTTTTGTCAATGTACTGTAGCTACATACATTTTAATGGCTTGGGAAATAGGTATTCTGGCATTGGTGTTTTATGGTGTTACTGTGCAGGATTGCTACAGGTGCATCAATACCGGTTATGTGTATATTATGGTTGCACCCTACTCGTCCAGCTAATACACTGGAAAGAGTGCGAGAGTGTAAGGTCTAATGCCACCAGATCTCGGGGTACCTGTTGCTAGTCCCAGCAAGTCACAAAATTAACCCTTTTTGTAAACATATTCTACCTGAGCGCTCTTCAGAAAGGTGAGCACATAGAGTAAGAAACAAAGCTCATTAATTAAACATTTAATCTTAAAAAGGGTTTCTCATTGCTGTTAGTCCTTGTGAGAGATTGTTGATGGCATAGTCCCATGCAGTTGGTGAAAAAGAGATCTCCTCCAGATGTTTCCAAAATGTAACAAATAAATCCCCTCAACATCTATATTATTTAAGGGGAGGGGAAGTTTATCTATAATACGTTCTCAGGAGTTCAGGTCTAGATGACTGACCTCTGAATCCCCTCAAAAGTCTCCAATGCATGACAGGTCCAGGTCTGGGATTCTCATCCCATACTTAGTTTAATGGCTTGGTTTATGAGTTGGCCAGTTATATCCTGTGTCCTGCCTTGGCTCAAAAAGTTATATAAAACACTAGAACTCTGCATTACACACACAAGTAAATTATATAAGGATTGATTTCACACTCGGGAAAAGGTCGGGATAGGAGGTCGGGATAGGAGGTCGGGATAGGAGGACGGAGGACGGGATAGGAGGACGGGAAAGGAGGACAGGATAGGAGGTCAGGATAGGAGGTCGGGATAGGAGGTCGAGATAGGAGGTCGAGATAGGAGAACGGGATAGGAGGTCGGCATAGGAGGTCGGGATAGGAGGTCGAGATAGGAGGTCGAGATAGGAGGATGGGATAGGAGGATGGGATAGGAGGTCAGGATAGGAGGACGGGATAGGAGGACGGGATAGGAGGTCGGGATAGGAGGTTGAGATAGGAGGTGGGGATAGGGGGATGGGATTGGAGGATGGGATAGGAGGTTGGGATAGGAGGATTGGATAGGAGGACGGGATAGGAGGTCGGAATAGGAGGTCGTGGTATGAGGACGGGATATGACAACAATATATGAGGACGGGATATGAAGTCAAAAGCTTCCTCCTTTGTTGATTTTCCTCCCCAACAAGGATTAAGAAGGAAAAACCGGGCAATGCTGGGTACTCAGCTAGTCTATTATATATCACAAGTTTATATCGTCCAGGCTTTCCCATGCTATTGTGGTATCCCAGCACCTCGGGCATGCCTGTTGCTCTTGTGTTGGACGCGTTGTGAAAGTGTTATGTTCAAGCACTTTATTATGTTCACTGTGTTTACTGCATTTTCTGTTATTTATGTACTGTGCCTTTAAGCAAGAGATGCAGTGATGATCAGATGACCCTGTCTGCCAAATGGGAACCTCTAAATTCTGATGTATATAGTGTAGGGGGGGGGGGGGAGTTTTCCCCAGTTCAGCCTAGAGCTGTGTGCTGAGTACAGTGTGGAAAGGAGGTGGAAGACATGTGTGGAGAATCCTTAGGGAAGCCTAAAGAAAATATATTCTCAAGTCAGCCCCTGCATTCTGCGAGAGTTGGGGAGTCAGTGATGTGTGAAGCCTTGGTGGACCTTGTCAGAACCCTAGTCAGTGTGGGAAATTTTCAAGTCTCATATCTCAAGTCCCAGCAAGGCAACAGGGCTCCCAAGGGTTACACTGCATCCCTTCTACTCTGCTCCATACTGTGTGCTGTACCATCAGCACCCGCTCAGTAAAAGACAGTTATCCATAACCCTACATTGGTGTTTTTCTTACCTTGGTATCACAAAGTGAGAAGAATTCCTTGCACCCCCCTGTCAGCAGACTATATTATTTTGTCATCATAAACAACCCCCACTATAACTCACGTCTATACTAAAGTATCCAGTTTTAACCCCTTAAGGACCAAGCCCAATATGACCTTAAAGGGGTACTCCGCTGCTCTGCGTTTGGAACAAGGCCCCTTCAATGCAAGTCTATGGGAGGGGGCGTGACAGCCCCTAGACCATTTTACCACTGTCACATTAAGCATTAAAAACTCTGGGATGCTTTTACTTATGAATTAGACTCTGAGACAGTTTTTTTGTGACATATTCTACTTTAATATAGTGCAAAATTTTCAATACTTGCATAATTTCTTGGTGAAAAATTCCCAAATTTCATGAAATTTTTTTTCATTTAGAATTTTTCTAACTTTGAAGCTCTGCTTGTAAGGAAAATAGACATACCAAATAAATCACCGTATTTATCGGCGTATAACACACACTTTTTAGGCTAAAATTTTTAGCCTAAAGTCTATGTGCGTGTTATACGCCGATACACCCCCAGGAAAGGCATGGGGAGAGAGGCCGTCGCTGCTGCCGGCCCTTCTCTCCCCCTGGCTATCGGCGCCGCTGCCCGTTCTGTCCCCCTGACTATCGGTCCCCGCGCCCCATTGCCGGCGCCGATAGCCAGGGGGAGAGAAGCGGCGCCGACAGCCAGGGGGAGAGAAGGGGCAGCGGCACCCATTGCCGGTGCCGCTGCCCTGTTGCCTCCCCACATCCCCGGTTGCATAATTACCTGTTGCCGAGGTCGGGTCCGCACTGCTTCAGGCCTCCGGTGTGTGTCCCCTGCGTCGTTGCTATGCGCTGCACGGCGCGGCGCATGGCAATGGGGCGCCGGCACTGATAGTCAGGGGGACAGAACGGGCAGAGGCGCCGATAGCCAGGGGGAGAGAAGGGTCGGCAGCAGGGCTCTAGACCCCAGAAAAGGCAGGGGGAGAGAAGCGGGCAGCGACGGCCTCTCTCTCCCTGCCTTTCCTGGGGGTGTATCGGGGTATACACGCGCACACACGCACCCTCATTTTACCATGGATATTTGGGTAAAAAACTTTTTTTACCCAAATATCCTTGGTAAAATGAGGGTGCGTGTTATAGGCCAGTGCGTGGTATACCCCGATAAATACGGTATATATTGATTCACATATGCAATATGTCTACTTTATGTTTGCAATCATAAAGTTGACATGTTTTCACATTTTTGAAGACATCAGAGGGCGTCAAAGTTCAGCAGCAATTTTACAATTTTTCACAACATTTTCAAAATCAGAATTTTTCAGGGACCAGTTCAGTTTGAAGTAGATTTGAGATGCCTTCCTATTAGAAATACCCCATAAATGACTTGTTAACCCTTTAGGTGGTTCAAAGGAATAGAAGCAAAGTGAAGGAGAAAATTCAAAATCTTCCTTTTTTACACTCGCATATTCTTGTAGACCCATTTTTTTATTTAAAATTGGTAAAAGGAGAAAAAGCCCCCCAAAATTTGTAACCCAATTTCTCTCGAGTAAGGAAATACCTCCTATGTGGATGTAAAGTGCTCTGCGTGTGCACTGCAAGGCTCAGAAGAGAAGGAGCGACAGTGGGATATTGGAGAGTGAATTTTGCTAAAATGGTGTTTGGATGGCATGTCGCATTTAGGAAGCCCCAATGGTGCCAGAACAGCAAAAAAAAAAACAAAAAAAAAACACATGGCATACTTTTTGGAAACTACACCCCTCAAGGCATGTAACAAGGGGTACAGTGAGCCTTTTTTTTTTTTTAATCACTAAAATGCAGTTTTTTCCCCAAATTTACAATTTTTACAAGAGATAATAGGAGAAAATGCCCCGCAAAATTTGTAACCCCAAACCTCCGGCTGTTGCAAAACAGCAACTCCCAGCATGCCCTTTGGCTGGGAGTTGTAGTTATGCAACAGCTGGAGGCACACTGGTTGCAAAACACTGAGAGTTTACTTAACTCAGTGTTTTGCAACCAGTGTGACTCCAGCGGTTGCAAAACTACAACTCCGAGCATGTAAGGTCTATCAGTTAGGTAACAAACTCTCAGCGTTTCGCAACCAGTCTGCCTTTAACTGTTACAAAACTACAACTCTCAGCATGCACTGATAGCCGAAGGCACATGCAACTGCTGGAGGCACACATTTTCATAGCAGGTATCCCGTTCTGTTCACCGCCAGATTACTGGCAGTGAACGGAAACGTCCAGGGTGTACAGGTATGCCCTGTATCCTTAAAGGGTACCTCTCATCAAAAAAACTTTTGATATATTATAGATTAATGTATGCAGAATAACTTTAGAATTGCATGTTATTAAAAAATATGCTTCTTTCTATTTAATTTTCCACTTTGAAGAAATGACCACTAGGGGTCTCCCTACCAGTCCTGGCAGCAAGCATTTCAGACCCATGCTGGAGTCCTAAACACTACGAGCTGCCAGTCTGCTTTGTTCACAAAGGAGAACACTCAGAGCTGCCAGCCTACTTTGTTCACAGCCTGTTTGGCTGTGAACAAAGCAGGCTGGCAGCTCTGAGTGTTTAGGACTCCAGCATGAGTCAGAAATGCTTGCTGACAGGACTGATCGGGAAAAATACAATAGAAAGAAGCATATTTTTCATTAACATGCTATTGGAAAGTTATTCAACATTCATTAATCTAAAATATATCAAAAGTTTATTTGATGAGAGGTACCCTTTTAGTACCAAGAAATCAGAGCATACCTGTATGCCCTGTGTCCTTAAGGGGTTAAAGAAGAAGTCCAGTGCTATGAAGTTTATCCCCTATCTGCAGGATAGTGGATAAATGTCTGATCTCCTGTAAGACCCCCTGGCTGAGCTGCTGTGTGTGATGTTTCGCACACAGCAGGTCAGCTGGTACAAACACACCCCCTTCATTTATCTCCAAGGGAGAGGCGGAGACAGAGGAACGCTATCCCATAGTGATGAATGGAGGGGGCGTGTTTGTACCAGCTGATCTGCTGGGTACATAACGCGCTCTAGCAGTGCTAAGCCTGGGCCGAGCCGGGCCCCGTAGGGGAAATCGTTGGGGGGGGGGGGGGGGGGGGTGCACAGTGGTTGGATCCCCTGTGATTGGACATTCATCCACTATCCTGCGGATAGGGAATACATTTCATAGCACTGGACTTCTTCTTCAAGCTTAACTCTGAATAGAAATGTACAAGTAAAACGAAAAGAAACAAGTGACATTACTAACAGTAATATACTAAAAATTCCCAGATCGAAGTTATTTCCTCTACGCTAGTATTTTCAAATTATACAAATCAGGAATAAAAAGACTAAACAAAGTGCATTCAATGCCAGCAAACGGGAGGCATAACTGTCTAGATGTGAATGCTCCTGTTGCTTACAGATTACCATGGTAACCAAAGAGTCAAGTGAAATCTTGTATACCGAATGTGGCTTTATTATAAGAAGACAACAACAGCAGAGGGAATGGAATGTGAACATGGGCTCATATGACAAAGGCTGCAAAGACTATTTCCCTAATATATACAATCTATGCCTGTGTGCAGATCAATTCATATAAACAGGGCACCACCAAAGCACCATATGTGCCATCCAAAAGGATGCGGTACACTGGCCAACATATAAGGTATGTCGTTATGACGCCACCGCGCACGCCAACATATAGCGACATGTCTATGTGCAGAACCAAAAATTTCGTTTTTTTTGTTTTGTTCGTTTTTTTAAATTTTTTGGTTCTGTGAATATTCGGAATGCTGTGCATTCGTCACATTCGGTTTTCGGATGCATCCGTGAAAAATGTTTTTGTTTTCGGATGCATTAGTTAAAAACAACGAATGCATTCGTTAATTCTGTTTTTTTTTTTTGTTCTGCACATGTCTAGTGATCCCTCAACATACGATGGTAATTCATATGTTGACGGATTCGTGCAATGTAAAAAAGTAAAGTCCTACTCACCTGTCCCCGCTGCTCCCGATGGTGTCCCCGGGCCTCCGCTGGGCTCTCCTAGTCCTCTTCGGTACTCCGCTGGGCTCTGCCGGGCTCTCCTGGTCTTCTCCGGTCCTCCGCTGTCTGGGTCTCCATAGCGACGTCATCACGTCCCTGCGCACGCCGTTCCTATTGGATGACGGGAAGGCGTGCGCGGTGGCATCATAACGACGTCAGAGGGAGACCCGTATGAAGGCCCCGGACCAGCCCAGGACCCACCGGAGGAAGGCCCGGAGCAGCGCTGAAAGGTGAGTGAACCTGCCCGGGCTGCTTCAACTGCTATCCGGCAGCAGCTTAAGCATTATGCGCTGCCGGATAGCAGTTGATGCATAGCCCCGACATTCGGTATACTGATAACTAATGCATTCGTTGTTTGTTAACATGCATATTCGTTATGCGTTAGTTAACAAATGCATTCGTTAACTGTATATTCGTATTTGTATGCTTTTTCAGGATTTAGTGATTTTTTTTTTTCGTGCATTCTTTTCGTAACGAACATCCAAAAACGGGAAAATTAATTTTGTTCCGAATTGCACATGTCTAATATAAGGCTCAGATGTACACTGATGTATTAGGCAATTACTGCTTATAAGGGTTATGTGACTGTTGAACAGATGTAACAGTATCAGTGTGTCCACTAAGTGTTAATAAAAACATTTATCCAGCTCACACTGCAAAGCAGTTTACTGACCACTGCACGGATCCTGTATGCTTTGTCCTAGGAACACAGACATCAGCAAGCAAAATAGGCAATGGATCCAGGGGATGCAGTTAAAACTTTTTTTCTTTATTCAAAGTCCATGCAATACAGACAGTAGTAGCGAGCAGCCGGAACGCCTGGCGTTCCGGCTGCTCACTACTACTGTCTGTATTGCATGGATATTGAATAAAGAAAAAAAGTTTTAACTGTATCCGCTGGATCCATTGGCTATTTTGCTGTTTGGCAACACTACTCTGCAGCATAACTTGTATCTTCTGGGCCCAATGCAAAATCTGCAACAGGACCCCATGTGTCAATTATAATACTGGTCTCTAATAGGGCAGATATGCTTTGGGGCTCCATTAGGCACCAGGCAACTGCTACGTTTGAACACCCTATAGTCACGCCCCTGCTCTATAGTACAAGAATCAGCTGTATAGACATGAACACAACTATGTTGGATAGAGCAATGAAGAGACTGATCAGTGAGGCGCTTACCAATCACACATTAATGGCTTGTCCTAAAGAGAAAAAATAAAGTTTAAAGAGTACCTCTCATTAACATGATACATTTTATAATCCTCCCAGTTCACTGCCCTATCATGAGAAACCATCCCCTGTGTTTATTTTTATTATTTTTTATTTCTCTACCTTGATATTGCTCTGTATTTTCTGCTCAGTCAGATTCACAGACTGGGAAGGGGCGTTACCCAGCAGGCTGTGACATCATCTGAAGCCATACAGGGGAGAACTTCCTCCCTCACTCTGCAACCAACAGCAAATGGCAGTTAAGTTTGAGATTCCTGTGTAAGTCCAAAGTCTATGCAAAAGATGGGGTAAACTGTGCACTAGACAAGTAGGGAGACACCTAGTGGTAGGTTTTAAACACAAATAAAACATAATTTTAAACAAAGTACATTAGAAAGATTTTTAATTTACCATAAGGAGTGCAATAGCAAAAATTAGTTTTAAAGAGAGTGCCCATTTAATTGATTTTTTGTTCAATGTTCTGTTTATTGAATTTAACAAGGAATATAAACTTGAACAGGAATATAATGATACATGATACGAGAAGTCTGGTACATACGTAGAAGAATATACAGTAAATGAAAATAAAAATGATCATTTGCATATGTAGTTATACCTAGGTGGTCAGAATATACTAAACAAAAACACAGTGGATTATACAGTGAATGGATAACAAGAAAGCAAAAATGTGGGCAGAAGTAGATGGGGATGAGTTGGGCAATGGAGGCTAAAGGTATACACTTTAATGGGGTTTTCCACCATAAGTTGATTTAGGTACCTACCTGCCAGACAGTAATGGAAATGCTTAGGAAGGATCCGCGCATGTCTTGGGGATAAAGGGCTATATTGTGAGATTACCATAAAGCTGTGGCTAGCTTTTTTGTGAACTGGCAATTTCCTGTTGGAGATTGTTCCCTTAAACCACAACTCCTTTAAGAATCCTGGAACATGATTTGGGATCATAAATCATTACAGAATCTCCTCCATAGGAAGAGTTATTCAGCTATCTTGGGTGATAATCCCAAGTTAAATTTCTAAGCTCCTAAGGGTACGTTCACACATACAGGATCCTGCGCAGATTTGATGCGCAGGATTTGTAACTGCCAATTAGAAGCTGTGCTCAGTCATTTAGTTTACATTGAAATCTGCAGCAGTAAATCCTGTGCATCAAATCCTGCGCATCAAATCTGCGTATGTGTGAATGTACCCTAAAAGAGTAATACATTGACTTATCGGGGTGCCATTTCCAAAAGGTGGCAACCCAGAGAAAGCTTGTTTCCTTTTAAAGAACTATTTTATGTATATGTTTCCCATTGGAGCACTGCATGGCCTATTAGGCTATGTTCATACACAACTTTTGAGGTTCATTTTAAAGGGGTATTCCGCTGCTCAGCGTTTGGAACAAACTGTTCCGAACACTGGAGCTGGCGCCGGAAGCTCGTGACGTCATAGTCCTACCCCTCGATGCAAGTCTATGGGAGGGGGCAGGACAGCCATCAGGCCCCCTCCCATAGACTTGCATTGAAGGGGCGGGGCATGATATCATGAGAGGGCGGGGCTATGACGTTTGTTCCAAACACTGAGCCGCTGAGTACCCCTTTAAGCTTCAAAAGTGTTAGTTTTTATAGACAAAAAAGCCTTTTTGAGCCAGTTTTTTGTACATTCTTTTGGGCTTCAAAAAAATCAAATGACATATCTATAGCATGCTGTATTATTTAAAAAAAAATGGCAAAAATACCCAAGTGCTAAGCTAAAATGTAACCAAAAACATACTGTATGTAGATAATTTAATAAATCCCCCCCAAAAAGGCAGTTAAAAACTATATATTACTACATTTTTTATCCAGGGAGTTGAATGTTAACTACCTTGCTCTAACAAATAAGTCTACAACTTGTAAATATGTAACATTACACAAACAGAACAGAGTGAATAGCATAACCTAAGCTCTAGAGAACAATACCCTTTCGGTTAGTCGATGGCTTTTATTTGCATGTGTTGATAAAATGTAAAGAATAAAGCATACAGCTTGTGGAAGATATACTAATAAATTATGTATATCATACAGTGCCTGCTGTGTTTTATCATTGTCCTCGAATAACCTTAAATTTATTATATTCAATAATCATCCTGAATTATTCATTAGTGAATTGTACTCGTTGATTCACTTGCTGACTTTGCTTAGTTTTATAAACTTGTTTGTTATAATGTTGTAACTATTACATCTTTTTCTTATTTTTTAACTGCTGTAATAATTTACAAATCATTAATTTACATAAATTGTAGATGACCAGGCCGAGAACTATAGTTATTCAATTTTGTTCTAGATAATGACCCATTAGGAAATACTTTGCTGCATTTTATTTTAGCTATTATGTTGATTTATATTACAATAGCATGCGTTTGTGTGGCTCAGGAGTATGAATAGCTGTACAATATCCCAATGACCATTTTTAAACTAATAAAAAAAAAAGCAAGAAATAAAGTTGCGTCTAAATTCACAATCACTGCAAAAATGCTTTTCCAGTATTTTATTATTCCAGCCCTTAGTCCCATTAACCCCTAAAGGACGCAGGGTTTTTCCATTTTTGCACTTCCATTTTTTCCTCATCACCTTCTAAAAATCATAATGCTTTCAATTTTGCACATACAGACCCATATGAGGGCTTTTTTTTTTTTTTTTGCACCACCAATTATACTTTATGATAACATAAATAATTTCACCACAAAATTTACGGCAAAACCAAAGGAAATAATTGTGGGGAAAAATTAGAAAAAACTCCATTTTGTAACTTTTGGGGTCTTCCGATTCTACACAGTACACTTTTTGGTAGAAATGACCATATCTTTATTCTGTAGGTCCATACGGTTACAAAGATACCTAATTTATATAGGTGTTATTTTATTTTACTACTTGAAAAAAACTTATAACTATATGCACCAAAATTAGTATGTGTAAAATTGTCATATTCCGACCCCTATATATATATTTTTTTTTCCATATATGGGGCTGTCACGATTCGGCTTACAGGTAGTGGATCCTCTGTGTCAGCGAGGAATTGGCGTGGACCAAGCTGGTGGACCGGTTCTAAGAGGCTACTGGTGTTCACCAGAGCCCGCCGCAAAGCGGGATGGTCTTGCTGCGGCAGTAGCAACCAGGTCGTATCCACTAGCAACGGCTCCACCTCGCTGACTGCTGAGAAGGCGTGGGACAGAAGGACTAGGCAGAGGCAAGGTCAGACGTAGCAGAAGGTCGGGGCAGGCGGCAAGGTTCGTAGTCAAGATGGGTAGCAGGAGTTCAGGTAACACAGGCTTTGGACAACACTAAACGCTTTCACTGGCACAAGGCAACAAGATCCGGCAAGGGAGTGCAGGGGCAGTGAGCAGATATAGCCTGAGAGCAGATGGAAGCCAATTAAGCTAATTGGGCCAGGCACCAATCATTGGTGCACTGGCCCTTTAAGTCTCAGAGAGCTGGCGCGTGCGCGCCCTAGAGAGCGGAGCCGCGCGCGCCAGCACAAGACAGCAGGGGACCGGGACGGGTAAGTGACTTGGGATGCGATTCGCGAGCGGGCGCGTCCCGCTGTGCGAATCGCATCCCCGACGGCCATATCAGTGCAGCACTCCCGGTCAGCGGGACCGACCGGGGCACTGCAGGGAGAGAGACGCCGTGAGCGCTCCGGGGAGGAGCAGGGACCCGGAGCGCTCGGCGTAACAGGGGCGGTATGACAGCTAATTTTTTGTGCCGTAATCTGAAGTTTTTATCGGTACCATTTTTGTTTTCATGGGACTTTTGGATCACTTTTTATAAATTTTATAGGGTATACAAAGTGACCAAAAATACTTAATTTTGGACTTTGACTTTTTTATGTTTACGCCATAGTAAACATTATATTTTTATAGTTCAAACATTTACGCACGCGGAAATACCACATGTTTATTTTTATTATGTTTACATATTTTTATATGGAATCTGGGAAAAGGGGGGATTCAAACTTTTAATATGGAAGGGGTTAATGTTTTTTTTTGTAACTTTTTATTTACCTTTTTTTTTTTATTTATTTTTTTATACACATTTGGTCCCCTTAGGGGTCTTTTAGGAGGAATCAGTAGATTCCTCATACAGATCAATGTGGTTCCATAGAACCACATTGATCTGTGTGCTCTGTGCCTGATTGATACAGCCTGGTTCAGCCGGGACAGCAGTAGGAGGAAAGGTAAGCCCTCTGGCTGCCTCCACAGTGGATGCCCCCCCCCCTCCTATACACCAAAAGAGCTTAATCACAGCCTCCTTCAAGGCTCATACCTGCATATACCTGAATTGAATAGTGTTCCTGAACCAGCTCCAGTGAGGTACATTGATCTGTGCCACCCACCCACAAAGCGTTTTCAAATGGCAACTATATATGCCTTTAGGGCCTTTGAAGACAGTGGTTATTTGTGACCCTAATAGTGTTCCTAAACATGCTACAGTAGGCAGTGAGGTGCAGTGATCTGTGCCACCCAAAAAGCGTGTTGAAGTTACACATATCTAGCCTGTAGTGTTATACGGTTGTGGTGTATTTAATATCGTTCTGCAAACACCTTCAGCACTCATTGTGCTATCTCTTCTGCCACCAAAAAGCGTGTTGATTGGTTACACGTATCTACTCAGTAGTGTTATATGGTTATGGTGTATTTAATATTGTTCCGCAAACACCTCCAGTACTCATTGTGCTGTTTCCTCTGCCACCCAAAAAGTGTGTTGATTAGTTACACGTATCTTGCCTACAGTGTGTGACAGTGTGGCAAGGAAAGGGTGCATTTTCCTAGCTGATCCTAGAGAAACCCCCACCTGTGACCTATTCAACGAGGCTAGGACTCTCCCTTAGACATAAGTGGCTGTAAGAGGGGGAGACATTGTGTCCATTGCCAGGCGGGCACAGCAAGGGCTGAGAAGGACACAAACGTGGACTCCAAGAGTGAGAGCAGTGGCTCTATGGTAACACACAGCGGATGACTGTGTGAATGGGACTTTATGTTCAAATGTGAACTGTATCTTATTAGGCTGCAGGATTTATTGTGTTTAAACTGGCAGGGAAAAGCCCCCAAGTTAATAGTCAGGGCATGCTACATGTGTAGTGAAGTGGCTAGATGGCCTAAGTGTTGTTTTTATGTTTTGTTTATTTTTGTTTATCATGCAACCTGTTTAATAAACCTGGCGAGGAGCCAGGAAAGCTGAAAGGACTTGCTGTTTGCTGATTTATTGTGAAAAATGTGTCCTTTGGCTGGGCAAAGGACGTGTCCAGAGTGAAACCCCTACAAGTATTAATACAGATCTGTTGCATTTCATATTGTTCTACAAACACATTCAGTACTCGTTGTGCTGTTATCTCTGGCATGCAAAAAACATGTTGATTAGTTACACGTATCTAGCCTGTAGTGTTAAAGGGGTACTCCGTCGCTTGACATGTTATCCTCTGTCCAAATTTGTTGTACACTGCTCAAAAAAATAAAGGGAACACTAAGATAACACATCCTAGATCTGAATGAATAAAGTAATCGTATGGAATTCTTTCATTTGTACATAGTTGAATGTGCTGACAACAAAGTCACACAAAAATTATCAATGGAAATCAAACGTATCAACCCATGGAGGTCTGGATATGGAGTCACACTCAAAATCAAAGTGTAAAACCACACTACAGGCTGATCCTAATTTGATGTAATGTCCTTAACCACCTAGGGACCAAGGGTGTACAGGTACGCCCTGGCTCCCTGGTACTTAAGTACCACGGGCGTACCTGTATGCCCGTGGGAATTCCGGTCCCCGCTGTTTACTGGGCAGGGACCGGACTGGGATGCCTGCTGAAATCATTCAGCAGGGACCCCAGGCAAACCCTTGGGGGGTCCTGAGACCACCCCCCGTGTCAATTCAGACCGGCGATCTTCAGCAATTCCGGTTCCTACAGGTCTCTGGTGACCAGGTGACCCAGAAAATAAGGGGGATTGGGGTTGTCCAAGACACCCCCGATCCCCCTGAAGGGATAGGAGTGAGGTGGCAGGGGTGCCATCCCTCCTATTGGTCGGTCAGAAGTGACCGACCAATAGCAGTTCAGGGGCAGGGGGATAAAGTTTGGTTACCCGCTCTGCCCACCCACTGTAGTTCACTTACCAGCACCGATCGGCGATGGGCGGCAGAGGACGGCGATGCGGCTCCCTGGTGCGGCGATCCTATGGAAGTCGGTGAGTTGTTGCTTAGCAACATCTGGAGGGCTACAGTTTGAAGACCACTATACAGCTGTTTGGGCATGCTGGGATTTGCAGTTTTTCAACAGCTGGAGGGCTACAGTTTGGAGATCACAGTGCAGTGGTCTCTAAACTGTGGCCCTTCAGATCTTGCAAAACTACAACTCCCAACATGCAGGAACAGCAAACTGCTGTCTCAGCATGCTGGGAGTCGTAGTTGCGTACCTCTTGCTGTTGCATAACTACATCTCCCAGCAAGCCCTTTGGCAATCAGTACATGCTGGGAGTTGTAGTTTTGCAACAGCTCTAGGCACACTCGTTGGAAAATACTGAGTTAGGTAACCAAATCTTACTGAAGGTTTTCCAACCAGTGTGCCCCCAGCTGTTGCAAAAGTACAACTCCCAGCATGCACGGTCTGTCAGTGCATGCTGGGAGTTGTAGTCTTGACACAGCTGGAGGTTCCCCCCCCCCCCCATGTGTGTACATTCACACGGGCGGGTTTACAGTGAGTTTCCTGCTTCAAGTTTGAGCTGCGGCAAATTTTCCACCGCATGACAAACTCCTAGCGGGAAACTCACCGTAAACCTCCACCTGTGTGAATGTACCCTAAAAACACTACACTACACTACAGGAATTCATAATAAAGGGTAAAACACTACATTAACAGTCTTTTACACTGTCCGCCCCAATAAAAATGAAAAACGGAGCCTCCAGCTGTTGCAAAACAACTCCCAGTATTTTCGGACAGCCACTGACTGCCCAGGCATGCAGGGAGTTTAGCAACAGCCGGAGGCACCCTGTTTAGGAATCACTGGCATAGAATACCCCTATGTCCACCCCTATGCAATCCCTAATTTAGTCCTCAAATGCGCATGGCACTCTTTGAATGTAATTTTTCATTTGCACAGCCCACTATTACAAAGATCTGTCAAATACCAGTGTGGTGTAAATACTCAGTGCAACCCTTATTAAATTCTGTAAGGGGTGTAGTTTCCAAAATGGTGTCACATGTGGGGGGGGGGGGGTCCACTGTTCTGGCACCACGGGGGGCTTTGTAAATGCACATGACCCCGACTTCTATTCCAACCAAATTCTCACACCAAAAGCTCAATGGTGCTCCTCCTCTTCTGAGCATTGTTGTTCACTTGCAGAGCACTTTACATATACATATGGGGTATTTCCATACTCAGAAGAAATGGGGTTATAAATTTTGCGGGGCATTTTCTCCCATTCCCCTTGTAAAAATGTAAAATTTGGGGAAAAAACTGCATTTTAGTGACATTTTTTTTTTCATTTGCACATCCGAATTTAACAAAAAGTTGTCAAACACCTGTGCGGTGTACCCCTTGTTACGTTCCTTGTGGGGTGTAGGTTCCAAAATAGTATGCCATGTGATATTTTTTTGCTGTTCTGGCACCATAGGGGCTTCCTAAATGCGACATGCCCCCAAAAACCATTTCAGCAAAATTTGCTTTCCAAAAGCCAAATGCGAATCCTTCTCTTTTGAGCATTGTAGTTCGCCCGCAGAGCATTTTACGTCCTAACGTGGGGTATTTCCATGCTAAGAAGAGATGGGGATTACAAATTTTGGGGGGCATTTTCTCTCATTAACCATTGTAAAAATTGTAAATTTGGGAAAAAAACTGCATTTAAGTGAAATCTTTTATTTTATTTTTTACACATCCAACTTTAACAAAAAGTTGTCAAACACCTGTGGTTGTTAAGGCTCACCCTTGTTACGTGCCTTGAGGGGTTTAGTTTCCAAAATAGTATGCCATGTGGTTTTTCCTGTTCTGGCACCATAGGAGCATCCTTAATGCGACATTCCCCCAAAAACCATTTTAGCAAAATTCACTCTCCAAAAACCCATTGTCTCTCCTTCCCTTCTGAGCCCTCTACTGCGCCCGCCGAACACTTTACATAGACATATGAGGTATTTCCTTACTCGCGAGAAATGGGGTTACAATTTTTTTTCTACTATTACACCTTGCAAAAATTAAAAAAATTGGGTCTACAAGAACATGCAAGTGTAAAAAATGAAGATTTTGAATTTTCTCCATCAATTTGCTGCTATTCCTGTGAAACACCTAAAGGGTTAACAAACTTTCTGAATGTCATTTTGAATACTTTGAGTGGTGCAGTTTCTATAATGGGGTCTTTTATAGTGTATTTCTAATATGAAGGCCCTTCAAATCCACTTCAAAACTGAACTGGTCCCTGAAAAATTCCGATTTTGAAAATTTTGTGAAAAACTAGAAAATTGCTGCTGAACTTTGAAGCCCTCTGATGTCTTCTAAAAGTAAAAACATGTAAACTTTATGATGCCAACATAAAGTAGACATATTGTATATATGAATCAATATATCATTTATTTGGAATGTCTATTTTCCTTATAAGCAGAGAGCTTCAAAGTTAGAAAAATTTTAAATTTTAAAAATTTTCATGAAATGTTAGCATTTTTCACCAAGAAATGATGCAAGTATCAACGACACTTTACCACTATGTTAAAGTGGAATATGTCTTGAAAAAGCAATCTCGGAATCAATTTTATAAGTAAAAGCATCCTAGAGTTATTAATGCTTAAAATGGTCAGATGTGCAAAAAATGCTCTGGTTCTTAAGGTGAAAATGGGCTTGGTCCTTAATCTCTTAAAGGGTTCTCCGCCCCTAGACATCTTATCCCCTATCCAAAGGATAGGGGATAAGATGTCAAATCGCCGTGGTGCCGCTGCTGGGGATCCCCGGGATCCCCGCTGCGGCACTGCGCTATCATTACAGCACAGAGTGAGTTCGCTCTGTGCGTAATGACGGGCGATACAGGGGACGGAGCCGCGTGACGTCATGGCTCCGCCCATCGTGACATCACGGCCAGTCCCCTTAATGCAAGTCTATGGCAGGGGGCGTGACGACCGCCGTGCCCCCTCCCATAGACTTGTAATGAAAGGGGCGGCCGGGACGTCACGAGGGGTGGAGCCGTGACATAACGATGCTCCGGCCCCTGTATTGCGCGTCATTACATGCAGAGCGAACTCGCTCTGTGCTGTAATGATAACACAGTGCCGCAGCGGGGATCCCGGGGCTCCCCAGCAGCACCGCGGCGATCTGACATCTTATCCCCTATCCTTTGGATAGGGGATAAGATGTCTAGGGGCTGAGTACCCCTTTAAGGACGCAGGTCATATCTGTACACCATTGCGCCCGGTCCCGGTATAAAACGCGGGGTCACACCTTGACCCCGCGTCACAACGGGTTGGTCCCGGCAGCTAATGACAGCCGGGACCCTGGGCTAATAGCGTGCGGCACCAATCATTGTGCCGCATCCTATTAACCCTTTAGACGTGGCGTCAGTGTGATGCATTTCAACTTTCTCTCTTTTGACTGTGCAATCTTTTTATATGTTCATGACTTATTAGCTGTTATGCTACTCATTGCCTAGGCCAGGAGTATGTATATGGATATTTTGTTTTGAAAATTTGCACTTTAACTCTGGCAGGCATTTGTATGTGACTATATAGCTGCTGGTTCTTGACTTGTGTGATTGTTTATTACATATAGGGGCTTGAGTCTTGAGAGAGTACTACTACCTATTATATTGATATCATACGGGTGTCCTTTTCTGAGGGGGTACCCCTGGGGTTTGGGGGTCCCCTTCCATGGCTAAGGGTGGTCTATGTATCGTCTGACCCCCTTTTTAAATGGTTTTAATTGTATGTGTCTTTTTTTTAAATCTAATAAAATGTAACATTTATTATAATACCATAGATGTGCACCCTATTCTTTGCCTTTTCTCTGGTTTTTGTTCATATGTTGTATTTAAGGCATTGGTAGCGCCCATATTTGTAATCTTAGGCTGAGCCTGCTATCCCCTTGTGGGATATAAAGGACGGGATATAAGGACGAGATATGAGGATGGGATATGAAGTCGGGATATGAGGTCAGGATATGAGGTTGGAATATGAGGACGGGATATGAAGTCGGGATATGAGGTCGGGATATGAGGATGGAATATGAGATCAGGATAGGAGTTTGGGATATGAGGATGGGATATGAGGTCGGGATACGAGGATGGGATATGGACGGGATATGAAGTTGGGATATAAGGTCTGGATATGAGGACGAGATATGAGGATGGGATATAAGGTCGGGATATAAGGACAATATATGAGGATGGGATATGAGGTCAGGAGCTTCCTCCTTTGTTGCTTTTCCTCAACATTGAAACAGGCTGAAGAAAAAGAACCCTTGAGATGTAGCGCTGCAGACTCTTATTCATGGAAGAGATGAAGTCCAGGTATGTGGAACAAAAGTCCTCAGTAGGACTGTTTATTAAGAAAACAATAAAAGGTATAAAATCAAAGCATTACGCGTTTCGGGATGAGCCTTCCCTTCCTCATATCACGGTTCTTCATCGACCCTGATCCGAAGAAGGGAGGGCTCCTCCCAAAACGTGTAATCCTTTGTTTTTATGCCTTAAATTGTTTTCTTAATAAACGGTCCTACTGAGGACTTTTGTTCCACATATCTGGACTTTGTCTCCTCCATCAATAAGAGTCTGCAGCGCTACATCTCAAGGGTTCTTTTTCTTCAGCCTGTTTCATTCGCAACCCAGGACGACAAAGGTCTTCTCCTGCAACCCAGTGACTTGGCAGCGATTACCATTGATGGTATCCTAATTTAACTGGGGTTACATGCTCATATTGCTTACATTGAGGTTAGCAGCCTTCTATAAGTTCCATAGGGACTCCCCTACATAGCTTCTCTACATCCTCAAGGGAAATACACGAGGCGCCGTTTTTGGTCTCTTTTTCTCTTTATTCACACCTCCTTAACAAGAAATAGGAAGGAAAAATTGTGAATTCTAGGTACTCAGCTAGTGAAATATAAAGAAATAAAGGCTTTCAGTTTTTGTTGCCTGCAACGTCTTGTCACCTTCACAGTTACAGGATTGTTCTTACAGAATTTTACAGCAGATTAGTTATTTAGCAGACTAAAATTATGGTACAAATAAAGAGGCCTGTGGAAAATGAAAGAAGCAATCTGATTGGTTGCTATGGGCTACTGCACCACTCTTCCTCTTCACAGGTTTTGATAAATCTCCCCCATTGTTGTTTAGACATTACACTGTGATTTTTTTTTGTTTAAAATAAAATTATTATTTAATCATTTTATTTGACCCCTCTTAAGAAAATGCTGCATATGCTCCCAGAACTGTCTACTTTTATCTATAACTAATGAAAATGTAAAAATATTTTGATCCAGACAATGTACATGGCTGCCATTCATAAGTGCCTTTTTGTTTAACTATGTTATTATTGATAGCAGTTTTTACAAATATCAGATAATTATAGTTCTATTATAAATTGCAGTATTTCCTTAAGATTTCTACATATTTACAACCGTCCACACAATGGTTATAGTATCTGAATACATTTAAGTTCTCCAGATGGTGCACAATGCTATGTATTCACAAACAGGTGACAGTAGTACTTTAGGAGGTCTTATGTAATATTAATGTAAACTATTGTGATAATTTGTTATCACGTTCATAAAGCAAATAATGAAATGTTTTTATTCGCAGAAAATGGCTCAACTCCAACATCTCCACCAGCTCTCTCTACAACCAGACCTTCTGGTAAGGTGTTTTATGGGCTCCTTCTTGATTGAAAGCTTTATGATGTTCATAATCACGTACATCTTGTGCAAATAAACACAATGTTTTATGTCGTTGAAAGTGGAAACATTGCTTAGTTACATTTCACTTCATTTGCTTTTTGATGCATTGTCCAGATGTTACAAAAATAAACCTTGCCATAACTCCAGATCCAGCAGATAACCAAACAAAGAATGCAACTGAAGCAATAACAAAAGTGAGCACCACAACTGGTAAGACAAGTTAAAGCCTTTGTGTGTTATAGGTGCGTAATTTACTACTGTAATGAGAAATGATTCCAGAGAAAATCATGTCTGATCTTCTCACTGTTTGAAACCTCTTCCTTTCTACATAATTTTTCGGCTGCCCTTCTTCCTGTGATTTGAAACAACCATGTATAAAAGTGATTCAAACAGAAGAACGGAGCACATACCGTGAACTTCTATGCAAGTGTCACTTTATTTCTTCAGATTGGGAAAGGGTTACAGGGGGGATGGACAAGTGCTTTGGGGGTACTCCGGCCCCGGACTACCCCTGAAGCACTTGTCCACCCCCCTGTAACCGTTTCCCCGTCTGAAGAAATAAAGTGACACTTGCATAGAAGTTCACGGTATGTGCTCCGTTCTTTTCTTCTGTTTGAATCGTTGATGTGAATGCTTCTACTTAACGTGAGCACTGCCTTACACTTGCATGGGACTGGCCAGGTACGCTATAGCCTATAGCCTGATTGCGGCAACTTGTGCAGGGTCAGTGGTGCCAGTTCACCTTTCCTTTGAATCAATCAATTAGAAAATACACAAAAAGAAGATCCCAGCAATAAACTTAATGGGGGACATTTACTAAGCTGTGGTAACAGTGTATATCCTTTAAAGTTGAAAATTATGTGCAAAAATCCCCAAAATGTACCAAGGCCAGTTCACATTACCCCTACATCAGTATAAAGCCTTGTGAAGCCCTGCACTGATGGTCCAGTGAGAGCTAGGAACCTTTATTTCCTGGCAACTAGTAATAATGACTGTGCTTGGCAGCACCACCACTTGCAATGGCCTGCCAATCAGCCCAGCGCAAAGCAAGGACAGGAGGACCCTACCAAGGGGATACGACCAAAAGAAAATGGTGGAGGAAACAGATGGAGACCAATGATGTATTCAGATTTCACATGAGGATGGAAGTTATTAAAGGGAAGCCAAAAACCGACACAAAATGATCTGTAACAGGGATTACACTGACCATATACAGTTTATAAAATTGGAGACTTCTTATGAAGCAGGGAGCCTTTGAGGAGTGAGGACCTGGGTATGACTGCTACTTTTAAAACTCCCTATAGGCCTACATAGCCCTGGGTAGGCCTACAATATACGATGACTCAAGGGTCTGGCAAGTTGATTAATGGTGCAGCTTTCAAGCTTTCACCAGTGCATGGACCAATGGAAGTGTCCGTCTTTAGAAGCAGTTGCGATCTCTTGGTTCATGTCACTAGCATATAGCTTAAATGCTCTACAAGTGAAGTGACAGTACAAGTCATTTACATTGTCCATGCACAACAAGTAAGATAGGCAAAGTGCTCATGTAAAGGGGAGGAGGGAAGCTATAAGCAAAAGTTGGAGCCAGGCATTGTCCTTTAGGTAAGGGTCATCTGTTAGAGTAGGAAGAAACTAAATGACACCAAATCAGACCTTTAGCAACATAATCCATCCTTACCCATATCCTTGACATGCCTGGAATAGTAAATACCTGAATTTATCATAAAATTTGAGTAGTGTTGTGCATTTCACATTCCTCCTTGAAATGCCTTAAGAAATTGCCAACTGTTAGCAAACCTGTTGTCAATGGATCATGTCGCTCCTGACATACATTAACACTGTTTAAGAGTGTCAGACTGTATATAGACACATGAAGGAGAAAGACAATAGGCAGTGGTCCTTGTGGAATAACACATGAAAAGATGCTCTGTAAAAAGTGATATTTACATGGATGTCCGAATAGAGTACAGGTGCCCTTGAACTTATTTTAGCTTTGTTTAATTTGAAACTGCATCCCTCTGATACAAGACCAGATACTCTGCAAAGATGATTTACTACTGATCATGAGAATCCTAGACTACAGAGGCTGTATAGGGGCAGATAAAACATGGATTTTGACAGATCGGAAATTTACTTCGGTTGCCATGGGGAACGGTTCTTGGTGATGCATGGCTGGCCACTGCCATTATTTTATTTTTCAAGGATCTTGTTTTTTTTTTGTCATGTCAGACCATGAAAAGCTATTCAATTCTGTTTCATACAAAGGCATTGTCAGATGGGCCTGGAATCAGGTCACTGAAGGACATCATTCTTTTTTTTTTTTACAAACCATGAAAATATAAAAAAGAATTCTGAAAAGATACTCACATGAAATTAATATTGTTAATATTTTTTACAGATCAAAACCTTCAAGCAAATGCTTCCAACTCAGTAATAACTAATGTTAACCTTACTACAGTAAGCTCAAACTATTCTACACCAAACTATGTTGAAGTCCAACCAACAGGTCAGTGATCATCTTTTGTAGAAAAAACAAAACAAACAAAAAAACAATATATATATATACATGCTGTACTAATCATTTATGGTAAATAGAGAGCAAATATTTGTATTGCTCCATCTAGAAAACATGCTAAATATTATTACATTTTTCTTTTACAGTACAATACAGTACCTCTTAGTATCACTGGAGAAGGTATATGTGTAAAATCTAGAATATGTGAGGTTATAATCATTGAGGTCTAGATTTTACAACTTGTCTGGTTTTGCCGATTGCAGCCAATCACAGATCAGCTTTCATATGTTGTAATCTATGGTAAAAAGAATGCAAAGCTGTGTTTGGTTGCTGTCAGATTGATACCTCGGGGCCTGTGTGTTCATAATTCAATTAGAGCTATGTCTCAGGTTGACCTATGTAAAATATGTTTTGTAGAAGAATAGCTACCCAGGCTGTGCCTTTCATTGCAAGAATCTTTTCAAGAATAGATGCCATAAGATAAGACTTTTGGATTGCAGGATCTCAGGATGCATTTGTACATGTGGGTGTTCCTATCTCCTTCTAGGAGTGCTTATTCCTATCCAACTGAAACAGTCAAATATGGGAAACAAAGAATGAGCGGTGTTAGGCTGGGTTCACACTGCAGAATTTCTGGGCAGAATTTCTGCGGGAGATCAAGCCGGCGGCGCTAGGACCGAGCAGACTGCATTGCTGCCTCCATAGACTGCAATACATTTCTAGGTGGATATTTTGGGATGTCTGCTCAGAAATGCATTGACATCTATGGGGACTGCAATGTAGTCCGTGGGGTCCTAGTGCCGCCGGCTTGATCTCCAGCAGAAATTCCACAGTGTGAACCTAGCCTTACTGTGGTACTGTAGCAAGACATACAAGACCAACAGTCAGAAAGAACATATCTCTGTGTTTTTGTATGTATCTTGGTAGTGGGTGCATGAAGACTCCATTAGCTAATCTAATAGCCAACTAAGGTTCAGTTACAATTATAGCACAAGGACCAGCTCTGAAGCATAAACTTCCGCTCTAATAACTTAAATACTTATCAAAGAAGAGAAACCTGAGCGTATGTAAATTTGTTCAAGACTTTTCCTGTTCCTATTATTTTTACACTATATAAAATACTGAATGTAGTTAGCTCCCTGGATTTTTTCATAATTCCCATCGACTTCAATAAAATGACTGCACACAAATGCGATCAGATCTTTAAAGGAGTACTCCGATGGTAACCTATTAGGGGGGAAATGAAGCATGAATCAAAGTTATATAACATTGTAATGTACTCACGTTGTCCATGTCGGCTTCTTCCTGGACTTCTCCTCGCTTTTCCATCTGGCCGGAAGCTGGGTCCTCTGATGACGCTCGACCGCGTCTTCCTCACGATCCGGCGCCATCTTCGCCCGGTGACTCATCGCTCCCATGAGTCACTGCGGGCTGTGCCATCCTCCCAGCCCGGAGTCGGCTACTCCCCCAAAGTTAATTTATTCTGCGCATGCGCAGTACTACGCAAATAGCGCAGGGCTATTTGCGTAGTGCTGTGCCTGCGCAGTACTACATTAGCCGCGAGCGAGGCTCGTAACCTGAGAGCTGACAGGGACGGGGAACAGAGCCGCGCTCGGCATTCTTGTGACACCGCTAGTGGGCACAGGGACCCCGCTAGCGGTGATGGTAGCGCTCGCGGGAGGCATTCTTGTGACACCGCTAGTGGGCACAGGGACCCCGCTAGCGGTGATGGTAGTGCTCACGGGAGGCATTCTTGTGACGCCGCTAGTGGGCACAGGGACCCCGCTAGCGGTGATGGTAGTGATGGGAGGCATTCTTGTGACACCGCTAGTGCAGTGTTTCCCAACTAGGGTGCCTCCAGCTGTTGCGAAACTACAACTCCCAGCATGCCCTGATAGCGGAGGGTTTCAAAGGTGGGATCTGAACCTTTCAGGTATTTGTGATATATCACAGAATATCAAATAAATGAATAGGAATACCCCTTTACCCATACTTGTTTTTTATCTCTGCACTAACAAAGTGAATTTAATAATACATCTAATAGAAAATTTGATCAATAGGAGATCATTATTTAGCATCAAGCTAAATGCCGATGTACCTGATATATGATACAAAGCCCACTAGGTTTGGACTGTGTAAAGCAAACAACTGTATGCTAAGGAGACAGCTTATTTTATTTAAATACCATCCCTTGACGGCATATAGCATTTTTAAACAATCTCTTCATATCAAGGAGATCATGGAACACTCAATATATAGCACATATTAACTACATATTGCACTCATGGGGGAATATATCAACTTGCGTGCACCAGCAAAATTACCATCCCATTTTGTGCTATTTTTATGTTGTCTACACAGGCTTTGTATTTTTTTTTGCGTGGTTAGCAGATGCACTGGTTAATTTGCTGAATGTATCACTTGTGCAAAAACAATTTTTGAACAAATTTAGGAGTGTGTGTGTGAGCAAGCTTTTCACCCTATTTCCAGGGGCTTCCTGTTATTTGTGCAAATTTGTAAAGGGGCATGGGTGACATAACTGAGTAAACAGGAATACAGATGTGGGAGAAGGGAATCCTGGCAAGGGTTCCCTGTTTCTTCCAGTAGGGAAAGGTTACGGCACTTGGAGCGCTACACCAGCGGCGGGATGACACGGGTGTACTCGGACCTGAGGAAGGAATGGAGCCCCTCCGAAACGTGTTGTCCTATGTATGACTGCTTTTTATTAAATTAATAAAAAGTTGTACACTAAGCTTCACCCGACTCCCGTGTCATCCCGCCGCCGGTGTAGCGCTCCAAGTGCCATAACCTCTGCCTGCTGGAAGAAACGGGGAACCCCTACCAGGATTCCCTTCTCCCACATCTGTATTCCTGATATCTCCACCGTCCTCGACAGGACCGATGGCCAGCTGCTCCCGGCTTTCCAGTTCAAAAGAACCTGCTGAATGCATTTCACAGTGTTGCCCCTGCATGTAGCGCAACCTGAAAAGTTCAAAAATACTCCACTTTCTCACCCACTCCCGCTGTGTCCCCAGATAATCGGCACTATATAGCGCCATCACTGTCTCTCTTTTTTCTTTTCCCCTATATTTATAACTGAGTAAACCCCACACTTGCGTAGCAGGTTTCTCATTGCACAAAAATCAGCTTTAATGACAAAATCTCTATACGGCTGTTTTACTTGAACACTTTCTGTCAATTGTTGATATTTTTGTAATGTCAGATCTTTTGCAACCATTTAGAAACAGATATAACTGCTACCAACCTTATTTGAGCTTAACCCTGAAGATTTACTGTTGAAGTGCAAATATATTATCACAGTTTATGTGTGAACAAACAAGGCCAGGTGGAGAGAATATGCTATCTTGTGAGGACCCAGGTTAGGGGCGTACCGGATTTTATGGAAGGCCCCTCTGTGAAAATACTGTGTTCACCTGCCAAATATATCTTGTTAGCATGTCTATCCAAACAAGCTATGCACTTAGGTGTGACAGGCTGTGGTAGCCAGCTGCATGGTTTATCTCCATTATGGATAGGGTTTAATTAAATGTAATTAATGAATCAGCAATGTAGGGCTCTTTCTAAGCGGTCAGTCATCGCTGCCTTTGTCTGAGCTGATATTGTTAGCGCCAAGTATGGCAGCCTTCACTTGTACATTAATCTGAACAATAGACAGAGAGAACTGAGTATAATGCACTTCTGTCTCCACACTTTCCAATTGCTTAATTAGTCAAATGAAATAATAGTATTCCAAGGCCATTATTCCGTAACTTATTAAAGTAGACAAGGTTCTAGCAGGGCGCTCTATGTGACATCATGGGACATCTGTTTTGACTAGTGAATATACTGCACAATGCATATGAATGACAGAGAGAATAAATTGCACATTTTATATAGCAAATATCTAAATGAAGGATTTCTATTTTGACTGATGATCATCTGTATTAACCCTCATGGACTTGCACAAATTATAAATAGACTTTCTACAGAGATGTAATAGGATTCCCAGCTACATGTGTGATGCCTCTTTTGAACTTTTATAGGCCTCTGATTTAATACAAAGATCCAAAGAGTCCATTGAGGAAAAATATGGGGATCAGAATAAATCCCTGGCTCAACGTTCTATCCCCATACTGTAAATCTAGTATCCACAAACTGTAATATTATATTTTTCCAGAAAAACATCCAGGCCCCCCTTGAACTTGTTTATTGAGTCAGACATCACAACATCATGTGGAAGAGAGTTCCATAGTCTCACTGCTCTTACAGTAAAGAATCCCTGTAATGATGGTGTAATGTCCCAGTACAGGTACATGGCCCTATACTACCTGTAGGCCCTGTCAGGTTGAGTCGCTCAGTGACCAGGGGGCTCCGCTGCAGGGTCTCCCTTTGCTTTCTCCCTGTTGTTTTATATGTTGTATGTATCCCTTTAATGCAGAGACAGGATCCCTATGTCTAGATACTATACAGGACCTGTGGGTGGTCTCAAGGACCTGTGAGTAAACCTGTCACATGTTATGTTATGCAGTCACATGATCTGTTGTCACATGTACTCCCAGAGAGCACCAGCTTAACCTATGACCCACAACTTGACCAATGGGCTTTAGTCCAGCCCCCCCCCCACTATATAAAGGGGCAGACATTGCAATTACTTCTTTTCCTCAGACTCTTCTGAGAGTAACATCTAAGTCTTTGCTGAGGCAGCTACCAGAGATCTCAGGACAAGTGTTCAGCGTCTAGAAGGCCACAAAACTAAAGTCTCTCCAGTAAGTCTCAAATCAATGTCTGTGGTCACTACAAATAGTCAAGTTAGTGCTGGGCGGTATGGAATTTCACAGTATTTTTTTTATTATCGCAGTATCACGGTATTACCGCCTGTCTACCCCCCCCCACCCCACCCCGGGGTCCCAGTGCCCACTAGCGGTGTCAAATGTGCCCCCCGCGAGCGCTACCATCACCGCTAGCGGCGTCCTTGTGCCCACTAGCGGTGTCACAAGAATGCCGAGCGGGGCTCTGTTCCCAGTCCCTGTCAGCTCTCAGGGTACGGGAACAGATTTAAAAGCCTCGTGCGCAGCTAACATAGTACTGCGCATGCACAGTACTACGCAAATAGTGTAGGGCTAACACTAGGCTCCTAGCGCTATTTGCGTAGTGCTGCGTCTGCGCAGTACTACGTTAGCCACGCGCAAGGCTTTTAAATCTTTTCCCGTACCCTGAGAGCGGACAGAGACGTGGAACAGAGCCGCGCTCGGCATTCTTGTGACATCGCTAGTGGGCACAGGGACCCCCCTAGCGGTGATGGTAGCTCTCGCACTCGCAGGAGGCATTCTTGTGACACCGCTAGGGGGCACATGGATCCCGCTAGCGGTGGGGATTGATCGTGCTCGCGGGGACACTGGCTGACAGGTGCAGCGGGGGGACACAGTAAATGGATTTGTTTCTGTGGCCCGATTCCGCTCTCTGAATCGGGCCAGACAAGCACACCGGGACAAGTGAGGGCGCCACGCTGGGCTCTAAAATTCATCCGGAGGGTGGGGGAGGGGCCCAACCGGTATAGCGGTATGGGCAAAAATCCATACCGTGGGAGAGAAAAAAAACTGTATCCGGTTCATACCGGTATACCGCCCAGTACTAAGTCAAGTCCTGCACATAGTCAAGTCAAGTCTAATTACAAGTCAAAGTCAAGCTTATTACAAGTATTGGTCCAGCAACCTGGCCACCTCTCTGGGAATTATGGCCTTAGCTGTGAACATAATTACGCCTGTCTTCTACTCAGTAAAGCCTCCGTTTGACCCGAACAGGTTGTAGACTCCTTATTCACTACTAGCCCGTGGAATAGCGGAGAATCCGGGCGTGTGGTGTTCCAGAACCCGAAAACCACACTGGCGTCCCAAACACATAGGGGTTAATACCATCCGACCCCTGGGGTTAATAACATCTGATCCCACCACTCACACCGCAACACCCGTGGTCCCGCCATTTACACTGGTGGTTACCACAGTGGTAAAACCTTTTTTTCTCTAGACGAAGAGGATGCCCCCTTGTCATGGTTACCGGCCTAGTTATAAAAAGATCCCTAGAAAGATCTCAGTACTGTCCATGCATATATTTGTACATTGTAATCAGATCGCCCCAAGACATCTTTTCTCTAAACTAAATAACCCCAATCTTGGTACCTGTCTTAGTACTGTAATCCTCACATACTGTTAATTATCTTTGTCACCCCTCTTCTGCACCCTCTCCAGTTCGGCCATGTCCTTCTTATATACAGGTGCCCATAATTGGATAAAATACTCTAATGTGGTCAAACTAGTGATTTATACAGAGGTAAAACTATGACTAGTGATTTATACAGAGATATGTAGCGTTCTTGTCACCAGTGCAGGATTTACAACATTGACTTTGCATTTGTAGGTAATTAATAGCTTTGGCAGTAGGTTATGCCTACAACTTGCATATTGTTGTATTAACTGCTGTTGTACCCACATTAATTGCTAATTATATAGGGTTATACAGGGCCATCGACAGGATGCATTAACTCTTCTTTATTTTACAACACTGTGTGTGAGAAATAATAAAGTTCTTGGTGCATTCCTTGATATGTACAATTAAGAATTGGCCATTATACTGAATTAATAAGAGGACCTGTGGTCACTCTAAAAAAACAGGTGCTGTAACCAGTAGATAGCTTAAAGGGGTACTCCGGTGGAAAACTTTTTTTTTAAGTCAGCTGGTGCCAGAAAGGTAAACAGATTTGTAAATTACTTTTATTAAAAAATCTTAATCCTTCAAGTACTTATTAGCTGCTGAATACAACAGAGGAAATTCTGAACTTTTTGGAACAAAAAGCTCTCTGCTGACATCACCAGCACAGTGCTCTCTGCTGACATCTCTGTCCATATTAGGAACTGTTCAGAGCAGCATATGTTTGCTATGGGGATTTTCTCCTACTCTGGACAGTTTTTAAAATGGACAGAGAGGTCAGCAGAGAGCACTACTGTGCTCGTGATGTCAGCAGAGAGCTCTGTGTTCCAAAAGAGAATTTCCTCTGTAGAATTCAGCAGCTAATAAGTACTGGAAGGATTAAGATTTTTTTTAATAGAAGTAATTTACAAATCTTTTTAACTTTCTGGCACCAGTTGATTTAAAAAAAAAAAAAAAAAAAGTTTTCCACCAGAGTACCCCTTTAAGGTAGACTGATCACCTACCAGTTTACAGCATGATTATCGCCCACTGTCTATTTATTCATATTGGCTGAATATTTCAATATTTCAGGAAAACAATGCTCCAAAAACCTGACATTCTTCCCAAAAAGCTATGTCTACACTATTTAATTTTTCAGGTAGGGCATTCCACAAACAATGCAGCGGTACTCTTTCTAAGTATAGCTGGCACAATCATTTTCATCATGCCATTTCACAATTATTGCACAATTATGACAACACCCTAGAGTTACACACAACACGTCAGAATTAACCCTGGACTGCGTACTGTAAGAAGCTTTGCTTTGTTGTCTTCAGTCCTGTAATACATTCTTAATTTGATCCTAAAAAGCAGTACAATAAGGCCAAGAAGCAGGCCCCATCTATTGACTGAATACAGATAGCATAAATCACTGACTGCACAAGTCATTTGTTCCATTGTAGTAACAGCTGCTGTATATTTCAGTCTCAGAAGACAATGTTGCAATATATCCTCAAAACGTGATGTATTGTCAATGACGCGCAGTCACAGAATTGGCCCTATTAAAAAGAATGTGCAGCAGTCGCAGCTTACAGCTTAACCCTGGCACACTGTGCAGCGGTTGTTCATATGAGAATGGTTATAATTAAACTTTCAACAGTAGACCTCACTCAGCATGCAGTTATGTCTCAGTCAGATATGTAAATATATACAGGTGCGGTCTGATTAGAGACTGGATCTTGCCACAAGAGGGAGCACAAGTACTTTCCCAACTGCCCTGTAAAAAAAAGACTCTCAGAAGCTACTTTTGGATAGTGTATCTCTTGGAGAGAGTTTTGTCCTCCATCTAGGCTGTCCTGACCAAACTGTTAGGAGGTGCATTGGATACGTGAGGGCATGCACACAGCAAACAGACTCCGAGTGGTCTAGACAGAGCAGCAGTAGAAACAATCATTTGGTCAACCGACAAGCATGAAAAGCTCCCACAGTTTCCACCATCCAAACACATGAGGATCCATTACACATCCATGTCTCGGCCCAGACCATTTCCAGGTGCTTTGAAGAAAGATATTTGGTGTCACAGTGCCATCACGTGTCCTGCCATTGGCAGCCAACACAGTGGCAGTGGTTTCATGAATGAGAAACTTTGACTGCTACAGACTAGAACCCTATTGTCTTTTAATCTGACAATGGTCAGGTTTAATTATGGGGGCCTTCTGGTAAGCGCTTCAATCAAGCCTTTACTCTAGAGGGATACACTGTCCCAAATGCTGGTGTGATCTGGGGAGCCATCACACGTAACAGTCACCCCTAGGAGTGATACAAAGAAAACAGTTCCGCAAAATGTGCAGGACATCTTACAGCCCCATGTGTTGTCTCTCATGGAAGGACTTCCAACTATAATTATTCCACAGGATCGTGCTAGACCCCACAACGAAGGTTTCATAGGAAATACCCCAGATTGTAAGACTTCCTTGGTCTGCTCAGTCTCCAGATTTATCACCGGTCTAGCCTTTATAGAACCAGCTGGGGCACCAGCTTTTTGAACCTATGTGCAGGATCTACAGGCCTATTTGCAACATCTCTGGGCAAATGTGCCACAGAATGCCAACCATGTTGTGGGATTGGGTAGAGATTGGAGACAACACATAAAGAAAGTACTGGGTACCTGCCAAATTACAGTATAGGATTTTGTAAAATATTGGATGCTCTTCTTGTCTATAGCCAGAGTCAAGTCTCAGCCCCAAACACATGAACACCATCACCAAGCTTCTTGAAAAGAATGGCGCTGTTTATGGAACGAGGCAGTACCCTTTTCTAATCTCAGAAAACTCTTGAAGCTGAAACTACATATAGTCTTACACTGCAGAAATCATCCCCATATTTTTCTTTTTGTTATATTTGTTACATGCATTCTGATAAGCTATTCATACAGTGTGAATAGTCTGTTCTAATAGAAAACTAAAGCCCATTTATACTGGATAATTATTTAAAGATTTTTTTTGTGCTTTAGCTTTGTATTATTTTCTATGTCAATCAAAAAGAGCTGTCCTTGGGGAAGGCAGCAGCCATGAGGTTGTGCTTGTTTAGTTATACATATCTATGAAGCGTGCAAGCAGTCATGGTCCTAACAGGAGCCCAGATATTATATTCGTATTTATCAGCTGTTCTATACACATAATATCACTGTAACCACAATGACCACCTACCGAACACTAAATTTATAAATGCTAGAGGCTTTTCTAGTGGCCGAACCTTTTCTTGTTGTTACAGATGTATCACATTAAGTACTTTTTCACTATGGGAGGCTTCTGTAAACAAGGACTGTCCTGCTGGCAACCATCCATGCTTCTTGCCGCTTCCTGAGAACTTCCATAAACTCTTACGTATGACGTCACCACTATGGAAACTGGACCGGGTTTGTTTAGAAGATAGTACAACTTGCTCTTCTAGTGATATACAGCATTCATTATTTACATACATTATTAAGGAAATAACATATAGTAAGCAATAATTACGAAAGAGGAATGGGTGTAAAAAAAAAAAAAAAAGATTCAGCCAGATGTAAGATGAAATTTTATAGCGTAATACAAATAAGTTTTTTTTTTTTCTCTTTGTAGCACTCTTTTCACATGTGGTGGCTTTTTTTGTCTAATTTTGTCCCCAAAAGTAGCATAGTCTAGAGGTGGTGATTTTTCAGTCATTGCGTGCTGTTTTTTGTCCTATAAACCTCCATTGTTTTTTGTTCTCCTGCTTAAAAATTGCCCGTGGTCTCTTATGGGAAATATATCACAGAGTAAAACACCCCTAAAAAAGCAAGTGTGGTATCCCGGTACCGTATTGCATACCGTACCTTGGTTGGGGGTCCCCAAAGTCAGAGTTCCTAGTAACTGTGGGGTTTCCACTTCTTTAGTCATCCCCTAGTCACCCCTCATGTAGTTAATATATTGCTAAAATAAATGTAAATACTGTATAGAAAGTTTATACTTACCTTGCATAGCGTTGCAGGGCCAGCGGGTCATGTTACCGTAGTTTAGTCTCTATGGTAGGAAAAAGGACCTTTCAAGGTTCATGGGTCAGGTGATTACCCACAATGCCTTGTAAAGCTGATTGACAGATGGTGTGGACCAATCCTAAAATGGCCAGCCCCTGCACATATAAGGGAGCTGCAGCCAATAGACGCTCTCTTGGGTTCCAGATCGTTGGAGAGTCAAGATCTGCGCAACTTACAACGACAAATACTGGGCCAAAGCCTGCCGGCCTTGACCAGAAACGAAACAGTGAGTTCTTACAACTTCCCCGTTTATGCTAGCGAGACCTCTGGACCTAAACATAACCCTAAATCCAGCGGATCTGCGCATACTAAATCCTACTAAGCAAAAGAACTTACAAAAGTCCCAACCATACGTCAATCTCAGCTAAGCTGTACATAGGCTTTGTTATAAAGACTGTTCCTGTATTCACATGTTACAGAAAATCTTCAGTAAAGTTTACGCAAGTTTTCAGCAAAGCTCTGGTTGTGGACAATACTTTATTCTGCATCTACCTATTGCTCTTGGGAAGGGTGGCGATAGGCCAAGCCATACTGCATTTAACCCTCACCCTGGCGTCACGACTGATAAGAGTTAATTATAACCGTGATATACCTCACAGCAACACCCCAACTGCCATACACCCCCCCCCCCCCCCAAGGCATCACACAAGTACTTAAACACACCAGAAAAACACATGTAACTAATGCTGACATTTTTAGAGCCTTTTTTTTCAGGCCACAATAAAGTGTGTGAAGGAAGTCTGAAAGGATTGTCTCATAATGATAGTCCCTTTCTAAATTAAAGCTAATACATTGTTTAGCTGAATGTTAATGGTCCAGCTTTTCTATAGGGTCTTTTTCGTGGGGTTATCAGATGATTGGGCAGATTATTTTCCCATGTAAAAGACCCAGTGATCAGCCGATGAATTGGATGATAGATGGAATCATGTGGCACATATTCTGTGCAAACCAGGGATGTGTGTCTGACTGATTGAAGTGAAGGGCTTAAAGGGGGTACTCCCGTGGAAAACTTTTTTTTTTAAAATAAACTGGTGCCAGAAAGTTAAACAGATTTGTAAATGACTTCTATTAACTATTAAAAACTCTTAATCCTTCCAGTACTTATTAGCTGCTGAATACTACAGAGGAAATGGTTTTCTTTTTGGAACACAGAGCTCTCTGCTGACATCATGACCACAGTGCTCTCTGCTGACATCTCTATCCATTTTAAGAACTGTCCAAAGTGGGAGAAAATACCCATAGCAAACATATGCTGCTCTGGACAGTTCCCAAAATGGACAGATATGTCAGCAGAGAGCACTGTGCTCATGATGTCAGCAGAGAGCACTGTGTTCCAAAACGAAAATAATTTCCTCTGTAGTATTCAGCAGCTAATAAGTACTGGAAGGATTAAGATTTTTTTTAAAGAAGTCACCGTATTTATCGTCGTATAACACGCACTTTTTAGGCAAAATTTTTTAGCCTAAAGTCTGTGTGCGTGTTATACGCCGATACACCCCCAGGAAAGGCAGGGGGAGAGAAGCCGTCGCTGCCCGCTTCTCTCCCCCTGCCTTTCCTGGGATCTAGAGCGCTGCTGTCGGCCCTTCTCACCCCCTGGCTATCGGCGCCGCTGCCCGTTCTGTCCCCCTGACTATCGGTGCCGGCGCCGATAGCCAGGGGGAGAGAAGCGGCGCCGACAGCCAGGGGGAGAGAAGGGGGAGAGAAACGTTGCCCCGTTGCCTCCCCCCATCCTCGGTGGCATAATTACCTGAGTCGGGTCCGCGCTGCTGCAGGCCTCCGGTGTGCGTCCCCGGCGTCGTTGCTATGCGCTGAACGGCGCGGCGCATGACGTCAGTGCGCCGTGCCATGCATAGCAACGACGCAGGGGACGCACGCCGGAGGCCTGCAGCAGCGCGGACCCGACTCAGGTAATTATGCCACCGAGGATGGGGGGAGGCAACGGGGCAGCGGCGCCGGCAATGGTTGCCGCTGCCCCTTCTCTCCCCCTGGCTATCGGCGCCGGCACCGATAGTCAGGGGGACAGAACGGGCAGCGACGCCGATAGCCAGGGGGTGAGAAGGGCCGGCAGCAGCGCTCTAGACCCCAGGAAAGGCAGGGGGAGAGAAGCGGGCAGCGATGGCCTCTCTCCCCCTGCCTTTCCTGGGGGTATATCGGGGTATACACGCGCACACACGCACCCTCATTTTACCATGGATATTTGGGTAAAAAACTTTTTTTACCCAAATATCCTTGGTAAAATGAGGGTGCGTGTTATAGGCCGGTGCGTGGTATACCCCGATAAATACGGTATTTACAAATCTGTTTAACTTTCTGGTACCAGTTGATTTAAAAAAACAAAAACGTTTTCCACCGGAGTACCCCTTTAACAAGTGCTCTTCTACTGTATGGGTGCTTATGTTGGACTGCCGAGCCTTACTCCTGCCAAGCAGAGCTTTTTCAATAAGTGAAGTTTTTTTTGGAGTTTCTTCAGAAGGCATTGCAAGGGAAATGTAGCATTACATGTTGACATTTCAAAAGAACAATTCTATTAAATATTCTTAGAACTGTCTTCACGTGAAATTGGGATAATACATGTAAAATCTGCATTTTCATGTTTTTCCATAGGGTTGCCTACCTTGCCCTTACCATGCGGATTTCAATGGGGAGTTAACTAGTGAATAGTAGGACCTCATGCTGCAAAAATAGTGTGTAATGTGCTGGTGTAATGGATGTAAATACTACCTTGTCCTTTTCTACTTGGGCCTGGAAACAATTTAGACTGCAAGACCTTTCTATACTAACAAATACGCTGCACTAACAAATAAGCTGCCTTAAAGAGCAGTCAACAACATAGTAACAGAGACTGTTACTCAAATATGCTGTAAACTCTTCAATAGGAATTAGGAATAAAAGTATTACTGGGACATAAGGACCCAGGGCATACCTGTACACCCGTGGGAACTCCAGTCCCCGCCGCTCGCCTGGCGGGGATTGGACTGGGATGCCTGCTGAAATCGTTCAGTAGGCATCCCATGACAACGTCTGGGGGGGGGGGTCCCTATTTAGACCCTATTCAGTCAATTCAGACAGGCGATTTGCAGCGATTCCGGGTCATTCGGGTCACCAGTGACCCAGAAATAAAGGGTGATTGGTGCAGTCCGAGACCACACAAATCACCCTTGCCCAGCAGGAGTCACAGGTGGGACCTCACGATTGGCATGATTAGTCGGCCGGCAATCACCCATCCTGCAGGGCGGCATCAGCGGGTGACCGGCGGCAGGGGTGGACTGACCGGTCAGTTCGATAGGACATCGTCAGAGAGCCCAGCAGGGTTAAGGGCCCGCCGCGTCTGCTACTGATGATCTGGGACGTCCCAGATCCCCAGCAGACAGCACTGCCTTCTCCTGAATGTGCGATACACGCACATACAGGTGAAGGCCTCCCCTCTGTCTGAGCCGCATCTGCAGCTTACACAGAGGAGACATGACCTCCGCCCCCATGCAGCACGCAGTACAGGCGCCGTTGACATCACTCATCGGCGCCTGCACTGTGGAGGGGAGAAGATGCGGGCCCACGCTGCTGAGAAGATCGCTGCGTGTGACATCAGGTGAGCATCACTTTTTTTTTTTAACCCTGCCTATACCTATGGGAAATGGGGGGGGGGGGGGGACTCTGCCTATATTGATGGGGGAAGGGGGAGGGAACTCTGCTATACCTATGGGGAAAGGGGGGACTCTGCCTATACTCATGGGGAAAGGGGGACTATGCCTATACTTATGGGAAAAGGGGGGGAACTCTGCCTATACTTATGGGGACAGGGGGGACTCTGCCTATACTTATGGGGAAAGGGTAGGAACTCTGCCTATATTTATGGGGAAAGGGGGGGACTCTGCCTATACCTATGGAGAAAGGGGGTGGGGACTCTGCCTATACTTATGGGGAAAGGGGGGGACTTTGCCTATACCTATGGGGAAAGGGGGGGACTCTGCCTTTACCTATGGGGAAAAGGGTGGGTGGGTAACTGCCTATACTTATGGGGAAAGGGGGAGGGGGGTAACTCTACCTATACTTATGGGGAAAGGGGGGGGCTCTGCCTTTACCTATGGGGAAGAGGGGGAGGTGGGTAACTCTGCCTATACTTACTGGGAAAGGGGTAGGGGGGTAACTCTGCCTATACCTAAGGGGAAAGGGGGAGACTCTGCCTATACCTATGGGGAAGGGGGGGGTAACTCTGCCTACACTTATGGGGAAAGGGGGAGGGGGGTAACTCTGCCTATACCTCTGAGGAAAGGGGGGGGTAACTCTGCCTATACCTTTGGGGAAAGGGGGGACTCTGCCTATACCTATGGGGAAAGGGGGGAACTCTGCCTATACCTATGGGGAAAGGGGGGGAACTCTGCCTATGAGGAAGGGGGTAACTCTTCCTATAACTATGGGGAATGGGGGAACTCTGCCTATACCTATGGGAAAAGGGGGGGGGGGGTAACTCTGCCTATACCTATGGGGAAAAGGGGGTTTAACTCTGCCTATACCTATGGGTAATGGGGGTTTAACTCTGCCTATACCTACTGGGAAAGGGGGGAACTCTACTGCCTATACCTAAGGAGAAAGGGGGGGTCAACTCTGTTCCTATACCTATGGGGAAGGGGGGTTAAGTCTGCTGCCTATACCTATGGGGAAGGGTGGGGGGCTAACTCTGCTGCCTATACCTTTGGGGAAGGAGGAGTTAATTATGTTGCCTATACCTACAGGGAAGGGGGGGGGATTAACTCTGCTGCCTATTCCTACAGGGGAGGGGGGCTACCTAACTTTATACCTGGATGCCTAACTACTTACCTACATATCTAACTACCTACATACCCAGCTACCTAACTATGTACATACCTGGCCTTCATACATGGCTGCCTAGCTAGCCCCCTACCTACCTGGCATGTCACCTACCTACATATCTGGCTTCCTGATCTACCTACCTTGTTACCTGTTTACCTGGCTACCTACCTACCTGCCCTTTTACTGTACCCTCCCCCCCCCCAATAAAAATTAAAAACATCTCGTACGGCACTGTTTTCAAAATGGAGCCTCCAGTTGTTGCAAAACAACAACTGTGAGTATTGATGAACAGCCATTAACTGTCCAGGCATGCTGGGAGTTTTGCAACAGCTGGAGGCACCCTGTTTGGGAAACACTGATGTACAGTTTTCCCTAATTAATGCCTCAAATGCGCATGACGCTCTCTCACTCAGGAGCCCTGTCATATTTCAAAGCAACAGTTTAGTGTCACAAATGGGGCATTTCCGTAGAAATTGTGTAAAAAAAATTTAGGGGGGCTTTTTCTCCTTTTACGCCTCATGAAAAGCTAAAGTTGGGGTCTACACCAGCATGTTAGCGTAAAAAATTTTAAGGAAAAAATGACCCCCAAAATTGGTAATGCAATTTCTCCTGAGTACGGAAATACCCCATATGTGGACATAAAGTGCTCTGCGGGCGCACAACAAGGCTTAGGAGCGAGAGCGCACCATGTACATTTGAGGCCTAAATTCTGGTTCTGACATAAATGCAAAAAAAAAAAAAACAACATGTGACCCCATTTTGGAAACTACACCCCTCACAGAATGTAACAAGGGGTATAGTGAGCCTTAACACCCCACAGATGTTTGGCAATTTTTCTTTAAAGTTGGAGGTGAAAATGAAAAATTAGATTTTTTCACTAAAATGCTGGTGTTACCCTAAATTTTTCATTTTACAAGGGGTAATAGGAAAAAAGCCCCCCCAAAATGTGTAACCCCATTTCTTCTGAGTATGCAAGTACCCCATATGTGAATATAAAGTTCTCTGTGGGCACACAACAGGGCTCAGAAGAGAAGGAGCGCCATTGGGCTTTTGGAGAGAAAATTTGGTTGAAAGTGAAGGTTTACATAGCTCCCATGCTGCCAGAACAGCAGCCCCCCCACATGTGACCCCATTTTGGAAACTATACCCCTCATATAATGTAATAAGTGGTACAGTGAGCATTTGTGGGAGGGTCCACTGTTCTGGCACCATGAGGGCTTTGTAAACTCACATAGCCCCCTGACTTCCATTCCAACCTAATTCTCTCTCCAAAAGCCCAATGGTGCTTGCAGAGCACTTTACATTTACCTTTGAGGTATTTCCATACTCAGAAGAAATGGGCTTACACATTTTGAGGGCTTTTTCTCCTATTACCCCTTGTGAAAAGGAAAAATTTGGGGTAACACCGGCATTTTAGTGAAAAAATAATATTTCATTTTCAAGTCGAATTTGTCAAACACCTGTGGGGTGTTAAGGCTCACTGTAGCCTTAGTTGGAAAATTGGAAAGTTTCTGAACTTTGAAGCCCTCTGATGTATTTCTGATGCAAACATAAAGTAGATATATTGGGCCTCATTTGCTAAGAGTGTCAGTTTTTTTCTAGTGGGAAATGTTGTTTCAGACTTGCAGGATTCCTCTTTATTTACTATTGGGAAAAGTAGGGAAAATTTTCTGAACAGCTTTTTTCTAGGTGGAAATTTCCAGCCATTTATCCACAGGATTTTCTGTGAATTCAATAGTAAATAGGTCAGGTTGTGAAACCATTGCCCTTTTTGGGTCTGACACGCCCCTCTGCAACAGACCACGCCCCTTTTCTGGCTTTTCACAGTGCAATTACCTGTTTTTCCATTTTTTCTGGGGCACACTGGTGAAGACTGGTGCAGACATGTCTCAGACACTCTGCGCCAAAATAAAAACCTGACAAAAACTGGTCGGTTTCAGCTTAGTAAATGAGGCCCATTGTATATGTGAATCAATATATAATTTATTTGGCATGTCTATTTTCCTTTCAAGCAGAGAGCATCAAAATCATAAAAATGCTAAATTTTGACGAAAATTTACCACTAACATAAAGTAGAATATGTCACAAAAAAACTTTCTCTGAATCAAATTCTTAAGTAAAAGCATCACAGAGTTATTAATGCTTAAAGGGGAACTCTGGTGGAAACAAGTAGAAAACAAATGTTTTCAAATCAACTGGTGCCTTAAAGTTAAATAGATTTGTAAATTACTTCTATTAAAAAATCTTAACCCTTCCAGTACTTATTAGCTGCTGTATAAAACAGAGAAATTTGTGTTTTTTTTTTTATGTTTGACCACAGTGCTCTCTGCTTACAACTCTGTCCATGCCAGGAACTGTCCAGATTAGAATCATATCCCCATATAAAACCTCATAAAGTACCACCAGTTAGACCAAAACAATAACCAGTGCTTGAGGTGCCTAAAACAATCCCCTCAGGGGATTTAGCTATCTTTTTCACTAATAAAGAGGCTAAGGTGATTAAGGTTGTGCTGATGTCATAGATACGAGCACCCTTGATTTGATGTTTTTTTAACAGCTCTATGATTTGTGGGACATATATCATTATATGAGCACGTGAAAACACTTTATCTTGGTTTATAAATTTTACACAAGAATATTAAAAGTTATGTTTTAGGCACCTCAAGCACTGGTTATTGTTTTGGTCTAACTGGTGGTACTTTATATTGTTTATGCCTTGAGGATCATTGCAAACGACGGTCGTGCACAGGACCAACATAGTTGTTGTACTTTAACCCATATAAAACCTCTCCTGCTCTGGACAGTTCCTGACACGGACAGAGGTGTCAGTAGAGAGCACTGTTATCAGACAGAAAAGAACTTCACAAATTTCTCTATAGTATATTTTTAGTATACAGAAGCTGATAAGTACTGGAAGGGTTAAGACTTTTAATTAGAAGTGATTTACAAATCTGTTTACCTTTCCTGCACCAGTTGATTTGAAAACATAATTTTTCCATCAGAGTTCCCCTTTAAGGTCAAAATGGGCTGTGTCCTTAACCTCTTCAGGACGCCGGGAGTATGCATACGCCCTGCATCCCGAGTCCTTAAGGACGTGGGGCCTATGCATACGCCCGTGGGAATTCCGGTCCCTGCCGCTAACCGGTTGGGGACCAGACCAGGATGCCTGCTCAAATCATTCAGCAGGCACCCCTGCACATCGCCCAGGGGGGTCTTGAGACCCCCCATGTCGGCAATCGCAGAAAATCGCATGTCAATTCAGACATGCGATTTTCTGCTATTCTGGGCTGATCGGGTCTCTGGTGACCCGATCACCCAGAAAATAGGGATGATCAGAGCTGTCAGTGACAGCCCCGATCATCCTGAGGGCAAGGAGTGAAGTCACAGTGCTGCGATCTCCTCCTCTCCCCTGCCAATGGTCAGAACTGATTCTGACCAATGGCAGAGCAGGACAGTGGGTTGCCATGGCAACCCCCTGTTCTGCCCACCCCTGGATGTTGAGGGGAACATGGGGAGAAAATGGATGCCGGGTACCTGCAAAGAAGATGCCTGGGGAACCTGGATCGTCGCTGGAGACTGCTATATCCCGGCTCAGGTAGGGAAGTGACGGTGGGGGGGGGGGGTAATGAAAGTGAAAGTAAAGTGATCTTTACTGTGGCAATCACTAGGAAGGCCAAACTGCAACTCCCAGCATGCCCAGACAGCCAAAGGGGCATGCCTGTTTCGCACTTAGTAGTGCTTCAACGGGCCCGTTGAAGCACTACTAAGTGTGAAACACTGGTGTCGCCTCTCTGTGGTACCCCCCTTTGTTACCATCCGTCGTCTCCCCTAGAACTGTACTATGGCTGTGAGCATTGTGCAATAAAACCTGCTGAATTGGAAATCCGGTGAGTGCTGACCTTTCATTTTTCTTCTTATGCACTGATGTCATATCCTACGTGAGTCTGAGCACAACTGAATCCTCTCCCCGCAACAGCGACTTAGTGTCCATCAGCTTCCAGGTATAGAAGTTAGCAGTGCCGAACATCTTCTACATACGTTTAATTTACAAATCTGTTTAACTACTTTCTGTAGCCAATTGATATATATATATAAAAAAGTTTTTTCCAGGATAACCCCCTTAAAGGGATTAAGTCAGAAGTTTTGGTGCAGTTTTTTTTAAAGCCAGATCATCTACTTTGTTAAATGCCTCTTTAATCCTATATATTTTCTGTCTTGCTTGACAACTAAATGTATTTCATTGTCTTCAATCCTTTCCCTCCTGACACACTTAGGGGGAATTTATCATGGTTGGGGCAGGTGAACGTATTCTTTTTTTTATACCATTAATTTGTTGTGTTGGAAATGTGTACATGCACCAAATTTATTAATTGGTGCAGGACACCATCCCCTTTTGTCTCTCTTATAACATACTTACCAGCATTCAAATACCCAAAACTAAGACATTCAAGCCCCAACCTGGGAACTTCTCCAAAACACCCACTTCTAGGTCAGGGTCTGCATAGCCCTGAACCTTTTGAAATCAAGTTTTTGATAATAACCTGCCAAAACCAGGACTGTTTATATTATAATGGTGTAAGCGGGGCTAGGTATGCTACTCCTGGTCGTTGAATGCAGTGATCTCCCCCATTGCATTGGGACCTAAAAGCTTCAAACTAAACATTTGATAAAAGGGTTTGTTGACATCCCATGTGCAAGCAGATGGTGGCTTAACACTCTGCCATAATGCATATGATTCAAGCAATGATGGTTTAATATATTAACACATAGTTAGGAGGCTTCCATAATGGACTGGATCTGTTTCTGGTCAACTCTTTTTATGCAACACTTTGTATGTTTCTAGCATAGCCTGTGACTTCAGTAAGAAAGATACAGGGATCATCACGTATATGCTGGTGACATAAAAACAGACATACCCCTGTGCCTTGCTAAACTACCATTGATAATTTAACAGTGCTTGCTATTCGAATGTGGCAGCTTGGATCAATCTGGGAAGAAGAGTAGGTTAGAAGGCAAGATCCTTTGCTCTCTCATTAAAATGAGATGAAACATAATGGGTGCTGAGCTCCACCTAGAGGCCTTGTCAAAAATTATACATTGCTATTTCAGGGCATAAACAGTCTAAACACAGGTATTTTAATAATGGATGTATGAACATGGTTTAAACAACAAGGGAAAATACTCAATATCAAATATCAGGAGACTGAACAGCTCAAATGTCTCCACATTCATGCCATGGGTGCAAGACAAGACCTGGTCTAATGTGAAGACATAAGGTGTTGGCTAAACATTTAAACCTCCTTAAGGGATTTATGAATATTTGAAGGAAAAAATTACTAAACAAAATGGTTTGATATATATGAATCAACAAAATTAGGTCATATTAAATAAAAACAAAACAAAAAATGCAATGTTCTACCTTGCAGTATTAATAAAAGAGAATTCTGGTCTAATGTATTTTTCATCGATTCATTGCAAGTGTTTGGCTGGAAGGACTTTAGCGTGCTTGCATGACTGCCATTCCTTTCCAACTCCCCCTGGCTATGGTCTTACTGGAGGGAATGGGGGACATTTCTAGTGATCAGTGAAGGTTCCAGCAGTTGAGTCTCTAATTCTCTAGAATTTATCCCCTATCCACATGGAAAATGTGTAAAAACTGTTTTATATCATCCCATTGTTTCCTATTTGAAATCAGCTTTGAGAAAAATAAGTGACATGTCACTTAGGCTATGTTCACATTTCAGAATGTCCGCACGGAAAATCTCTGTGCTGACATTCCGGAGACTGCTAGGACCGCACAGGAATGCACTGTCTCATAGACAGCTATACATTCCGTGCAGAGTCCGCAGAGAGAATGAACAGTTTCATTCTTTCTGCTGACACGGAATTCGGAATTTTCGTGCCGGAAATATCTGGCAAAGAAATTCTGCCATGTGCAGAAAAATCCGATCGAATTCAACAGGACTCTGCTGCTCCGGAATCTCCGTGTAGAATTCCAATAAGGGATTCTGCATGGATATTCCGAGGTGTGAACAAAGCCAGCTTGGGTAGCCAGGATGTAGAATACCTATTAAACAGGGCTAATTTGCCTTAACCCCTTAAGGACCAAGCCCATTTTCACCTTAAAGACCAGAGCATTTTTTGCACATCTGACCACTGTCACTTTAATCATTATTAACTCTGGGATGCTTTTACTTATGAATTTGATTCCGAGATTCCAAGATTTGATTCTGTGATTCTACTTTAACATAGGGGTACATTTTCGGCAATACTTGCATCATTTCTTGGTGAAAAATTCCAAAATGTCATTAAAAATGAGAAAATTTAGCATTTTTTTTTTACTTTGAAGCTCCCTGCTTGTAAGAAAAATAGACATTCCAAATAAATTATATATTGATTCACATAACCAATGTGTCTACTTCATGTTTGCATCATAAAGTTGTCATGTTTTTACTTTTGGAAGACATCAGAGGACTTCAAAGTTCAGCAGCAATTTTCCAATTTTTCACCAAATTTTCAAAATCAGAATTTTTCAGGGACCAGTTCAGTTTTTAAGTGGATTTGAAGGGCCTTCATATCAGAAATACCCCATAAATGACCTCATTATAAAAAAAGCCCCCTCAAAGTATTCAAAATGACATTCAGAAAGTGTGTTAACCCTTTAGGTGTTTGACAGGAATAGCAGCAAAGTGAAGGAGAAAATTCAAAATCTTCATTTTTTACACTCGCATGTTCTTGTAGACACAGTTTTTGATTTTTTACAAGAGGTAAAAGGAGAAAAATCCCCCCAAAATTTGTAACCCAATTTTTTCTCGAGTAAGGAAATACATCATATATGTAAAGTGTCCTGTGGGCACAGTAGAGGGCTCAGAATAGAAGGAGCGACAATGGGATTTTGGAGAGTGAATTTTTCTGAAAGGGTTTTTAGGGGGCATGTCACATTTAGGAAGCCCCTATGGTGTTAGAACATTAAAAAAAAAATGCATGGCATACTACACTGCCCAAAAAAACTAAAGGGAACACTAAGATAACACATCCTAGATCTGCATGAATGAACTAATCGTATGAAATATTCTCGTCTTTAAAGTTGAATGTGGTGACAACAAAATCACACAAAAATTTTCACTGGAAATCAAATTTATCAACTCATGGAGGTCTGGATATAGAGTCACAATCCAGACCTCCATGAGTTGATAAATTTGATTTCCAGTGAAAATTTTTGTGTGATTTTGTTGTCACCACATTCAACTGTAAAGACGAGAATATTTCATACGATTAGTTCATTCATTCAGATCTAGCATGTGTTATCTTAGTGTTCCCTTTAGTTTTTTTGGGCAGTGTAGTATGCCATGCATTTTTTTTTTTTTTTTGGAAGAACACACTACGGCTGATCCAACTTTGATGTTGTGTCCTTAAAACAAGTCAAAATGAGGTTTAGTAGTGTGTTTGACCTCCATGTGCCCGCATCACCTCCCTACAATGCCTGGGCATGGTCCTGATAAGGTGGCAGATGGTCTCCTGAGGGATGACCTCCCAGACGTGGACTAAAGCATCCGTCAACTCCTGGACAGTCTGTGGTGCAGCGTGGCATTACTGGATGGAGCGAGACATGATGTCCCAGAAGTGCTCAATTGGATTCAGGTCTGGGGAATGGGCGGACCAGTCTATAACCTCAATGCCTTTCTCTTGCAGCCACATGAGGTCTAGCATTGTCTTGCATTAGGAGGAACCCAGGGCCAACCGCACTAGCATATGGTCTCACAAGGGGTCTGAGGATCTCATCTCGGTACCTAATGGCAGTCAGGCTACCTCTGGCAAGCACATGGAGGGCTGTGTGGCCCCCAAAGAAATGCCACCCCACACCATTACTGACCCATCACCAAACTGGTCATGCTGGAGAATGTTGCAGGCAGCAGAATGTTCTGCACGGCGTCTCCAGACTCTGTCACATCTGTCACATGTATTCAGAGTGAATCTGCTTTCATCTGTGAAGAGCACAGGGCGCCAGTGGCAAATCTGCCAATCTTGGTGTTCTCCGGCAAATGCCAAACATTTTGCACAGCGTTGGGCTGTAAGCACAACTCCCACCTGTGGACGTTTGGCCCTCATACCACCCTCATGGAGTCTATTCCTGACCGTTTGAATGTGCACATGCACATTTGTGGCCTGCTGGAGGTCATTTTGCAGGGCTCTGGCAGTGCTCCTCCTTGCACAAAGGCAGAGGTAGCGGTCCTGCTGCTGGGTTGTTGCCCTCCTACGGCCTCCTCCATGTCTCCTCATGTTCTGGCCTGTCTCCTGGTAGTGCTCCATGCTCTGGACTCTATGCTGATAGACACAGCAAACCTTCTTGCCACAGCTCGCATTGATGTGCCATCCTGGATGAGCTGCACTACCTGAGCCACTTGTGTGGGTTGTGGACTCCGTCACATGCTTACACTAGAGTGAAAGCACCGCCAGATTTCAAAAGTGACCAAAACATCAGTCAGGAAGCATAGGAACTGAGAAGTGGTCTGTGGTCACCACCTGCAGACCACTCCTTTATTGGGGGTGTCTTGCTAATTGCCTATAATTTCCACCTGTTGTCTGTTCCATTTGCACAACAGCATGTGAAATTGATTGTCAATCAGTGGACAGTGTGATTTCACAGAAGTGTGATTGACTTGGAGTTACATTGTGTTCCCTATATTTTTTGAGCAGTGTATTTTGGAAACTACACCTCTCAAGGAACATAACAAGGGGTACAGTGAGCTTTTACACCCCACAGGTGTTTGACGACTTTTCATTAAAGTTGGATGTGTAAATGAATAATTTTTTTTTTTAACTAAAATGCATTTTTTCCCCCCAAATTTTACATTTTTACAAAGGGTAATAAGAGAAAAATGCCCTCCAAAATTTGTAACCCCATTTCTTCTGAGTATGGAAATACCCCATGTGTGGACGTAAAGTGCACTGTGGGTGCACTACAATGTCCAGAAGAGAAGGAGTCACTTTTGGCTTTTACAAAGCAAATTTTGCTGATATGGTTTTTGGGGGGCATGTCGCATTTAGGAAGCCCCTATGGAGCCAGTACAGTAAAAAAAAAAAAAAAAACACATGGCATACTATTTTGGAAACTACACCCCTCAAGGAACGTAACAAGGGGTACAGTGAGCCTTAACACCCCACAGGTGTTTGACAACTTTTCATTAAAGTCGGATGTGAAAATAAAAAAATTGATTTTTTTTCAATAAAATGCTGGTGTTACCCCAAATTTTTCACTTTCACAAGGGGTAATAGGAGAAAATGCCCCCCAAAATTTGTAACCCCATTTCTTCTGAGTATGGAAATACCCCATATGTGGATATAAAGTGCTCTGCAGGTGAACTGCAAGAAGGCGAACACTACTTAGAAGAGAAGGAGCGCCATTGAGCTTTTGGAGAGGGAATTTGGTTGGAATGGAAGTCGGGGGCCATGTGCGTTTACAAAGCCCCCATGCTGCCAGAACAGTGGGCCCCCCAACATGTGACACCATTTTGGAAACTACACCCCTCACAGAATTTAATAAGGGGTGCAGAGAGCATTTATACCCCACTGGCATTTGACAGATCTTTGGAACAGTGAAATGGGGTTACAAATTTTGGGGGTCTTTCTTCCTATTTTCCCTAGTGAAAATAAAACATTTAGGGTAACACCAGCATTTTAGTGACATTTTAATTTTTTTTCCTTTTCACATTCAAATTTACCAACAATTTGTCAAACACCTGTGGGGTGTTAAGGCTCTCTATACCCCTTGTTACTTTCCATGAGGGGTGTAGTTTCCAAAATGGAGTCACATGTGGGTGTTTATTGTTTTGCGTTTACATCAGAACCGCTGTAAAATCAGCCACCCCTGTGCAAATCACCAATTCAGACCTCAAATGTACATGGTGCGCTCTCACTTCTGAGCCATGTTGTGCGCTTTGCGTCCACATATGGGGTATTTCTGTTACAGGAACGAGAAATTGCGTTACAAATTTTGGGGGTCTTTTTTTCCTTTTACTGCTTGTGAAAATTAATAGTATGGGGCAACACCAGCATGTTAGAGTAAATTTTTTTTTTACACTAACATGCTGGTGTAGACCCCAACTTTACCTTTTCATAAGGCATAAAAGGAGAAGAAACCACCCAAAATTTGTAACGCAATTTCTTCCCGCAATTTCCTTGAAATACGACAGGGCTCCATAGCAAGAGAGCAATATGCGCATTTGAGGCCTAAATTAAGGATTTGCATCCGCCACTAAAATACCCTAAGGCAGTGTTTCAAAACTCCCAGCATGCCTTGACAGTCAGGGGCTGTCTGGCAATACTGGGAGTTGTTGTTTTTCAACAGCTGGAAGCTAAGTTTTGGAAACAGTGCCATACAAGACGTTTATTATTTTTATTGGGAGGGGGAGGGTGGCTTACAGTGTAAGGGTGTGTATATGTAGTGTCTTACTTTTTTCTTTTCAATAAGGTTTTTATTGGCATTTTAACAATACAGGAAGGATAACAAAAGGAACAACTTGCTATGACACTCGTATATCCATCGATACAAAGGAAGCAAGGTGAATTTAAACAAGATCAAAAGTCTCGACAATGAATGTTAATAATACAAGATAACATACTTCTTGATATGTTGACTAATAACTTTGGGTCAAGGAGACTATAACAGAACTTGTCCCTAAATTGGGACAAATCAATGCTGGGTTCATCTTTAGATGTTAGCTTGTCATTAAAATATTGGATAAATTAGTTGAGAAAACATATCTTGTCCAGTTTTGACTCTGACAAAACAAAAACAACAAATAATGAACATCATTATGAAAAAGCTTGTGTGGGATATGCATTACGATAAGATATAACACTGAGTTGAATTCTATATCAGAGTGGACTTACCAGACCCCGTCCAGGATCTCCTCGGAAGAGTGATTGTGGTCTTAGAGATTGATAATGGAGGAATGATGGGGTTTAGTATTAATTAATGAGTTTAACCGATGTAAATTGTGAATCGATTAAGTAGGGTTAAAAAATTTCATCCATATGCCCCAAGATTTTAGAAATTGTGTATGTTTATTTTCTTGTCTGGCTATAACTTCTTCAAAAATAAGGTTGTAATTAACCATGTGTATAATTTCTGGCAATGATGGAACTTCAGATGTTTTCCATTTTCTTGAAATGGATAGTCTAAAGCTATGCAAAACATGACATATAGGGATATGTACATTGGAAGGTAAGTCTTCTATGCGTAGTATCTTACTTTTTATTTCATGTAGGTGAAGTGTAGTGTTTTTAGGGTACGCTCACATGGGTGGGGATTTACAGTGAGTTTCTCGCTGGGAGTTTGAGCTGCGGTGGAAAATTTGCCACATCTCAAACTTTCAGCAGAAAACTCGCTGAAAACCCTCGCCCGTGTGAATGTACCCTCTACATTCACATGGGGTGGGGGGGACAAACCTTCAGCTGTTGAAAAACTACAACTCCCAGCATGCACTGACAGACCACATATGCTGGGAGTTGTAGTTATACAACAGCTGGAGGCACATTGGTTGCAAAACACTGAGCGTTTGTTACTTAACTCAGTGTTTCGCAACCAGTGTGCCTCCAGCTGTTGAAAAACTAGAACTCCCAGCATGTACAGTCTCTCAGTGCATGCTGGGAGTTGTATTTTTGCAACAGCTGGAGGCACACTAGTTGCGAAACACTGAGTTAGGACACAAACTCTGTTTCACAACCAGTGTGCCTTCAGCTGTAGCAAAACTACAACTCTCAGTATGCCCTTCGGCTGTCAATGCATGCTGAGAGTTGTTGTTTTGCAACAGCTGGAAACACACTGCTACAACTCCCAGCATGTCCTTCAGCTTTCTGTGCATGCTGGGAGTTGCAGTTATGCAACAGCTGGATGCACACTTTTACATAGAAAAAATGTGCCTACAGCTGTTGCATAACTACAACCCCCAGGATGCACAGACTATCAAAGGGCATACTGGGAGTTGTAGTTGGAACTGGGAGTTGTAGTTGTAGTTGGACAGCCGTATTCACACTTTTTTTCTGGGTCACCGGAAGATTTACGGCGATTTGCGGCTACCGCCGACAGGACCCACCCAGGGGTTTGCACGGGGTGCCTGCTGAATGATTTCAGCAGGCATCCCGGTCTGGTCCCCACCCGGTGAGCATTGGGGACCGGAATTCCCACGGGCGTTCAGGTATACCGTTGGTCCTTAAGTACCAGGATGACAGGGTGTACCTGTACGCCCTGTGTCTTTAAGTGGTTAAATTACACTAAACTTACTCCTCCTCCAACAGAAAGGAAATCCAACAATAATACAAAATGGCCACTTGGTGGCAGCAAAATACACAATACATATATGATACATTTGCAGTATATATGGAAGACTGATTGCAAAGTGCAAATACAGCTAAATGGATTTGTGCTCAGGGCTTCCACTCATGTTCATGTCACAAATGTTTTACGTACCTGCATGGAAAACATTAAACCTAAAAACAGTGGTTGAACTGTGCCCATAACCGCGACCAAGGGCAGGCCTTTAGAGGGCAAAACACATAACCTAGTAGGTTAAAGGGGGTTATCCAGGAAAACACTTTTTTTTTATATATCAACTGCTTTAGAAAGCAGGAGTTGTAAGCAGGACCCACTGTAACTGTAAGTATTACACTCCCTTGATAAAAGTAGTTTTTCTTAATAGTTAATAACAGCTGTTTGTCACCAAGGATATGGACAGCAGGATTGGAGGTTTTCTTCAGTGCACATTGTGCCACATGTATACATCTCTGGAGCAGCAGCTTCAGGGTGAATACCGCTGTGACAAATGTGAGCATGTTGCCCACCTGGAAGCTCGTATTAGAGATCTAGAGGAGCAAAATGCAACATTGAGGGCGATTGACAATCTTACAGAGCAAGCAGTTAGTGGGGTAGAAATGGAGGTTGGAGAAACTAGCCAGGAGGCCCAAATAGGGAGCTGGGTTAATGTAGTTAGAGGGACTGGAAAGGGGGCAAGGAAAAGGAAGGTCACTTCTGCTTCTGATCTCCCAAGTAAAATTGCCAAGTTGGGTGATGATGCGAGGGCCTCAGTATCAGAGATGGCAACCCTAGTGGATACTGGTCTCCCTAACAGCCGGGGGAACAGCTCAACTAGTAGTGTGGGGGATGGTAACGCAGGTAGGCCAAGACAGTTAGTTGTGGTAGGGGACTCTATAATCAGGAAGACGGATAGAATAATTTGTCGCCAAGACCACCTCAACCGAATGGTTTGCTGTCTCCCTGGTGCCAGGGTTCGGCATGTGGTGGAAAGGGTGGACAAATTACTAGGGGGGGGCTGGGGATGACCCAGCTGTCGTGGTCCATGTGGGAACCAACGACAGAATACATGGTAGGTGGAGGTCCTTGAAGAATAATTACAAGGAACTAGGTGCCAAGCTGAAGGGAAGGACCTCTAAGGTTGTGTTCTCTGGAATACTTCCTGTGCCATGCGCATCGCAGGAAAGACAGCGGGAGCTTAGGGAGTTAAATGCATGGCTTAAGTCGTGGTGTGAGGGGGAAGGGTTTGGGTTTTTAGAGCACTGGGCTGACTTTTCATTGGGGTACAAACTCTATTCTACGGATAATTTGCACCTGAATGGAAGGGGGTCCGCTGTGCTGGGGGAGAGAATCCTGGAAGGGGTGGCTGAGTATTTAAACTAGGTGAGTGGGGGGAGGATAATAAAGCAAAGAAAGCAGACAGTGGGATGGATAGGTTAGAGAGGGGTCAGGACATAATGGCGGGTGGAGAGGAGTCCTGTGGGGGGAGGTTAAGAACAGTGGATAAGGAGATTCATGCGTTACAAACCAGCTGTAAAAATAAATGTAGCCCGAAAAATTGTAATCCCAATAATTCAAAAAATTCCATTAGCCCCAATAACTCAATAACTACAATAAGCCCCATTAACTCAAAAAATACCGTTAGCCCCAATAACTTAAATAACAACGTTAGACGCAATAACGCAAAAAATCCCATTAGCCCCAATAACTTAAATAATAACGTTAGACCCAATAACTCAAAAAATCCCATTGGCCCCAATAACTTAAATAGTACAATTAGCCCTTATAACTCAAAAAATGACATTAACCCCAATAACTCTGAAAATCCCATTAGTGAGACTATATGTGTAAAACTTAATGGAAATGTAAAGTGTATGTTCACAAATGCCAGAAGCCTAGCAAATAAAATGGGGGAGCTTGAGGCCTTGATACTGGAGGAACATATTGATATAGTTGGGGTCACTGAGACATGGCTGGACTCCTCGCATGACTGGGCTGTCAATCTGCAGGGGTTTACATTGTTTCGCAAGGATAGAATGAACAGAAAAGGTGGTGGAGTCTGTCTGTATGTAAGAAGTGGTATGAAAGTCAGTGTGAACGATGCCATAGTGTGTGATGATTCTGAGGAGGTGGAATCACTGTGGGTAGAATTACAAAAGGAGGGAAATACTGAAAAAATAATATTTGGTGTAATTTACAGACCCCCTAATATCACTGAAGAGATAGAAGGTCGGCTGTATAAACAAATAGAGAGGGCCGCCCGGGCAGGTACAGTGGTAATAATGGGAGATTTTAACTATCCAGATATAGATTGGGGTCCGGGGTTGGCTAAAACTACAAAGGGGCGACAATTCCTAAATTTATTGCAGGATAATTTTATGGGCCAGTTTGTGGAGGACCCAACAAGAAGTGATGCCTTGTTGGATCTGATCATTTCCAACAACGCAGAGCTGGTTGGTAATGTAACTGTGCGGGAAAACCTTGGTAATAGCGACCACAATATAGTTACTTTTGACTTAAAATGTAGAAAACAAAGACAGGCGGGGAAGGCAAAAACATATAACTTTAAAAAGGCAAACTTCCCTGGGTTGAGGGCTGCACTACAGGACATAGACTGGGGGGAGGTGTTCTCAAATGCTGATGCAGAAGGTAAATGGGACATCTTTAAATCAACTCTAAATAACTATACAGCTAAATATATACCAAAGGGGAACAAATATAAACGATTAAAACTAAATCCTACATGGCTGACAAATGAGGTTAAAAGAGCAATAAACAACAAAAAAATAGCCTTCAAAAAATTCAAATCTGATGGGTCAGCTATAACATTTAAACAGTACAAGGAGCTTAATAAAATCTGTAAAAATGTAATAAAAACAGCAAAAATTCAAAATGAGAGACAGGTGGCCGAAGAAAGCAAAACTAATCCTAAATATTTTTTTAGATATATAAATACAAAAAAACCAAGGACAGAGCATGTAGGACCCCTTAATAATGATAATGGGGAGGTTGTCACGGGGGCGATCAAGAGAAGGCGGAGCTACTGAATGGGTTCTTTAGTTCTGTATATACTATGGAAGAAGGAGCTGACATTGGACAGGTCAGTGCTGGGAACACATCATGTAATGTACTGAACTGGCTTAATGTAGAGATGGTACAAGGTAAGTTAAGTAAAGTAAATGTAAGCAAATCTCCAGGGCCGGATGGACTACACCCAAGAGTTCTTAGAGAGGTAAGTTCAGTAATATCTGTACCCTTGTTCATGATATTTAGAGATTCTCTGGTGTCTGGTATTGTGCCAAGGGACTGGCGCAAGGCTAATGTGGTACCAATCTTCAAGAAGGGCTCTAGGTCTTCGCCAGGCAATTATAGACCGGTAAGTCTAACGTGCATTGTGGGTAAATTGTTTGAAGGACTTATAAGGGATTACATACAGGAATACATAGGGGATAATAGTATTATAAGTGATAGCCAGCATGGGTTTACTAAGGATAGAAGTTGTCAAACCAATCTAATTTGCTTTTATGAAGAGGTGAGTAGAAGCCTTGACAGAGGAATGGCTGTGGATATAGTGTTTCTGGATTTTGCCAAAGCGTTTGATACTGTCCCTCACAGACATCTGACAGGTAAGTTAAGGTCCTTGGGCTTGGAAACTTTAGTTTGTAACTGGATTGAACACTGGCTCATGGATCGTACCCAGAGAGTGGTGGTCAATGATTCGTACTCTGATTGGTCCCCGGTTATTACTGGTGTACCCCAAGGTTCAGTACTGGGCCCGCTGCTGTTTAATTTATTTATCAATGATATAGAGGATGGTATTAACAGCTCTATTTCTATCTTTGCAGATGACACCAAGCTTTGTAGCACGGTACAGTCTATAGAGGATGTGCATAAGTTACAAGATGACTTGGATAGACTAAGTGTCTGGGCATCCACTTGGCAAATGAGGTTCAATGTGGATAAATGTAAAGTTATGCATCTGGGTTCTAATAACCTGCATGCATCGTATGTCTTAGGGGGGATTAAACTGTCAGAGTCACTGGTAGAGAAGGATCTGGGTGTACTTGTAGATCACAGACTACAGAATAGCATGCAATGTCAGGCTGCTGCTTCCAAAGCCGGCAGGATATTGTCATGTATAAAAAGAGGCATGGACTCGAGGGGCAGGGACATAATACTCCCCCTTTATAAAGCATTGGTACGGCCTCACCTGGAATATGCTGTTCAGTTTTGGTCGCCTGTTCATAAAAGGGACACTGCGGAGTTGGAAAGGGTGCAGAGACGCGCGACTAAACTAATATGGGGCATGGAACATCTTAGCTATGAGGAGCGATTAAAGGAGTTACAATTGTTTAGTCTTGAGAAGAGACGTTTAAGGGGGGATATGATAAACGTATATAAGTATATAAATGGCCCATACAAAAAATATGGAGAAAAACTGTTCCAGGTTAAACCCCCCCAAAGGACGAGGGGGCACTCCCTCCGTCTGGAGAAGAAAAGGTTTAGTCTAAAGGGGCGGCACGCCTTCTTTACCGTGAGGACTGTGAATTTATGGAACGGTCTACCTCAGGAACTGGTCACAGCAGGAACAATTAACAGCTTTAAAGCAGGGTTAGATACATTCCTGGAACAAAATAACATTAATGCTTATGCAGAATTATAAAACTACATCCCTTTCCCTTATCCCCTTACATCCTTCCCTTCAATCCCCTGGTTGGACTTGATGGACGTATGTCTTTTTTCAACCATACTAACTATGTAACTGGCTCCAGAAAGTTAAACAGATTTGTAAATTACTTCTATTAAAAAATCTTAATCCTTTCCGTACTTATGAGCTACTGAAGTTAATTTGTTCTTTTCTATCTAAGTGCTCTCTGATGACACGTGTCTCGGGACCCGCCCAGTTTTAGAAGAGGTTTGCTATGGGGATTTGCTTCTAAACTGGGCGGTTCCCGAGATACGTGTCATCAGAGAGCACTTAGACAGAAAAGAACAACCTTAACTTTAGAAGCTCATAAGTATTGAAAGGATTAAGATTTTTTAATAGAAGTAATTTAAAAATCTGTTTAACTTTCAGGAGCTAGTTGATATATTAAAAAAAGTTTTTTTTCCTGGATAACCCCTTTAAGTAGTAGAATGCATAAACCTCATAAACAATACCACACCCTAACTACACTTACCCTCACAACCCTAATTCAGACCCTATGAAAGTAGAATCTACCACTAGAGCGAAGGGAATACCTGTAAATGAATAGCTATGGCCACTATGCCTACTCTGAAGAATAAGCCAGCATTGACTCAAAACCAGGCTAGCATACAAGCTAACGTACTGATCTGTGTCATTACGCCAAGGGAAACTGATAGCTGCCTGTCAGGCCTAACACTGCCCTATCCAATCCCTATTTTTAAGAGGCCAAAAAGACCAACTGTTAGCCAAGTGACACACAAGTAGCCTGACCCCATGACAGACCTTGACCATGATCTACATACTACCTGTAACCAGAACTAAGCTCAAGAAACTTACCTGAAGGCTACTCGAACTGTACCGACAGCCATACTATGAACTACCCACCAACTGGACTCTGAAGAAATGGCCTGTTGCGTGTTCTCGATCCTTGCATAACCATCATGCCTGCATATGGGCCAGGACTATGAGTAGACAATGTGCCTAACCACCTGACAGGTCTTACGTACAATCGACTACATTTGAATAACCCTTTCCTGGATACTAAACCCAACCTTAAAACGCCGAACTTCTGCCTCAAAACTAAACTCTGGGGTGATGACTTGCCGCTAGAGACAGATAACTTAATTTCCATTGTGCCTATATACGTGACAGACCCTTGCGTAACCCTAGTACCTGTACGTCTATTCGAGAACCACCATGCCTGAAGCTTCACCAGGTCTTTTTCCTAACCATCATGCCTGTAGACGTGACAGGTCTTTTCGTAACCATTGTACCTGTAGATGTTACAGGTCTTTGCGTAACCCTTGTGTCTATACATGTGACAGGTCTGGCATAACCATCGTTTATTTTTTTATTAACCAACTATGTGTCATGAAATTATAACTTAGAAAGCGCTCAGTAACAATAACTACGCAGTGCATCCCACTTCAGGTGTGGCAGGTCCCCCAGCAGCGGGACCCTGGCGATCTGACATCTTATCCCCTATCCTTTGGATAGGAGATAAGATGTTAGGGGCAGAGTACCCCTTTAAAACATGTCAATAACAACAACTATGCATTGTATCCCCCTGCAAACGTGGCAGGTATGATGGGTATACACCACCTACGTGTCATGTTATTGTTGTTCTGAAGATGTGTCAGTAACAACAACTATGCAATGTATCTCCCTGCAAGCGTGGCAGGTATGATAGGTATAAACCACCTATGTGTCGTGAAGCTGTTGCTCTGAATACGTGTCAGTAATAACAACTACGCAGTTCCACCCCCTGCAGACATGGCAGGTATGATGGGAAACAACCGCAATACTATAAGCATATCAAAGTGTATAATGTCATGCACAATATAAATGCCCTAAGTGCCTGCACCTACCGCACAAGCGTATGTGCAGCACAAAACACCACGAGTGCCCATACCGTATGAATACTATGAATGTATGAACAATGGGAGCATATGGACAGTGTAAATACCTTGATCGCAAAACAATATGACTGCCATGAACGTGAACAGTACAAATGCCAAGAGTGTCTTACCAGCATAAAAGCTAAGAGTGTATGTGAACAATATAGAGTCCATGAGCATATAACAGTATGTGTGCTGTGAGCATATGATCAGAATAACTGCCGTGAGCTGGTGAACAATGTAAATACCGTGGGCTAATGTACAGTATAAATACCATGAGCTTATAAAATGTATAACATGCCATGAGCGTATGAAAGTATGAATGCCATGGGCCTAAGAATAGTATAAACCACCACAAGCGTATGAACAGTATAGCGGACATGAGCGAATGAATAGTATAAACACCGTGAGCATATGAACAGTATAAATGTTATGAACATATGCATAGTATAAATACCATGAGTGTATGAAAAGTATATATGCCATAAACGTGTGAACAGAATAAATACTAAGCGCATATGTATAGTATAATTGCTTTAAAAATATAAACATATACCTACCCAGAGCGAGTAAATATTATGAGTGCCATAAACATGTGAAAAGTATAAAAACGCCACACTCGTGTAAAAGTAATAAGACCAATGAGCGTGTAAACAGTATGAATATCATGAGCATCCATGAACAGAATAAGGCCATAAGCGTATGCATGATATGCAAACCATGAGCGTATCAACAGTATAGCTGCCATAATGTGTATGAAGAGTATAAAATGTCATTAGGGCATTGACATAAATGCTACGACATAATACAGTAAAAGCTGCAAAACAAACACATGTGAACCACTATTGTAGACTCAACACGTATATCCACTGAAAACGCTATCAAGATTACACGCAACAATTGTTATGCAAACTCATACGCACCGACCGCGACACCCGTATAATTACTAATGTAAAGAACTTCATTAGAACTTATCGGTACAGCTCACCCTCCCATCTATACCGTGACATAGACGAGACTGGACCCAGATCGCTTGGAATAAATGAAAAAAAGTAAACAAAGTCCAGCGCAGTATCAGAGCAATGCGTATTGATTTATTCAGCAATCAGCCAACATGGAGAACAGGTGACACGTTTCGGCCACAGTAAGTAGCCTTAGTCATACAATGAACAGACATTAGGGATTTGTATTTATAGGGGAAGAGGTGGGGTCACCACCCAGGGCAATTCTCCTGGTAATTAACCCCATCACTTCCTCCTTCATAGCAGAGATAAAAAATCGCAATGAGCAATGCATATAACATGAATATATTTGTATACAAAAATTATATATATTTTTTAAATAAAAAAACACATGTATAATTTTATCTTGTTTCTTCTAATAATTCTAAATTCTGGTGTATATTATTTTAATTTCTCGGAAGATGCTGTTGTACAAAATATTGAAGTAATATTGTTATGTTGAGCACATTATATATTAACATTAAGTTCGAATGCGCTCGATATATAGGACTATATTTTCCATAATGTTCGAATTAAATAATATTCAAAAAGACCCTGTGGCAAAGAATTTATATACATGTATGTATGATACTAGATACACTGTGTTTAATTGGGGCTTGTGTTTTATATGCGGAAAAAATATTCTCCCATATATTTATTGTTCTAATACCCAGCGCGGATAAGGGGGGAGGAATAGTGGTGTTTAGAGATGAGCGAACTTACAGTAAATTCGATTCGTCACGAACTTCTCGGCTCGGCAGTTGATGGCTTTTCCTGCATAAATTAGTTCAGCTTTCAGGTGCTCCCGTGGGCTGGAAAAGGTGGATACAGTCCTAGGAAAGAGTCTCCTAGGAATGTATCCACCTTTTCCAGCCAACAGGAGCACCTGAAGGCTGAACTAATTTACGCAGGATAAGTCATCAACTGCCGAGCCGAGAAGTTTGTGACGAATCAAATTTACTGTAAGTTCGCTCATCTCTAGTTGTGTTGTTTGAAGGATTATACTACAAGTTAAATATGTACATTTTGTCAGATCATCAAACATATTAAAAACTGTCCTTCAATCCAACACCACAATTCAAAATCATGTTGTTTGATTTGGTAGATTTCAGGGTGAAGGAAGGTCATCTGACCAAAAAAGAGGCAGATTATGTTAAAATACCACACCGTATTATGTCAATATTTCATTCATTACCAAAAATACATAAAGACACTCCCCCCCCAAATGCGTCCTATAGTTGCTGGAATAGGATCTTTGAGTAAAAAACTATGTGAGTGGGTGGATTCCAGATTGCAGCCCTTGGTACCCCCCCATGCCGGGATCTCTACAAGATACCAGAGATGTGCTGGTTGCTAAGGACAACATCAAGTGGGAACCCGGCATGAGGTGGATCACTGCGGACGTAACTGCACTCTATTCGGTGATTCCCCACGAAAGTGCTATTTTGTCTCTCAGATGGTTCCAATCTCTGGTGACTCGCAGGAATATATTATTTTGGTGGTGAAATATTTATTAAAACACAATTTTTTTTATGTTTGATAACAAGTTTTTCCTGAAAGTGACAGGAGCATCTATGGGTGCTAAATTCTCACTTTTTTTTAGCAAACATATACATGAGTTGGTGGGAGAAAGAATATTTGTTTTCACATAACAACATTTACAGTAGCTTCTACGTATCGCAAGGAATTATCTGCTAATTCTACACTACAAGCTGAGTCATGTCATCCGCCACATGTTATTAAAAATCTCCCTGTTGGAGAAATGATTAGAGATAAATGTAATTGCTCTTCAGATATATCATTTGAAAAATGAAGCGGGTGACATAACTAAAAGACTGTCCCAAAGAGGCTATCGAACATGGGCTCTTGAGAGAGCAAAAAATATTGCCAAACAAAAGGACAGGAAAGAGTTAATTTTTGCTAGTGCCCATAAACATGCAAAAAATTATGCTAATAAACCTCTGATATTTTCCACTCCATACAGTCAGAATTATAGAGAAGTTTGCAAAATAATAGATAAATATATTCCTATGATTGTGAACGATAGTCAATATGCAAAGGCATTTGAATCTGGATACAAATATGTGTCCAGAAGAGCAAGTCTTACTATAGGTCAATCCATTTCACCCAGTCCTTTTAGCTCTAAAAGCAAAAATAAAGTAACATGGCTCAATGCCAAGGGAAACTACAGGTGCAGACACACAAAATGTATTTGTTGCAGTTTACTGAAAAATAGTAAAACATTTTCACTTCCAATGCCCTGAAAGTTCGTATAAGGAAACATCTATCTAATATTCCACATTTTTCATCAAGACATATATCTATGGCCACTAGACACTGGCCCACATTTATCATTGTCTTTAGACAGTTTATTGTGTCTAAAAAAAGGGGCAAAAAAAGGAGCAAGCAGGGTTTTTTGCGCCTTTTTGTTTACACAATTCGGCTGATTTTGAGTTGCAATCCACTGATTTTGGCAATACACATGATATGGAAGGGTTTTATCAACTGCACCTTTTTGTGAAAAGGAGAAAAAAAGGCGCAAAGCCACTGAAGAGTCTCTAAAACTACACCAGCCCAGGCTTGGTGTAGCTTTTTGATGTATGTGAAGACAGAAATTTCAGAAAATGTGACCTGCACAAAATGTATCAAATGCTCTTTGACCATTTAACCTCTTAAGCACTTAGGGCGTACCTATACGCCCTAAGCCCGGTCCCGGAGTGAAAAACTGGATTGGTCGCGGCTGCTAACGGTAGCCGGGACCCAGGGCTAACATCGTGCGGCACCGATCGTTGTTCCGCGCGCTGTTAACCCTTCAGACGCGGCGATCAAAGTTGACCACCGCATCGGAAAACCAAAGTAAGCGGTTCCTGGCAGCTCAGTCAGGCTGATCGGGACATCGCGATAAAATCGCGATGTTCCGATCAGCTGGGACGCAGGCGGAGGTCTCCTTACCTCTCTCCATGGCATCCGATCGTCGATTGATTGCTCCAAGCCTGAGCTACAGGCTTCAGCAATCGAGCCCCTATCTGACTGATCCTTGCAAAGCTATGGCTTTGCAGGGATCCGCATAGGAGATCCATGTGTGCAGTGTTATAGGTCCCTATGGGAGCTATAGCACTGCAAAAAAAAAGTGAAAAAAAAAAAGTTAACAAAGGTCATTTAATCCCTTCCCTATTAAAAGTTTGAATCACCCCCATTTTCCCATAAAAAAAACTGTGTAAATTAAAATAAACATTTGTGGCATCGCCACGTGCGAAAATGTCCAAACTATAAAAATATATCATTAATTAAATTGCACGGTCAATGGCGTGCGCACATATCATGAAAAAATGAATAAAAAGTGATCAAAAAGTCTGATCAATACAAAAATGAAACCGATAAAAATTTCAGAAAATGGGGCAAAAAATGAGTCCTCATACCGGCCCGTATGTGGAAAAATAAAAAAGTTATAGGGGTTAGAAGATGAGAATTTTTAACACGTAAATTTTCCTGCATGTAGTTATGATTTTTTTTCCGAAGTACGACAATATCCAACCTATATAAATAGGGTATCATTTTAACCGTATGGACCTACATAATAAAGATAAGGTGTTATTTTTAGCGAAAAATGCACTGCGTAGAGACGGAAGCCCCAAAAGTTACAAAATGAAATTTTTTCTTCAATTTTGTCGCACAATTATTTTTTTTTCTGTTTCGCTGTGGATTTTTTGGTAAAATTAATAATGTCACTGCAAAGTAGCAAAAAATAAGCCATCATATGGATTTTTAGGTGCAAAATTGAAAGCGTTATGATTTTTAGAAGGTGATGAGGAAAAAATGAAAATGCAAAAACGGAAAAACGATGAGTCCTTAAGGGGTTAATAAATTTGGTGCTCGTACACATTACCAGCACACAAAAAAAAAGGTTTAAAAAAAAAAGCTTCACTTACACCTACAATGATAAATGTGGGCTACTGTGTTGAAAAACATGGAGGAGATTTCTCCTCTCTGAGCCTCCAAGGGATTGAAAAAATTGCAATTCCCATTTGAGCAGGCAGTTTAAAACAAAAACTGTTAGATAGGGAAGTGTATTGGGTAATACAATTACAAACGAGATTTCCAAATGGATTAAATCATAGACAGGATGTAATCCTGCATCATTAAAAATTATATTTATATTGCCGGGTATTAGAACAATAAATATATGGGAGAATATTTTTTCTGCATATAAAACACAAGCCCAAATTAAACCCAGTGTATCTAGTATCATACATACATGTATATAAATTCTTTGGCACAGGGTGAGTTTTTTTGAATAATATTTAATTCAAACATTATGGAAAATATAGTCCTATATATCGAGTGCATTCAAACTTTTTTTTTTATATAAGTGCCATATATAATGTGCTCAACATAACAATATCACTTCAATATTTTGTACAACGTGAAATTAAAATAATGTGCACCTGGATTTAGAATTATTAGAATAAACTAAGATAATATTATACATGTGTTTGTTAATTAAAAAAAATTTATAACATTTTTGTATACAAGTATATTCACATTATATGCATTGCTCATTGCAATTTTTTAATCTTTGCTGTGAAGGAGGAAGTGATGGGGTTAATTACCAGGAGAATTGCCCTGGGTGGTGACCCCACCTCTTCCCCTATAAATACAAATCACAAATGTCTGTTCATTGTCTGACTAAGGCTTCTTACTCTGGCCAAACCTCATTGCTCTGATACTGCGCTGGACTTTGTCTACCTTTTTTAATGTAAAGAACGTATGCGCCCCAAATGCTATGAATGTATATGCACTGCAGACACTATAATGTATCTACAAAGGTAAATGTACTATATACACTGTAACGTGTGAAAACTAAATGAAATGAACATTTGCACACTGTAATGCTACCATGACAATAAACACCTATACACAGTATCAAAGTTGCAAGCGGATGTACAGCATAACAGCACAAGCATATGAACAGTATGATTAATACCAGCGTATGTAAGCTACGAGCATAAGCACCATGTGAAGCTACGAACGTATGTATGTATGTGTGAATGCTACAACTGTATGAACAATAAACTTAATAACGTGCGTATAAAATGCAATATAAAGTTATGAGCGTGTGTGCCATACAAGGCTACAAACAAATGAACCAAAAAGTAATGAGCTTGTGTACATAGCTATGAGAATAAGTTCAGTGACTACAAGCACAAACTACAGTAAGCTACGAGCGTATATTCTGTATAAATGACAACAGCGTATAACAGTGTAAGATCTATTGGCGTATGAATTATACAAACGTATGTAGAGTGAAACTACTAGTGTATGCCCAGTATAACAACTATTAGAATATGCACAGTATAACAACTACTAACATATGCCCAATATAACAACTACTAACATATACCCAATATAACAACTACAAACGTATGCACTGTATAACAACTGCTAGCGTATTCACAATACAACTACTAACATATGCCCAATATAACAACTACAAACTTATGCACTGTATAACAACTGCTAGCGTATGCACAATATAACAACTAACATATGCCCAATATAACAACTACAAACGCATGCACAGTATAACAACTACTAAAGTATGCACAGTCTAACAACTTCTAGCGTATGCACAGTATAACAACTTCTAGCATATGCACAGTATAACAACTACTAGTGTATGTACAGTATTAGCGCCTAAAGTTACTGTAAGTAAAATAACCCCGAGTGCATGTAAAGTATTAATGAAACTAATGTATGTACCGTATTAATTCTATGAGCGTTTTTCTTTTTATTCCATGCTAGCAACCTTACGGTTACAATTGAACACCATGAGAGCGTATCAATGGAAATGACCACTATGAGATCGTGTGCTTGAGATAACCAATATGATGGCGTATACGTGCATGACTACCACAAGAGCGTATACATGAATGCTCCTTATAATAGCGTATACAGTACATGAAGAGGAGCGTGCAGTTGAATGACCACCACAGGAGCGTATACATGGCTGACCACCCCAAGATTGCATGCCTGAATGACCACTATAGCAGCGTACACATGAATGACCACAATAGGAGCACGTCCCTGCAATGACTACCATGCCAGCGCATACATGAAATGAATACTATGATAGTGTATACTGTACATGACATGACCCCATAGGAGCGCATACATTAATGACCAACACAGGAGCATAACATGAATGAACATTATGACAGCGTATATATAAAATTGAAGACTGAGAGCATATAGATACGATGCCTAGTAGAGAGCGTACACATGCATGACCACTATAAGAAAGCATACATGAATGACACTAGTAGCAACGATGCTGAACCTCACATAGTGTCAGCTGCATCAACTTGCTACTGAGAGCAGGATGTTGATGCGTCAAGGCCTGCTACAGGTACCCATGCTCTCAAGCAAATGTGCCCCACTACCCAACATCCCACCCGCCACCACCATAATCCCAACAGAGCCTACCAGCGGGCTGTAACTGCAATTCTGAACCACCTGTGCCAGTGGAGGGGAACAGCAGAGACGACCAGAGTGAGTGCAGGCCCACACGGAAACAAGAAGCTGAGCCTGCAGCACATCCAATTTCTCACCGCCTGCGACGCGGCCAAAGCAGCACCCAGCCCCGGACCAGCCATCTAGTGGAAATGCTGCGGGCATCCGGTGGCCCCCTAGTTCTTGCACATCCGCCCGGCTCCCGGATCCTGCAGTGCTGCAGTCAGAGCCGGCGGGCAGCAAAGCACGACCTTACTTGAGTACTGTAGCTTCTACGTTCACTGGTGACTCCGAGAGGGGAACCGACAGTTAACCGGCAGTGGAACCGGACCGGCAACGAGCAGCTACACGAGCGCCGCAGGATTTCCCATCAGCAAAAATGTCCCACACGCCCCGCTAGTGAGGGCAGGGGGTGTTATATACACCTGCCCCCACCCACAAGCCCTATATGCCCCGCCTAGTAGTTCAGGGGCAGAATACTCCAGCCCCTTGCACAAATACAGCCTGATAGGCTTAACACTGTCAGGATCCGGAGTGGTATGCAGGGATGACACAGGTAGTGGATCCTCTATGTCAGTGAGGTGATGGCGTGGGCCGTACCAGGGGAACAGAATCTAAGGGGTTACTGGTTTTCACCTGAGCCCGCCGCAAGGCGGGATGGACTTGCTGAGGCAAGTAACCCCCAGGTCGTTCCACCCAATAGTGACTCAACCTCACTGACTGCTGAGTCAGGCGTGGTACACAAGGACTAGGCAAAAGGCAAGGTCAGACGTAGCAGAAGGTCAGGGCAGGCGGCAACGGTTTGTAGTCAAGGGCAACGGCAAGGGTCTGGATTCACAGGCAATGGACACACAGGAACGCTTTCACTGGCACAAGGCAACAAGATCCGGCAAGGGCAGGAAGGGGAAGTGGATATTTATAGGTTCTGCAATGATTGGGCCAGGCACCAATTAGTGGTGCACTGGCCCTTTAAATTTCAGCAAGCCGGCGTGCCCTAGGGAGCCGACCGGAGTGCTGCATGCAGAGGCACGCTGTGAGCGCTCCGGGTCCCGCTGCTTCCCCGGAGCACTCACGGCGTGCCTCTGCATGCAGCCCTCCGGTTGGCACCGCTGACCGCGAGCGCTGCTCCCTTGTCACCGGAGGGGACGCGATCCGAGGCACGGGACGTGCCCGCTCTCAGATCGCACCCCATGTCACTCACCTCACGCCTCCGTCTGCTTCCTCCCGGCGCGCGTCCCCGCTCCCTGAAATTTAAAGGGCCTGTGCACCACTAATTGGTGTCGGGCCCAATCATTGCAGAACCTATAAATATCCACTTCCCGTTCCTGCCCTTGCCGGATCTTGTTGCCTTGTACCGGACACACGGGAACGCTTTCACTGGCACAAGGCAACAAGATCCGGCAAGGGTAGGAAGGGGAACTGGATATTTATAGGTTCTGCAATGATTGGGCCAGGCACCAATTAGTGGTGCACTGGCTCTTTAAATTTTAGCAAGCCGGCGCGCGCGCCCTAGGGAGTGGGGCCGCGCGCGCTGGCAGGAAGCAGACGGAGGCGTGAGGTGAGTGACATGGGGCGCGATCCGAGAGCGGGCACGTCCCGTGCCTCGGATCGCGTCCCCTTCGGTGACAAGGGAGCAGCGCTCGCGGTCAGCAGTGCCGACCGGAGCGCTGCATGCAGAGGCACGCCGTGAGCGCTCTGGGGAGGCAGCGGCCCTTGGGTCTCCCCCTCTTTTTGGAACCGAGGAATCTGTAGATGAGTTCCTTGTCTAAAATATTGGCCTTGGGTTCCCATGATCTTTCTTCAGGGCCACAATTCTCCCAATCCTTGATGGAGAAGGCATCAGAGGAGCCAGAGATAGGAGCAGGAACAGTGACCTTGGGAGAAAAGCGGTTAAGTACGAGAGGTTTGATAAGAGAAACATGGAAAGAGTTAGGAATACGAAGAGAAGGGGGAAGATGAAGCTTGTAGGAGACAGAATTGATTTGATTCTTGATTTTAAAAGGCCCGAGGTACCGAGGACCAAGCTTGTAGCTAGGGACACGGAAACGGATGTATTTGGCGGAGAGCCATACTTTGTCACCGGGGGCAAAAACAGGAGGAATTCTTCTTTCTCTTTTTATCGACATGTCTCTTCATGCGAGATGAGGCCAGAAGGAGCGACTTTTGAGTTTCCTTCCAGATGGAGGAGAAATCTTGTGTCAATTCATCCACGGCAGGAACTCCAGATGAAGTGGGAATGGGGAGGGGGGGAAGCGGGTGATGGCCGTACCCCATAAAAAATGGAGATTTGGAGGAAGACTCAGAATTCTTTAAGTTGTACGAGAATTCAGCCCAGGGCAGAAGGTCGACCCAATCATCTTGACGGGAGGAGACAAAATGCCGCAAGTAGTCGCCAAGAATCTGGTTTACTCTTTCCACTTGTCCATTGGATTGGGGGTGATAGGAGGAAGAGAAGTTCAATTTAATCTTTAATTGACTGCAGAGTGCTCTCCAAAATTTTGAAACAAATTGAACACCTCTATCAGAGACAATATGCGTAGGAAGCCTGTGGAGACGAAAAATTTGTAGAAAAATTTTTTTGCCAATTGTGGCGCAGAAGGTAGACCCGGAAGCGGGACAAAATGAGCCATCTTGGAAAAGCGATCAACGACCACCCAAATGAAAGTGTTGCCATGAGATGAAGGTAGGTCAGTTATAAAGTCCATAGCTATATGAGACCATGGCTGTTCAGGCACAGCAGAGGAAGGAGAAGACCAGACGGCTTCTGGTGTGGAGTCTTGTCACGTGCACACACTGTACAGGCCGGTACAAAATTGGTCACATCTTTCTCCAAGGAAGACCACCAATAGTGTCTGACAATTAGCTGTATGGACTTTTTGATTCCAGCATGACCCGCCAGGTGGGAGGAATGACCCCATTTGAGAGTCTGGAGGTGAAGACGTGGAGGAACATAAGTCTTTCCAGGAGGAATTGGCACCAAAGAAGCTGGGGCGGAGACGACCAGAAACTCTGGAGGTATGATGTGTTGAGGAAGAACTTCTGATTCCGAGGCATCGGTGGTACGTGATAGAGCATCAGCCTTGACATTCTTGTCCGCAGGACAAAGATGAATTTGAAAATTGAAACGGGCAAAGAACAATGACCATCTAGCCTGGCGAAGATTTAACGGCTGGGCGGATTGAAGGTAAGATACATTTTTGTGGTCAGTGTAGATGGTGATGGGATGCAAGGATCCTTCTAGAAGATGTCTCCACTCCTCAAGTGACAACTTAATGGCCAATAGTTCACGGTCTCCAATGGAATAGTTCTTTTCAGGAGGAAAGAAAGTCTTGGAGAAAAATCCACAATTGATATTTTTTCCTTTAGCGGTTTTTTGAAGAAGGACAGCTCCGGCACCAACTGAGGAGGCGTCAACCTCAAGAAAGAAGGGCTTCAGAGGATCTGGCCTGGACAGGACTGGAGCAGAAGTGAAGGCAGCTTTGAGGTGCTTAAAGGCTTCCTCCGCCTGCGGTGGCCAGAATTTCGGATTAGCATTTTTCTTGGTCAAGGCCACAATAGGCGCAACAATGGTGGAGAAGTGGGGAATGAATTGACGATAATAATTTGCAAATCCGAGAAATCGTTGGTGGCCAATCTATTACTGCAGATAGTTTATCAGGGTCCATTTGAAGACCTTGACCGGAGACTATGTATCCCAAGAAGGGAAGACTGCTGCGCTCAAAAAGACATTTCTCAATCTTGGCATAAAGATGATTTTTGCGTAGGCGCTGAAGCACTTGACTGACATGGAGGCGATGTTTCTCTAGGTTGGAAGAAAAAATGAGAATGTCATCAAGATAGACCACCACACAGGAATACAGCATATCCTGGAAAATCTCTTTGACAAAGTCCTGGAAGACTGCTGGTTCGTTGCATAGACCAAAGGGCATGACAAGATATTCAAAGTGTCCATCTCTGGTATTGAAGGCGGTTTTCCATTCATCACCTTCACGAATACGGATGAGATTATAGGCGCCCCTTAGATCAAGTTTGGTGAAGATCTTAGCTCCACGCAATCGATCAAATAGTTCAGAGATGAGTGGTAGAGGATAGCGGTTTTTCACTGTGATCTTATTAAGACCGTGGTAGTCTATACAAGGGCGTAGAGATCCGTCCTTCTTGGCCACGAAGAAGAATCCAGCTCCGGCTGGAGAAGAAGATTTCCGGATAAGGCCTCTTTTGAGGTTTTCCTGAATATACTCTGTCATGGCTTGTGTTTCCGGGGCAGAAAGTGGGTAAATCCTACCACGGGGCGGTGTGGTACCAGGGAGCAAGTCGATAGGGCAGTCATAGGGTCTATGTGGAGGTAAGACCTCTGCTTGCTTTTTATAAAATACATCAGAATAGTCCTGATAGGCCTTAGGAAGACCTGGCAATGGAGTAGCAATGGAGACTTGGCAGGAAGGAACTGGGTGGAGACATCGCTTGTGGCAAGAAGATCCCCAACTCTTAATGTCCCTGGTGGCCCAGTCGAGGCTAGACGAGTGACGTTGGAGCCAGGGCAAGCCCAGAAGTATTTCTGAAGTACAGTTGGGCAGCACAAAAAATTCTATATGTTCATGATGGTGAACTCCAACACTCATGAGCAGAGGTTGAGTGCGGTAACACACGGTGCAGACCAGCCTTTCTCCATTGACAGACGAAATGAAGAGAGGTTTGACAAGACGGGTAACTGGAATATTGAATCTGTTGATTAGGGAGGCTTCAATGAAACTTCCTCCTGAACCAGAGTCCAAGAAGGCCACAGCAGAGAAGGAAGTATTAGTATTAGCGGGTATAGCAATCCGCACAGGTATAGTCAGTCGTGGAGAGGAAGAATTCACACCTAGCAGCGCCTCTCCTACGTTAACTAGGTGCGAGCGTTTCCCTGACGTGGAGGATGAATAGGACAGTCCTTTAGGAAATGTTTGGCACTAGCAAAGTACAGGCACAGGTTTTCGTTCCTACGGCAAGTCCTCTCTTGTTGGGTCAAGCGAGACTGATCCACTTGCATAGCCTCCTCGGCGGAAGGCACAGGAACAGATTGCAAAGGATGCTGGAAGAGAGGTGCCAGGGGAGGAAACCACCTGGTGCGAACAAGATCCTTTTCCCGACGAAGCTCCTGTAGTCTTTCAGTGAAACGCATGTCAATGCGGGTGGCCAAATGGAGTTCAGACAGGGTAGCAGGAATTTCTCGTGCGGCCAGAACATCTTTGATGTGACTGGATAAGCCTTTCTTGAAGGTCACGCAGAGGGCCTCATTTTTCCAGGATAGCTCAGAGGCGAGGGTGCGGAACTGAATGGCGTATTCGTCCACTGAAGAACTCCCTTGGACAAGATTCAATAGGGCTGTCTCGGCTGAGGAAGCCCGGGCTGGCTCCTTAAAGACACTGCGTACTTCTGAGAAGAAGGACTGGATAGTAGCAGTGGCAGGATCGTTGCGGTCCCAAAGTGGTGTGGCCCAGGACAAGGCCTTTCCAGACAGCAGGCTGACCACGAACGCCACCTTAGACCGTTCTGTAGGAAATTGGTCTGACATCATCTCCAGGTGTAGGGAACACTGGGACAGGAACCAACGGCACAGTTTAGAGTCCCCATTAAACTTGTCAGGTAAGGACTTGTGGAGGTGATGCAGGAGCTGGCGGAGGAGAGGGTTGCTGTTGTTGAGGCAGAAGCTGTTGTAGCATAGCAGTCAACTGAGTCAGCTGTTATCCTTGTAGCGTGATCTGCTGAGATTGGTGGGCGACCACGGAGGTTAGGTCAGCGTCACTGGGCAGTGGGACCTCAGCGGGATCCATGGCCGGATCTACTGTCAGGATCCGGAGTGGTATGCAGGGATGACACAGGTAGTGGATCCTCTATGTCAGTGAGGTGATGGCGTGGGCCGTACCAGGGGAACGGAATCTAAGGGTTACTGGTTTTCACCAGAGCCCGCCGCAAGGCGGGATGGACTTGCTGCGGCAGGTAACCCCCAGGTCGTTCCACCCAATAGCGACTCAACCTCACTGACTGCTGAGTCAGGCGCGGTACACAAGGACTAGGCAAAAGGCAAGGTCAGATGTAGCAGAAGGTCAGGGCAGGCGGCAATGGTTCGTAGTCAAAGGCAACGGCAAGGGTTGGATTCACAGGCAATGGGAACACGGGAACGCTTTCACTGGCACAAGGCGACAAGATCCGGCAAGGGCAGGAAGGGGAAGTGGATATTTATAGGTTCTGCAATGATTGGGCCAGGCACCAATTAGTGGTGCACTGGCCCTATAAATTTCAGGGAGAGGAGCCGCGCGCGCCGGGAGGAAGCAGATGGAGGCATGAGGTGAGTGACATGGGGCGCGATCCGAGAGCGAAGCGCTGCAGGCAGAGGGCAGAGGGCAGCGGGAGCCGGAGTGCTCGGCGTGACAAACACTAATAAGAAAATGCAATGGAGGTATTTTTTTTTTTATCTGAGAACCAGTGGGACACTGCTATATAATATCAAGTCAGACACTATTACACAAGGTGTGCCCCATTTTGCACCCAGAGTGGATCTCCATTTAACTGCCCCAGAACACTGAGCACAGAAAGCCTTAGGGCATGTTCACATAACGTAAAATGTGTGGACATTCTATACATTTGAATAATCTGGCGGACGTTAGGATCGCTCAGAAATGCAGTCTCATAGATGAAAATGCATTTCCAAGTGAAATCCACAGAAAGAATAGACAAGTCTTTCTTTTTTTCTGGACATCAGAATTGGAATTTCAAATAAACAAGGCAGCAAATCAAAATGATGTGATAATAATGGGGGACTTTAACTATCCTGATATAAACTGGGAGACTGAGACCTGTGAATCTCATAAAGGAAACAGGTTTCTGACTATAGCTAAAGACAATTATCTGTCCCAAATGGTGCAGGGCCCTACCAGAGGGGGCGCCCTACTAGACTTAATATTAACCAACGTACCTGACAGAGTAATTAATGTGCAAGTAGATGGACACCTAGGAAATAGTAATCATAATATAATACATTATAACTTGTTTTTCAATAAGGGAATCCCTCGAGGCGCCACAAAAACAATGAACTTTAGGAAGGCAAAGTTCGATCAACTCAGAGAAGCCCTTAACAATATAAAATGGGATAATGTCCTCAAAAAGAACAATACTGACACTAAATTCGAGACTTTAAAAAATATCTTAAATTTTCACTGTAAGATGTATATACCTTATGGGAATAAAAGGGTCAGAAATAAAAGAAAACCAATATGGATGAATAAAAATGTTAAGGGAGCAATAAATGACAAAAATTAAGCATTTAAATTACTAAAACAGGACAGCAGTGAAGAAGCATTAAAAAGCTATAGAGAAAAATGTAAAATATATAAAAACAGATTTGCAAAAATAGAGACAGAAAGACTCATTGCAAAAGAGAGTAAAACTAACCCCAAAATGTTCTTGAAATATATAAATTGCAAAAGGGTCAAAAATGAAAGTGTAGGCCCTTTAAAAAATGATGAGGAAGAAATTATAAACGGGGATCAGGAAAAAGCAAATATATTAAACAAATTCTTCTCCACTGTATTCACTGAGGAAAATGAAATGCCAGGTGAAATACAGTGTGATAAGGTAAACTCCCCAGTACAGGTCACCTGTCTAACCCAGGAAGAAGTACAGTGCCGCCTACAAAAAATCAAAATAGACAAATCACCAGGTCCAGATGGCATTCACCCCCATGTTCTAAAGGAATTAAGTAATGTAATAGACAGACCCCTATTTTTAATATTAAGGGACTCTATAGTGACAGGGACTGTTCCCCAGGACTGGCGCATGGCAAATGTGGTGCCAATATTTAAGAAGGGGTCAAAAGGTGACCCCGGGAATTATAGACCTGTTAGTTTAACCTCGGTTGTATGTAAATTGTTTGAGGGTTTCCTAAGAGATGCTATTTTCGAATATCTTGATAAAAATAAATGTATGACCCCATATCAGCATGGCTTTATGAGGGATCGGTCCTGTCAAACTAACCTGATCAGCTTTTATGAGGAGGTGAGCTCCAGAGTGGACCAGGGACAATCGCTGGATGTCGTATATCTGGATTTTTCCAAAGCATTTGATACGGTTCCAAATAAAAGGTTGGTGCATAAAATGAGAAGGTTTGGGCTGGGGGAGAATGTGTGCAAGTGGGTAAGTAACTGGCTCAATGATAGGAAACAGAGGGTGGTTATTCATGGTACTTATTCTGATTGCGTGACTGTTACTAGTGGGGTACCACAGGGCTCCATCTTGGGTCCTGTCCTATTTAATATATTCATTAATGACCTTGCAGAGGGGTTGAATAGTAAAGTAGAAATCTTTGCAGATGACACTAAACTCTGTAAAGCGGTAAACACTATAGAGGACAGTGCACTGTTACAAATGGATCTGGATAGGTTGGAAGTTTGGGCTGGGAAGTGGCAGATGAGGTTCAACACTGATAAATGTAAGGTAATGCACATGGGGAAGAAAAATCCAGGCTGGGATTATGTATTAAATGGGAGAACACTTGGGACGACTGACATGGAAAAGGACTTAGGAGTCTTAGTTAACAGTAAATTTAGCTGTAGTGACCAGTGGTGGGCAGCTGCTGCCAAGGCTAATAAAATCATGTGGTGCATCAATAGGGTATAGATGCCCACGACAAGGAAATAATTCTAACGCTGTACAAATCACTAGTCAGACCACACATAGAATACTGTGTACAGTACTGGGCACCAGTGTACAAGAAAGATATAGTGAAGCTGGAAAGGGTTCAAAGACGGGCAACCAGAGTAATTATCAGAATTAGGGTTATTTAGTTTAGAAAAAAGAAGGCTTAGGGGGAGACCTAATAACTATGTATAAATATATCAGGGGACAGTACAGAGATCTCTCCCATGATCTATTTATACCCAGGACTGTATCAATAACAAGGGGGCATCCTCTACGTTTAGAGGAAAGAAGGTTTCTTCACCAGCACAGACGGGGGTTCTTTACTGTAAGAGCAGTGAGACTGTGGAATTCTCTTCCGGAGGAGGTGGTCATGGGGAACTCTGTAATAGAGTTAAAAAAGGGTCTGGATGCGTTTTTGGAGAATAATAACATCGCTGGTTATGTATACTGGATTTATAGGGACAGAAGGTTGATCCAGGGATTTATTCTGACTGCCATATTTGGAGTCAGGAAGGAATTTTTACCTCTAGTATGAGGTTTTTTTTGCCTTCCTCTGGATCAACTCAACTCAATAGGGACTTATTAGGGTTGTAGGTTGAACTTGATGGACTCTGGTCTTTTTTCAACCTTATGAACTATGTTACTATGTTAAAATTAATGGGACTCTACTGCAGCAGAATGTCCGTGTGGAATATTCTGGTGGAACTTCGCATGGACTGTAGCAGTGTCCCATTGTGGTGGCTAATGGCGTGTTGCAGTGTACTGTTGGGTGCAGAAACTGACAGACAATAGTTTGTGATGCCAAAAGTGTAACTCATCACAATTCAAGGTGAAGCCTGGGCCAGGTGCTGGGCAATAAAATGCAACCAGATGCAAGGTTATGAAAAATCACTGAAGACTTTACTAAAGAAAGTTGCAGGCAAATGTTACAACCAAAGCAATACAGTCTTTCAACAGCAGGGCAGAACAGAGAGTTGCAGAGGTAGTCAATAGTAAAATGGCTGTGACTTGTAGTATACTCCACTTTCTTAAAACTTGACTTGACCGGACTTAATTACTTGAGTCTTTAGACTTTAGACTTGAGATTTTAGAGACAACTGACACTGACTTGAAACCCTCTACAGTTCATCCATGGAATAAGCTTACCACCAGGTTTGGACTTGTGGACCAGAGCTGCATGAGGCTTTCTACTCTCATACCTGACTTGTGCTATACGGCACCTGTCGGCACTTTTGCTACTTCTCCCCGCAAATTGGGACTTGGACTTGGCCTGAGGGGCAGAACGCCTGTAGGTAATGTTTTTGCTTACTTTCAGAACTTGGACCTCTCTCGGACTCCTCTCCTTACTACTCTCCACGACTCCTCTCCTTACTCGGAATCCTCTCCACGACTCCTCTTCTTACTCGGACACCTCTCCACGACTCCTCTCCTTACTCAGGACTGCATTTTTCTCTTTTCTCTAGACTTAAACTCCTGTCCCTATTAAGGGTATGGGGCAGGGTAAAGCAGAGATGCTTCTCCTTGCTCTGACAGGACTCGACTCAACAATGCACTGAACTAGGAAAACTCCTCCCTGTCTAGCCAGACCAGGGGGATGACTCTAATTGGCCACAACTGTTCTCATGACTCCTCTGCAGGTCTAAATAACATAATTTATTGAACAATCAATACAGTAGCACAAAACATCTTCCTTGGAGATGTGAGCTGGAACAGACACCTGAAGCAACATCTGCCGGACAGGACAGGCAGTAAAATGTGTTCCGTACCAGGACTCCACACCGTAACCGTGACTGAAGCTGTAGCACCATAGGACCCAACAATCCCACAGGCAGTGGCGTACCAAGGGGGATGCAGAGGGGGAGGCCCGCCCCAGGTGCCACTCACAAGTGGGGTGCCAGGGGCGGATTGACCCTCCGCAGCTACCGCTACTGAGATCCCCAGCAGACAGTGGTGCCTTCTCCTGTATGCGCGGTACACGCACATACAGGAGAAGGCGTCCCCTCTGTGTGAGCCGTATCTGCAGCTTACACAGAGGAGACGTGACCTCCGCCCCCATGCAGCACGCAGTACAGGCGCTGGTGACGTCACTCATCCAGAGCCTGTACTGTGGAGGGGAGAAGACGCGTGCCCCTGCTGCTGAGGAGATCGCTGTGTGGGATATGAGGTGAGCATCCTTTTTTATTTTTTCCCCCCTCAACTCTGCATATACCTATGGGGAAGGGGGGATACTCTCCATATACCTATGGGTAAGAGGGGGGGTTTACTCTGCATATACCTATGGGGAAGATGGGGGAGAGTTACTCTGCATATACCTATGGGGAAGAGGGGGGGTTACTCCGCATATACCTATGGGGAAGAGGGGGGGTTACTCTGCATATACCTATGGGGAAGAGAGGGGGTTACTCTGCATATACCTATGGGGAAGGGGGGTTACTCTGCATATACCTATGGGGGAGGGGGGATACTCTGCATATACCTATGGGGAAGGGGGGGTTACTCTGCATACACCTATGGGGAAGGATGGGGGGGTTACTCTGCATATGCCTATGGGGAAGAGGGGGGAGGGGGTTACTCTGCATATACCTATGGGGAAGGGGGGGGTTACTCTGCATATGCATATGAGGAAGAGGGGGGTTACTCTGCATATACCTATGGGGAAGAGGGGGGGGTTACTCTGCATATACCTATGGGGAAGGGGGGGGGGTTACTCTGCATATACCTATGGGGAAGGGGGGGGGTTACTCTGCATATACCTATGGGGAAGGGGGGTTACTCTGCATACACCCATGGGGAAGGATGGGGGGGTTACTCTGCATATGCCAATGGGGAAGAGGGGGGAGGGGGTTACTCTGCATATACCTATGGGGAAGAGGGGGGTTACTCTGCATATGCCTATGGGGAAGGGGGGGGGTTACTCTGCATATACCTATGGGGAAGAGGGGGGGGTTACTCTGCATATACCTATGGGGAAGGGGGGGTTACTCTGCATATACCTATGGGGAAGGGGGGTTACTCTGCATATACCTATGGGGAAGGGGGGGTTACTCTGCATATACCTATGGGGGAGGGAGGGTACTCTGCATATACCTATGGGGAAGATGGGGGGGTTTACTCTGCATATAGCTATGGGGAAGAGGGGGGTTACTCTGCATATAGCTATGGGGAAGAGGGGGGGTTACTCTGCATATACTTATGGGGAAGAGGGGGGAGTTACTCTGCATATACCTATGGGGAAGGGTGGGGGGCTAACTCTGCTGTCTATACCTTTGGGGGAGGGGGGTTACTCTGCATACACCTATGGGGAAGAGGGGGGGTTACTCTGCATATACCTATGGGGAAGATGGGGGGGGGGGTTACTCTGCATATACCTATGGGGAAGAGGGGGGTTACTCTGCATATACCTATGGGGAAGAGGGGGGGGGTTACTCTGCATATACCTATGGGGAGGGGGGGATACTCTGCATATACCTATGGGGAAGGGGGGGAGTTACTCTGCATATACCTATGGGGAAGGGTGGGGGGCTAACTCTGCTGCCTATACCTTTGGGGGAGGGGGGTTAACTCTGCTGCCTATACCTACAGGGAAGTGGAGGGGTTAACTCTGCTGCCTATACCTACAGGGAAGGGGGGGCTACCTAACTTTATACCTGGATGCCTAACTACTTACCTACATACCCAGCTACCTAACTATGTACATACCTGTCCTTCATACATGGCTGCCTAACTACCTAGCTAGCCCCCTACCTACATAACATGTCACCTACCTACATATCTGGCTTCCTGATCTACCTAACTAGTTACCCATTTACCTGGCTACGTACCAACATGCCCTTTTACTGTGCAGGACACCAAGGAGGGCATTATTACAGTTTGTGGGTCTATAGATGGAAAGATTGTAGAGGAGGGGAGAGCACTGCAAAAATGCAGAGTCTGACATATTTTTCCTGCAGATGTTAAGAGATCCACATGGTGGTCTTATCCGGACGGAGAAGAAAAGGAAAGAGGACGCTGCTGATCAGAAAAGACGTAATTGTGAGTCCCAAAATGTAACTGTAATCGCTTATATGGTATACACATACTGTGTACAGCTGATATCTACCACCATATGGTCCTGTATATAATCACTTATATTGTATACAGATTCTTTATAGTATACTGGTCTGTGTATAGTGGTTTTATTCAGTACAGTATGGCGGTATTATCCAGTTATAGTTATGACTGGTGGTATATAGTTATGGTTATAGTTATGAGTGGTGGTATATATTTACTCCTTGTATACCAGTATTATCGGTCATGGAAATTTACCTACGTTAAAGTGTTTCTTACATATATAAATTTTAGTTTATTGTGTGTGTGGGATTTGGGTGGAATAGGAGCGTGGCACAAGATTGACGAGTTGCAGAGCCTAGTAAGGGCCCTTGCTTTTTTTTGGTCCCGAGTGTTGTCAGTCCGCCCCTGGGGGGAGGGGAGGGAGGGGGTGTAAATAAGGGGGGGAGGAGGGGTGTAATTAAAGGGGGGTGTGCTTAAGGGGGGGTGGGGGTGTAATTAAAGGGGGGGTGCGGGTGGGGGGGTGCCAAACAAAGGGTCCGCCCCGCGGGCCAAATGCTCTAGGTACGCTCCTGCCCACAGGTGTATTCTCTAAGCAACATTTTCGCACCTGCAATGTAAGGATTAAAATAGGTTTTCTTAACCAGATACTTATGTTAAATTCTGTAATCTGTCATACATTTGCGTAATCATTTCATGTAATTTAAGTTTTTATGTTATCTACCTTTTTTTTTAATGTGCTGGACTAATCTACAGAATGCTTAATACCATATCGGAGATCTAACTGGAGATATTGCCAGTCCAGATTAAGACACATTGGGTGTCACAACATTCTGCTGAGGCTGACTTTTTTTTAACTGTAGATATTGCTAGTCCAGATTAAGACACATTGGTTGTAACAATATTCTGCTGAGACTGACTTTTTTATTGTTATTGGAAATATTCAAGCTGCATTTTCATTACAGTCTTTTAACATTTTGCTGTCCTCGCCCTAATGGTCTGTGGAGATTTCAGGTCATTTGACATGTCGTTGGCTTTATCATTTAGTAGAAGCAGAAGTGCCATAAACATAGATGACATCGATGACTGAACGCTTGGCAGCATCAAAGTCATTGGGCTCTGACAGGAATTTTGCTGCAGTCTAACATCGACACATTTAAATGACTGCAGAAATTAGCCTATCCAAAAAGAATAAAGAATATACAGTACATGGAGAGGACTTGGTGATGCGTTGTATGACTAAGGTCTGGCGGACAGACAACACTTCACCATTCTCCTGTCCTGTGTGTTGGATTATTTTTATATTGCAATAAAGCTGGAAGTTCATAAGAGAAGCTGTTGTGCTGGAAATCCTTGTTTACAGTTTGCTGGGTGCGTCCACACCTTTCCTTGCATTGGCCGGACGTGGAGGTGAGCTGGCTGCTGCACACTTTATTTTATCATATAATATACTGTATTATGAAGCCAGACAAAAATTATATGTAGGGCAAAATAGAAAAAAAAATATGGAATTGTGCATTTTTGTGGTGCAATAATTTTTTCGCAGTTTACAATTTGGTACAAATGAAATTCTTACTTTATTCTATGGGCCAGTATGATTCCAATGATTCCAAACTTAAATGATTATGTTTCGCTTTATGGTTACAAAAAACTGTTCATTGCCATGTTCTGACCCCCATAACTTTTTTTATTCACCCCTACAGAGCTGTGTATTTTTTTACACCATGAGCTGTTGTTTCTAACGGTAGCACTTTTCTGTAGTTCTGGCTGTTTGATCACTATATATTCAATTCTTTTCTTTGATGTGATGTGACCAAAAATCAGCAATTTTGGCATTTGGAATTTGACCGTTGACCGTACAGGATCAGGAATTTTATAATTTAATAGTTCGGACAATTACGCACACGGCAATGCCAAATATGTGTACATTTCAGCGGTGACAATGGGACCAGTAGACACCAGGGATTACCTGCATTTCATTTTTAATGCCGGTGTAGTGAAGAAAACAGTTCCTTGCATCCAAATGTGACCCGACCAGCTGCTCAACAAGCTAAGTCAGCACACTCAGGGTGATTGGCTGAGCCGCGCAGACCATCTCCCAGCAATTGGTTGTGAGGGAGGGTGTGCTGTAGACTCAGTATTTTACAGCCAGAAGAGACGAAACCTGTCTCACTCTCACCCCCGCTGGCTCACTTTCACAGCCCCACTGACTGCTCCCAGTCAACACGGCTGCCTTGCTCTCTCCCCCGCTGGCTCACTCACACAGCCCAAGCCCCGCTGACATACTCCCCGCGGACTGATGTTTAAATGTAAAGTTAGACCTGTAGGGGGTACAGCCGCAGGGACTGTGAGCGGACAGTGGGGCTGACAGCAGCAGTGACTGGCAGCGGAGTGCAGGGTTGACAGCCACAGGCACTGTGAGCGGAGTATGGAGCAGTGCGGCTGAATTCAACGGAATTGAGAGATCTCCCTTTACTTAACATCAGTCCGTGGGGACTGTGCGAGTGAGGCAGCGGGGGGGGGGGGGGGGGGGTGGAGAGCAAGGCTTCACCTCTTCTGGCTGGGGCTGTGTGAGTGGGGCAGTGGGGGGTTGAGAGCAGTTAGCGGGGCTGTGTGAACAAGGCAGCCGCAGTGACAAGGAGCCATCTGCAGGGCTGTGCAAGTGAGCCAGCAGGGGTGAGAGCCAGGCTTCACCTCTGCTGTCTGTAAACCGCTCTGAGTCTACCTAAACCGCTGAGCTGCAGCACACCCTTCCCCACAACCAGTAGCAGGGAGAGGGTCTGGGTGGCTCAGCCAAGCACGCCAGTTGTGCTGACTCAGCTTGTTGAGTATAAATTGCGCTATTTAACCATTTAAATGACGGATAATTGATCGATCTCCGATGTCTGTCATTACCACTAGATGTCTGCTGCTGGTTATGATGCAGGCCCGACTCTAGGGCTCGGGCCATGTTCCCTTCACCCAACCTATGACATATCTGTACGTCAAGGGTTAGGAAGAGGTTAACTGTTTTGCTGTTCATTTTAAACACAATAAAACACTATTATTAAACTGCATGTAAAAATGTGTGTGCCTAATAAAGTCATATGTGTGTTGTACTTTTGATCAATGATAATAAGCAATGTTCAAGTACATGTGTTTTCACATCTTTTTACATGCACACTGCTAAGATGGTACGTATAATATTATTAGACATGTTATCCCTATGCTTTGGATAGGGGATAAAATGTCTAGGGGTAGAGTACCCCTTTAAATGACCAACATCAGAGCGATTGCTTATGTCAATCATTAACGGTGACAGCTAGCACTGCCGCAGAAGCCCTTGTTTAGACAATATTCTTCCTCTCAGAGTTGTAAAAACTTCTAGCAATTTTTATCCTCACAGTTTGAAAAGGAACAGGAACTGGAACAGTGGACAGAATTTGTATTAACCATGGATGGGTATAAACAATGTGGCCTAATTGTAGGTATGCCTAGCAATAGCAGAGCTTGGAGATACACATATGGCTCTGGCTAGGACCAGGCCCAGACTGGTTCTAACAGGTTTATGTTCTGCTCCTGGACTAGGGAGTTTCGACTTTCTCCTGCAGTCATTTTTTAAGAAGATCATTGTGCTCAAAGCATTCTTCTGTTACAGTAATTTCAAAAATGTTAACCCTTTAAAGGGGTTCTCTGGTGCTTAGACATCTTATCCCCTATCCAAAGGATAGGAGATAAGATGCCTGATCGCGGGAGTCCCGCCACTGGTGACCCCCGTGATCTTGCACGCGGCACCCCGTTTATAATCAGTCCCCGGAGCATGTTCGCTCTGGGTCTGATTACCGGCGACCACAGGGCCGAAGGCGTGTGACGTCACGCCTCTGCCCCCGTGTGACATCACGCTCCGCCCCTCAATGCAAGCCTATGGGAGGGGGCTTGTGGTCGCCGGCAATCAGACCCGGAACAAACACGCTCCGGGGACTGATTATAAACGGGGTGCCACGTGCAAGATCCCAGCGGCGGGACTCCCGCAATCAGGCATCTTATCCCTATCCTTTGGATAGGGGATAAGATGTCTAAGCACCAGAGAACCCCTTTAAACTCAGTGTATGCAATAACACTTACTATGTGTCCCGGCTTACTATGTGTCCTGCCATGTCTCATCTGTGCACTCTGGCCTTCTTCCTCTGGACTCTCCTGGTGCTTTAGCGATTGCTGCAGTTTCCCCTCTGCCCTCAAGGAGCTACGCATGAGCACTGGCTGAGACTTATAGGGCCACTGTGCGCTCTCTATTGGATCTCCCTCCAATCTCTGCCAAGCACCACCGATTAAAGAGCAATCCTTTCTTCCTGTGGTGCCTGAACAATAGAGTAGCTTGTCTACTTGCACAAGTATCTGCTGCTGTTCTAATCTGCTGTGTTCCTGTGTTCCCATGGCTGAGACTTATAGGGTCAGTGTGCACTCTCTATTGGATCCCCCTCCAATCCCTGCCAAGCACCACCTATAAGAGAGGACTATTTTGTTCCTGTGGGCCTGAACAATAGTGTAGCCTATTTACTTGCAAAGGTATCTGCTACCCTTCTAATCTGTTGTGTTCCCGTGTTCCAGACCTTTGGCTGTTTCCTGCCTCTATCCTCATGCCTCGGTACCTGTCTGCTTGTCAAGTGTATGACTCGGATTATAGACCACACCTCTGTCTGCAAGCAGACTCATTACATTTAGCTGCACCTGAGTTATTCAGCTCTGCTGTTTTAGTCACCAAGTCACCTCTAACTCATCTGACCCTACTGCTGTACTTATTCCATCTAGCGACAGCTCTGATGTATCCCCAATGCTGGGCACCGCTTGGCCAGCTGCCACTTAACTGGGACCACTCATGTGGTAGCAACCTGGTGTCTTCCCTGCAGCTAAGACCTGCTTTGGCATCCTGGAGTGGGATAAACTGTGAAAACCAGGGAAACACTTACATTCCACACCCAAAGCCAAACTGATAAGTAACAAAGCGGGTGCACATCCATTGGGGTGTTACAATAAATTCTTAACTTTCAAATACATATTTTTGCATTATGCAAAACCTTTTTCTGCCAGCCACCCAGCAGCCTGTTAAACAACTGTTTAAAGGGTTCACAGCACTCATACAAGAGCTGCAGATTCTTCACTGTTTACACAGGCTCCAAGTAAGTTCACAATTACAAACGCCCACACAGTGCAAGTAGCAGCAGCATTGTCTCATGCAAGAGAATTGGACAATGCTGCAATACCTTGCACCTGGGAGGATATTCCATAGAAGGGTAGATAAGCCTGTTAAACTTGATTATATTTCAACTATACAAAGAAGTATTGCACTTTCTGATCCTCGGCATGGCTGCGGTTTGTATTAGTAACAGATCAGATCTGCTATTCATCTTCGTTAATTGGTACCGTCTGTCATCCATTTGCTGATTCATTCTGCTTAAATAATTGCCTGGATCTGAAAACTGTCAATACTAAATACAGGATACTTTGGTCAATTGTTCTTTTCCCAATTATGACAGATGCTATTCAAGTCATATTGGGTAGTTTGCTGTGCTAACAGAAAAAGAAGAAGGGAATTTATCTGTGTAAAGACAGTCAAGGATATATGTAATGCTTGCCTAATGTTACAGCATACTTTGTGCCAGAATTTTTATGTCTGTGTCTGAACATTGAGGCCAGCAGCAAACTAATGAATATATCTTGTCAGATGCTGGAAAAAGACTTTGCTTTTATAACCTATATTACTAATACAATATATACCTGCCACTGGGTTATAGAAACTGTATTACCATTAGAAACCGTAATGCGGTGGCCCAGTATGGGAGTTGTTACCCCGTACCCTTGCTGCCCTGTCAGGCAGCCTCCCTGCAGTGTTCCCTGGTTCCCCTTACACCTGTCCCCTCATGTATATATGTTTTGCCATTTATTATGCTGTAAAGTGTAAAATAGTGTTATCACCTTAACCCCTTAAGGACCAGGCCAATTTTCAATGTAGGACCAGAGCGTTTTTTGCACATCTGACCACTGTCACTTTAAGCATTAATAACTCTGGGATGCTTTTACCTTTCATTCTAATTCAGAGACTGTTTTTTCGTGACATATTCTACTTTATGTTAGTGGTAAATTTTTGTCAATACTTGCATCATTTCTTGGTGAAAAAATACAAAATTTGATGAAAAAATTGAACATTTTGCATTTTTCTAACTTTGAAGCTCTCTGCTTGTAAGGAAAATAGACATTCCAAATAAATTATATTTTGATTCACAAATACAATATGTCTACTTTATGTTTGCATCATAAAGTTGACATGTTTTTACTTTTGGAAGACATCGGAGGGCTTCAAAGTTCAGCAGCAATTTTCCAATTTTTCACAAAATTTTCAAAATCGGAATTTTTCATGGACCAGTTCAGGTTTGAAGTGGATTTGAAGGGTCTAGAAAAACCCCACAAATGACCCCATTATAAAAACTGCACCCCTCAAAGCATTCAAAATGACATTCAGTAAGTGTGTTACCCCTTTAGGTGTTTCACAGGAATAACAGGAGGAAATTCAAAATCTTCATTTTATACACTCGCATGTTCTTGTAGAACCAGTTTTTGAATTTTTACAAGAGGTAAAAGGAGACAAATCCTCTCAAAATGTGTAACCCAATTTGAGTAAGGAAATACCTCATATGTGTATGTCAAGTGTTCGGCGGGCGCAGTAGAGGGCTCAGAAGGGAAGGAGCGACAATGAGATTTTGGAGAGTGAGTTTTTCTGAAATGGTTTTTGGGGGGCATGTCACATTTAGGAAGCGCCTATGGTGCCAGAACAGCAGAAAAAACCCCACATGGCATACCATTTTGGAAACTACACCCCTCAAGGAACGTAACAAGGGGTCCAGTGAGCCTTAACACCCCACAGGTGTTTGATGACTTTTCGATAAAGTCGGATGTGTAAATGAAAAAAAATATTTTTTCACTAAAGTGCAGTTTTTTCCCCAAATTTTACATTTTTACAAGGGGTAATAGGGGAATCTTACTCCCAAAATTTGTAGTATGTAAATACCCCATGTGTGCACATCAAGTGCTCTGCTGGCGCACTACAATGCTCAGAAGAGGAGGAGCGCCATTGAGCTTTTGGAAAGGGAATTTGTTTGGAATGGAAGTCGGGGGCCATGTGCATTTACAAAGCCCCCCGTGGTGCCAGAACAGTGGACCCCCCCACATGTGACCCCATTTTGGAAACTAAACCCCTCACAGAATTTAATATGGGGTGCAGTGAGTATTTAGACCCCACTGGCGTTTGACAGATCTTTGGAACAGTGGGCTGAGCAAATGCAAAGTTACATTTTTCATTTTCACGGACCACTGTTCCAGAAAACTGTCAGACACCTGTGGGGCGTAAATGCTCACTGTACACCTTATTGCATTCCATGAGGGGTGTAGTTTCCAAAATGGGGTCACATGTGGGGGGTCCATTGTTCTGGCACTATGGGGGCTTTGTAAACACACGGGCCTAAAATCCCGGACAAATTTTCTCTTCAAAATCCCAATGGTGCTCCTTCTCTTCTGAGCACTGTAGTTTGCCCGCAAAGCACTTTACATCCACATATGGGGTATGTTCTTACTCAAAAGAAATGGGGTTACAAATTGTTGGGGGCTTTTTTCCTATTTTCCCTTGTGAAAATGAAAAATTTAGGGTAACACCAGCATTTTAGTGAATTTTTTTATTTATTTAATTTTCCTATCCAACTTTAATGAAAATTCGTCAAACACCTGTGGGGTTTTAAGGCTCACTATACCCCTTGTTACATTCCGTGAGGGGTGTAGTTTCCAAAATGGGGACACGTGTGGGTATTTATTTTTTTGCGTTTATGGCAGAACCGCTTTAAAATCGGCCACCCCTGTGCAAATCACCAATTTAGGCCTCAAGTGTACATAGTGCGCTCTCACTCCTGAGCCTTGTTGTGCACCCGCAGAGCATTTTACGCCCACATATGGGGTATATCCGTACTAAGGAGAAATTGCGTTACAAAAGTTGGGGGTCTTTTTTTCCATTTACCTCTTGTGAAAATAAAAAGTAAAGGGCAACACCAGCATGTTAGTGTAAAAAAAATTTTTTTTTACACTAACAGGCTGGTGTAGACCCCAACTTTTTCTTTTCATAAGGGGTAAAAGGAGAAAAAGCCCGCCAAATTTGTAGGGTAATTTCTTCCGAGTACGGAAATACCACATATGTGGCCCTAAACTGTTTCCTTGATATATGACAGGGCTCTGAAGTGAGAGAGCGCCATGCGCATTTGAGGACTAAATTAGGGATTGCATAGGGGTGGACATAGGGGTATTCAACACCAGTGATTCCCAAACAGAGTCAGTGGCTGTCCAGAAATGCTGGGAGTTGTTGTTTTGCAACAGCTGGAGGCTCTGTTTTGGAAACACTGCTGAACAATACGTTTTTCATTTTTATTGGGGGGGACAGTGTATATGTTGTGTTTTACCCTTTATTATGTGTTAGTGTAGTGTAATGTTTTTACTGTACATTCGCACTGGCGGATTACATTGAGTTTACCGCTAGGAGTTTGCGCTGAGGCAAAAAATTTGCCGCAGCTCATACTTGAAGCAGGAAACTTACTGTAAACCTGCCTTTGTGAATGTACCCTGTACATTCTCATGGGGAGGCAAACCTCCAGCTGTTTCAAAACTACCACTCCCAGCATGCACTGACAGACCGTGCATGCTGGGAGTTGTACTTTTGCAACAGCTGGGGGCACACTTGTTGGAAAACCTTCAATTAGGTTCTGTTACCTAACTCAGTATTTTCCAACCAGTGTGCCTCCAGCTGTTGCAAAACTACAACTCCTAGCATGTACTGATCGTCTAAGTGCATGCTGGGAGATGTAGTTATGCAACAGCTAGAGGTACGCGACTACAACTCCCAGCATGCTAAGATAGCTGTTTGCTGTTTGAGCATCCTGGGATTTGCAGTTTTGCAACATCTGGAGGTCTACAGTTTAGAGACCAGTGCACAGTGATTTCCAAACTGTGACCTTTCAGATGTTGCAAAACTACAAATGCCAGCATGCCCAGTCAGCAAACTGCTATGTGGGCATGCTAGGAGTTGTAGTTTTGCAAGATCTAGAGGGCCACAGTTCAAAGCGCAGTGATCTCCAAACTGTGACCCTCCAGCTGTTGTAAAACTACAAATCCCAGCATGACAACTGTCTGGGCATGCTGGGAGTTGTAGTTTTGCAACATCTGGAGGGCAACAGAGTAGAGACCACTGTATAATGGTCTCAAACTGTAGTCCCCTAGATGTTGCTAAGCAACTTACCGGCTTCCGTCGGATCCAGGGAGCCTTCCTCTTCTGCCGCACGACATGCCGCCTGCGCCGATCTCCGACACCCATCGCTGCCCGCAGCAATCGCCGATGGGTAAGTGGGCTTCGGAGCCGGTCCTCCGTCGTTTGCCCATCCTGCCCCGCCTATTGTGGGTGGGCAGAACGGGGAAAACGAAAGTAAAGCCCCCGCCCCCGATCTGCTATTGGTGGTCGCGTCTAGACCACCAATCGCGCAAATCGCAAGTGTGAATTCACTTGCGATTTGCGCCGATCGCTGACATGGGGGGGTCTGATGACCCCCCTGGGCATTTGCGCGTGGTGCCTGCTGATCGATATCAGCAGTCACCCCGGTCCGGTACAGGTACGCCCTTTGTCCTTAACCCCTTAAGGACCAAGGGCGTACAGGTACGCCCTTGGTCCTGCTCTCCTGATATAACCCTGCGTCATATCATGGCGGGCCCGGCGTCATAGTGAAGCCGGGACCCGTCTCTAATAGCGCGCAGCGCCGATCGCGGCACCGCACGCTATTAACCCTTTAGCCGCGCGCTCAAAGCTGAGCCGCGCGGCTAAAAGCGAAACCGAAAGTGGCCGGTTAGCTCAGTCGGGCTGTTCGGGATAGCCGCGGCTAATCGCGGCATCCTGAACAGCTGACAGGACAGCGGGAAGGCCCCTACCTGCCTCCTCGCTGTCCGATCGCCAAATGACTGCTCAGTGCCTGAGATCCAGGCATGAGCAGTCATGCGGCAGAATCGTTGATCACTGGTTTCTTATGAGAAACCAGTGATCAATGATGAAGATCAGTGTGTGCAGTGTTATAGGTCCCTATGGGACCTATAACACTGCAAAAAAAAAGTGAAAAAAAAGTGAATAAAGATCATTTAACTCCTCCCCTATTAAAAGTTTGAATCACCCCCCTTTTCCAATAAAAAAAAAACACAGTGTAAATAAAAATAAACATATATGGTATCACCGCGTGTGGAAATGCCCGAATTATAAAAATATATCATTAATTAAACCGCTCGGTCAATGGCGTGCGCGCAAAAAAATTCCAAAGTCCAAATTTGTGCATTTTTGGTCACTTTTTATATCATTTAAAAATGAATAAGTCCTATCAATGCAAAAATGGTACCGTTAAAAGCTTCAGATCACAGCGCTAAAAATGAGCCCTCATACCGCCCCATACATGGAAAAATAAAAAAGTTATAGGGGTCAGAAGATGACAATTTTAAACGTATAAATTTTCCTGCATGTAGTTATGATTTTTTCCAGAAGTCCGACAAAATCAAACCTATATAAGTAGGGTATCATTTTAATCGTATGGACCTACAGAATAAAGATAAGGTGTCATTTTTACCGAAAAATTTACTAGGTAGAAACGGAAGCCCCCAAAAGTTACAAAATGGCGTTTTTTTTTTTCAATTTTGTCGCACAATGATTTTTTTTTTCCGTTTCACCGTAGATTTTTGGCCAAAATGACTGACGTCATTACAAAGTAGAATTGGTGGCGCAAAAAATAAGCCATCATATGGATTTTTAGGTGCAAAATTTAAAGAGTTATGATTTTTTAAAGGCAAGGGGCAAAAAACGAAAATGCAAAAACGGAAAAAAAAATGGTCCTTAACCCCTTAACGACGCAGGACGTATATTTACGTCCTGCGCCGGCTCCCGCGATATGAAGCGGGATCGCGCCGCGATCCCGCATCATATCGCGTGGGTCCCGGCGCTAATCAACGGCCGGGACCCGCGGCTAATACCACACATCGCCGATCGCGGCGATGTGCGGTATTAACCCTTTAGAAGCGGCGGTCAAAGCTGACCGCCGCTTCTAAAGTGAAACTGAAAGTATCCCGGCTGCTCAGTCGGGCTGTTCGGGACCGCCGCGGTGAAATCGCGGCGTCCCGAACAGCTGATCGGACACCGGGAGGGCTCTTACCTGCCTCCTCGGTGTCCGATCGACGAATGACTGCTCCGTGCCTGAGATCCAGGCAGGAGCAGTCAAGCGCCGATAATGCTGATCACAGGCGTGTTAATACACGCCTGTGATCAGGATGAGAGATCAGTGTGTGCAGTGTTATAGGTCCCTATGGGACCTATAACACTGCAAAAAAAAAGTAAAAAAAAAGTGTTAATAAAGGTCATTTAACCCCTTCCCTAATAAAAGTTTGAATCACCCCCCTTTTCCCATAAAAAAAATAAAACAGTGTAAAAAAAAAAATAAATAAACATATGTGGTATCGCCGCGTGCGTAAATGTCCGAACTATAAAAATATATCATTAATTAAGCTGTACGGTCAATGGCGTACACGCAAAAAAATTCCAAAGTCCAAAAAAGCGTATTTTGGTAACTTTTTATAACATTAAAAAATGAATAAAAAGTGATCAAAAAGTCAGATCAAAACAAAAATCATACCAATAAAAACTTCAGATCACGGCGCAAAAAATGAGTCCTCATACCGCCCCGTACGTGGAAAAATAAAAAAGTTATAGGGGTCAGAAGATGACATTTTTAAACGTATACATTTTCCTGCATGTAGTTATGATTTTTTCCAGAAGTGCGACAAAATCAAACCTATATAAGTAGGGTATCATTTTAACCGTATGGACCTACAGAATAATGATAAGGTGTAATTTCTACCGAAATATTCACTGCGTAGAAACGGAAGCCCCCAAAAGTTACAAAATGGCGTTTTTTTTTCGATTTTGTCGCACAATGATTTTTTTTTCCGTTTCGCCGTGCATTTTTGGGTAAAATGACTAATGTCACTGCAAAGTAGAATTGGCGACGCAAAAAATAAGCCATAATATGGATTTTTAGGTGGAAAATTGAAAGGGTTATGATTTTTAAAAGGTAAGGAGGAAAAAACGAAAGTGCAAAAACGGAAAAACCCTGAGTCCTTAAGGGGTTAAGGGGTTAAGTACCAGAGAGCAAAGGCGTACCTGTACGCCCTTGGTCCTTAACAGGTTAAGAAATGTTTCCATGTGAACTTCAGTTGTCATGTGAGTTATTATGTAATTGTTACCCAGGAGGTATCAGTGACCTGGTGACTTAAGGGTGAACAATGGGATCCCAACAGAGTCTCCCCCCATAAAAACCCTGGGTGGAGCCTCTGCTCTCGCTTGTTGCTGTAGTCCAGTTCAGTCGACTCTAGGAGTGTGTCTGGCGTCATAGGAGGCCTCAAGTCAAGTCTGCAGCCACAAGTCTACAAATCTGCACGTAAGCTAAAGTCACAGCTTAGTCTACCGCAAGTCAAGTCTGTCCCTGTCATCTATAGTCAAGTCAGCGTGGCCTGCACTAGATTGTCCATATCTACTGCAAGTCCCAGCAAGCCCTTAAGGTCTCTGAAGTCACTGGTCACCTCCGTGGGCCTGGCTACACTGTATAGACCAGGGATACTCAACTACTTTTAGTAGGGGTCTTCTTATCCAGGTCTGCCATCCGGTGAAGGTCCGAGCTAAACGCTAAGACCTGGTTCACACCTAGCGGCCGCAGTGCCATGCCAGAAATAGGTGCTGCCTGTTGTAAAACATTATTTGTTATGTAATAATCGTTCTCCAACTGCCACACACTGTGCCCCTGGTATAATACTGACGCACTGCGCCCCTGAATATAATACTACTACATGCTGTATTCCTAAATATAATGTTGTCAAACACCATGCCCTGATATAATACCTCCATACACCCTGTTTCTGAGTATAATACTGCCATTTAAGCCTGCCCCCCAATGAACTTTGCCATTCCTCTCCTCCATATAAGCAATGCCACTGTGCCTGCCCCCCCATGTGAACTCTCCAACTGTTGCAAAACTACAACTCCCATCATGCAGACAGAAGAGCATGATGGGAGCTATAGTTGTGAAACAACTGTAGAGTTAAAGGTTAGGAAATACCTATAATATACATACTTCCAGGGCTAGACTAGGAGCAAAAATAGGCCCAGGGATATTAGACTATGCAGCCCTTTTTTTTACGGTGGGGGTCGCATCAGTCAGACACCCATTAAAATAAAATGAGCTGCATACTCTATAATCACCTCAGTTTAAGTGGCTCTCTAGCTGTTGCAAAGCTTCAGCCATTATGGGAGCTGTAGTTTTGTAACAGTTGGAGAGCCACAGATTGGGGTACAGTGTCACTCATCATCACTGCAGAAATTACAAGTGACTCCAGCTCTGATGGGATAGTCAGGAGAATACATAATTGTATAATGACTTACAGGAGACGTCTTCTCTGTTGTCTTTATTTTTCTTCTTCATCTGGTCTTTGTCTTCTTTCAGCTCCATCTTCTCTGCAGAGTCTGATGCCCGGACATCATTGGTCACTTTGTTAGCAGATCTCATCCTCTGTATAAAGACAATAATCATTTTAACCCTTCCAGACATCAAGACCCCTAAAAATTATACTGCCAGACACTGTTTCCTCTGTTTGTCAGAATCACACCCCTGTACTCCCCCCAGAGCAGAAGAAAACCATTAACCCCTTAAGGATCAAGGACGTACCGGTACGTCCTTGGTCCTGCTCTCCTGATATAACGCGGGGTTACACCGCGTCATATCACGGCGGGCCCGGCGTCATAGTGAAGCCGGGACCCGCCTCTAATAGCGCGCAGTGCCGATCGCGGCGCCGTGCGCTATTAACCCTTTAGCCGCGCGCTCAGAGCTGAGCCGCGCGGCTAAAAGCGAAACCGAAAGTGGCCAGCTAGCTCAGTCGGGCTGTTCGGGATAGCCGCGGCTAATCGCGGCATCCCGAACAGCTGACAGGACAGCGGGAGGGCCCCTACCTGCCTCCTCACTGTCCGATCGCCGAATGACTGCTCAGTGCCTGAGATCCAGGCATGAGCAGTCATGCGGCAGAATCGTTGATCACTGGTTTCTTATGAGAAACCAGTGATCAATGATGAAGATCAGTGTGTGCAGTGTTATAGGTCCCTATGGGTCCCTATGGGACCTATAACACTGCAAAAAAAAAGTGAAAAAAAAGTGAATAAAGATCATTTAACTCCTCCCCTATTAAAAGTTTGAATCACCCCCTTTTCCAATAAAAAAAAACACAGTGTAAATAAAAATAAAAATAAACATATATGGTATCACTGCGTGCGTAAATGTCCGAATTATAAAAATATATCGTTAATTAAACTGCTCGGTCAATGGCGTGCGCGCAAAAAAATTCCAAAGTCCAAAATAGTGCATTTTTGGTCACTTTTTATATCATTTAAAAATGAATAAAAAGCGATCAATAAGTCCTATCAATGCAAAAATGGTACCGTTAAAAACTTCAGATCACGGCGCAAAAAATGAGCCCAATACACGAAAAAATAAAAAAGTTATAGGGGTCAGAAGATGACAATTTTAAACGTATTAATTTTCCTGCATGTAGTTATGATTTTTTCCAGAAGTACGACAAAATCAAACCTATATAAGTAGGGTATCATTTTAATCGTATGGACCTACAGAATAAAGATAAGGTGTCATTTTTACCGAAAAATGTACTACGTAGAAACGGAAGCCCCCAAAAGTTACAAAACGGCATTTTTTTTTTCAATTTTGTCGCACAATGATTTTTTTTTTTTCGTTTCACCGTAGATTTTTGGGCAAAATGACTGACGTCATTACAAAGTAGAATTGGTGGCGCAAAAAATAAGCCATCATATGGATTTTTAGGTGCAAAATTTAAAGAGTTATGATTTTTTAAAGGCAAGGAGCAAAAAACGAAAATGCAAAAACGGAAAAACCCCCGGTCCTTAAGGGGTTAAAAACAATTGGACTGCTGCAAGCAGATTTCTGCCAGAGGAATATCCTCAATGTGAATGGGTCCCCTTCGTTCTCCTGCAGACTCCCCTGCCCTCCTCAAGACTCCTGCATTATTTATCTTTACACTTTTCTGTCCCACCCAGACCCCTCTGTCCCCTTCTGCCTTAACACTCCCTACCCGCATCATTCATCTTTCCCCCCCAATACCCTTGCATCATTCATCCCCCCCAAGACCATACCCCTGCATCATTCATCTTCCCCCTCCACACAAAGACCCCTGCAGCATTCATCTACACCCCCCCACCCAATAACCCCTGCAGCATTCATCTCCCACCTCCGCCCCTGCAGCATTCATCCCCCCACCCCAAGACTCCTGCAGCATTCATCTTCCAACCCCCGCCCCTGCAGCATTCATCTCCCCTTCACCCCAAGATCCCTGCAGCATTCATCTTCCTCCCCCACCCCAAGACCCCTGAAGCATTTATCTCCCCCCATCCCAAGACCCCTGCAGCATCTATCTCCCCTATCCCAAGACCCCTGAAGCATTTATCTCCCCCCCATCCCAAGACCCCTGAAGCATTTATCTCCCCCCCACCCCAAGACTCCTGCAGCATCTATCTCCCCCATCCCAAGACCCCTGAAGCATTTATCTCCCCCCATCCCAAGACCCCTGCAGCATTTATCTCCCCACCCCAAGACCCTTGCAGCATTTATCTCCCCGTCCCACCCCAAGACTCCTGCAGCATTTATCTCCCCCCCACCCCAAGACCCCTGCAGCATTTATCTCCCCCACCCCAAGACCACTGCAGCATTTATCTCCCCCATCCCAAGACACCTGCAGCATTTATCTCCCTCCCCCCACCCCAAGACCCCTGCAGCATTTATCTCCCCCACCCCAAGACCCCTGCAGCATTTATCTCCCCCACCCCAAGAACCCTGCAGCATTTATCTCCCCCCACTCCAAGACCCCTGCAGCATTTATCTCCCCCACCCCAAGACCACTGCAGCATTTATCTCCCCCATCCCAAGACCCCTGCAGCATTTATCTCCCCCACTCCAAGACCCCTGCAGCATGTATCTCCCCCACTCCAAGACCCTTGCAGCATGTATCTCCCCCACCCCAAGACCCCTGCAGCATTTATCTCCCCCACCCCAAGACCCCTGCAGCATTTATCTCCCCCCAAGACCCCTGCAGCATTTATCACCCCCCCCCCCACCCCAAGACCCCTGCAGCATTTATCTCCCCTCCAAGACCCCTGCAGCTTTTATCTCCCCCACCCCAAGATCCCTGCAGCATTTATCTCCCCCCTCCCACCCCAAGACCCCTGCAGCATTTATCTCCCCCTTCAAGACCTCTGCAGCATTTATCCCCCCCCCAAGACCCCTGCAGAATTTATCCCCCCCACCCCAAGACCCCTGCAGCATTTATCTCCCCTCCAAGACCCCTGCTGCATTCATCTCCCCCCCCCACCCCAAGACCCCTGCAGCATTTATCTCCCCCCAAGACCGCTGCAGCTTTTATCTCCCCCACCCCAAGACCCCTGCAGCATTCATCTCCCCCCAAAGACCCCTGCAGCATTTATCTCCCCCCCACCCCAAGACCCCTGCAGCATTTATCCCCCCAAGACCCCTGCAGCATTTATCTCCCCCCGCCACCCCAAGACCGCTGCAGCATTTAACTCACCCCCACCCCAAGACCCCTGCAGCATTTATCTCCCCCTCAAGACCCCTGCAGCATTTATCTCCCCCCTCTAAGACCCCTGCAGCATTTATCTCCCCCCCATTACCCCTGCAACATTTATCTCCCCCCCCTCCAAGACCCCTGAAACATTTATCTCCCACCTCACTCCCACCGCGGATGGCCCGGCCCCACATACTTACCTGTCCTAACACTGCTTTTCTGTGCCAGGTCCCGAGCTGCTCTGGCCTCTTCTAGTCAGGCCTGGCCAGAGCAGATGATGCAGGCAACGCTAATCGCGCTGCCTGCATCATAGGGGAAGCGCTGGCCGGACAGGGAGCAAAGCGTTCCCTCGCTCCAGCCATGCTCAGCTATTCATTTGTATCAGTGTCTTTAAGAGAACCGCCCGGATGTCCGGGTGCCTGGCGGTCCACCAGTTGGGTACGGCTGGTATAGACTGTACCATCTGTCACTCAGTAAAGCTACCATTGTTCACAACTTGGCGTCGGAGTCATTATTGCCCCCCCGTGCCTAGCCCAGGATCCAGCAGTATACCTTTAGGTGGCATTGAGGATAAACAAAGCCCTGGAGTCATGAATACAAGGGGTTAATGCCATCTGCCCCTAGGGTAATTCTATCTGCCCTGCATCTCACATCCCTTTACCACAGTAAAATAGAGATACAAGGGTCCTTGAGTAAGCATATCTTAGTAATACAACAGTAAAAGTCTTCCACTAATAAACATACATTTGGTGATATCTAAAAAAATTAATGGTTTCCTGGAGACTTTAAGTCTATGTTCTCCATTACCAGTATTGCTCCTCAAAGTCAATAAAATGCATAATATAGATGCATCTATCACTGGGCAAAAAATGCTTTTTGTGACAGATAGCCCTATTGTGGCTCCATTGTGTGCACACCTGTAAAATTACTCACAAATTACATAGAGAGTATGGACAGGCAGTGTGAGTGGAGTTGTATAACTTGGAGAAAATCATTGTAGGATCTCTCCTATATCACTGCTCTCCTGGTCCATTAGAGAAGACAGGAGAGCATTATACCTATGGCATATCTTTATTTGTGAAAATGAATTCATTCTGTTGGAAAAAGCTACAAAATCCAAAAGGAATGAGAGGTGCATGCAAAATGACAACCATTATCTTCATCATTGTAAAATATACATTTAGTAGTAGAAGCATGCACAGACAAATAGAATTTACATAGACCTTATTCATGCATAAATCATAGATGACTGTCTGCCAAGTTATAAAATATCTAGTAGAGTATGAAATGTGCTTCGTATTTAAGCATACTGTGTGCTGTGGGGTTTTGTAGTCAGACTTTGATTTATGTTTGTATAAAAGACTGGTTTATGCAAATAAACATCCATATGTGTATACACTTCTTCTCCTGAGTACAAAAAATGTGAATAACGTTCCCCTACTATGTCAAAAAAAGTCCTTCTTGTTTTAAACTAATATAACCTACATCTAGTGATAGTACAATAAAACTTTGGAAAGGTTACGTAGAGCTGGACTATGTCATAAAATGAAATATTGATTTATAGGAGTCCTGTATATAAGAGTCACAAGCATTATTATACCACAATGATCCAATGTAAATTAATAGTAAATAGATTTATATATCTATAAATTCATGGGCCCATATTTATCAAACAGAATGTTTTCATCATAAACTGCGCCAAATAAAAATTCTAATATTCACCCATCATTCTGAACTCAGTACCCTATATAGTGTATTAAAAGAAAAAAAATGACATTTTGAGTGGACATAAGTTTTCAGACCCTTTGTTATAACACTTAAAATGTAGCTCTGGGTTCTTTCCATTTTTATTGATGGTCTTTGAGATGTTTCTACACCTTGATTGGAGTCACCAGTGGTAAATGCAGGGGATTGGACAGGATTAGGAGTCCTGTCTACATAAGGTCTCCCAGCTGACATAGTATATCAGAGCATAAACCATACCATGAACTGGAAAGAACTGCCTGTAAAGCTCAGAGACACGATTATGTGGAGGTACACATCTGGTAAAGGGGACCAACATTTTCTGCTGCAGTGAAAGTCACAAACGATTAGGCTTCATTAATTCTTAAATAGAAGAAGTTTGGAACAACCAAGACTCTTCCTTGAGCTGGCCTTGCCACCAAACTAAGTAATTGGGGGAGAAGGGCCTTGGTGAGAATGGTGACCAAGAACCCGATGGTCATGCTGGCATGAAGATTGGAGAAACTTTCAGAAGTTCAACCATCATTGCAGAACTTAAAGGGGTTATCCTGGAAAAAACTATATATATATATATATATATATATATATATATATATATATATATATATATACTGGCTCCAGAAATTTTAACAGATTTGTAAATTACTTCTATTAAAAAATCTTAATCCTTTCAGTACTTATGAGCTTCTGAAGTTAAGGTGGTTCTTTTCTGTCTAAGTGCTCTCTGATGACACGTGTCTCGGGAAATTCCCATTTTAGAAGCAAATCCCCATAGCAAACCTCTTCTAAACTGGGTGGTTCCCGAGACATGTGTCATCAAAGAGCACTAAGACAGAAAAGAACAACCTTAACTTCAGAAGCTCATAAGTACTGAAAGGATTAAGATTTTTTTTATAGAAGTAATTTCCTATCCCCCGGCTGTCAGTGACAGCCCGATCATCCTGCAGGATAGGAGCAAGGTCGCAGTGCTGCGATCTCCTCCTATCCCTTGCCATTAGTCAGAACTGATTCTGACCAATGGCAGGGCAGGACAGTGGGTTGCCAAGGCAACCCCCATTCTGCCCACCCCTGGATGTCGTGGGGAATGTGGGGAGGAGATGGAGTCCTTTACCTGGTGGAGAAGACGCCTGGGGACCCCCAATCATCGCTGGAGACTGCTGGATCCTGCTGGATCCTGGCTCAGGTAGGGAAACTACGTTGGGGGGGGGGGGATGAAAGTGAAAGTAAAGTGATCTTTACTGTGGCAACCACTAGGAAGGCCAAACTGCAACTCCCAGCATGCCCAGACAGCCAAAGGCTGTCTGGGCATGCTGGGAGTTGTAGTTTTGCATCATCTGGAGGGTCACAGTTTGGAGACCACTGTTACAGTGGTGCCCAAACGGTAGCCCTCCAGATGTTGCCAAACTACAACTCTCAGCATGCCCAGACTGCCCAGGCATGCTGGGAGTTGTAGTTCTGTAACATCTGCCCCTTAAGATTTAGCAATTTTCATGAAATTACTGCTCTACTTTGAAGCCCTCTAATTTTTTCAAAAAGCAAAAATATGTCCATTTTATGATGCCAACATAAAACAGACATATTGTATTTGTGAATAAAAATAAAATTTATTTCGAATATCCATTTTCCTTACAAGTAGAGAGCTTCAAAGTTAGAAAAATGCAAAATTTTCTAAATTTTCATGAAATTTTGGGATTTTTCACCAAAAAAGGATGCAAGTAACGCCGAATATTTACCATCAAAATAAAGTAGAATATGTCACGAAAAAACAATCTCAGAATCAGAGTATTCGGTAAAAGCGTTTTCGCGTTATTAATTCGTAAAGCGACGGTGGTCAGAATTGCGAAAAAGGGCTCAGTCCTTAAGGTGAAAAAGGGCTCAGTCCTTAAGGTAAAAAAGGGCTGCGTGCTTAAGGGGTTAACCAATCTGGACTTTATGTCAGAGAGGCAAAAGACATGCATGTCTACCTGGTGTTTGCAAAAAGTACCTAAGAAACAAGATTCTCTGGTGTGATAAAACCAAAATGTAACTTTTTAGCCTTAATTCTAAGTGTCGTCTAGAGTAAACCACCTGCCCAATACCATCCCTACAGTGAAGCATGATGGGGGCAGCATCATGTTGTGGAACTGGTGAGGGTTAAGGGAAAGCTGAATGGAGCAAAGCGCAGATGATAGTTTCTTGATGAAAACCTGATCCAGAGTGCTCTGGACCTCAGACTGAGCCAAAGGTTTATCTTCTAACAAGACAATGGGGGAGATTTATCAAAACCTGTCCAGAGGAAAAGTTGCTGAGTTTCCCATAGCAACCAATCAGCTTGCTTCTTTCATTTTTGAAAAGGAAAAGTGAAAGAAGCGATCTGATTGGTTGCTAAGGGCAACTCTGCAACTTTTCCTCTGCACAGGTTTTGATAAATCTTCCCTTTTTTTTTCTTTTTAATAAACTAGCAACATGAACATTCTGTATTTTTTTCTTTGTCATGGAGTGCAGAATGATGGGGGGAAAACTTGTATTTTTAATAGCACAAGTCTAGAACATAACAAAAAGTGGAAAAAGTGAAAAGGTCTGAAAATGTTCTGAATGCATTGTATTCTTCGATTTCTGCTGCAAAATTTGACTTTGTTTTGGGTATTTAAAAAAAAAAAAATTTTAAATCTTACCAGAGATTAAAATATTGCTGCTTGGAGTCTGGTGGTCTGCTGTGTTAAAACATAATAAATGAATATATTCTATGGAATATACAGTAATTGGGGAGTTTTTACTAAAATATATGAAATTACATAGAAAATAGGAGCTCCTCTGATACACTCCTCAAAAAAATAAAGGGAACACTTAACCCCTTAAGGACTCAGTTATCCTTTGTAATGACATCACTCATTTTACCATAAAATGTATGGCGCAACCAAAAAAATACTATTTGTGTGGAGAAATTGATAAGAAACCCACAATTTTGCTCATTCTGGAAGTTTTTGTTTTCATGCTGTACACTTTACGGTAAAATAGACCTGTTTTCTTTAGTCTGTAGGTCAATATGATTAAAATGATACCCATGATTAGTTGATGCAAGGTCGCAAGGATCGGTCTTTTTTCTCCACGAAGAATCTGGCTCCAGTAGAAGAGGATGACTTTCTAGTAAAACCTTTCTTTAGAATTTCTTGTATATTTTCTTGTATATGGTCTGAGTTTGACCTGAGGAGGTGTGGTTCCAAGAAATATGTCGATAGGACAATCGTAAGGAAGGTGTGGAGGTAAAACTTCAGCAAAATCCTGAAGAATAGACGGAAGGCCGGGCAGAGGGGTGGAAGGAGACACCAACTTGAATGGATGGGTATGGAAACAGTTGGTATAGCAGTAAGTTCCCCAACAAAGTACTTCTCCAGTCTTCCAGTCAAGAGGCAGGGCATGTAGTTGTAACCAGGGACGGCCTAGTAGAAGAGTGAAGGTACAACATGGAAGTACATAGAAGATCATTTTTTCCTTATGCAGAACTCCAACTTGCATAGACAAAGGTTACTCTGCGGAATAAGATAGTACAGTCCAGATTTTCTCTGTTGACCGAGGAGATGTACAAAGGCTTCAGAAGGAGGATTACTGGCAGACGATACTCATGCACTAATGAGGCATCGATAAAGTTACCCGCAGAACCAGAGTCCAGGAAGGCCTGAACGGTTATAGTCTCTTTGGAGGGTAGAGACAGCTGGATTGTCAAATTCAAGCGTAGAGAGAAAGTATTCACACCTAGGGAGACCTCTCCTACAAACTCTAGGTTCGAGCGTTTCCCTGTGACTGTGGACGCAGAGGACAATCTCTGAGGAAATTATCTGCACTGGCGCAGTATAGGCAGAGGTTCTCAGCTCGTCGGCGGGTTCTTTCCTGCAGGGTCAGGCAAGACCGATCCACCTGCATAGCCTCCACAGTGGAAGGCATCATAGAAGGTTGCGCTGGTTGCTAGAAGACTGGTGCCAGACAAGGAAAGTGCCAAGGTCGTGCAGACTCCCTTTCTTGGTGAAGTTCCTCACGTTGTTCAGAGAAACGGATATCTATCCGAGACACCAACTGTATAAGTTCATTTCGGGTAGCGGGCAATTCTTGGGAGGCAAGGATATCCTTGATATGGCTAGAAATTCCTCTCTTGAAAGTGGCACATAGAGCTTCATTGTTCCAAGATAATTCAGATGCCAGGGTATGAAATTGAATGGCGTACTCGCCCACAGAGGAGTTGCCCTGCGAAAGACTGAGCAGTGCCTTCTCAGCAGAGGAGGCTTGGGCTGGTTCTTCAAAGACACCCTGAAATTCCATCAGGAAAGCCTGGAAATTGGTTGTGAAAGCATCACTGTGGTCCCAAAGCGGCGTTGCCCAGGCCATAGACCTTCCAGTAAGGTGACCTTTGCTCATTCTGTGTGGAACTGTTCCACCATGAGTTTGATGTGCATGGACCACTGAGTCACGAAACCATGATAGGATTTGGGATCCCCCTCATATTTCTCTGGAAGAGACAAGCTGAGTTTCTTTCCGGAAGAGACTGGAGCAGCAGGAGGCAGCACTGGAGCAGGAGGAGGCTGAGGCTGTTGCGGCTGTTGTTGAGCAGTTAGCAACTGCTCCATCATGGCAGATAACTGGCTCAACTGCTGTGCCTGCTGGGCCAACTGCTGTGACTGGAGCGCCATTATGAAAGCAAGATCCGGATTATCTGGCAGAGGAACCAGAGTGGGATCCATGGCCGGATCTTGCTGTTACGATCCTGGATGTGGATCCTACTAACCTGTGTGGCGATGACTCAGACCGTATCGGGGAGCAGAGACTAAGGTTCCACTGGTCTTCACCAGATCCTGCCGCAAGGCAGGATGGGCTTGCTGCAGCAGGTGACACCCAGGTCGCTACCCCCGACACGGATCGACCACACAAGTAGCTGGGCAAGACAAGGTACCAGAGGATGAGGCAGAAGCATAGTCAAACTTAGCAGGAGGTCAGGGCAGGCGGCAAAGGTGCATAGTCAAATAACGTAGCAGGAAGGTCTGGATACACAGGAAGAGGCAAACAGGCAAAAGGAAGGCTTAATCTCAGGCTAGGGGCACTGAAGTTTCGTAGGGAAGTGGGGGAGGAGCTGGCATAAATAACATATGGGATGGACCAGACACCAATTAGTGGTATGCTGGCCCTTTAAATCGAGAGAAGGTGCCGTGTGCACGCCCCCGCCTCCTAGGGGAAGCAGAGAGCCGGGCAGCCGGAGGTAAGCAACGGGCCGCGACTCGCATGCGGCTGCGTGCCGCGATGCCAATTGCGGTCCCAGTGGGAATGGAAGACGACAGGGCGTTCCTGGTCGGGGTGCAGGACTGGAGTGCTCGCAGTGACAATAGATAGCATAGACACACTGAGTGGCAAAACTAATATCCCCAGCACCTACACAGAGGAAAATTTGCCTTTAAATAGCCGTAAATATCATCCAATTACAAATAAAATTTGCTATGGGTCTATTCCTCCACCAGAAAATTTTGCAAATTAAAAAAACTTTTAAAAACAAGAAAAAACAAGAGATAATGACATGGCAAGTATCAAGGCATAAAGGTTTGCATCAAGTCATATACAGTGAGTTACTACTTACCAGGATGATTGCCACCGATAAGAGCAGCATAACTATGTCAGTGTGACTATTAATAGTATTCAGAATATTGGGCAGACTAGATGGATCAAATGGTCCTCATCTGCCAACACATATGTTTCTAACATCTATGTTTCTAAGTCAAGTATTGGTCCCTTATGCCTAACACAATAGGGGAATAATGGAATGGTATAGTTTAACAATTTTTCTATTCTTTTAATTTATGGGGTAATAATGTGTGTGCACCATATTTGTGAAATGGTTGCATGGCATGTGATAAATAGGGGGCGTAATAACGACGTAATACGACGTAATAACGACGCCGGAAAGCGAGGCCTGGACCCTGGAGAAGATGCAGAAAACGCCGGAGGATCGCGAAGTGGACCTGTCCGGGATGCTTAAACTGCTATCCGACAGCAGCTAAAGCATTTTGCGCTGTCGGATAGCAGTTAATGCGATGGCCCTGACATATAAAAGCATCGTATGTCGATGCTGACATCGACATGCGATGGCCTCTGAGAGGCCATCGCATGTCGATTTGATCATATGTCGGGGCCATCACATCTCACTGTATATATATAAGGAAACCTTTTCCATTCAGGAGTCACCTGTGAAAGTTCTTGTGACTCTAGCTAGCAATCTCTATAATTATATTGTCTGATCTGGTTCTGTGACTTATTGGCTTGGCTTTTGACTACTCTTTGGCTCTCTGTTACTGTGCTTCATTTCCCTCCTGGCTTTGACGCGGCTCGTTGACTTTATTCATTGTGTGCGCGTGTGTTTAGGTTTTTTCTGTTAGTTTTGTGTGCTTCCAGCTGTTCCCGACCTTTGTCAGTGTATGTAGTTTGATGTTTTGACAACTGACTGAACATCACCTATTTAGGAAGGGAACAGTACCGTGGTTATGGACCCGCTGCCTAGGGCAGGTACGCAAGTAGGCAGGGACAGAGGGAGTGGGCAAGTTCAGGGCTGCACTCTATCACTGCCCGGCATTACAGAAATGTTGAGAAACAAAAGAACATTTAGATCACAAGACAGACCAGAGAGCAGATATGTGAGCAAAAGATCTTTCAGAGTAGAAATGATTATTGTGTGACTACTGTATAGCATAAATTATTTATGGTTCAGAACAAATCAAGTTGTAATGATATAATTGAAATCTGTATTATATACTGTATGCATAGACTTTATACATCAACCAAAGACATTTTTTTTATATTTAAACTATTTGTAAAACTATATATATTTTGATTAATGTGTTTCACAGATGGAAATATTAAAGTTAACTCTTCTGCTGACCAGGACAACCTTCTTAAATTCCCAGAAGTGTCCTCTGATGCAATGCCAACAGAACGTAAAGGTAAGTGAATAAATACCCTTCTGGAAAACTATTCTGTGAAGAAAGTATGCAGTATGGACTTTAAAAGCTTTTTTGTTAATATTGTATGTAAATGAGGGTCAAGTGTCAGGGGGTGCTCTCCCTCATGCCAAAAGCCCAGGGTTAGCCAGCCCATCTTCTTTTATTCACTGCCTCCATGGCTGCTGTCCATCAAAGGGGGTAGGCTAATGCAAGAGAGCACAGAGCCAGTGGATAAGAGTAGATGAGCTGGTTAACCCTGGGCTTTCACTGAGGAATGCCCAAGGCTTATATTTAACCCCTTCAGGACCAAGCCCATTTTGGCCTTAAGGACCAGAGCGTTTTTTGCACATCTGACCACTGTCACTTTAAACATTAATAACTCTGGAATGCTTTTAGTTATCATTCTGATTCCGAGATTGTTTTTTCGTGACATATTCTACTTTAACGTAGTGGTAACATTTTTTGGTAACTTGCATCCTTTCCTTGTGAAAAATCCTAAAATTTGATGAAAAATTTGAAAATTTTGCATTTTTCTAACTTTGAAGCTCTCTGCTTGTAAGGAAAATGTATATTACAAATTTAAAAAAAATTTATTCACATATACAATATGTCTACTTTATGTTTGCATCATAAAAGTGACGAGTTTTTACTTTTGGAAGACACCAGAGGGCTTCAAAGTTCAGCAGCAATTTTCCAATTTTTCACAAAATTTTCAAACTCACTATTTTTCAGGGACCAGTTCAGGTTTGAAGTGGATTTGAAGGGTCTTCTTATTAGAAATACCCCACAAAAGACCCCATTATAAAAACTGCACCCCCGAAAGTATTCAAAATGACATTCAGTCATCATTTTAACCCTTTAGGTGTTTCACAGGAATAGAAGCAAAGTGAAGGAGAAAATTCACAATCTTCATTTTTTACACTCGCATGTTCTTGTAGACCCAATTTTTAAATTTTTACAAGGGGTAAAAGGAGAAAATGTATACTTGTATTTGTAGACCAATTTCTCTCGAGTAAGCACATACCTCATATGTCTATGTTAAGTTTTCGGCGGGTGCAGTAGAGGGCTCAGAAGGGAAAGAGCGACAAGGGGATTTTGGAGAGTACGTTTTTCTGAAATGGTTTTTGGGGGGCATGTTGCATTTAGGAAGCCCCTATGGTGCCAGAACAGCAAAAAACCCTCACATGGCATACCATTTTGGAAACTAGACCCCTTGAGGTACGTAACAAGGAATAAAGTGAGCCTTAATACCCCACAGGTGTTTCACGACTTTTGCATATGTAAAAAAAAATTATTTTTTTTCACTAAAATGTGTGTTTCCCCCCAAATTTCACATTTTTCCAAGGGTTAATAGCAGGAAATACCCCCCAATATTTGTAACCCCTTCTCTTCTGAGTATGGAGGTACCCCATAAGTTGACCTGAAGTGCACTATGGGCGAACTACAATGCTCAGAAGAGAAGGAGTCATATTTGGCTTTTTGAGAGCAAATTTTGCTCGGGGGGCATGTCGCATTTAGGAAGCCCCTATGGTGCCAGAACAGCAAAAAATACCCACATGGCATACCATTTTGGAAACTAGACCCCTTGAGGAATGTAATAAGGAATAAAGTGAGCCTTATTACCCCACAGGTGTTTCACGACTTTTGCATATGTAAAAAAAAAAAAAAAAAATTTCCACTAAAATGTGTGTTTCCCCCCTAATTTCACCTTTTTGCAAGGGTTAATAGCAGAAAATACCCCCCAAAATTTGTAACCCCATCTCTTCTGAGTATGGAGGTACCCCATAAGTTGACCTGAAGTGCACTATGGGCGAACTACAATGCTCAGAAGAGAAGGAGCCATATTTGGCTTTTTGAGAGCAAATTTTGCTCGGGGAGCATATCGCATTTAGGAAGCCCCTCTGGTGCCAGAACAGCAAAAAAAACCACATGGCATACCATTTTGGAAACTAGACCCCTTGAGGAACGTAACAAGGGGTACAGTGAGCATTTGCCCCCCACTGGTGTCTGACAGATCTTTGGAACAGTGGGCTGTACAAGTTTTCATTTTCATGGACCACTGTTCCAAAGATCCGTCAGACACCTGTGGGGGGTAAATTCTCACTGCACCCCTCATTACATTCCGTGAGGGGTGTTGTTTCCGAAATGGGGTCACATGTGGGGTTTTTTTTTTTTTGCGTTTGTCAAAACCGCTGTAACAATCAGCCACCCCTGTGCAAATCACCTCAAATGTACATGGTGCACTCTCCCTTCTGGGCCTTGTTGTGCGCCCCCAGAGCACTTTGCGCTCACATATGGGGTATCTCTGTAGTCGGGAGAAATTGCGTTACAAATTTTGGGGGGCTTTTTTCCCTTTTACCTCTTGTGAAAATGTAAAGTATAGGGCAACATCAGCATGTTAGTGTAAAAAATAAAAAAATTTTACACTAACATTCTGGTGTAGACCCCAACATTTCCTTTTCATGAAGGGTTAAAGAAGAAAAAGCCCCCCAAACCTTGTAACGCAATTTCTCCCGAGTACAGCGATACCCCATATGTGACCCTAAACTGTTGCCCTGAAATACGACAGGGCTCCAAAGTGAGAGCGCCATGTGCATTTGAGGCCTAAATTAGGGATTTGCATAGGGGTGGACATAGGGGTATTCTACGCCAGTGATTCCCAAACAGGGTGCCTCCAGCTGTTGCAAAACTCCCAGCATGCCTGGACAGTCAACGGCTGTCCGACAATACTGGGAGTTGTTGTTTTTCAACAGCTGGAGGCTCTGCTTTGGAAACAGTGGTGTACCGGACGTTCTTATTGGGGGAGGGGGGCTGTGTAGGGGTATGTGTATATGTAGTGTTTTTAACTTTTTATTTTATTTTGTGTTAGTGTAGTGTAGTGTTTTTAGGGTACAGTCACATGGGCGGGGGTTACAGCGAGTTTCCCAGCGCAAAATTTGCTGCATCTCAAGATGCGAGAAACCCACTGTAAAAGCCTCGCCCATGTGAATGTACCCTGTACATTCACGGGGGTGGCGGGGCGGGGGGGGGCTTGCATCAGCTGTTGCAAAACCACAACTCCCAGCATGCATGGTCTGTTAGTGCATGCTGGGAGTCATAGTTTTGCAACAGCTGGAGGCACACAGGTTAGGAAACACTGAGTTAGAAACAGACAATGTTTCCCAACCAGTGTGTCTCCAGTTGTTGCAAAGCTACAACTCCCAGCATGCCCAGACAGCTGAAGGGCATGCTGGGAGTTGTAGTTCGGCAACATCTGAAGGGCCAGATGTTGCTGAACTAAAACTCCCAGCATGCCTGGACAGTCAGTGCATACTGGGAGTTGTAGTTTTGCAACAGCTGGAAGAGCACAGATTGGAGACCATTATACAATGGTCTCCAAACTGGGGCCCTCCAGATGTTGCAAAACTACAACTCCCAGCATGCATGGTCTTTTAGTGCATGCTGGGAGTTATAGTTTTGCAACAGCTGGAGGCACACAGGTTAGGAAACACTGAGTTAGAAACAATGTTTCCCAACCAGTGTGTCTCCAGCTGTTGCAAAACTACAACTCCCAGCATGCCCAGACAGCTGAAGGGCATGCTGGGAGTTGTAGTTCGGCAACATCTGAAGGGCCAGATGTTGCTTAACTAAAACTCCCAGCATGCCTGGACAGTCAGTGCATGCTGGGAGTTGTAGTTTTGCAACAGCTGGAAGAGCACAGATTGGAGACCATTATACAATGGTCTCCAAACTGGGGCCCTCCAGATGTTGCAAAACTACAACTCCCAGCATGCCCGGACAGCCAAAGGCTGTCTAGGCATGCTGGGAGTTGTAGTTTTCAGACTCCTAGAAGCAGCAGTGAAGATCTTCACTGCTGCCTCTGAGGACCACATACTTACCCGTCGCTGCTCGTCCACGTGGCCGGTCCCGCGCTGCTCCTCGGTCCCGCCGCTGGATCAGGTAAGTCCGCCGGTCCCCACGTGTTCCCCCCGAATGCCGCAGGTCCCCGCGAGCCCCTGCAGCGCTTCGTCCCCCGTTCTGCCCGACTTCCAGGTGCGGGCAGTGCGGGGGATCTGAACTTTCACCCCAGATCACTGTGATTGGTCCACAGGGACCAATCACAGTGATCGCTGACCAGGACCATCAATTGATGGTCCTGGGGGTGAAGCAGAAGTTGTCCCCTGCTGGAAACAGCGGGACTTCTGCCAGTTAACCCGTGCGATGCTGCGCATCGCCGGGTTAACTGCATGTCATTTATAAACGCCGGGATGCGCGAACGCACTGCACAACCCGGCGTTTATATATGACATTCTGCGGGAAGGGGTTAATAATAACTGTTAATATTTTTTGTATATTTTTTGGACACATGATATCTTATACTTGAGACATCTATCAGTGAATCAGATGACTAGCCTTGAGGGCCTTTGAAAGGGAACCTGTCACCATAAAAATGCAGTCCAAACTACTGATATTATATTATAGAGTAGAAGGAGCTGACCAGGCTGATATATAGTTTTATGTAAAAACAAATCAGTACTCTGTGATTGAAAGCCTTTCCTGTATGAGGAAGCATGCAGAGATAGAATAGTAAATGAGTGTATGAATGATTGTACATAGCAAGTGTATTCCCTTACTACATGCTGTATATGTGTGAGCTGCTGCCATTTTTGAGTCAGTGTTGAGTCTTTTTCCTGGTCAGTTCATGATAGAACTTCTCTATTAAATGAAGGAAACAAATAGCAGACTGTAGGGCATATGTCCTGTCCTACCGGCAACTGGTGACATAGTCAAAGGAGTCATGCTAAAATATAAACAGATGACAAATGCAACAAATACCCAAGTAGAAAGACCACTGACTGTTCACCTTGAATCACATTGTATCAGGTATTTGAATGTCTTTTGATAAAAGTTACATTACTAACATGTATTTTGTTTCCATTTAATATAGTTTGAGCTGCATTAAAAATATATACATTTTTCACTTTTATCTTCTTATTAAGATATATTGAAAGACGAAGGAAAAGATAAAGGCCACGAAGAACAACCAACAACATCAAAGAGCAAAAATGGTATTATTTACATCTTTTAAGACTTATAGTATATCACATAAGTAAGTCCATCCCTCACAATTATGTAAATATTTTATAGCTTTTCATGTGACAACACTGAAAAAAACACTCTACTACAATGTAAAGTAGTAGTCACATAGCCTGTTTGCAGTTTTTGAGTGTTTTATCTTTAGAAGAGGCTTCCTTCTGGGGTGACAGCCATGCAGGTCATTTAACCCCTTAAGGACGCAGGACGTAAATGTACGTCCTGGTGAGGTGGTACTTAACGCACCAGGACGTACATTTACGTCCTGAGCATAACCGCGGGCATCGGAGCGATGCCCGTGTCATGCGCGGCTGATCCCGGCTGCTGATCGCAGCCAGGGACCCGCCGGCAATGGCCGACGCCCGCGATCTCACGGGCGTCCGCCATTAACCCCTCAGGTGCCGGGATCAATACAGATCCCGGCATCTGCGGCAGTTCGCGATTAAAATGAACGATCGGATCGCCCGCAGCGCTGCTGCGGGGATCCGATCATTCATAACGCCGCACGGAGGTCCCCTCACCTTCCTCCGTGCGGCTCCCGGCGTCTCCTGCTCTGGTCTGTGATCGAGCAGACCAGAGCAGAAGATGACCGATAATACTGATCTGTTCTATGTCCTATACATGGAACAGATCAGTATTAGCAATCATGGTATTGCTATGAATAGTCCCCTATGGGGACTATTCAAGTGTAAAAAAAAATGTAAAAAAATGTAAAAGTAAAAGTAAAAAAAAAAGTGAAAAATCCCCTCCCCCAATAAAAAAGTAAAACGTCAGTTTTTTCCTATTTTACCCCCAAAAAGCGTAAAAAACATTTTTTATAGACATATCTGGTATCGCCGCGTGCGTAAATGTCCGAACTATTAAAATAAAATGTTAATGATCCCGTACGGTGAACGGCGTGAACGAAAAAAAATTTAAAAAGTCCAAAATTCCTACTTTTTTAATACATTTTATTAAAAAAAAAATTATAAAAAATGTATTAAAAGTTTTTTATATGCAAATGTGGTATCAAAAAAAAGTACAGATCATGGCGCAAAAAATGAGCCCCCATACCACCGCTTATACGGAAAAATAAAAAGTTATAGGTCATCAAAATAAAGGGATTATAAACGTACTAATTTGGTTAAAAAGTTTGTGATTTTTTTTTAAGCGCAACAATAATATAAAAGTATATAATAATGGGTATCATTTTAATCGTATTGACCCTCAGAATAAAGAACACATGTCATTTTTACCAGAAATTGTACGGCGTGAAAACAAAACCTTCCAAAATTAGCAAAATTGGGTTTTTCGTTTTAATTTCCCCACAAAAATTGTGTTTTTTGGTTGCGCCATACATTTTATGATATAATGAGTGATGTCATTACAAAGGACAACTGGTCGCGCAAAAAACAAGCCCTCATACTAGTCTGTGGATGAAAATATAAAAGAGTTATGATTTTTAGAAGGCGAGGAGGAAAAAATGAAAACGTAAAAATTAAATTGTCTGAGTCCTTAAGGCCAAAATGGGCTGAGTCCTTAAGGGGTTAATGCAGTGTGTGGCATATAGTCTGAGCACTGACAGGCAGACCCCCCCCCCCCCCCACCGCCTTCATCCTTTCAACCTCTTCAGCAATGCTGGCAGCACTTTTAGCCATGTCACATGAATCACATGATTCTGTTAAACTGAATGTAGATCACCAAAGAACTCCATGGTTTTCTATGTTCAGTTTGGTAATACCACAGTAGATTTGCTTTTGTGGGCAGTTACACAGTTTTTAGAAGTAGTAGCTGAATTTTGTAACCCTTACTTCGGGTGTATACAGTGGGGGAATTTCATAAGGTCATAATTCTGGCACAAATTGTGGCAACCATTAGCAAATACATAATGCATATATAATTCATTTTTGATGCTTTGTGCTGTCACTAGCCAGTTTTGAAAATTGTTGAGAATAGAAGTTAGACCAAAATTTTGGTGCAAAAATGATCTTAAGTCAACCAATAGATGCCTAATGTATACATTCTTGTTAATATGTAAATCAGGCTCAAGTGCCCAGGGGCATTCCCCATCACACCAAAAGCCCTGGGTTAGCCAGCTCATCTCCTTTTATTCACTGCCTCCATGTTTCACAGAGTGTGTCTGCCATGTAAGGCAGGTAATAGTTCGGCCCTGAGCTTACCCAAAGCCATTTTCCCTGCCTGCTTAATCATTTGCTCTAAGCGACAGACCCCCAACTGGTCCACAGTCCCTATGTTGGATAAGTGCAGGGCTTGGCAATGTCAAAATAATAAAGCAAAACACAGTACAGAGGTCAGAAAACAGTCTGTGTCACAAAGCACAGAAAGCACTAGAGCTGTCCATACACATTTGATTAGAGCCATCCAACCCCACCAATTTCAGTGAAATCCGTAGACCATCTAATACAGTGCTTTCAAAAGGGGTTAATGAAATGGCACTGATGGATCATAACGGGGTTAATAAAATTACACAAGGGGAGATGAAGGGGTTAATAAAATGGCACAGTGGGTGATGAAGGGGGTTAATGAAATGGCACAGGGGGTATTAAGTTGCACAGAGGGTGATGAAGAAAGGGATGAAGTGGAACAGAGGTTGATCAAGGGAGGGTAATTAAGTGACACAGGGGTGATGAAGAGGGATGATGAAATGGCACAGGGTAATAACAACCACATTTGTAATGCTAATATTGAATACTGGTATCATGTTGTGTGTCGGATGTATGGTGAAAGGTGAGTCCCCAAACTATGCATGTCTAAAAAAGGTGTCACCAACATGAAGTTTGGAAAGTTCTGATCGAATGTGTATAGGGGTCTCATTACCTGTCCAGATACAACCTTATATAAACTCTGAATAGCAGTCCATATTCTTCTAAAGGCTCTGGAGGAAAAAGGAAAATGTTAATAGAGTACACATGCAGCTGCAGGAAGTGTGTTCAATAATAACATTATAATTATTTCCTAGAACATTTTGGCAAGATAAATACTGAAAATTAAACACAGAACCAATAAACTGCTAGTGATTTGCACCAAGGGAAAAAGATCTATACTATTTAACCTTTGTTTTTCTTATAGGAATAATTATTGGAGTAGGTGGTATTCTTGCTGCAGTTGTTTTAGTTGTCCTATTATTTCTGTACAAGATGTGTCAGAAAAAGCCTCCAGGTAAGAACAGGTTTTGTAAGTTGTGTAAAACTTTTGGTATGATAACAGAAGAGTATATTTAAACATGAAATAACTGATGCCATATATTTAATGATTTGCATAATCCCTTAATAACAAAACAAATATATCTAATGGTAATTAATCTTTATATATGTGTTTTATTACAAAGGTGTCATCATTGTTAGCTTAAGAGTGGAATTAAAATATAACAGGGGGGGGGGGGGTAGGTGACCTAAGCAACATTATTTATTAAAGAAGAAAAAGTCAATGTCACAAGCTGATGGTTTAATTGGCAATGTTTTATGATAACAAACTACTGACTAACTAGTTTGAAGTGTCCCTGTCATCTCAAAAAACTTTTCACATGTCACAACATGTCAAGACTTTTGATCGGTCAGGGCCTCAGTACTGGGACCACCACTGATAAGGAGAATGAGCAAAGAGAACTGTGCTTCACTCTCCGTATTATAATGCAGCAGTAGAACATACCTAAAATCCAGGAAGTGAAGCATACTTCTCCCCTCTCATTCCCCGATTGGTGGCGGTCTTAATACTTAGACTTCAACCAATCAAAACTTTTGTCCCTGTTTCTTTTAAATGACAGGGGGACTTTAATAAGCAGTGAGTGTCTGATGAGACATTGCATGGATGACAGGATACATTACATTACAATAGACAATGTCATTAAGCTGTAGTTACTAAAATATTCCCCAAGAGAGAAGTATAAAGATCAGTCAACACTTTAATGGTCACTGTTGTTTCAGACAACTTCCCTCCATGGGACATCATAGTCATAAGTCACTTTGTTTACCAAATCTGACTTCTTATCTCTTGACCACTAGGTGTCTCACTTCTTTGCAAACTGCCTTTGCAATCAGTGCCTGTTAATGGAATTCTGTTTCTAGTAATTTACAGACTAAGACCGAACACAGGAAGTGGGTGGGTGGGGGACTAAGCTACTGTTTAGGAGGGGGTATAACAGCTTGGGCTGTGTACATGCAATCTCTGAACATAAATTAAGGCTTCCGTCTCATCTCAGCAGCAGTTCAGTGCTTCATGTAACCCCTACCTTGCTGTTCTTCTGCTGTTTCTTTTATATCTGTTCGCATTGTGGCATAAGTAACCTATTCTTCCTCCTGATGCCATCAATAGCAATTTCTTTGCTATTTTCTATGTGCAGTCCGCATTGTCTCCATGCTCATTGAAATTGGCATTGGGGTGAGTTGATTCTACCTTTCATTGTGGCATCAATAGTAATGTACTGACATTTAATCATCCCCCAGCACAGTGCCAGTCTTTATCAAATCACCTTGTTGCCACTCTGAAGGGCTAATCTAACAATATCATGCGGAATAAAAATAATTAATTGAAATGACAGATACACTTTTAGGAAGCAAGTAACCATCACCTATGGAGTAGGGACTTACTTACTAATTTAGAAGGCAACAACAAATTGCCTTTGAGCTTTAAGCATGGTGTCACCTGTCAGTCACATGGTTTTGGCTCTGTTTTTAAGCTTCAGTAACTCTGACATCTGTGATATATCATAGTATCTATAACACTGTAGATGGCATACAGTATAAAGTAGAACCCCTAATGGAAAAATTAGGTCCCAAATATGAAAAACCCCATAGGGGACATTTATCATTGTTGCTTTGGTAAGCGCGTTCTGTAGGCATTTTTTTCTTGCTTTGGTTTTGCTTATGTGTGACATATTTATTATACTATCACTGGGGGTTGATAAATTTGGCTCACATAAGCAAAAAACAATAAAACACTTTTGAATACCATTTTTTTTAGCACACACAAGCAAAAAACAAAAAATGACTTCAAAACACCAGTTTGTAACCCCACTGTAAAAAAAGTTTGATTTATATGTGTGTTAATTGCATTTTTTTTACCACTTTTTTCCCCTAAATGTACTAACCCATTTTTTAGGGGAAACCCCACACATTTTTTCATGAATAATTAAATATAAAAAAATTAAAAAAAACGCATAGGGTTCCCCCTATTTTTATTCTCAGCCAGATACCAACCAAGCAGGGTGGGCAAGGACCATTGTTACTGACCCTCCCCAGGCTAAAGAATGCCAGCCTGTTACCATCTAGGCCCAGGAATGCCCTTTTTGATGCTTCGGGCCTGTGGTACTGGCTCTTCCCGGCACCCCTGTGGCGGTGGGTACCGGGTAATAATTTACGGATAGCGCTAGCTGTTTTTGTGGCTAACGCTAAGCCCCAGCTTAGTAATGGATTTCGTCCTTAGTAATGGATACTAAGCCTGTAAAAAGTAAATTAAAAAAGAACACAACACGTTTAATGAAAATGTTATTCCAAAATACACTCCCCCACAAGCCCACATTAAACAAAAAAAATGCTGATCATCGACGTAGTCCACCAAATCCGAAGTAGTCCACAGGATACACGGATCTGAAATGAGAAGAAGAAAAAACACGGAAAATAGGTTAGCACATTTATTGTCACCTGTCCGCACATCTCCAGCCTGTGCCGTGCGACTACAGTGGGGATCAAAAGTTTGGGCACCCCAGGTTAAAATTTGTATTAATGTGCATAAAGAAGCCAAAGAAAGATGGAAAAATCCCAAAAAGGCATATATGTCAACAAAAGTTAGATTTTATTTCCATCATTTACACCTTCAAAATAACAGAAAACAAAAAAATGGCGTCTGCAAAAGTTTGGGCACCCTGCAGAATTTATAGCATGCACTGCCCCTTTGCAAAGCTGAGACCTGCCAGTGTCATGGATTGTTCTCAATCATCATCTGGGAAGACCAGGTGATGTCAATCTCAAAGGTTGTAAATGCCCAGACTCATCTGACCTTGCCCCAACAATCAGCACTGGGTTCTTCTAAGCAGTTGTCTAGAAATCTGAAACTGAAAATAGTTGACACTCACAAAACTGGAAAAGGCTATAAAAAGATAGCAATACGTTTTCAGATGGCAATATCCTCTGTTCAGAATGTAATTAAGAAATGGCAGTCATCAGGAACAGTGGAAGTTAAAGCAAGATCTGGAAGACCAAGAAAAATATCAGACAGAACAGCTCGCAGGATTGTGAGAAAAACAATTAAAAACCCACATTTGACTGCAAAATCCCTCCAGAAAGATCTGGCAGATACTGGCGTTGTGGTACACTATTCCACTATAAAGAGATACTTGTACAAATATGGTCTTCATGGAAGAAAACAACCTCTTCTACGTCCTCACCACAAAAATCAGCATTTGAACTTTGCAAATGAAAGCCTGATGCATTTTGGAAACAAGTTCTGAGGTTAAATTTGAACTTTTTGGCCAGAATGAGCAAAGGTACGTTTGGAGAAGAAGGGGAGCAGAATTTTATGAAAAAAACCTCTGTCCAATTGTTAAGCATGGGGGGGTGGATCAATCATGCTTTGGGGTTGTATTGCAGCTAGTGGCACAGGGAACATCTCACAAGTAGAAGGAAAAATGGATTCAATAACATTTTAGCAAATTTTGGATGCTAACTTCATGCCATCTGTGAAAAAGCTGAAGGTAAAGAGAGGATGGCTTCTACAAATGGATAATGATCCTAAACACACCTCGAAATCCATGGAGGATTACATCAAGAGGCGTAAACTAAAGGTTTTGCCATGGCCTTCACAATCTCCTGACCTCAACATAATTGAAAATCTATGGATAGGCCTTAAAAGAGCAGTGCGTGACAGACAGCCCAGAAATCTCAAAGAACTGGAATACTTTTGTAAGGAAGAATGGGCAAAGATACCTCAAACAAGAATTGAAAGACTATTAGCTGGCCACAAAAAGCATTTACAAGCTGTGATACTTGCCAAAGGGGGCAGAACAAGATATTAACTCTGCAGGGTGCCCAAACTTTTGCAGACGCCATTTTTTTATTTTCTGTTATTTTGAAAGTGTAAATGATGGAAATAAAATCTAACTTTTGTTGACATATTATAAGAATATCTTATCTGTAATTTGATGCCTTTTGGAGATTTTTCCATCTTTCCTTGGCTTCTTTATGCACATTAATAAACATTTTTACCTGGGGTGCCCAAACTTTTGATCCCCACTGTACAACCTCCAGCATGTCCTCACTGTAAGGGCATGCTGGGAGTAGTAGTCATGCAAAAGTGGGCTGGTGGGAGATGTGCAGGCGGGTGACAAGTAAGCCAGAGAAGCTTGTCACCTGCTCAAACATATCCTGCCACCCGCGCTGCACGATTACAACTCCCAGAATGCCTTTGCAGTAAGGATATGCTGCGAGTTGTAGTAGTGCAGCACGGACGGGAGATGTGTGGGCGGATGACAAGCTTGTCACCTGCCCCTGCCACACAAAAACAACTCCCAGTCTGCCCTTACAGTAATGCCATGCTGGGAGTTGTAGTTGCAACACCTGCCCCACAGCACGGAAACAACTCCCAACATGCCCTTACTGCAAGGCGGGGCGAGTGACAAGCATATCTCCTGCCCCAGGACTAAAACTCTCCGGATGTCCTTACTGCAAGGGAATGCTGGGAGTTGTAGTTTTGCAGCAGGGGCAGGTGACAAGCTTGTCACCCGCTCCCACTGCAGGACTACAACTCCCAGCATGCCCTTACAGAAAGGGCATGCTGGGAGTTGTAGTCATGCAGCAGGGGCAGGTGACAAGCTTGTCTACCGCTCCTGCCACAGGACTACAATACCCAGCATGTCCTTACTGCAAGAGAATGCTGGAAGTTGTAATCGTGTGACGGGGGTGAGTGACATGCTTGTCACCTGCCCCTGCTGCATGAATACAACTCCCAGCATGCTCTTGCAGTAAGGACATGCTGGGAGTTTTAGTCATGCTGCACGGGTGGGAGATGTGCAGGCGCCCGCCCACACGGACGGGAGATGTCACCCGCCCGCACATCTTCCACCCATCCACGCAACATCACTACAACTCCCAGCATGTCCTTACTGTAAGGGAATGTTGGGAGTTGTAGTAGTGGGGAGCGGGCAGGTGACAGGGAAGCCAGGGAAGTGGGCAGCTTGTGCTCCGCTCCCTGGCTTCTCAGCGGGAGAAATGAAGTTACGGCACTGATCACTCTCAGTACGGTCTTGACCAATCACAGGTCTGAAATTAACGTGCTGTAATTTCATTTTCCAGTCGGCCGGCTACTTCCCTGCCACCCACCCACATCAATCACCTGCCCGCTAGGTATTGCAGAACTATAACTCCCAGCATGTCCTCACTGTAAGGGCATGCTGGGAGTTATAGTTTTGCAATACCTAGGGAACGGGTGATAGATGTGGGCGGGTGGTCGGGGCAACGGAGCTGTGCAAAAAGTCGCAGTTGCGACTTTTTGTGCAACTTTTTTAAAATTGCTGTCAAAAGCAAGTTTGTAAGCCAGGTCTGACCTGGCTCACACTTGCGACTTTTTAAAGGGATTTTGCAACTTTTATTTGCTTACGTGCGACTTTTTCAATGATAAATTCCTGACCACTGCAAAGTGAAAATTGAAAATTGCTTAGGTAGGGCAGATTGGTATTTTTTGCTTACCCACAAAAGTCACACAAAAAATTGCTTAGGAGCACATGCAACTTTTTGTGCGACTTCTGTAAGTAAAAATAAAAATCCCTTGATAAATGTCCCTCCATGTGTAAAAGTGGAAATATATTCTTTTTATATGCTTATATGTCCCCCCCCCCCAATTTTCATAATGCTTAACAAAATACACATTACAATATTTGACACTGTTTTCTTCTTTTTTAGCTGTAGAGTACAGTGAAGAAAAAGTGTAAGTAGCCTGCAGCTTAGAAAATATGAATGTCGAGCCAGAAGTGCATGTTTATTTGTCATATGTTTGTCCTGTTCCATGAACATCACATGGTTCACAGAGCACTGTGCATAGTCTAACTGAAACGATTCAATCTTTATTTTATCTGGACTAAAAGAGCTTACTACAGGGTTGGCCATTTATATGGATACACCTTAATAAAATGGGAATGATTGGTGATATTAACTTCCTGTTGGTGGCACATTAGCATATGTGAGGGAGGAAACTTTTCAAGATGGGTGGGGACCATGACGGCCATTTTGAAGTCGGCCATTTTGAATCCAATTTTTGTTTTTTCTATAGGAAGAGGGTCATGTGACATATCAAACTTATTGGGAATTTCACCACAAATACAATGATGTGCTTGGTTTTAACGTAACTTTTTTCTTTCATGAGTTATTTACAAGTTTCTGACCACTTATAAAATGTGTTCAATGTGCTGCCCATTGTGTTGGATTGTCAATGCAACCCTCTTCTCCCACTCTTCACACACTGATAGCAACACTGCAGGAGAAATGCTAGCACAGGCTTCCAGTATCCGTAGTTTCAGGTTCTGAAGAATGGGCAAAACAAAAATTGGAACAGGATCCTCAGTTTACGCAGAAGATTTTGTTTAGTGATGAGGCAAACTTTTATGTGTATGGTGAAGTTAACAAACAAAACCACCGCTATTGGTCTGACACTAGCTCACATTGGATAGATCCCTCCAAGACTGTTGGAACACAAAAATTGATGGTATGGTGTGGTATATGGGGTACAAAGATAGTGGGGCCATTCTTCATCAATGGAAACCTCAAGGCCACTGGATATGCGAAATTGCTACATGATGATGTGTTTCCTACTTTATACACTGAAGCTGGCACATTCCATGAATTTTTCCAGCAAGATGATGCACCACCACATTATGGGTGTCAGGTCCGAGCATTCCTAGATGAACAGTTTCCTGGAAAGTGGATTCGTCATTGTGGGCCAGTTGAATGGCCCCCAAGGCCTCTTGATCTGACCCCCTTAAACTTTTATCTTTGGGGTCATCTGAAGGCAATTGTCTATGCTGTGAAGATACGAGATGTGCAGCACCTGAAACTATGGATACTGGAAGCCTGTGCTAACATTTCTGCTGCTGTGTTGCTATCAGTGTGTGAAGAGTGGGAGAAGAGGGTTGCTTTGACAATCCAACACAATGGGCAGCACATTGAACACATTTAATAAGTGGTCAGAAACTTGTAAATAACTCATGAAAGAATAAAGTTACGTTAAAACCAAGCACAACATTGTTTTTCTTGTGAAATTCCCAATAAGATTGAGGTGTCACATGACCCTCTTCCTATGGAAAAAACAAAAGTTGGATTCAAAATTGCCGACTTCAAATTGGCTGCCACGGTCACCACCCATCTTGAAAAGTTTCCCCCCTCACATATACTAATGTGCCACAAACAGAAAGTTAATATCTCCAACCATTCCCATTTTATTAAGGTGTATCCATATAAATGGCCCACCCTGTATATGGCAGATGATAAACAGTGACTGTTTTCCTCCAGACATGATGCTTTGAACTGAGGCTATAAAGTTCAATTTTGGTTTCATAAGACCAGAGAATGTTGTTTTACACCTTTTAGGTGCTTTTTTCAAACTCTAGGGGGACTTTTTTCTAGTCACTTTGCCATAAAACCCAAACTGGTGGAATACTGCAGTGATGGTTGATCATCTGGACGTTTCTCCCATCTACACACAGGATCTTTGGAGCTTAGCCAGTTGGAGCTCAGCTCGGGTCCACTGGAATCTTCATCACCTTACTTACCAAGACCCTTCCCCCCGATTACCTAGTTTGGTGGGGCAGCTCCAGGAAGAGTTGTAGTTGTTCCAAACTTCTTTCATTTAAGAATTATGGAGGCCAGAGAAAGAGATCTTGAGAAAGAGAGAGAGATCTCGAGAGAGAGAGAGATTTCGAGAGAGAGAGATAGAGAGAGATCTCGAGAGAGTGAGAGATCCCAAGATCTCAAGACAGAGAGAGAGAGAAAAAGATCTCAAGATATCAAGAGAGAGAGAGAGATCTTGAGATATCGAGAGAGAGAGAGATCCCTAGAGAGAGAGATCTCGAGAGAGAGAGAGAGAGAGAGAGAGAGAGAGAGAGAGAGAGAGGGAGAGAGAGAGATCTCAATTGATTGTACAGGATTTGGAAATACTCCCTTTATCAAATCCTGTACAATCATCTGAATTTACCCCAAGTGACTACATTCAAGGTGTAGAAACATCTCAACAATGATCAAGAGAAATGGGAGGCCCCAAGAGCTAAATTTCAAGAACCATAGCAAAGAGTCTGAATACTTATGTCCATGCAAAATTTTATTATTAATTTTGCAAAAGTTTCAATGAACGTTCAACTAATCAACTTGTAGTTATAATATCTCTGTCTATCATGGACTTATCGTAAACTGCACCATTTTGTTCACTAACTTCAGATGCCCCACTTTGATAAGCTTAGAAGGGAAAAGAAATCATGGGAACTATTGTACTTTACATGTATAATTCCATCCACAGCAAGCCCTACAAGCCCTAAGAAAAATCTTTAAACAAAAGGGCTACATAAAACTGGTATCATAATATTAAGGACTATTTTTGAGTGGTATGGCGGTATCATCTATGATGTGGCTATGGTGGTATCATCTGATACTTTTCATCTGGTATCATCTGGTACTTTTCTGCACCTTACAAGTTCCGATAACACATTTTTATTCAGATTTTAACAATCTTGTTGCTCACATTGATTTAAAAAAAAAATGAGATAATGTTACAATAAACTTACACATTTTTTTTTTCTTTTACAGTAATAGATCGTCTCAAACTAAGGAAAGTGTTAAATTGCTTTCTGTAAAAACGGCTACTCCATTTTCTGGTAAGTGTCTGGGATTGCTCAGCGTCATTGTCTTCATATGCCCTTGGCAAGCATTGCCTAAATATTTAAACAGTTGTCTGTGATATTAAATATTTGCTGCCTTCCAGGCTAATGCTAGCTATATTAAAATGAAGCGCATTTTTTTTGTTATCTCATTGAAAGCAAAGCAAGGGTGAGCATAATACTTCAACTGCAAAGGAAATTATGAGAGGCAAAGACTTTATTAGTAAATCCTATTAAACTTTGATAAATAAATAGGTGCTTCTTATGAAATAAATAGAGTGATCCCACCACTGGTCCCGACTTTCCAGGGGAAGACGCAGGGAACTGGCTGCTGCAGGTGAATGTATAATTACATGGTGGCAATTCACATTAATGGACATCAATATAATAAAAGGACAGCTCCTTGAATGGGACATCTACAGAGCAGGGTAGCAAAAGGGGGTCATGAGCAGGAGATCCCATCCATGATTTCCATATGCCCATGCCCTCACAGGTCAAATGTCCAGGGATTGTCTTCACAACCCTTTTAAAAACAATTAAGCGGGGTATTGGTCCTCTGGTTTAGGACAACCCATGTTTACCTTATAAGTACATTGTTAAAGTAATCAGAGAGTAATAATTTCACATTACGCAGTGCCCACTTAAAGGGGTACTCCGGTGAAAACCTTTTTTCTTTTAAATCAACTGGTGGCAGAAAGTTAAACATATTTGTAAATTACTTCTATTAAAAAAATATTAATCCTTCCAGTACTTATTAGCTGCTGAATGCTACAGACGAAATTCCTTTCTTTTTGGAACACTGATGACATCACGAGCACAGTGCTCTCTGCTGACATCTCTGTCCATTTTAGCAACCATGCATAGCAGATGTATGCTTAGGGCAGCATGGTGGCTCAGTGATTAGCACTGCTGCATTGCAGTGCTGGGGACTTGGGTTCAAATCCCACTAAGGACAACAAAAAATAAAGCATTATTATAATAACGTCAGCAGAGAGAACTGTGCTTGTGATGTCATCAGAGAGCATTCCAAAAAGAAAAGAATTTCCTCTGTAGCATTCAGCAGCTAATAAGTACAGGAAGGATTAAGATTTTTTAATAGAAGTAATTTACAAATATGTTTAACTTTCTGCCACCAGTTGATTTAAAAGAAAAGAGGTTTTCACCGGAGTACCCCTTTAAATAAACATAAATGAGATGGGTAAAGCATGGATTATCTAGTACAGTTAAGGGCAAGTTGATGAGATTTGTACTATTGTGTGTTTATATTATTTTTTTTTCTATTTTATAAGATTCAAAAAGAATGTCATCAAACCAAATGGAGTCTATTGAATGTTGAAGATAATACCAAGTGACCACAGTTTAATACATTAAGTATTCATTTCTCTGTATTTCATGAAGAATGGAAACCTTTGCACTGTACAGCTGAACTACTAAAAGAAAGGCTTCTCAGAACTAGAAATGCCATTTTTTTTATGTTTTTTTATATTTTTGTACTTTGATTTGTTTTATACTTTTGACTTTTTATGTTTACCTGTGCTTTTTCTATATTGTGCAATTTTAGTTATTTTGTATGTTTATGGAATCAATGTAGTAACACAACATGGCACAACAGTCCTTCCAGGACCAAATTTATTTCCTGTTATTTTTGGATTTTACCATTGATGTTTCTGTAGTGTATAATAAAATGTGGGATTTATGAAACTTGCAAAAGGGTGTCTGCCACTTACATACACCATTTGTAGATACATAGTATCACTGTTTTACAGTGCTTGTATGCAAAGAACCTAAAATGTCCTCTATCTTGTAAGCACTACTAACAATTCCTGCATACAGTACATTAGATTCCTAGGAGCTGAAGTACAAAATGCATGTGCCTCTATGTATGTTCTTTCATAGCTGCCCTTGATGACCTACATCTATGCTACTTTGATGTTAATCCATATGTTTAAAAGACTATAAAGCCAAACTTTTCTGACTAAGTGACATGTTGTGGACAATGAATGAAAATTTTTTTAACCATTAAAAGAACTAAAAGGTTTACTATTTTATACAAAAGCATCGACTTCAAAATTGCTCAAAGAAATGCATTGGTATATATACAACTACAGTACTAATTGTTGTATTTCAATAGGATAATGTCATAACTTATTTCAGTCCTGATACTCTGAATTTTTATAGTATAACTGGCTAGTTTATCAGTACCATGCAGTAGTTAGACATTATAATATTTTATTACCAATCATAATAAGGTATAATACAGACATAAAACTGTATTTTTGTGACTCTTCAGCTGTTTAAGAAGTGCCAGCATGCCCTGACAGACTAAGCTTGTCAGGGTATGAGGGAAGTTTTACTTTTACAGTAACTGGAGAGTCACAGGTATGGATCTTGAGAAAACATGGTTTAATGTACTGTAGGCAGATATAATCAGTGTCCCCATTAAAGTTCCACCTCAGTTAGTGATCGGCTGAGCGGGCAGTTCTTGTGATGACGCTTCACAGAAACCAGGAGATGTGATGAAAAGCGGGAAACAGCATCTGCAGGGGATCTGGGTAGGTATGTATTACATCTTTTTTTAATTCTTTTTTACACAACCCTATCCATATATTAAAGAAAACTACATGGTGATTCAAAAAGATTGGGGCAAAATTATAGCCTCAGTATTCATAACTGATGGAACATAACACTACATAGTGAATATCTATACACAACAAATGTTCAAAGAGATTTTGAACAGATATCTGGGCAGTTGAATATAGAGTCCACTGTTTCAGTGATGCGTTGTCTCAGGTCATTCAGATTCTGTGGCCGGGGGGACAGATACACTGAGTCTTAGATGTAGCCCCACAGAAAGAAGTTGCAGAGGCCAGCACAACATTGGTAGATATTCAGGTATCAGCGAACATCCAAAGGAAAATGGAGGTGCAACATTCTACTGAGAGAGGTAGATCTGACAAACATAGTCTGTCTGTGAAATAAGCCATTCCTTTAACATCCAGATAGGAGTGGCAAGTCCAGTATCCTCCACAAAAAAAGAAGGTACCCTAGCACATTTTAAATTTTGCTCTAAAAGCTGTGCTGTCATTGGCTGCTGTGAGCAAATATGGTAGATTTGCCCTGCTTTTCAGCCACTGGCCATTTACCACTGCAGTTTAACCAATTAACTACAGGCTTTTATTTTTGTATCATCCTTTTTTCTTTAATCACTTGATGTATCCTTGAACAAACCCTTTAAAGAGGTATTCTCATCTGGCTAATAACCTCTCTGCTGCTGTCCGCTCACACTTCTGGGAGTGCTGGTGGCCGGGCTGGGGTCAGAGACAGGTAATTTTCTTCTGTGTCTGACATCTCCCAAGCTAAAGGATTATGTCTGCAGCAATTAGACATGATTAATGGGCTGAGATAAGCCTGAGCAGGGAACCTGGTGTGTGGTCGGGAGCTCTGGCAGCTCTAGAGAGTGACCTCACCACTGCTTCTAAAGCAGAGCTGGTGGTCAGGAACAAAGCAAGCTGTCAACAACAGGGGGAAATAAGAGATATCTATGGAACCAGGCAACTTAGCTAAATTAAACTAATTGCAAACTTGTTTATGCTGCCATACATTAAATATAGAGACATGGTTAAGGAGATGGGAATACCCATTACTTGGAGAAGTCCTGGGGTTCATCTTGTAACATCTTGTAATTCATTTATAAATATATGGTGAAACCTTTGCAAAAGATTAATGTAACACTCATGATTCAGAAGACAGGAACACCGGTGGATGTGGATCCACTGAACCTGTGTTGCAGATGACTCGGACCGTACCAGTAGAGTCTAAGGTGACGCTGGTTTTCACCAGAGCCTGCCGCAAAGCGTTATGCACTTGCTGTGGCAGGCGACACCCAGGTCGCTACCCCTGGCACGGCTCGACCACACAGGCGACTGAGGAGATGCGAGGCGAGGAGGGATAAGGCAGCTCGTAGTCAGGATAGCAGAAGGTCAGGGCAGACGGCACAGTAGTGTAGTCAGGATGTAGCAGGAGGTCAGTAGGCAGGCGGCAGGTGAGCAAGGTAAGGTCACAGAGCAAAGGATCAGATACATGACAAGGCAACTCTCAGGAATGCTTTCTCTCAGAAACAATGCAACAAAGATCCTGCAGGGAAGTGTAGGAGGAGGAGGAATTTATCAATGAGCCAGAGGTGTACTACACTGATGGGCGCACTGGCCCATTAAATCTTAAAGCTTTGGCACGCATGCGCCCTAGGGGATGGGGGACATTCGCGACAGAGCTGAGAGGCAGAGGCGGGGGCAGGAGAAGAACCCGGTGAGTGACTGACTAGGATACGCATGTCGGCACGTCCCTCGATGCGGGGCCAGCAGCAGCAGGTAACGGGACCATGCGCTCACGGCCAGTATGTACAGCCAGAGCGCATAACGTAACAATTACATATTTTAAGTGACAGATTTTCAACCCACCAACCATACCTTATGCATGGTGGCACTTTTCTTTCACATAAGACAACTTTTGAATTCAATTTTGGATGGTCTTTTCAAAGAGGTTTTACTATATTTGACAAAGGAGAAAAGTATGAAGAGCTTTTGTAGAAAAATACACCAGTAAACAGTGGTGTATGGAACATCATGGTGGTAAGTGAGCACATGCTTTTATGACATTATAGCTGTGGGTAATGGACATGATACATGCAAGGCTGAATGATCATCTAAATTGCTTTATCAAAAGTCATAAAAGTGTTGACTCAAGGCTTAAGTGCAGATGTGATTCTGTGATGCAGAAATGTCATTGTATCACAGGAAAGAAGAGGAGGGCTGACTCATGGGGTACCCACATGAAAAAACTCTCAGAAACTACTTATTGTTTGCATCTATTCATTTCCACATTATAGGAGAAAACTCAGTGAGGGCTTCATCTAGGAGAAAGGTTTGGTAAATCCTGCAATTTAACCAATGACGTCAATTCAATTACTGCACAGAATGCAGAGCTGTTTATCTTAAAATAGAAATAGCATCTGGACTTCCAGTGGGCTGCGATCAATAGAATGTTCAATGTGTACATGTAATCTTAAAAGGTTCTAGAAATATCAGGCCCCAGTGCTGGCGATTCAGTATTATACGATATATCACTTGTTGACAAACATTTTGTATGAAAGTTACAGTTGAACAGGAAGTACAAGTTTTCTAATGATGATTTAAAGGGGTTATACAAGAATAGAAAAACAGAGATAATTTCTTTCAAAAACAGCTCCATTCACTTTAATGGAACTGAGCTGCAGAAACACTCAACCTGGAGACTGGCTGGGTAGCTGTTTTTGAAAAAATGAGTTCCATTTTTCTACTCCTGGATTTCCCCTTCAAAGGGGTTGGCTCCTTTGGACAATCTCATTTTTGAGATTGCCCCACTGAGGTCCCTTGATGATAAGTTGATCACAGAGTGTCTTGCTGCCCGGATCATCTGTAATCTCCAGTATGTGTGCTCTCAGCTGTGCTCAGTTTCCTTGCAGTGCCACTCTACTGGAAACCACTACACCATTCACATTAAAATTATGGGACTAAGTGCTGGGTTCTTCAGAGTTAGATATGTTCTTTGTAATCCTTACTGAGGGATTCCCTTTTTTTTATTCTCTAATAGCATATTTTAACTGGGATTTGTTAAGTATACAGACCCTGTTCTAAAAGCATAATTATTGCCTCCAACTTCAATAAATAGGATTACTATGGTTGTTTGGCTACCTGTAAGGGGAGGTGGACCATATGCTCCCTCTATTAGTATAATAAATAAAGATGTATCTTTTGAAAATGTTGACCTTCATAAATTAGAAGGTTACCTTAGAGACTGCACATTGATTTCTGTTTCTAATTTCACCTCAAGAATATATGTACCAGCTCACTATCCCCCCACAATTCCACCACAGCATCCAAAGACCATGGGTCGGTAACACAAGTTGTATCCCAACAAGTGATGAGTCAGCACCTTTTTCCGTGGAAAAATATGTAAGATGCTAGAAATGATTCATAAGGTCCAATTACAATTGGATAGAGTTTGATAGAATTTTACTGTAAAGCTGGCAGGTAACAGATGGTGGTACCATTGAGTTATGTTGCTGTAGATGGAAACAAGGATAAGGATGTCAACTACAGAATTAAATATAAACAAAACCTTGTGTTTAGGGTCAGCTTGATGTTGACTAGGAAATGTGTAGTCACACAAGGTGAACAATTCCACGACAGTATTGAAAGAAATAGAAGTTAAAATATAGAAATTGATGCCAATAGGGGAGAGTGTGAATGGCCCACATTCTGTGCCTAGTGGACCTTTGGTTTGGTCCAAGAGTTCTGGTGAACTAGAGACTAGTAAGGGCTTGTGTAATAGGAGAAGAGCTGTGGACTGGTGGCTAGAGCAGCTTGCCCATTAATGAGCGACTGGAGAAGAAATTTCTGAACGATTGGCTGGTAAGTTCAGATGAGTATCTGGAGGTGAATAATTTAGCTGCTTCAGTGAGCAAGTCTTGGACGTTACCCTAGAAAGCATGGTTAGCAAACAGGGTGAATAATGGCATTCAGCGCAGGCTGCCCCCTAAATGGGGTTTAGTCTACAGATCCCATAAAAAGGCTGTAAGTCTGTCAGACTAAGATCATAGCCAAGTGTGGTTGCTGCTGAATCCATTTGGTTGCTTCGAAAGAAGCCAGCTCAGTAAGGATCAGTAGGAAGATGTAGAATAGACCTAAACATCCAAAGGTCTTAGGTGTGGCCTGAATAATTTGGTCCTGAGGTGGAGAGGACTAAACAGTATATAGTGTATGTGTTAATATAATAGTACCATTGAGAGCAGGATCTGGTTTGATGGAGACTTTCAACTTGTTACCCATAAGGGAGTATATCCCAAATAAAGGCTTATGTGAAGTTACATAGTATGGGGGGTGAGGCTCCTACAAGTAGGAGGGTGACACATTCAAGATTGTTCTGTTGTATTTGTGTTCTTAACTGTTATGTAACAGAACCCCCCTTGTGCGTATCATAACATCATGCTTTAATGCCTTATTTGAGCATTGTAACCATCAGGATTGCAATGTCACTTGCATTTTCTGAGTATGGTACACAAGTTAACTTATCTATCTTGTCTATTTCAAATCCAGTCTATTTATCTAAGTTCATCATACCAAATATATCAGCCAGAAACAAAACAAGGTATACGTCACGCCATACATGTTACGCCTAGCGCTCCGGGTCCCCGCTCCTCCCCGGAGCGCTCACGGCGTCTTTCTCCCTGCAGCGCCCCGGTCAGTCCCGCTGACCGGGAGCGCTGCACTGTCATGGCCGTTGGGGATGCGATTCGCACAGCGGGACGCGCCCGCTCGCGAATCGCATCCCAGGTCACTTACCCGTCCCGGTCCCCTGCTGTCATGTGCTGGCGCGCGCGGCTCCGCTCTCTAGGGCGCGCGCGCGCCAGCACTCTGAGACTTAAAGGGCCAGTGCACCAATGATTGGTGCCTGGCCCAATTAGCCTAATTGGCTTCCACCTGGTCCCTGACTATATCTGACCTCCTCCCATGCACTCCCTGGCCGGATCTTGTTGCCTTGTGCCAGTGAAAGCGTTTAGTGTGTCCAAAGCCTGTGTACCTGAACTTCTGCTACCCATCCTGACTACGAACCTTGCCGCCTGCCCCCGACCTTCTGCTACGTCTGACCTTGCCTCTGCCTAGTCCTTCTGTCCCACGCCTTCTCAGCAGTCAGCGAGGTAGAGCCGTTGCTAGTGGATACGACCTGGTTGCTACTGCCGCAGCAAGACCATCCCGCTTTGCGGCGGGCTCTGGTGAAAACCAGTAGCCTCTTAGAACCGGTCCACTAGCACGGTCCACGCCAATCCCTCGCTGACACAGAGGATCCACTACCTGGAAGCCGAATCGTGACAGTAGATCCGGCCATGGATCCCGCTGAGGTGCCGCTGCCAAGTCTCGCTGATCTTCCCACGGTGGTCGCTCAGCAATCGCAGCAGATTGCCCAACAAGGACAGCAACTGTCGCAGTTGACCGCCATGTTACAGCAACTTCTGCCTCTGCTACAGCAGCAACCATCTCCTCCGCCAGCTCCTGCACCTCCTCCGCAGCGAGTGGCCGCTCCTAACCTACGCTTGTCCCTGCCGGACAAATTTGATGGGGACTCTAAACTCTGCCGTGGATTTTTGTCTCAGTGTTCCCTGCATATGGAGATGTTGTCGGACTTGTTTCCTACAGAACGGTCTAAGGTGGCGTTCGTAGTAAGCCTTCTTTCAGGAAAGGCCTTGTCTTGGGCCACACCGCTCTGGGACCGCAATGATCCTGCCACAGCCACAGTCCAATCCTTCTTCGCTGAAGTCCGAAGTGTCTTCGAGGAACCTGCCCGAGCCTCTTCTGCTGAGACTGCCTTGCTGAACCTGGTCCAGGGTAATTCTTCCGTTGGCGAGTACGCCATACAATTCCGTACTCTTGCTTCTGAACTATCCTGGAATAATGAGGCTCTCTGCGCGACCTTTAAAAAAGGCCTATCCAGTCGCATCAAGGATGTGCTGGCCGCACGAGAGATTCCTGCCAACCTCCAAGAACTCATCCATTTGGCTACCCGCATTGACATGCGTTTTTCTGAGCGACACCAAGAGCACCGCCAGGAAAAAGACTTAGATCTCTGGGCACCTCTCCCACAGCATCCTTTGCAGTCTTCGCCTGGGCCTCCCGCCGAGGAGGCCATGCAAGTGGATCGGCCTCGCCTGACCCAGGAAGAGAGGAATCGCCGTAGAGAAGAAAATCTCTGTCTGTACTGTGCCAGTACTGAGCATTTCTTGGTGGATTGCCCTATCCGTCCTCCACGCCTGGGAAACGCACGCACGCACCCAGCTCACGTGGGTGTTGCATCTTTTGGTTCTAAGTCTTCTTCTCCACGTCTCACGGTGCCCGTGCGGATTTCTTCTACAGCCAACTCCTCCCTCTCAGCCGTGGCCTGCTTGGACTCTGGTGCCTCTGGAAATTTTATTTTGGAGTCGTTTGTTAATAAATTCAGCATCCCGGTGACCCGTCTCGTCAAGCCGCTCTACATTTCCGCGGTCAACGGAGCCAGATTGGACTGCACCGTGCGTTACCGCACAGAGCCCCTCCTCATGTCTATTGGACCCCACCTTGAGAGGATTGAGTTCTTCATTCTCCCCAACTGTACCTCTGAGGTCCTCCTCGGTCTGCCTTGGCTCCGGCTTCATTCCCCCACCATTGATTGGACCACCGGGGAGATCAGGAACTGGGACTCTGCCTGCCACAGGAAGTGCCTCTCCCCCCCTCCCAGTCCCGTCAGGCAAGCCTCTGTGCCTCCCCATGGCCCCCGTCCTGGTGTCACACTGCCCCGTGCCAGGCCTCGCCCTCTGCCCTCCCTCCCCATTCCCACTCCTGCTGTACTGCCTGCCGTTGAGGAAACCCTCCATTCTTTCCCGGTGTCCTCATCCCAGGGGAGGCAGTTACCGGACAAAGAGAAGGGGAGACCTAAGGGGGGGGGGTACTGTTACGCCTAGCGCTCCGGGTCCCCGCTCCTCCCCGGAGCGCTCACGGCGTCTTTCTCCCTGCAGCGCCCCGGTCAGTCCCGCTGACCGGGAGCGCTGCACTGTCATGGCCGTTGGGGATGCGATTCGCACAGCGGGACGCGCCCGCTCGCGAATCGCATCCCAGGTCACTTACCCGTCCCGGTCCCCTGCTGTCATGTGCTGGCGCGCGCGGCTCCGCTCTCTAGGGCGCGCGCGCGCCAGCTCTCTGAGACTTAAAGGGCCAGTGCACCAATGATTGGTGCCTGGCCCAATTAGCCTAATTGGCTTCCACCTGGTCCCTGACTATATCTGACCTCCTCCCATGCACTCCCTGGCCGGATCTTGTTGCCTTGTGCCAGTGAAAGCGTTTAGTGTGTCCAAAGCCTGTGTACCTGAACTTCTGCTACCCATCCTGACTACGAACCTTGCCGCCTGCCCCCGACCTTCTGCTACGTCTGACCTTGCCTCTGCCTAGTCCTTCTGTCCCACGCCTTCTCAGCAGTCAGCGAGGTAGAGCCGTTGCTAGTGGATACGACCTGGTTGCTACTGCCGCAGCAAGACCATCCCGCTTTGCGGCGGGCTCTGGTGAAAACCAGTAGCCTCTTAGAACCGGTCCACTAGCACGGTCCACGCCAATCCCTCGCTGACACAGAGGATCCACTACCTGGAAGCCGAATCGTGACAATACACCAAAGATATTCATCTAATGTGTGATGCCTGCTGTCAGGGAAATCTTTGAATCCTTCCTCCAGGACATAAACTCAGAGGTGACAGATGCTTGGTCCTCTCCACTTATACCCACATATGGGCATATCTATTGCACTGTACATATTAAATTCTAAATATTGTAATAATGAATGTGTTTATTGTCTAATAGAGATACAGTAAATGCTGCAGTATGGCTTGGCCTTTACACTGCACCACCGCAGCAGAATTTTTTATTCTTTAATGCCTTTTTTATTTCTACCTTTATTTCTATGGTCAATATCTCATTTAATGAAGTTATTCATCCTTATGACAGCCGTTGTCTTTTTTTAATGTAAAAGGATGCTCAACTGTGTTCTAAATAAACTGAAATATCTGGAAATAGCCTCAACGTCAGGCTAATCCACAGGTGCATTGGAACTAAAGCCATTGTATATGAGGAAAGAATTTGATTTCTGCTTTTCAGTATTAATCTTGTTACCAACAGAGCATTATGTCTGTCACAGTGTATCCTTTTTCATGCAGTAAGTAGAAGCATTATATTACCCCTATGAAGTGACAAATATCAACAACTGTGGCAGGGTCCCCGTTGTGTGTCTGGAAAGATTGAGGACACAACATAATTCATCTTCCTGCCATCTTTGCACTTTTCAATAATATATAGTGCAGAACATTGTGTGGTATACTAATCATACAGTATAAATGGGGATTGTATTAGAGATCGAGTATATCAGCATTCAGCAAATTTTTACTGCAATGTTTTTATGCTAGTGAGTAGTGACAGTGTCTGCTTCAAATTGCATTATCATTGGTGCAGTTGTCATTTTGATATTTTTAAATTCCCTGTAGCATGATGGATTACTCAGCTGCCTACATGATCACATTCTTATTTGTTTTATTTCTGCTGAATTTGCTTGGAAAGCCAAGCTAGTTTGTAACTTTTCTGGCAGGGAAATTCTGGAAAATACTTCATCTTCAGACATAGATCAGCAATCTCTGCAGTAATGTCAGCTTAGGGGTACATGGCAAGTTGTACATAAAACAGGAAAAATATTTGATTTTGTGTGGATTAACTGGAGTCACTGTCAGTGGAGTCATGCCCTATCTATGAAGATTTCTCACTCAAAGTGAAATAGATGTAAAATGGATAGGACCACAGAGCGGGAATACGCTTTAGTAAGTCTAGGTTTCCACACCGTTTTTTGTGGCGCCACTGCAGTTTTTAATCCAAAGTCAGAAGTTGATCCAGTAGGAAGGAGAAGTATAGGTCCTGCCCAGCAAGAATTCAAAGTGAACCAGTTCTGTGCATATACTGCTGGTTCACTGTAAACCCTTGCTGGGCTTAGCGCTATGAGCTAGCCCAGAAGGGAAAGAATTAACAAGAACTGCTGAGCAGAGCTGGATAACTCCTTGGGGGCTACACAGTATATCCAGCAATCTAAAGATCGCTAGATGTGTAAGCCTGATTAGGTTGTATTTGTGGGAGGGGTGTGGGGGTATATAACTCCCCCCTGCATACAGGTCAGGGTGTGTTGGGCGTTTGGCGATATGACGTTTGTGGAAGTGATGCGTCTCCACTTGTGGATAGGGGCATCCGAGGGGTAAGTGCCAATCTCCGGCATTCAGGTATGCAGCCGCGTGCTGCAGTTTTGTGGCCAGAAAGTCTCTGTCTGCCCGCTCAGGCTTTCAGTCGGCGCCAGTGTCCGGCGGCAGCGTTTTAATTTCCCGCATTCCGCTCGGCTTTCCCTACCCAGTTGTTAGTTGAGCCTACTCCAGGTGGCCAAGCCCCATCGGATACTGGGCTGCGCATCATCCACGGTGGCACAGGCCGGACCCTCGGTAATAAAAGCTCCGTTTCACATGGGGAGGTAGAGGGAGTCTGTTCGTAGGTTGTCTTGTTGTGTCTGCAGGTTCGCTGGAGCCTGTTAAGTGTATTGTTGATGTGATCATGACGGCTCCGGGTCACATGGGTAGCCGACGGAGTCACTGCGCGCAGTTAAAATTTTTCACTGGTCATTCTGTGCTTTCACGGGTTGCTTCCAGGCTTAGCTTGTTATTTTTCCTAGCACATTTTTCTTATATTTTTTATTTTTTATGTTTTTGCTAGGCAAGTTAGGGGAAGTGGCACCCTCTCTAGTCGTGCACCCCTCCCTGTTTCAAAGGAGGTTTTTAAATTGATAGTGGATCAGGCATGCCAGTCAGAGGCCATATGCCCAGCAGAGGTGAGTGAATTAAGCATGTAAGGGTCCCATTCAACAAGAGGCCACCTCTGCGTGGTTGATGGGGGGCATGTTTTGATCAAAATGTGGGCCAAGAGCCTCCATTTTTTGACCAAGAGTGATGCTGCAACCTTCTTTTTTTGTACACTTTGTATTTGCCACAGCAGCGTGCACCCGTGTATTAGGTAGTTGTGCTGGCTATTTTTCCTTTTTGGTGTTTAAATAGCGTCATACTGTGTGGAAGTAAATAGCATGATACTGTCTGTACGTTCATAGTTATACTGTGGGTACCTTCATGTGTTGCGGGCATTCATAGCGTCAGGTTGAGTGTAAGTGCATACCGTTCCGGAGTAGGTCGCGGAGTAGGTCACACATCCATAAATATAATGGGATGCGGCCATTGTTAGAATGAGTATGTGTTCACCCATACTGGATATACGTTAATAACTTCACGTTTATGTGTCCGGGGCACGCTCATCATTTTAAAATGGATAATAGCATTGTAATGTTTGCATAGCATCCATACCAGATGGAGGTCTTCACTGCAGCATATTGTGTTTATGTTCTTAGCATTATTATGGCATTGTAGGCCACTGCTTTATACGGTGTGTTCATTGCATCATACGGCGTGCTTCATATGGTGTATACTTTTCATTGCTTCATACGGTGTATACTTTTCATTGCTTTATACGGTGTATAGTTTTCAGTGCTTTATACGGTATATACTTTTCATTGCTTTATACCAGGGGTCTCAAACTCAAATTATCTGAGGCCACTGGAGGTAAAGGCTGGGTGAGGCTGGGCTGCATGCGCCCCTCACATATAATGCCCCCATCATGCGCCCCTCACATATAATGCCCCCATCATGCGCCCCTTACATATAATGCCCCCATCATGCGCCCCTCACATATAATGCCCCCATCATGTGCCTCTCACATATAATGCCCCCTTCATGCGCCCCTCACATATAATGCCCCCATGATGCGCCCCTCACATATAATGCCACCATGATGGGCCCCTCACATATAATGCCCCCATCATGCGCCCCTTACATATAATGCCCCCATTTTTTTTATTTTTCTGCCCAGGCCTGCGCACCTGTGAGTCACAGGCGTGCAGGCCAGGCGGGAGGGAAGTCTGTGTGCAGTGCCGGGACGGGTGATGCTGCAGCTCCAATCCTCGTGTATCCTCCCTCTCCTGTGGAGCAGCTCTGGACTCTGGATTCTCCCTGGACCCTCTAAAGAGTGATGTGGATGGAGGGAAGGAGCAGGGGCAGCACTGACAGAAGCCTACTCAGCTTCAGGTAGTGCACCCCCACCCTTTTTCACTCCTCTACACCTCTCTGTCATCCCTCACAACCTCTTTGTAACCCCTGGATACCCCTCTGTTATCCTGTACACCCTTCTGTCACCCCTCTACACTCCTCTGTCACCCCTGTATGCCCCTCTGTCACCCCTGTACAACCCACAGTTACCTTGTACACCCCTCTCTCACCCCTCTACATTCCTCTGTCACCCCTGTATGCCCCTCTGTCACCCATGTAAACCCATCTACACCCCTGTCTCCCATGTACACCCCTCTGTCACTGTGTGAGGTATTGCAGGAGGAATTGTGTGCAAAGGAAAAGTTGCCCATAGCAACCAATCATATTTCTTATTTCATTTTGCAAAGGCCTTGTTAAAAATGAAAGAAGCAAGCTGATTGGTTGCTATGGGCAACTGTACAACTTTTCCCTTGTGCGTTGTGGGAAGGCTGGTGGTAATGTGTTTGGAGGATGCTGGAGTCAATTGTAGCGAAAAGAGGGTAATAATGTTGGAAAAGTGCAGAGCCTAATACTAATATGTTTGTGTTGCAGGTTCCATGATGTCCTGTGCTAGATGGGGAAGAAAAAGAAAAAAAGATAATGACTGATCATTCGGTAAAGGTGTCCCGCTAATGTTTTTTTTTTTCAAGGGTGCCCCAAGCCAAAATGGGAGGGGGCACAATTTTCTGTTCTCGCCTCAGAAGCAAAAAGAGCTAGCTACAGCTCTGACTGTAATGCACATCATGTAACAATGTTTTTGGTCAGGGCTACTGTGTAAGATGAATATGGAAACAGACTTACCTGAGTTCAGGAAACTTTCGTCCATGGGGTAAACCTGAAAGTTAGTATTGACCAAAACACTTACACATAAAGCGGTTGAAAATTGTGCCTGAAACCGCGACCGAGGATCAGTTTTTAGTGGGCATCCCCTATATAAAGACTGTACAATTAAAGGGAGGGAGGGTGGGTTGCGCCAAATGCAACACATGCACCTGTGAGTGGGCAGCCTTTAGTGGGCAAAGAAGACACCATGTAGGGTATAAATATGTTTTTTTATTGAAGATTACTTGGGTCGACATCTAAATTCTTAATTAACGTGCGTATATGAGAACTGAATTGGGATGTGGTGAGCCCTCCTGAGTGAAAAGGTAATAATGAGGAATCTGCTGGTCTGTCGTTTAATACCTTCATCAAACGTGACAATACAGCGACCGGGCACCATTGATTTCCCGACGGGAAGTATTTTATAATCGTCCCCTCTCGACATGTCTTGGTGACTTTCAGACTCAGATGAAAACTGTCATCAGACCATTTCAGCTGAGCCTTAGATATTGCTTTGCTGTGTTTTGTGGTGCATGAGAATTCTCCTGGCCGGAGAAATCCGTAAAACGCCAGATAGATAGCTGCTTTCAGTACTAGGCTAGGTAGAAATACGAAAGGGTTTCCATCTAGCAGCCTTGACATAGCTCAGAATATTTCAGGAGAAATAGGCAGGCGTCCTGGGGCTTTGGGAGTGCCCCTTTCAGGGCTGCTTAAACTGCATGTGTTGAAAGTATGGATGTTCTGTCTGGGTAAGAGAGAGATGAAAAGTTGTATGCCCGCCAGGTATTGTTTGATAGTGGAGTAGGAAAGATAAAGAGCTGAGTGGCAAAAAACGATATAGGATAGTATTATGTGTAAGTCGAATGAGAACGGAATGTTGTATAGAGATAGATAATGTTTGTAAGATGTCAATGCGGTATCCTATCCTCTCCTAGTGCTTGGTGCCAGGGATTTATTGATGAGGTTAACTGCAACGCCAGAGAAATGAGCTAGTCCATCATCATCATATGGAGCGGCGGTGCAGGGTAGCCTACAGGATCCGCCTCTTGCATGACCTGGAAGAAAATGTCGAATTTAGGTCTAGATAATGCATCTGCTGCGATATTTTCCCTGCCGGCCACATGTTGACTTATGAAATTAAACTTGTGTTGTAGAGAGATCCATACCAGCCTCCTGACAAATTTCATGACCGCCTGAGATTTTGATTTTTTCTTGTTGACAATGTAGACAGTAGCCGCGTTGTCACATAGGAAAAGAACCGTCTGATTTTCCCAGAGATGGCCCCAGGTTATAGCTGCCGCCACCACTGGGGGAACCTCAAAAAGTACTGATGTCTTGCTGAAACCAGACATGTCAAAAACCTTAGGCGGCCAATGGCCTGCTAATCAGTGATTACCATGGATAGCTGCGAAACCCACAGGAGCTGATGCGTCAGTGATGACTCTGGGAGAGGTGGCTGTGACTGCTGGGATGAAAAAGGAGATGCCATTCCACGCCAATATGTGATTGTCCCACATTATCAAGTCGGCCATAGCTTGTGAGTCAAGATGGACGGGACTGTCCTGATCAGTACCTGACTGAAGGAGTGCTAGTAGCCGAGAGGTAAAAGCCCTGCCCTGCGGTATTATCCGCATTGCAAAAGCTAACATACCCAACAAACTCTGGAGCTCAACCTTGGTGGTGACCCTTGTGATGGTGAACTGGTGGATCACTTTCCTTATTCTATTTAGCTTCTCTGTGGGTAGACTAGCCTGCATGGTTACTGTGTCAAGCACCACACCCAGAAAAGTGAGTCTAGTGGATGGACCTTCTGTTTTGTTGGGAGAGACTGGGACCCCAAGGTGATCAAAAAGTTGCATGAGACTAGATAGATCCGAAGGATGTGCAGACGGTGGTTCAATTAGTAAGAAATCGTCTAAGTAATGAAGGACGTTCGAACAGCCTTTGGTGTTCACTAAAGCCCAGTGAAGTGCCTGTGCCAGCTGATCGAAAATCCACAGGCTACTTTTAGAACCAAAAGTGAGTTTGGTTGTAAAATAGTATGCGTTCTCCCATTTGACCCCGTGCCACTTCCAAAGTTCTGGGTGTATTGGCAGTAATTTAAAAGCGTCTGTTATGTCCGCCTTTGAAAGCCAAGACCCTGTTCTCAGTTGTAGTATGTGCTTGATTGCCTGGTGGATTGACGTGTATTTCATAGTCACCTCATTTAACGGAATTAATGAATTTAGACTAGGTATCACAGAAGAGTAGGGTGCTGAAAGGTAGAAAATCAACCTCTTTTTATTGTTAAATTTCCCAGTAGCTATGCCCACGGGGCTTACCTGCCAACAATCAAAAGGTGGGTGGAGAAAAGGACCAATCATTTACCCACGATCAAGCTCAGCTCAGGGAAGATCTGATACCACTTGAGGTTCCTTGGTTGCCGACAAAAGGTTGCTGCATTCAAAAGTGGACTGGGGTAGTGTCACTAGGCCGGTATGGAAACCATGTGAGAAACCATTGACCAGCCAATCAACCCAGTTTGAATCTGGGTGACCAAGCAGCACCTCTGCCAGTGCCTGAATCTGAACCCGGCCTAGTCATGCTTGCCCTTTGACCAGGTTGATGTCTTTTGCTCGAGCTAGCCTCGGGTTGCTGATTATTAGGACACCAAGCTGTGGAATGAAAAATGGACTGGCATACTGCACAAGCTGGGGATTTCAGGCCTGCAAAATGTTTACAAAATAAAACAGTATCTACCACCCTCCAGTCGGTGGTGTAGCCAAATTGAGTGTTCCCTGACGCTGCTTTGGCAGAAAACAACTTGTGGTAGTCATAGAAATGACTACCCCCATACTTGCATGAGAACTCAGTTTTCTGGTATAGATAGAGGTCCAACTCTTCCCTACGTTCCGGCTTCACAGAACAAATCACATCCCTAAACATACTGAAAGCCATGACAAATTCCTGGAAAGTTAACTTGCGACTAAGCCTGATGTCCCTGCTTTTCAACACCACAGACAAATCGCCGCACGCAACAGTCTTAGTTTCTGTGAGGTCTTGGGACGAAATGAGCAGGGACGCCAGGTTGATGTCTTTCCCACCTAAAATGTCCATTCGGACAGACGCTGGGACAAAATGCGCGGGGGCAATTTTTGGGGCTTCCCCTAGCGTACCTGCCCCAGCGGCCTGGGAGGTTGAGGGTGTGGCTATCGTATCAGGGGATGCCTGATCACGCGAGTTTCCCTTCTCCAACATTTCCAGTCTGGAATTGACAGTTGACAATGACGTCATCACGGATGACATCATCGCATGTAGTTGATCCAAGGTATTTGATGAAGACTGCCCCGGGGCCATCTCCTCACTACCTCCTGCCCCTGGTTCAGCCATCAATAACTTGAAAAGTTCATTTTTCTGGGCTGTAGCTGGGAAAGGAATTCGCGAATATTCACGAATATAGCACTATATATTCGTAATTACGAATATTGTTTTTTTTTTCACAGTACACATCACAGTGATCACCCCTCTCTGCTTCCAGCTTGTGTGGTGTAAATAAGGCTCTAATACTACTGTTTGAGACTGGCGAGCGAATTTTCACATATGGTAATTTTTAATATGCAAATTTTCGTATATGCTAATTTTTGCATACGCGAATTTTTGCATATGCGAAAATAAAACGCGAATATTATGAATATGCAAATTTTGCGAATATATGACGAATATTCGTCCATATATTCGCAAAATATCGCAAATTCGAATATGGCCTATGCCGCTCAACACTATTAGCGACGTACTTCGCCCTGTCCGGTCCAGAACGGGTGCCGGTGAAAAATAAACAAAACCATGAGTATGCTACTACCTTATGCACGACAGCCTTGTAAAGCAATACTGACCTGCATGCCTGAATCCCAGAAATGACCCCGCTTTGATAACCTGAAGCAACAGATACAAAAGCCACAATGACTACCCGCAGCGGATGAATATACCGGTAACGTCACTAACCGTGAATCGATTTCACCTATTCGTGTTATGTTTGTGACCAGCCAATGGTTGTCAAGTGGTGACCTGAATCGTGTGAGCAACAAATGTATGTGTGTTTTTTTGTTCCAAAAATGTGTCGGTAACAACAGAACTACCCGAGGCTTCTCCTGAAGACGTGTCAGGATGGTGGTAAGGCCACGGTCTATATGTACAGGATGTAATCTGAGACTGTGATGATGCTCAGAACACAGAGACTCCAACCCTGATAAACATGTCAGGTTAAACGTAAGTCTGATGCCTATGTGTACTTGTGCCGGAGAGAAAAAACGTGTGACTTATGAGACACCTAATAACGTGCTCTCAAGCTGGAGTGATGCCACTGCTCTGAAGACGTGTCAGTAACAGTGGCATGCGTGTTACCCCTGAAGAAGAGTCAGGATTGGGATGGTAACTTTGTGAGAGTAGCCGTTTGATGCTCTGAAGATGAGTCAATAACATCAATTATGCAGTAGTCTCCCCTGACAATGTCGGTCAGGATAATGTTAAAACTACCACCTATAGATCAGTGTGGAAAGTATCGACTATGCTTAACTGGAAACACGAGGCGGCATCGGCTATGCCTTGTGAGTCTCTGACAATGATCCCAAGTGATCGCGTGCAACCTCCTAATTCCCCAACAAAATCACAACTTGTTACCACCAACCTATGGATAAACAACTACTAACCTCTTGACCGACAACTTGATGCTGACAGGATGACCGGAAAGCTCGAGATCTGGACTATAGAAAATGCCTGAGACCCGATACAACAACTATAGATGAAGAAACTCAGAGTCACCTTGAATCTATGAAGCATCTGACAACCTCATCTGACAGCATCATCTTGCCAACTAAGATGTCTATATACTTGTACCTCTATTTTACTTGTTTAAATATGCCTGTATCTAGTATGACCCCCGATGTGACCCATAAGTACGTACCATTATTATGCCTATGTCCGTATGTGCCCCTTCCCCTCAGTCCAAGTGTTATCCGTATATACGTCCGCATGGATACACACATACGCATGTAACATGCAAACTGCATGGAATACCAGCCTGTAAACGTCCACAAACCCCTACCTCTTTTTTTTTTTTGTGTGCCTTTCCCCTTAACAATATCCTCCCCAACGATTGCATTATTCCACCAACCCCACCTCCCCCTCACCTCTACACCGAACTAGCTACAGCACTGTCTGTAATGCACATCATATAACAATGTTTAGCACTTAGCTGATCGCTGTTAATTTCTGTTCATGCCTCAGGAACAAGAAAAGCTAGCTACAACTCTGTCTGTAATGCACATCATGTAACAAATGTTTAGCACTTATAAGATCACTGTTATAAGAGCCTTGTAGTTTGCAAACTTTGTTTAAAGATGCTTTACAAATTATGAAAAGTGACTTGTACATTTTTAAATAAAATTTAATATAATTTAAATAAATAATTGCTATACATAAAAGCCAGGTAAAAGTCCAGAATGGAAGGTAACTCTTGTCACTACATTCTCATGGCATGAAGGACATTTCCAAAAGAATCTGCATGTCATACTGAATAACAGTATTATTTCACTAACCCAGCACACACCCTATGCATGTTACAACAAGGCAAATTGTTCTACACCCCTATTGAGGCTCTCTGTAGGCCATAAATAACTTTTTTAATAGCGATTCACTGCAAATAAATTTGGACCAAAACAAATTTTGGGGGGAAATTCAGAGGATTGGGCAAATCAAATTTTTCAAAAATTCGCTCATCTCTACCAGAAATCATACAGGTACAGATACACTGTTTACAGCCTGTCGAGCAGATGAGACACGAGCATTTGTATGCCCCTGCACCTCAAGGCAGGAGGGTTTGTCACTAAGTGGTTCCTGGTATTTCATAATCGGTTGGCCGATTTCGAAGAAGGTTTGGACGAGGTAGTTGATAATTAGTTTCTTGATTACTGCCAGTATTTTTGGCCCTTTATAGGCCGAACACACGATCACAGTTTTGGGCTCACTTCTAACCGCTGTAAGTATGTTATTATTATTCTTGTTATTATTGTTATATTTAATACATGATTGTCTTTACTATTATTGTGGTTATTATGATTACTATGGTCATTACCAGGATCAGGATTTCTGGCCTACAGAGAGGCTAAATAGGGGTGTAGAACACTTTGGCTTGTCCTTACAAGCATAGGAAGTGTGCTGTGTTAGTGAAATAATACTGTTATTCAGTATGACATGCAGATTACAGACATCGCTATTAGAATCACTGCTGCAGAGCATCTGGATGTGGCAGGTGTTTTATGTAATTTTATTTAATTTAATTTGAATTTATTTTCTTTTTTTGATTACCCATTCTGGTGAGCATCGAGCTGGCGATCCTCCGCCAGGCAAGATACCACCTGTTCCAGCCCCTGCCTCTCAGCGCCCCCCTGACAGTGAAAGTGCAATCATTTAATCAGTTATGGTTCACTATTATCGCTCCAAGCTATTTTATTGGATTCTTGTGATAATTTCACAGGTAATATGACGTCGACTACTATAGGGCCTCAGTCTTGAAAACATTACATCGATTTTTTTAAATTTTAATTTAAGATTTATAGTAAATTCACAAGTTTAATGTCCTGGTGTTTACTTTTAACTAATACTGTATGACCACAAAACCCAATCTAAGGAGTCACATGGCGGCACAATGACAGAGCCTAGAGGTAGCAGCAGCATGATGAGACCATAATCTGGCAGACTGACACATCCTGGAATTGGCGGCAGCAAGAGTAGCCCATATAGTGGCTGAATGACACAGCCTGGAGTTGGCGGCAGCATGAGGAGACAATAGGGCTTCACAATCCCTAAGATTAAAAGATGAATTTTCTAATTTAAATTGAAGATTTATGGTAGCTAGTGCTACAATAAAAATTTTTAGGGAATGTCCCAGGCCCAGCAGCATGAGTAAACCATATAGTGGCTGAATGACAAAGCCTGGAGGTGGCGGTAGCTTGTGGAGAACATGTAGTGGCTGAAAGGCAAAGCCTGGAGTTGGCTGCAGCATGAGGAGAACATATAGTAGCTGAATGACACAGCCTGGAGTTGATGGCAGTATGAGTAGAACATATAGTGGCTGAATGGCACAGCCTGGAGTTGGCGACAGCATGAGTAGAACATATAGTGGCTGAATGGCACAGCCTGGAGATGGCGGCAGCATGAGGAGAACATATAGTAGCTGAATGACACAGCCTGGAGTTGGCGACAGTATGAGTAGAACATATAGTGGCTGAATGGCACAGCCTGGAGTTGACGACAGCATGAGTAGAACATATAGTGGCTGAATGGCAAAGCCTGGAGTTGGCGGCAGCATGAGTAGAACATATAGTGGCTGAATGAAACAGCGTGGAGGTGGCGGCAGCATGAGGAGACAATATAGTGGCTGAATGGCACAGCCTAGAGGTGGTGAAGCATGAAGAGACCATATAGTGGCTGAATGACACAGCCTGGAGTTGGCGGCAGCATGAGAACATATAATGGCTGAATGACACAGCCTGGAGTTAGCGGCAGCATGAGAAGAACATATAGTGGCTGAATGACACAGCCTGGAGGGGGTGAATCATGAGGAAACCATATAGTGGCTGAATGGCACAGCCTGTTGTTGGCGGCAGCATGAGTAGAACATATAGTGGCTGAATGACACAGCATGCAGGTGGCGGAAGCATGAGAATAGCATTTAGTAGCTGAATGACACAGCCTGGAGTTGACGGCAGCATGAGAATAGCATTTAGTAGCTGAATGACAAAGCCTGGAGTTGACGGCAGTATGAATAGAACATATAGTGGCTGAATGGCACAGCCTGGAGTTGGCAACAGCATGAGTAGAACATATAGTGGCTGAATGGCACAGCGTGGAGTTGGTGGCAGCATGAAAAGAACATAGTGGCTGAATGGCAAAGCCTGGAGTTGGCGGCAGCATGAGTAGAACATATAGTGGCTGAATGACATAGCGTGGAGGTGGCGGCAGCATGAGGAGACCATATAGTGGCTGAATGGCACAGCCTAGAGGTGGTGAAGCATGAAGAGACCATATAGTGGCTGAATGGCACAGCCTGGAGTTGGCGGCAGCAAGAGGAGAACATATAATGGCTGAATGAAACAGCCTGGAGTTAGTGGCAGCATGAGTACCACATATAGTGGCTGAATGACACAGCCTGGAGGTGGCCGAAGCATGAGGAGAACATATAGTGGCTGAATGACACAGTGTGGAGGTGGCGGCAGCATGAGGAGACCATATAGTGGCTGAATGGCACAGCCTAGAGGTGGTGAAGCATGAGGAGACCATATAGTGGCTGAATGGCACAGCCTGGAGTTGGCGACAGCATGAGGAGATCATAAAATGGCTGAATGACACATCCTGGAGTTAGCGGCAGCATGAGTAGAACATATAGTGGCTGAATGACACAGCGTGAAGGTGGCGGCAGCATGAGGAGAACATATAGTGGCTGAATGACAGCTTGGAGATGGCGGCAGCATAAGTAGAACATATAGTGGCTAAATGACACAGCATAGAGGTGGCGGCAGTATGAGGAGAACATATGGTGGCAGAATCAGACAGCCTGGAGGTGGCAGCAGCATCAGGAGTCCTGAAAGTGACCCGGTGGCAGAGTGGTGCAGTGGGTGGCAATACCAGGACCTGGTGACAAAGGTGGGCGAAAAAAGGTCTGATGCGGAGGAATGTTTGTAACTGGGGAGCAGTGCCTTAAATCTGTTTGGCCCTATCCATATTTGTGAAGTGTTGGTATGGCACCATGGTCAATCTACTCTAATGCATCAGGTATTGATGGGTGGAAATCCTGGCTGCTCCATGCCTGATTCATCTTTATAAAGGTCAGTTTCTCCACATTTTTCATGGACAGGCGAGTTCTCCTTGGGGTGACTATGGCCCCCGCCGCACTAAACACCTGCTCTGATGGCACACTACTGGCTGGGCAGGACAGGTTTTCCATGGCAAACTCTGCTAGTTGCGGCCACAAATCAAGTTTGGCTGCCCAGAAGTCCAGCGGATCTTCAAGGTGTGTTGGCATGGTCATGTCAAGGAATGCCACCACCTGCTGGTTCAGGTCCTGTTATAGGTCTACCTGCCGACACATGTTGCATGTGGCTATGTTAACCTCCTCCTGATGCTTGATGAAAAACTGCCACACTGCCGAGTAGCTGATTTTCCCACCAACAGTCCGCACTATTTGACTGCTACTGCCTCTGTCTCCAGGAACCCCTGTTTCATTACATCCCGGGAAGGTAGGCTGCCGCAAAGCAGGTGGTCTACCCCGGGTATGTTTGGCTCCAGAATTTCCACTTCTGCCACCATGCTGCGTGCCAACCATGCTACCACCTTGCTGGCTCAGCTGCTGCCTCACGGGCAACCTGCAACCCTCTTCTCCTGATGATGATGAAGCCCCTTCTGCACCCGGCTCCCAATTGCGATTGTCTTCATCATCATCAACAAGTGTCTGCATGTCACTGATGTCCTCGTCAGGTTCCTCAACAGTATCTGCTTCAGGACCCTGAATGTTGGCAACACCACCTCCCACGTCACTCTCCTCTTTATTACTTGCCCGCTAAGTGGAGGAAGCAGCGGATTTCTCCTCCACTTCTTGTATGGGCAGTTGCTGCTGACTGTCCTCTATTATATTGTCCTCACTGATTAGTGGAGCTGAACCCACAGCACAATATACTTCTTTAGGGGAGGAAACAGCATAGCACAGAGGCAATGGGAGGACATAGACTGATGGTAATGACTGAGGAACCCCCCTGACTGTTGACTTGGGGGTATCAGATGTTGCATGTGATGAAGTGGATGACCGTGTTAACCAATCAATGACAGCAGATAGGTTGCTGGTCGAGACACGACCGCTAGCTGATACTGGGAGATCAGGCCTCACGCTGCGACTCCTGCTGCCACTCGCCCCTAGTCTTCTGCAACATCTGCCTGCGCCTGATGAATTTTTTCCTCTGCCACTCCACTGTGCATTCCTCTGTGTACTTCTCTGCCTGACATCCTTAGTGGTTATATGAGAGAGTACAATACGCTTCACTAGGCGTAAAACAGTAAGACTTTATCAGTAACAAAATGGTACAACACTTAGATGTACGTATGTGGTATGCACTTATGAGGGCAGTAGAATGCGCCCCACTACGCTTAACAGTATTTGTCTAGAACACCAGCCGGTGAGTACTTTACCCTGGCCTTTCACAGTATCTAGGTCCTTAACAGATTTACAGGTACAAAATAGTACACTACTTAGATGTAGGTATGTGGTATGCATTTATGAGGGCAGAAAAATGTGCTACAGTATGATTAAAAAAAAAAGTATTTGCGTAAAACACCAGACGGTGATTACTCTTGCCTGGACTTTCACAGTATCTAGGCCCTTGAGAGGTTAACAGCTACAAAAAAGTGCACCACTTAGATGTAGGTATGTGGTATGCACTTATGAGGGCGGAAAAATGCACTACAGTACACTTAAAAAAGTATTTGAGTACAACACCCGCCGGAGAGTACTTTTGCCTAGCCTTTCACAATATCTAGGTCCATGGCAGATTTGCAGGTACAAAATAGTACACAACTTAGATGTAGGTATGTGGTATGCATTTATGAGGGCAGAAAAATGTGCTACAGTACGCTTAAAAAAGAATTTGAGTAAAACACCAACCAGTGATTACTTTTGCCTGGATTTTCATAGTATCTAGGCCCTTCAGAGTTTAACAGCTACAAAATAGTACACCAGTTAGATGTATGTATGTGGTATGCACTTATGAGGGCAGAAACATGCACTACAGTATGCTTAAAAAAGTATTTGAGTAAACACCAGCCGGTGATTACTTTTGCCTGGCCTTTCACAGTATCTAGACCCTTGAGAGTTTAACAGATACAAAATAGTACACCACTTAGATGTACGTATGTGGTATGCACTTATAAGGGGAGAAAAATGCGATACAGTGCACTTAAAAAAGTATTTATGTACAACACCAGCCAGTGAGTACTTTTGCCTCTCCTTTCACAGAGTCTAACAGGTACAAAATAGTACACTACTTATATGTATGTGCACTTATGAGGGCAGAAAAATACACTACAGTACGCTTAAAAAAGTATTTGTGCACAACACCAGCAGTATACACCAGTGCTGCAGTACGCAGTCCTTGTGAACTACAGCCAAAATTTCACTTTCTCTCTCAATCTCACTTCCTTCCCTATCAGTGCTTCTAGGCAGGATTTGTGCTTGAGCTGAAACGCTGCTGTTCTTCTGTGCAACACACTGCTCTCTGTAATAGAACGCTGTAGACAGTGACTGGGAGGTAAATTGCTGCAGTAAGAATGATTTTTTTGTGAAAAACACTGCTCTCCTTCTCTCTCTCTCTCTCTGTGCAACAGAACGCTGACTTTACTAGGAGGTGAATCGCTGCTGGAAAAAGCATTTCTGTGCAACACACAGCGCTGTCCCTATCTATTTCTCTGCAGTGAAAAGCTGAAGTGACTGGCCGCAATATGGCCTCCAATTATATAGGGCTGTGACATCACAAAGGTGACTGGCTGCTGATAGGCTACATCCTGCATGTGATTCAGGGTCATCCCACCTACCCTTGTTACCGCCTTCCCAGGGTTCCTTGCCCCATGTCCTCACATGTGGATCCACCATTTTAGATGCCCTGGGGCCTGGACCGCACTAAATAGAGTTTAATGAAGTGATATTCGTATTTGTTGCAAATCAAATTCGTAACGAATTCGGATTTGTCAGATTCGATTCACTCATCCCTAGTAGTCATAATTGCCCTACTATTCTTTATTAAAAAATCGAAGAAGGAAAACTTTTTTAATTCACTTATAAAATATATCTGCGCCGCCAAGAAATACGTTTTTATGTCTGGGAGCGCTAATCCCCCTCTTTTACACGGGAGGTATAAATAATCCAATTTTATTCAGGTTCTATCTAAAAAAAATTTTGAAGAGACTATTTTCACACCAATTGGGGGATGCACCAAAAATATAAAGCAACTTGGGGCGTATAATAGTTTTGATTAACGTGATTTTATCAGCTCTTGATATCTTAGGTTTGCTCTACACCTTGTCTTTCTTCTCAATTTTTTTGATCAGTGGTTTAAAATTTTAGTTATGATATTCATTCAATTCCTGATATTTGTATACTGAGGTAGCTAAACTGTTCCTGTCTACCCAGTATCTTCATCCCACAATTGGATATGACCTCACCTGGTCCTAGAGGAAGCATAATAGATTTCGACCAATTTATTCCTAATCCGGAGAAGTCACCATATTCCTTTATAACTTCCATTACCCTAGGCATTGACATCTCAGGATCTTCTAAAAAAAAATTAAGATGTCATCCAAAGCCCGTGATCCTCCTATCTCCTCTTAACTTACCTGCCAGAGGCTCGATATCCAGGGCAAAAAGCAAGGGGGAGAGAAGGCAACCTTGCCTGGTGCCCCCTGAGAGTGAGAAACGCTCTGGCAGCTTCCCATCTATTGAGACTCTTCCTACTGGGTTGGTGTACAATTACTTTATCATTTTTATAAATTCATCCCCAAAACCAAATCTACACATTATCCCCCAGAGAAACTTCCACTCTACTCTTAAAGGGGTTATCCGGTGCTGAACATTCGGAACAAATAGTTCCGAAAGCTTAGAGCCTGCGTCACGAGCCCCCACGCCGGCTCTTAGCTTTCGGAACAATTTGTTCTGAACGCTCAGCATCGGAGTACCCCTTTAACACCATCCAAAGATAGGATAGAGTGGGAGCCCTTTAGACAGGACCCTACAAATAATATGTTTTGCCATTCTTCCTGGTATAAAATCGTATTGGTCTTTACCCACTAGATCTATCACACTCTGCAATCTGATGGCCAGAGCTTTAGCAAGGATCTTAATATCAGTATTAAGTAAAGATATGGGTCTATACGACCCCATCTGCACTTTATTCTTATTTGGTTTTAAGATCAAAACTATAACTGCTTCACACATTTACCCTGGGAGTTGACCTTTTTCCATCCCCGACTTAACTATTCTCAACAGGGCCAGGATGAGTATTTGACCATACCTGCAATATATTTCAAACGATAGGCTATCCTCTCCCGGTCATGTATATCCTTTTATCGACTGCAGGGCCAAATTTAATTCCCCAACAGTGAGAGGGGTGTATAGCATTTCTTTTGGCAGAATAGGTACTTTTGGGAAGCCTATGTAGTCTAAATATTCTACAATATCTTCTCCATTTTTATTCAACTCTAATCTATACAGCAGAGAATAATAATCCCCAAACTCCCTTATTATTCTGTGTATGTCAGTACACCATTCTATAAGCATTTGACCACAGTCTTGTACATTACATGTACCTAAAATATCTTAAGTGTAAAACATTCAACATTCTGTCTTTTGACATCACAAAGCACCTTACTTGAGAGAATTACAGCACATAAAATAGATATATACATTTTAAGTGTTTAGTATGCTAAACTTAGTGCCTGACTGTCAGCCTTTTATCAGATTGATATGTGATGGAAAACTGCCTCCCAGTTAGTACACTCATTTTCAGAACAATTTCTTTCTGCCTTTTACTCTAAAAATCATATACTTTGTTTTGTGAAAGTGCCCATAAAAGTAATCTAAAATCTTTCATTGTGTATGGGATTGGGCGAATGTCCCATTTTTAAAGAAATATCTGCATGTCATGTTGGTTGAAGATAGACAATATTTTACTTTTCTTTCTTAAAATTACAATGGTACAGAATAGTTCATGGCAACAAGCTTCATGGTTATGGTTTATTTAGGAGGCACTAAGTGCTTAAATGTTCCAGAATGTAACTTAATGGGAATTATTATGGGAATAATTCTGTCATCACTGGTACCCCATGCCAGTACCAGCTATTAACAGATCTTTAGTTGGTTCTTACCATATAGTGCTTTCTAGACTTGTCACCATCAACTAATAATTTAAAGATTAACTTAACACATCTTGCAGTATGCAAACAAGGGGTTCACTTCTATTCTGTGACCCATTAAATCCCCTTAGCCAACTGACTCAGACCGAACCAACCAGGCCGCACTATAGGTCTAAGGGCAACCAACCTTACATTACATACTGCACACCAATTTGCAGACTGCTTTCTCACAAAGAACCTCTATACCAGGTAAAGACTTTTCTGGGTATGAGTCTGCCACCACACTAGAATTCTTGCAAATTGATCTCTCTCACAACCTTAGGTGACTCTTGAGAATTGATTCCTCCCAAAGCTGAGTCTATGCTGAGCCAGTCCACAAATTGTTATTTAAGCTGTCCTCAGATATGTTCACTAATGTTTTCTACCTAGGGGCGGACACCTAAAAGCGATCGATATGCACTTTCAACCGCCAGTAGTAATGATCCCATGGCACTCCAGAAGTTCCACTAGCCAGCGCTTTGCTGGTTACGAAGGACCGGAAGTGGCGTTAAGATAAATTCGGTCACGAGGATGTATGTGATATGATGCATGTTGTTTCATAGATCAAGGAAATCCCATCCTGGGTAAATATGCAGATGAGGCATAACAACATGGAACTGGGGAATCCCATCACAAGATGTATAGAATAGAATGTATAGAATGGCTTAATGGCCCCGCCTGGAGTTGGCGGCAGCATAAGTAGAACTTACAGTGGCTAATTGGCACAACCTGGAGTTTGTGGCAGCATGAGGAGACCATATAGTGTCTGAATGGCACAGCCTGGAGGTGGCTGAAGCAAAAGGAGGCCATATAGTGTCTTAGTGGCACAGCTTGGAGGTGGCTGAAGCATGAATAGAACATTTAGTGGCTGAATGGCACAGCCTGGAGTTGGCTGAAGCATGAGGAGACCATATAGTGGCTGAATGGCACAGCCTGGAGGTGGTGAGGCATGAGAAGACCATGTAGTGTCTGAATGAGACAGCCTGGAGTTGGCTGAAGCATAAGGAGACCATATAGTGGCTGAATGGCACAGCCTGAAGATGGTGAAGCATGAGGAGACCATATAGTGTCTGAATGGCACAGCCTGGAGTTGGCTGAAGCGTGAGGAGACCATATAATGGCTGAATGGCACAGCCTGGAGGTGGTGAAGCATGAGGAGACCATATAGTGGCTGAATGGCCCAGCCTGGAGTTGGTTGAAGCATGAGGAGACCATATAGTGTCTTAATGGCAAAGCCTGGGGTTGGCTGAAGTATGAGTAGACCATATAGTGGCTGAACGGCACAGCCTGGAGTTGGCTGAAGCATGAGGAGACAATAAAGTGTCTGAATGGCACAGCCAGGAGGTGGCTGAAGCATGAGGAGACCATATAGTGTCTGAATGGCACAGCCTGGAATTAGCTGAAGCTTGAGGAGACCTTATAGTGGTTGAATGGCACAGCCTAGAGGTGGTGAAGCAGGAGGAGACCAAACAGTATCTGAAAGGCACAGCCTGGAGTTGGCTGAAGCATGAGACCATATAGTGGCTGAATGGCAAAGCCTGGAGGTGGTGAAGCATGAGGAGACCATATAGTGTCTAAATGGCACAGCCTGGAGGTGGCCGAAGCATGAGGAGCCCATAAAGTGTCTGAATGGAACAGCCTGGAGGGGGTGAAGCATGAGGAGACCATATAGTGGCTGAATGACACAGCCTGGAGTTGGTTGAAGCATGAGGAGACCATATAGTGTCTTAATGGCAAAGCCTGGGGTTGGCTGAAGTATGAGTAGACCATATAGTGGCTGAACGGCACAGCCTGGAGTTGGCTGAAGCATGAGGAGACAATAAAGTGTCTGAATGGCACAGCCAGGAGGTGGCTGAAGCATGAGGAGACCATATAGTGTCTGAATGGCACAGCCTGGAATTAGCTGAAGCTTGAGGAGACCTTATAGTGTCTGAATGGCACAGCCTGGGGGTGGCAGAAGCATGAGGAGACCATATAGTGGCTGAATGGCACAGCCTGGAGTTGGCTAAATCATGAGGAGACCATACAGTGTCTGAATGGCACAGCCTGGAGTTGGCTAAAGCATGAGGAGACCATAAAGTGGCTGAATGGCACAGCCTAGAGGTGGTTAAGCATGAGGAGACCATATAGTGGCTGAATGGCACAGCCTGGAGGTGGTTGAAGCATGAGGAGACCTTACAGTGACTGAATCGCACATCCTGGAGTAGGTTGAAGCATTAGGAAACCATATAATGACTGAATCGCACAGCCTGGAGGTGACTGAAGCATGATGAGACCATATAACGGCTGAATGGCAAAGCCTGGAGTTGGCGGCAGCATAAGTAGAACATATATTGGCTGATTAGCACAACCTGGAGCTTGTGGCAGGACAAGGAGGCCATATAGTGTCTGAATGGCACAGTTTGGAGGTGGCTGAAGCATGAGGAGACCATATAGCGGCTAAATGTTGCAGCGTAGAGTTGGCGGCAGCATGAGTAGAACATATAGTGGCTCATTGGCACAGCCTGGAGTTTGTGGCAGCATGAAGAGACCATACAGTGTCTGAATGGCACAGCCTGGAGGTGGTGAAGCATGAGGAGACCACATAGCGTCTGAATTGCACAGCCTGGAGTTGGCTGAAGCATGAGGACACCATATAGTGGCTGAAAGGCAAAGCCTGGAGATGGAGAAGCATGAGGAGAACATATAGTGTCTGAATGGCACAGTCTGGAGATGGCTAAAGCATGAGAAGACCATATAGTGGCTTAATGGCACAGCCTGGAGGTGGTTAAGCGGGAGGGAGACCATATAGTGGCTGAATGGCACAGCCTGGAGGTGCTTGAAGCATGAGGAGACCTTAAAGTGGCTTAATCGCACAGCCTGGAATAGGTTGAAGGATGAGGAAACCATATAATGGCTGAATGGCAAAACCTGGAGATGGCTGAAGCATGAGGAGACCACATAATGGCTGAATGGCACAGCCTGTAGTTGGCGGCAGCATAAGTAGAACATATATTGGCTGATTGGCACAGCCTGGAGCTTGTGGCAGCACAAGGAGGCCATATAGTGTCTGAATGGCACAGTTTGGAGGTGGCTGAAGCATAAGGAGACCAGGTAGTATGTGAATGGCTCAGCCTGGAGTTGGCTGAAGCATTAGGAGACAATAAAGTGTCTGAATGGCACAGCCTGGAGGTGGCTGAAGCATGAGGAGACCTTATAGTGTCTGAATGGCACAGCCTGGAGTTAGCTGAAGCTTGAGGAGACCATATAGTGTCTGAATGGCACAGCCTGCAGTTGGCTGAAGCATGAGGAGACCATTTAGTGTCTAAATGGCACAGCCTGGAGGTGGTTGAAGCATGAAGTGACCATATAGTGTCTTAATGGCACAGCCTGGAATTGGCTCAAGTAAAATGAACGCATATAGTGTCTGAATGGCACAGCCTTGAGGTGGCTGAAGCATGAGGAGACCATATAGTGGCTAAATGTCACAGACTGGAGTTGGCGGCAGCATGAGTAGAACATATAGTGGCTCATTGGCACAGCCTGGAGTTTGTGGCAGCAGGAAAAGACCATACAGTATCTGAATGGCACAGCCTGGAGGTGGTGAAGCATGAGGAGACCACATAGCGTCTGAATTGCACAGCTTGGAGTTGGCTGAAGCATGAGGACACCATATAGTGGCTGAAAGGCAAAGCCTGGAGATGGAGAAGCATGAGGAGAACATATAGTGTCTGAATGGCACAGCCTGGAGTTGGCTAAAGCATGAGGAGACCATATAGTGGCTTAATGGCACAGCCTGGAGGTGGTTAAGCAGGAGGAGACCATACAGTGGCTGAATGGCACAGCCTGGAAGTGCCTGAAGCATGAGGAGACCTTAAAGTGGCTGTATCGCACAGCCTGGAGTAGGTTACAGAATGAGGAAATCATATAATGGCTGAATGGCACAGCCTGGAGGTGGCTGAAGAATGAGGAGACCATATAATGGCTGAATGGCATAGCCTGGAGTTGGTGGCAGCAAAAGTAGAACATATATTGGCTGATTGGCACAGCCTGGAGCTTGTGGCAGCACAAGGAGGCCATATAGTGTCTGAATGGCACAGTTTGGAGGTGACTGAAGCATGAGGACGCCATATAGTGTCTTAATTGCACAGCCTGGAGGTGACTAAAGCTTGAGTAGACCATATAGTGGCTGAATGGCACATCCTGAAGTTGGCTGAAGCATGAGGAGACCATACAGTGGCTTAATGGCACAGCCTGGAGGTTTTGATGCATGAGGAGACCATATAGTGTCTGAATGGCACAGTCTGGAGTTGGCTGAAGCGTGAGGAGACCATATAATGGCTGAATGGCACAGCCTGGAGGTGGTGAAGCATGAGGAGACCATATAGTGGCTGAATGGCACAGCCTGGAGTTGGCTGAAGCATGAGGAAACCATATAGTGGCTGAATGGCAGAGCCTGGAGTTGGCTGAAGCATGAGGAGACCATATAGTTTCTAAATGGCACAGCCTGGAGGTGGATGAAGCATGAGGAGACCATGTAGTGTCTGAATGGCACAGCCTGAAGGTAGTGAAGCATGAGGAGACCATATAGTGGCTGAATGGCACAGCCTGGAGTTGGCTGAAGCATGAGGAAACCATATAGTGGCTGAATGGCAGAGCCTGGAGTTGGCTGAAGCATGAGGAGACCATATAGTTTCTAAATGGCACAGCCTGGAGGTGGATGAAGCATGAGGAGACCATGTAGTGTCTGAATGGCACAGCCTGAAGGTAGTGAAGCATGAGGAGACCATTTAGTGTCTAAATGGCACAGCCTGGAGGTGGCTGAAGCATGAGGAGACCATATAATATCTTAATGTCACAGCCTGGAGTTGGCTCAAGCATGAGGAACCAATATAGTGTCCGAATCGCACAGTCTGGAGGTGGCTGAAGCAAGAGGAGACCATATAGCGGCTAAAAGGCAAAGCCTGGAGATGGAGAAGCATGAGGAGAACATGCAGTGTCTGAATGGCACAGCCTGGAGTTGGCTAAAGCATGAGGAGACCATATAGTGGCTTAATGGCACAGCCTGGAGGTGGTTAAGCAGGAGGAGACAATATAGTGGCTGAATGGCACAGCCTGGAAGTGCCTGAAGCATGAGGAGACCTAAAAGTGGCTGAATCGCACAGCCTGGAGTAGGTTGAAGGATGAGGAAATCATATAATGACTGAATGGCAAAGCCTGGAGGTGGCTGAAGAATGAGGAGACCATATAATGGCTGAAAGACACAGCCTGGAGTTGGCGGTAGCAAAAGTAGAACATATATTGGCTGATCGGCACAGCCTGGAGCTTGTGGCAGCACAAGGAGGCCATATAGTGCCTGAATGGCACAGTTTGGAGGTGACTGAAGCATGAGGACGCCATATAGCGTCTGAATTGCACAGCTTGGAGTTGGCTGAAGCATGAGGACACCATATAGTGGCTGAAAGGCAAAGCCTGGAGATGGAGAAGCATGAGGAGAACATATAGTGTCTGAATGGCACAGCCTGGAGTTGGCTAAAGCATGAGGAGACCATATAGTGGCTTAATGGCACAGCCTGGAGGTGGTTAAGCAGGAGGAGACCATACAGTGGCTGAATGGCACAGCCTGGAAGTGCCTGAAGCATGAGGAGACCTTAAAGTGGCTGTATCGCACAGCCTGGAGTAGGTTACAGAATGAGGAAATCATATAATGGCTGAATGGCACAGCCTGGAGGTGGCTGAAGAATGAGGAGACCATATAATGGCTGAATGGCATAGCCTGGAGTTGGTGGCAGCAAAAGTAGAACATATATTGGCTGATTGGCACAGCCTGGAGCTTGTGGCAGCACAAGGAGGCCATATAGTGTCTGAATGGCACAGTTTGGAGGTGACTGAAGCATGAGGACGCCATATAGTGTCTTAATTGCACAGCCTGGAGGTGACTAAAGCTTGAGTAGACCATATAGTGGCTGAATGGCACATCCTGAAGTTGGCTGAAGCATGAGGAGACCATACAGTGGCTTAATGGCACAGCCTGGAGGTTTTGATGCATGAGGAGACCATATAGTGTCTGAATGGCACAGTCTGGAGTTGGCTGAAGCGTGAGGAGACCATATAATGGCTGAATGGCACAGCCTGGAGGTGGTGAAGCATGAGGAGACCATATAGTGGCTGAATGGCACAGCCTGGAGTTGGCTGAAGCATGAGGAAACCATATAGTGGCTGAATGGCAGAGCCTGGAGTTGGCTGAAGCATGAGGAGACCATATAGTTTCTAAATGGCACAGCCTGGAGGTGGATGAAGCATGAGGAGACCATGTAGTGTCTGAATGGCACAGCCTGAAGGTAGTGAAGCATGAGGAGACCATATAGTGGCTGAATGGCACAGCCTGGAGTTGGCTGAAGCATGAGGAAACCATATAGTGGCTGAATGGCAGAGCCTGGAGTTGGCTGAAGCATGAGGAGACCATATAGTTTCTAAATGGCACAGCCTGGAGGTGGATGAAGCATGAGGAGACCATGTAGTGTCTGAATGGCACAGCCTGAAGGTAGTGAAGCATGAGGAGACCATTTAGTGTCTAAATGGCACAGCCTGGAGGTGGCTGAAGCATGAGGAGACCATATAATATCTTAATGTCACAGCCTGGAGTTGGCTCAAGCATGAGGAACCAATATAGTGTCCGAATCGCACAGTCTGGAGGTGGCTGAAGCAAGAGGAGACCATATAGCGGCTAAAAGGCAAAGCCTGGAGATGGAGAAGCATGAGGAGAACATGCAGTGTCTGAATGGCACAGCCTGGAGTTGGCTAAAGCATGAGGAGACCATATAGTGGCTTAATGGCACAGCCTGGAGGTGGTTAAGCAGGAGGAGACAATATAGTGGCTGAATGGCACAGCCTGGAAGTGCCTGAAGCATGAGGAGACCTTAAAGTGGCTGAATCGCACAGCCTGGAGTAGGTTGAAGGATGAGGAAATCATATAATGACTGAATGGCAAAGCCTGGAGGTGGCTGAAGAATGAGGAGACCATATAATGGCTGAAAGACACAGCCTGGAGTTGGCGGTAGCAAAAGTAGAACATATATTGGCTGATCGGCACAGCCTGGAGCTTGTGGCAGCACAAGGAGGCCATATAGTGCCTGAATGGCACAGTTTGGAGGTGACTGAAGCATGAGGACGCCATATAGTGTCTTAATTGCACAGCCTGGAGGTGGCTAAAGCTTGAGTAGACCATATAGTGGCTGAATGGCACATCCTGGAGTTGGCTGAAGCATGAGGAGACCATACAGTGGCTTAATGGCACAGCCTGGAGGTTTTGAAGCATGAGGAGATCATATAGTGTCTGAATGGCACAGTCTGGAGTTGGCTGAAGCGTGAGGAGACCATATAATGGCTTAATGGCACAGCCTGGAGGTGGTGAAGCATGAGGAGACCATATAGTGGCTGAATTGCACAGCCTGGAGTTGGCTGAAGCATGAGGAAACCATATAGTGGCTGAATGGCAGAGCCTGGAGTTGGCTGAAGCATGAGGAGACCATATAGTTTCTAAATGGCACAGCCTGGAGGTGGATGAAGCATGAGGAGACCATGTAGTGTCTGAATGGCACAGCCTGAAGGTAGTGAAGCATGAGGAGACCATTTAGTGTCTAAATGGCACAGCCTGGAGGTGGCTGAAGCATGAGGAGACCATATAGTATCTTAATGGCACAGCCTGGAGTTGGCTCAAGCATGATGAACCAATATAGTGTCCGAATCGCACAGTCTGGAAGTGGCTGAAGCAAGAGGAGACCATATAGTGGCTGAATGCCACAGCCTGGAGTTGGCAGCAGCATGAGTAGAACATATAGTGGCTCATTGGCACAGCCTGGAGTTTGTGGCAGCGTGAGGAGACCAAATAGTGTCTGAATGGCACATCCTGGAGGTGGCTGAAGTATGAGGAGACCACATTGCGTCTGAATTGCACAGCCTGGAGTTGGCTGAAGCGTGAGGACACCATATAGTGGTTGAAAGGCAAAGCATGGAGCTGGAGAAGCATGAGCAGAACATATACTGTCTGAATGGCACAGTCTGGAGTTGGCTAAAGCATGAGGAGACCATATAGTGGCTGAATGGCACAGCCTGGAGGTGGTTAAGCAGGAGGGAGACCATATAGTGGCTGAATTGCACAGCCTGGAGGTGCTTGAAGCATGAGGAGACCTTAAAGTGGCTGAATCGCACAGCCTGGAGTAGGTTGAAGAATGGGGAAACCATATAATGGCTGAATGGCACAGCCTGGAGGTGACTGAAGCATGAGGAGACCATATAATGGCTGAATGGCACAGCCTGTGGTTGGCGGCAGCTTAAGTAGAACATATATTGGCTGATTGGCACAGCCTGGAGCTTGTGGCAGCACAAGGAGACCATATAGTGTCTGAATGGCACAGTTTGGAGGTGGCTGAAGCATGAGGAGGCCATATAGTGTCTTAATTGCACAGCCTGGAGGTGGCTAAAGCATGAGTAGACCATATAGTGGCTGAATGGCACATCCTGGAGTTGGCTGAAGCATGAGGAGGCCATATAGTGGCTGAATGGCCCAGACTGGAGATGTTGAAGCATGAGGAGATCATATAGTGTCTGAATGGCACAGCCTGGAGTTGGCTGAAGCATGAGGAGACCATATAGTGGCTGAATGGCAAAGCCTGGAGGTGGTTAGGCATGAGGAGACCATATAGTGTCTGAATGGCACATCCTGGAGGTGGTGAAGCATAAGGAGACCAGGTAGTATGTGAATGGCTCAGCCTGGAGTTGGCTGAAGCATGAGGAGACCATATAGTGGCTGAATGGCACAGCCTGGAGTTGGCTGAAGCATGAGGAGACCATATAGTGGTCTGAATGGCACAGCCTGGAGTTGGCTGAAGCGTTTGGAGACAATAAAGTGTCTGAATGGCACAGCCTGGAGGTGTCTGAAGCATGAGGAGGCCATATAGTGTCTTAATGGCACAGCCTGGAGTTAGCTGAAGCTTGAGGAGAACATATAGTGTCTGAATGGCACAGCCTGCAGTTGGCTGAAGCATGAGGAGACCATATAGTGTCTTAATGGCACAGCCTGGAGTTGGCTCAAGTAAAATGAGCGCATATAGTGTCTGAATGGCACAGCCTGGAGGTGGCTGAAGCATGAGGAGACCATATAGCGGCTAAATGTCACAGCCTAGATCTGGCGGCAGCATGAGTAGAACATATAGTGGCTCATTGGCACAGCCTGGAGTTTGTGGCAGCATGAAGAGACCATACAGTGTCTGAATGGCACAGCCTGGAGGTGGTGAAGCATGAAGAGACCACATAGCGTCTGAATTGCACAGCCTGGAATTGGCTGAAGCATGAGGACACCATATAGTGGCTGAAAGGCAAAGCCTGGAGATGGAGAAGCATGAGGAGAACATATAGTGTCTGAATGGCACAGTTTGGAGTTGGCTAAAGCATGAGGAGACCATATAGTGGCTTAATGGCACAGCCTGGAGGTGGTTAAGCGGGAGGGAGACCATATAGTGGCTGAATGGCACAGCCTGGAGGTGCTTGAAGCATGAGGAGACCTTAAAGTGGCTGAATCGCACAGCCTGGAATAGGTTGAAGGATGAGGAAACCATATAATGGCTGAATGGCACAGCCTGGAGGTGGCTGAAGCATGAGGAGACCATATAATGGCTGAATGGCACAGCCTGTAGTTGGCGGCAGCATAAGTAGAACATATATTGGCTGATTGGCACAGCCTGGAGCTTGTAGCAGCATAAGGAGACCATAAAGTGTCTGAATGGCACAGTTTTTAGGTGGCTGAAGCATGAGGAGGCCATATAGTATCTTAATTGCACAGCCTGGAGGTGGCTAAAGCATGAGTAGGCCATATAGTGGCTGAATGGCACATCCTGTAGTTGGCTGAAGCATGAGGAGACCATACAGTGGCTGAATGGCACAGACTGGAGGTGTTGAAGCATGAGGAGACCATATAGTGTCTGTATGGAACAGCCTGGAGTTGGCTGAAGCATGAAGAGACCATATAATGGCTGAATGGAACAGCCTGGAGATGGTGAGGCATGAGGAGACCATATAGTGTCTGAATGGCACAGTCTGGAGTTGGCTGAAGCGTGAGGAGACCATATAATGGCTGAATGGAACAGCCTAGAGGTGGTGAAGCATGAGAAGACCAGGTAGTATGTGAATGGCTCAGCCTGGAGTTGGCTGAAGCATGAGGAGACCATATAGTGGCTGAATGGCACAGCCTGGAGTTGGCTGAAGCATGATGAGACCATATAGTGGCTGAATGGCACAGCCTGGAGTTGGCTGAAGCATTAGGAGACAATAAAGTGTCTCAATGGCACAGCCTGGATGTGGCTGAAGCATGAGGAGACCTTATAGTGTCTGAATGGCACAGCCTGGAGTTAGCTGAAGCTTAAGGAGACCATATAGTGTCTGAATGGCACAGCCTGCAGTTGGCTGAAGCATGAGGAGACCATATAGTGTCTAAATGGCACAGCCTGGAGGTGGCTAAAGCATGAAGTGACCATATAGTGTCTTAATGGCACAGCCTGGAGTTGGCTCAAGTAAAATGAACGCATATAGTGTCTGAATGGCACAGCCTGAAGGTGGCTGAAGCATGAGGAGACCATATAGTGGCTAAATGTCACAGCCTGGAGTTGGCGGCAGCATGAGTAGAACATATGTCACGATGCCGGCTGGCAGGAGGTGGATCCTCTGTGCCAGAGAGGGATAGCGAGGACCGTGCTAGTGGACCGGTTCTAAGATACTACTGGTTTTCACCAGAGCCCGCCGCAAAGCGGGATGGTCTTGCTGCGGCGGTAGTGACCAGGTCGTATCCACTAGCAACGGCTCACCTCTCTGGCTGCTGAAGATAGGCGAGGTACAAGGGAGTAGGCAGAAGCAAGGTCGGACGTAGCAGAAGGTCGGGGGCAGGCGGCAAGGTTCGTAGTCAGGGGAGATAGCAGAAGTTCTGGTACACAGGCTTTAAACACACAAAACGCTTTCACTAGGCACAAGGGCAACAAGATCCGGCAAGGAAGTGCATGGGAGGAGGATAGATATAGTCAGGGACCAGGTGGAAGCCAATTAAGCTAATTGGGCCAGGCACCAATCATTGGTGCACTGGCCCTTTAAGTCTCAGGGAGCTGGCGCGCGCGCGCCCTAGAGAGCGGAGCCGCGCGCGCCAGCACATGACAGCAGGGGACGGGAACGGGTAAGTGACCTGGGATGCGATTCGCGAGCGGGCGCGTCCCGCTGTGCGAATCGCATCCCCAACGGCCATGACAGAGCAGCGCTCCCGGTCAGCGGGACTGACCGGGGAGCTGCAGGGAGAAAGACGCCGTGAGCGCTCCGGGGAGGAGCGGGGACCCGGAGCGCTAGGCGTAACAGTACCCCCCCCCTTAGGTCTCCCCTTCTCTTTATCCGGTAACTGCCTCCCCTGGGATGAGGACACCGGGAAAGGATGGAGGGATTCCTCAACGGCAGGCAGAACAGCAGGAGTAGGAATGGGGAGAGAGGGCAGAGGGCGAGACCTGGCACGGGGCAGTGTGACACCAGGACGAGGGCCATGCGGGGACACAGGGGCTTGCCTGATGGGACTGGGAGGGGGGGAGAGGCATTTCCTGTGGCAGGCAGAGTCCTTAATGACCTTAGGGGGACCGGATACAGGAGGAACCACAGGGTCACGGCAGGGAGTACTGGGAACCGGTTGAAGGCAGTCCTTGGAACAAGAGGGGCCCCAACTCTTGATCTCCCCAGTGGACCAATCCAGGGTTGGGGAATGGTGTTGAAGCCAGGGTAGTCCAAGGAGAACTTCAGAAGTGCAATTAGGAAGGACCAAAAATACAATTTCCTCGTGATGAGGTCCGATGCACATTAGGAGGGGCTCCGTGCGGAAACGCACGGTGCAATCCAACTTGGCTCCGTTGACCGCGGAAACGTGGAGTGGCTTGACAAGACGGGTCACCGGAATGCGGAATTTATTCACTAAGGACTCCCGAATAAAATTCCCAGAAGCTCCAGAGTCCAGGCAGGCCACGGCTGAGAGGGAAGAGCTGGCTGAAGTAGAAATCCGAACAGGCACCGTGAGACGTGGAGAAGCCGACTTAGCATCAAGAGACGCCACACCCACGAGAGCTGGGTGCGAGCGTGCGTTTCCCAGACGTGGAGGACGGATTGGGCAATCCACCAAAAAATGTTCAGTACTGGCACAGTACAGACAAAGATTCTCTTCCTTACGGCGATTCCTCTCTTCCAGGGTCAGGCGAGACCGATCCACTTGCATGGCCTCCTCGGCGGGAGGCCTAGGCGCAGATTGCAGTGGAGACTGTGGGAGAGGTGTCCAGAGATCTAAGTCTTTTTCCTGGCGGAGCTCTTGATGCCTCTCAGAAAAACGCATGTCAATGCGAGTGGCTAGATGAATGAGTTCATGCAGGTTAGCAGGAGTCTCTCGTGCGGCCAGAACATCTTTAATGTTGCTGGATAGGCCTTTTTTAAAGGTCGCGCAGAGAGCCTCATTATTCCAGGATAGTTCAGAGGCAAGAGTACGGAATTGTATGGCGTACTCGCCAACGGAGGAATTACCCTGGACCAGGTTCAGCAGGGCAGTCTCAGCAGAAGAGGCTCGGGCAGGTTCCTCAAAGACACTTCGAATTTCCGAGAAGAAGGAGTGTACAGAGGCAGTGACGGGGTCATTGCGGTCCCAGAGCGGTGTGGCCCATGACAGAGCTTTTCCAGACAGAAGGCTGACTACGAAAGCCACCTTAGACCTTTCAGTAGGAAACTGGTCCGACATCATCTCCATGTGCAGGGAACATTGCGAAAGAAAGCCACGGCAAAACTTAGAGTCCCCATTAAATTTGTCCGGCAAGGACAGGCGGAGGCTAGGAGTGGCCACTCGCTGCGGAAGGGGTGCAGGAGCTGGCGGAGGAGATGGTTGTTGCTGCTGTAGCTGTGACTGTACTTGCTGTAGTTGTGACTGGAGTTGCTGTGTCATGGTGGTCAAGTACGACAGCTGGTGATCTTGTTGGGCGATCTGACGAGCTTGCTGGGCGACCAGCGTAGGGAGGTCAGCGACAACTGGCAGAGGAACTTCAGCGGGATCCATGGCCGGATCTACTGTCACGATGCCGGCTGGCAGGAGGTGGATCCTCTGTGCCAGAGAGGGATAGCGAGGACCGTGCTAGTGGACCGGTTCTAAGATACTACTGGTTTTCACCAGAGCCCGCCGCAAAGCGGGATGGTCTTGCTGCGGCGGTAGTGACCAGGTCGTATCCACTAGCAACGGCTCACCTCTCTGGCTGCTGAAGATAGGCGAGGTACAAGGGAGTAGGCAGAAGCAAGGTCGGACGTAGCAGAAGGTCGGGGGCAGGCGGCAAGGTTCGTAGTCAGGGGAGATAGCAGAAGTTCTGGTACACAGGCTTTAAACACACAAAACGCTTTCACTAGGCACAAGGGCAACAAGATCCGGCAAGGAAGTGCATGGGAGGAGGATAGATATAGTCAGGGACCAGGTGGAAGCCAATTAAGCTAATTGGGCCAGGCACCAATCATTGGTGCACTGGCCCTTTAAGTCTCAGGGAGCTGGCGCGCGCGCGCCCTAGAGAGCGGAGCCGCGCGCGCCAGCACATGACAGCAGGGGACGGGAACGGGTAAGTGACCTGGGATGCGATTCGCGAGCGGGCGCGTCCCGCTGTGCGAATCGCATCCCCAACGGCCATGACAGAGCAGCGCTCCCGGTCAGCGGGACTGACCGGGGAGCTGCAGGGAGAAAGACGCCGTGAGCGCTCCGGGGAGGAGCGGGGACCCGGAGCGCTAGGCGTAACAACATATAGTGGCTCATTGGCACAGCCTGGAGTCTGTGGCAGCATGAAGAGACCATACAGTGTCTGAATGGCACAGCCTGGAGGTGCTGAAGCATGAGGAGACCACATAGCGTCTGAATTGCACAGCCTGGAGTTGGCTGAAGCATGAGGACACCATATAGTGGCTGAAAGGCAAAGCCTGGAGATGGAGAAGCATGAGGAGAACATATAGTGTCTGAATGGCACAGCCTGGAGTTGGCTAAATCATGAGGAGACCATATAGTGGCTTAATGGCACAGCCTGAAGGTGGTTAAGCAGGATGAGACAATATAGTGGCTGAATGGCACAGCCTGGAAGTGCCTGAAGCATGAGGAGACCTTAATGTGGCTGAATCGCGCAGCCTGGAGTAGGTTGAAGGATGAGGAAATCATATAATGGCTGAACGGCACAGCCTGGAGGTGGCTGAAGAATGAGGAGAACATATAATGGCTGAATGGCACAGCCTGGAGTTGGCGGCAGTATAAGTAGAACATATATTGGCTGATTTGCACAGCCTGGAGCTTGTGGCAGCACAAGGAGGCCAAATAGTGTCTGAATGGCACAGTTTGGAGGTGACTGAAGTATAAGAATGCCATATAGTGGCTGAATGGCACATCCTGGAGTTGGCTCAAGCATGAGGAGACCGTACAGTGGCTTAATGGCACAGCCTGGAGGTTTTGAAGCATGAGAAGACCATATAGTGTCTAAATGGCACAGTCTGGAGTTGGCTGAAGCGTGAGGAGACCATATAATGGCTTAATGGCACAGCCTGGAGGTGGTGAAGCATGAGGAGACCATATAGTGGCTGAATGGCACAGCCTAGAGTTGGCTGAAGCATGGGGAAACCATATAGTGGCTGAATGGCAGAGCCTGGAGTTGGCTGAAGCATGAGGAGACCATATAGTTTCTAAATGGCACAGCCTGGAGGTGGATGAAGCATGAGGAGACCATGTAATGTCTGAATGGCACAGCCTGAAGGTAATGAAGCATGAGGAGACCATTTAGTGTCTAAATGGCACAGCCTGGAGGTGGCTGAAGCATGATGAACCAATATAGTGTCTGAATCGCACAGTCTGGAGGTGGCTGAAGCAAGAGGAGACCATATAGTGGATGAATGTGGCTGAATCGCACAGCATGGAGTAGGTTGAAGGATGAGGAAATCATATAATGGCTGAATGGCACAGCCTCGAGGTGGCTGAAGAATGAGGAAAACATATAATGGCTGAATGGCACAGCCTGGGGTTGGCGGCAGTATAAGTCGAACATATATTGGCTGATTGGCACAGCCTGGAGCTTGCGGCAGCACAAGGAGGCCATATAGTGTCTGAATGCACAGTTTGGAGGTGACTGAAGCATGAGGACGCCATATAGTGCCTGGAGTTTGCGGCAGCATGAGGAGACCATATAGTGTCTGAATGGCACAGCCTGGAGGCGACTGAAGCATGAGGAGACCATATAGTGGCCGAATGGCACAGCCTGGAGTTGACTGAATCATAAGGAGAACATATAGTTGCAAAATGGAAAAGCCTGGAGGTGGTGAAGCATAAAAAGGCCATATAGTGGCTGAATGGCACAGTCTGGAGGTGGCAACACCAGCATCAGGAGTCCTGAAAGTGACCCGGTGACAGAGTGGTGCGGTTGGTGGCAATAGCAGTACCCAGTGATGAAGGAGGGTGAAAAAAGGTCTAATGCGGAGGAATGTTTATAACTGGGGAGCAGTACCTCAAATCTGTTTGGCACTATCCATATTTGTGAAGTGTTGGTGTGGCACCATGGTCAATCTACTCTGATGCATCAGGCATTTGTGGGTGGAAATCCTGGCTGCTCCATTCCTGATTCATCTTCACAAAGGTCAGTCTCTCGACATTTTTCGTGGACAGACAAGTTCCCCTTGGGGTGACTATGGCCCCCGCCGCACTAAACACCCGCTCTGATGGCACACTACTGACCGGGCAGGACAGCTTTTCCAGGGCAAACTCTGCTAGTTGCGGCCACAAATCAAGTTTGACTTGCCAGAAGTCCAGTGGATCTTCAAGGTGTGTTGGCATGGTCATGTCAAGTTATGCCACCACCTGCTGGTTCAGGTCCTGCTCCAGGTCTACCTGCTACTGATGAGTTGCTTCACTATGTGGCTGAAGAAAGGTACTCATCAGCGACTGTAGACTCAGGCTGCTGCTGATGGAGCTGAGACTGCTCCTGCCGCCCCACCCTTCCCCAGTAGCCATGGCAGTGGAAGGTGAGCGCCGGGCCCCCCTCCCCATTCAGACCTGCGAGAGGATGGACGATGACACCGATAGGCATTGGCCAACTAGCTACAAACAATTGCCTCTGTAGTAGGTCAGTTTGTCCTCCTCTCAGTGGGTGTAAAAAAGGCCCCTTTTTTGTGGTGTTATTGATGGTCCAATAAGGAGGAGAGCCAGAAGTCATCCCACTGCCGAATGGTGACAATTCGGCTGTCACTACGCAAGCAAGTAATCATGCATCGTGCCATTTGTGAAAGTGACTCTGAGGGACTCCCTACCTCCATCTCCACTGCATACTGCCACGGTGTGTCTGGGTCCTCTGTCTCGACTTCCTCATAACCCTCTAGTTCCTCCGGCTGCTCCTCCTCTCCTGTCAGATTGCTAGAAAAAACGTCCATTTGGCGAAACCTAAACTGTGCTCCCCTGTGCCCCTCCCCCTCCTCCTCCAGTTCAGCCCCCACATGGTTCATGTGGCCACGAGATGGAGGCACCACTTCTCCAGTGCCCGGACCAGCCATCGTTTCCAACATGTGTTGTAAGAAATGAAGCAGTGGAATAACGTCGTTCATCCTGTAATCCTGGCGACTTACTAATAGAGTGGCTTCCTCAAAGGGCCTGAGCAAACGGCAGGTTTCACGTATGAGCTGCCACTGGTTCACATTGAAGTTACACAGGGGAGTACCCCTATCCGCTTGGATCATCAAGAAATCGGTGATGGCTTTTCTCTGTTTGTACAGTCGGTCCAACATATGGAGGGTGGAATTCCAACATGTGGCAACATCACAAATCAGATTATGTTCGGGGATACCGTTCTGACGCTGCAGCTCAAGGAGGGTGTCCTTTGCGGTGTACGAGTGGCTGAAGTGTATGCAAAGTTTCCTTCCCATTGTTAGGATGTCTTGCAAATGGGGGGAACACTTCAGGAACCGCTTGACAACCAGATTACACACGTGTGCCATGCAGGGCGCATGGCTCAGCATTCCCTGTTGCAGCGCAGACAAGATGTTCTTCTCTATGTCAGTCACCATGGTTCCCCTCTCCAGTTTTCGTGGAGTAAGCCATGCTCCGATTTCTTTACAAATGAACTTTTAGCAGTTCCTCCCCTGTGTGACTCCATTCGCCAAGGCAAACCATGTGAAGAACAGCATGACTACGCCATGCCCTGAACACATGGTTTGCTGAAGGGGCACTGAGACTTGTCTGGGCAGTGTAAGATGAGGACTCGGTGGAGGATGAAGAGGCAGAGTCGCACACTGTCACAGGACCAACGGCCTGAGAGCGTGGAGGAGGAAGCAGTGTGACCTGTCCAAGTTGGTGTTGTGGCTGTGCAGGAACCACATTCACCCAGTGAGCCTTAAAGGACATGTATTGTCCTTGACCGTAGTTACAGCTCCAGACGTTGGCAGTGCCGTGCGCTTTCATAGTCACCGACCGGCTCAAGGACTGGCCAACCTTCTATTCCACAAAATTGTGCAGGGCTGGCACTGCCTTCTTTGCAAAGAAATGACGGCTTGGGACTCTTCACCTCGGCTCAGCACAAGCCATCAGTTCTTTGAAAGGTGCAGAGTCCACCACTTGAAAAGGAAGGGACTGCAGCACCAGCAACTTAGACAGGAGCACATTCAGCTTCTGCTCCATTGGATGAGTGGGCGCATACAGTTGTCCTTTGGACATGGCTTCGCCAATGAATTGTTGGGGGAATGACTGACTAAAAGTAGGAGGAGCAGAAGCATATGGAGCAACAGGAGGGTATGACACACAACTCCCTTCGGCTGAGGTGGTAGAACCTTGGCTGGCTGAAATAGGGAGAGGCATGCCACTGGGTGATGCAGAAGGCTGGACCACTACATCGGAGCCACAGTTCTCCCAGACCGCTTTATGGTGGCGAAGCATATGTTGACGCAGGGCCTTGGTGCCAACATTGGAACCCTGCCCAGGCTTCAACTTCTGCAGACATATCTTGCATGTGGCTATGTTAACCTCCTCCAGATGCTTCATGAAAAACTGCCACACCGCCGAGTAGCTGATCTTCCCACCAACAGTCCACACTAATTGACTGCTACTGCTGCCGTCTCCAGGAACCCCTGATCCACTACCTCCCGGGAAGATAGGCGGCCTTGAAGCAGGTGGTCTCCCCCGGGAACGTTTGGCTCCAGAATTTCCACTTCTGCCACGACGATGACTGCCAACCATGCTACCACCTTGCTGGCTCAGCTGCTGCCTCACGGGCTACCTGCAACCCTCTTCTCCTGATGATGATGAAGCCCCTTCTGCACCCGGCTCCCAAGTGTGATCGGCTTCTTCATCATCGAGTTGTGTCTGCAAGTCACTGATGTCCTCATCAGGTTCCTCAACAGTGTCTGTTTCAGGACCCTGAATGCTGGGAACACTGCCTCCCACCTCACTCTACTCCTCACTACTTGCCTGCCTACAGGAGGAAGAGGCGGATGTCTTCTCCACTTCTTGGCTGGGCAGTAGCTGCTGACTGTCCTCTATTAGATTGTCCTAATTTTTTGCGCCATGATCTGAAGTTTTTATCGGGACCATATTTATTTTGATGGCTCCTTTTTATTGCATTTTATGAATTTTTTTCTATTATATGAAGTGACCAAAAATATTCATTTATGGACTTTGGAATTTTTTTATGCTTGCGCCTTTGACCGTGCAGTTCAATTAACATTATATTTTAATAGTTTGGACATTTACACACACGGCAATACCACACATGTTTAGGTTTTATTTTTTCATTTTTTACAAAGGGGAGTGATTTTAACTTTTATTAGGGAAGGTTAACTTTTCTTTCTTTTTTTTCACACTTTTTTTTAGTACCCATAGGGGACTATAACATGCAATCTTTAGATTACATACATTGATCAATGCTTCTCCATGGGAGAGCATTGTTCAGTGAAATCGGTGTTCCAATGCTTCAGCCTTGCAAAACTGAATGCAGGCCTGGATCACCGATCGGACAGCATGGAGGAAGGTAAGAGACCTCCCTCCATCCTCTCAGCTCTCATCGGGATGTCGCAGTTTCGGCAGACCCTATCAGCCCACTGAGCTAGCCGGGAACGGAATTTACTGCTTTTAGACACCGGGATCAACTTTGATCATGACGTCCAAAAGGGTTAATGCTGGACATTAGCATGATCAGCGATGTCTGGCATTAGCCGTGGGTCCCGGTTGCTGATAGCAAGCGGGACCCACCGGGTATGATGAGTAGGGATGAGCGAATTGAATCTGATTAATCCGAATTTGTTAAGAATTTCAGGAAAAATTTGATTTGTAACGAATGCGAATATCGATGATTCAAATCGATTCATTAAACTCCATTTAGTGCGCTCCAGGGGCCAGGCATCTAAAATGGCGTATCCACATGTGAGGACATGGGGCAAGGAATCCTGCGAAGGCGATAACAAGGGTCAGTGGGATGACCCTGAATCACATGCAACATGCAGCCTATCAGCAGCCAGCCACCTCTGTGATGTCACAGCCCCATATAATCAGCAGCCATCTTGCGGCCAGTCACATCAGCGTTCTTTTACAGAGAGGGAGGGATAGAGAGCAGTGTGTTTCACAGAAAAGCATTTTTAAAGCAGCGATTCACCTCCCAGTCACATCAGCGGTCTATTGCAGAGAGAGAGGGACAGAGAGCAGTGTGTCGCACAGAAAAGCTTTTTTACAGCAGCGATTCACCTCAAGCCAAAATCCAGCCTAAAAGCACTGATAGGGAAGGGAGCGAGATTGAGAGAGAGAGTGCAATTTTGGGTGTAGTACACAGCAACTGTGTGCTGCAGCACTAGTGTGTACAACAACTCAATAGCTAATAGTAGTCAGCCAGTTAGGGTGATCAGAGCACTAAAATTGTATTGTCCTCAATTAAGTGTAACCTGTGCGTACATCTAAGTGGTGTATATTGTTCCTGTTAAAGTCTTAAGGGCCTAGACACTGTGAAAGGCCAGGCAAAAGTACACACCTGCTGGTGTTGTCGACAAATACTGTTCTAAGCGTAATGGAGCGCATTGTCCTCCCATCATTAGTGCATACCACATATGTACATCTAAGTGGTGTACCATTTTGTTCCTGTCAAAGTCTTAAAGGGATACTCCACCCCTAGACATATTATCCCCTATCCAAAGGATAGGGGATAAGATGTCTGATTGCGGGGGTCATGCCGCTGGGGACCCCTGCACTCTCTCCTGCTGCACCCCCGTACATCAGCAGCCTGGAGCTATGTTTGCTCTGTGGCTGATGACGTGCCACACAGGGGACGGTGTATCATGACGTCATGCCCTGCCCCCTCAATGCAATGCAAGCCTATGGGAGGGTGCGTGAAGACCGCTTCGCGTGAAGACCCTCCCATAGACTTGCATTGAGGGGGCGGGAAATTACATCACAAGGGGACGGGACCATGATGTCATGATACCCCGTCTCCTCAATCCAGCAGCGGGACCCCCCGCAATCAGACATCTTATCCCGTATCCTTTGAATAGAGGGATAAGATGTCAAGGGGCAGAGTACCCCTTTAAGGGCCTAGATACTGTGAAAGGCCAGACAAAAGTACACACCTGCTGGTGTTGGAGACAAATACTGTTTTAAGTGTACTGGAGCGCATTGTCCTCCCCTCATAAGTGTAAATACAAAAACCCAGGGCCTAAGCCCGGGCACAAGATCCCTTTTAAAGAAACCCCCCCCCCCCTACTAGAATGTAACTTTTATTGTACTTAAAATTAACATTACTTGTGATTTAAAATACAGCAATACAGTTCCAGATGTGTAGGTATACTTGGGATAAACCCACTCATAAATTGTCACTGGGGGTCTGCAGTCCCCTAAACTGGACTCTTGTATATGCTAATTAAAAACCATGATTTGCCGTCCTGTACTAGTTTCAGTGCATCAGCACCGTCCTCAGGAGGAATGAATGGCAAACATCCCTCCACGTCTTCTCCCCAGCCTTATATGTACTTGGTATGTATCGTCATAACTCAGTGCCAAAGATTAGTGTTGAGCGGCATAGGCCATATTCGAATTCGCGAATATTCGCGAATATATGGACGAATATTCGTCATATATTCGCGAATATTCGCAATATCCCGTTTTATTTTCGCATAAGCAAACATTCGCATATGCGAAAATTAGCATATTCAAATTTTCTTATATGCGAAAATTCGCACACCAGTCTCACACTGTAGTATTAGAGACTCCTTTACACCACACAAGCTTAAAGCAGAGAGGGATGATCACTGTGATGTGTACTGTGAAAAAAAAACAAAAAAAAAACGAATATTCGTAATTACGAATATATGGCGCTATATTCGCGAATATTCGCGAATTCGCGAATATGCGATATTCGCGAATAAAATTCGCATTGCGAATATTCGCGAGCAACACTACCAAAGATGTATATAGAAGAGACAGCACTGGTCCTCTCAGCTTGTGAAGGTAATCATCTGAGAATGCCAATCCGGAAAAAGGCAGTTTGTTGCCGAAACGTTGCACTTTGGGAAGCGAATAAAGTCAAACTCCATCTAGATTCGAGTCTCCGGCTGTTTGGTGCTGTATCTATTTTATACTTTGTGGATAAAAGAAGAGGAATAAATGGGAGCAACTCACCCAAGACCCAAGAGGAGGTGGCAAAGTCTTTACTTTATTGCATATCGTGCAGACATAGGTGCAAACCAAGGGGGGCAGATGTCATGGTGGGGGAGTAGCAGACAACGGCGGGCCCGCAGTAAAGTAAAGACTTTGCCACCTCCTCTTGGGTCTTGGGTGAGTTGCTCCCATTTATCCCTCTTCTTTTATCCACATTATATGGACTATACCGCATTGTGTGAGCACCACCCTTAGCAGGCGTATTACTTCCTATGCTGATCCCACACATATAAGGAACATATACATACCCATTGAGCCCTATACTACTGGTGCCAGGCTTTCTGCTTTTTCTATATTGACTTTCTTATTTTATACTTTGTATAACTCAGTGCCAGGTAGTCTAGCAATCACCATTTGCAACACAGGGAACCAATCTTCAGGTATGTATTACCTTTACCTGGTCTGTGATCGTCCAATAAAATCACCAAGGGTATATGCGTATGCGGGTGAACAGGCTCGCAGACCTGCAACTGCAGGTCTCCCTATGAACATAGACGATGCGGGTGACACGTCTATCCCCTTCACACACTGTGTACTCTTGAACTTACGATATATATGTGAAATGGTTCCTGAGCGACGCCTACTATAGTGTGAAATGGGGATGCAGTTATATTTTATATGGATTAACACTTTCATGCACTAATATACAGACAGTGGATGTCTGGATATTTGGCTATTGCTGCAAACATTATGTCCTTTTGTATATACTCTATTTGGACAATGTATATATGATATACACATATACCCTTGGTGATTTATATAGCATGTCGCATATACCATATGTATGTACTTTACTGATTAGCATATGCGTTTTCCTTATACCGATCTCCTGAGGACGTCCCCTTGTGATTACTATAATTAGCACTGTGGGACAGAAACGTATGTTGGGAACTGGTGAATTCTATCTTTATGGGTTATGCTACCCTACCTTTTGGTGGGACATATATAGAGTGAATAATCGTATTATATAAGTGGCATGCAATACAGAGATTGTGATTGTGCATGATGTGGAGGAATTAGCACTTGGCTGCGGCAGATTTTAGGATGCACTAGGGTATCTACCCTTTTTTTCTTGGGATACACTTCTCATGTTTGGTGATATTTTTAATGCATATCAATAAATTAGTTTTTTTTAGACACTTCCCTTTCTTAGTTTAAATCTACTAGAGGACAGTCAGAAGCTACTGCCCAGCCAAGAAGTGGAGGATACAAGTACTGATGAGGAGAGTGGCGTGGGAGGTGGTGTTGCGAGCGTTCAGGCTCCTGAAGCAGATACTGTTGAGGAACCTGAGGAGGACATCAGTGACGTACAGACACAACTTGATGATGATGAAGCCGATCGCACTTGGGAGCTGGGTGCAGAAGGGGCTTCATCATCATCAAGAGAAGAGGGTTGCATGTTGCCCGTGAGGCAGCAGCTGAGACAGCAAGGTGGTAGCTTGGTGGCAGAAGTGGAAAGTCTGGAGCCAAACGTGCCTGGGGTAGACCATCTGCTTCGCGGCAGCCTACCTTCCCAGGAGGTAGCCTACCTTCCTGGTAGCCTACCTTCCAGGGGTTCCTGGAGTCGGTGGCAGTAGCAGTCAATCAGTGCTGACTGTTGGTGGGAAAACCATCTACTCGGCGGTGTGGCAGTTTTTTTTATCAAGCATCCGGAGGATGTCAACTTGGCCACATGCAAGATGTGTCGGCAGAAGGTGAAACGTGGCCAGGGTCCCAATGTTGGCACCACAGCCCTGTGTCAACACATGCAGCATCACCATAAAGCAGCCTGGGAGAACTGTGGCTCCGATGTAGTGATCCAGCCTGTTGCATCACCCAGTGACACGCCGATCCCTGTTTCAGCCAGCCAAGGCTCCACCACCTCAGCTGAAGGGAGCTGTGTGTCATACCCATCTTCTGTCGCTCCAGATGCTCCTGCTCCTCCTACTTCGAGTCAGTCATTCCGCCAAAAATCCATCAGCGAAGCCATGTCCAAGAGACAACAGTATGCCCCCACTCCAATAGCGCAGAAGCTGAATGTGCTCCTGTCCAAGTTGCTGGTGCTGCAGTCCCTCCCTTTTCAAGTGGTGGACTCTTCACCTTACAGAGAACTGATGGCTTGTGTCGAGCCGAGGTGGAGAGTTCCAAGCCGTAATTTCTTTGCAAAGAAGGCAGTATCAGCCCTGCACAATGGAACAGAAAGTGGGCCAGTCCTTAAGCCTGTCTGTGTGTACCAAAGTGCACGGCAGCGCCGACGTGTGAAGCTGTAACTACGATCAGGGACAATACATGTCCTTTACGGCCCACTGGGTGAATGTGGTTCTTTTTACAAAAGAGACTGTTTTTTTCACTCCTACCAGCCTCCTTTTTTCCCCCACCTTCGTCACCGGGTACTGGTATTGCCACCCACCACTCCATATTTCCCCAGGTCAGTTTCAGGACTCCTGATGCTGATGCCAGCTCCAGGCTGTCTCATACTGCCACCATGTGTTCTCCTCATGCTGATGCCAGCTCCAGGCTGTCTCATTCTGCAACTATATGGCCTCCTCACGTTTCTGCCACCTCCAGGCTGTGTCATTCAGCCACTATATCATCTCCTCATGTTGCCCCCAACTCGAGGCTGTGTCATTTAGCCACTATATGATCTCCTCATGCTGCCGCCAACTACAGGTTGTATACGAGTAAGCAGCTTCAATGGAGACGCCGACTCAACGTGGTAGGTGACAGACAAGGTGTTTATTTACCCAGAATGCAACGCGTTTCGCTGCCTAAGCAGCTTCATCAGGCATACGTGGGAACAACATAGCAGTGCATTTTATCACAGCATTAATTAGTCACAGCGGAAAACCAATGATCGCCGAGGACCATTCAATGCCGGAGAAAATACATAGTACAGAGACTAGTCTTAACAATTACAAGCAAATGTATATCGAATACATACGAACCACAAATAGTCATACAAAATTACATGGTACTAATAGTATAATATACATATATAAAAAGAATATACATTAAATAAAAAAATATCTGTGTAAAATCTATTAAAAAATTAAATGAGAGATATGAACGTTATTGCAGAAAATGATAGTAACTGGCCATACGGTGTCAAGGGGATATTGGGAGAAATAAGAGCAGAGAGAACAGATCAAATCAATGAGCTTTCTCTGTGGTCTCATTCAGACCATGCGGTGTCAAGGTTGAAAGAGTATATATCCAATATGATTCTCTGTTGATTAAGTATTGAAATCGGTTATGTTCCTCCACTGTAATGGATTCGAGAATTATTAGACATAACAAAGAGGTGTCACCTCCATGAACCCTAGTGAAGTGCCTTGATAAACTGTGTAATGTGAATTGGTTCTTAATATTAGAACGATGTTTGGACATTCGACACCGCATGGTCTGAATAGTGCGTCCAACATATTGGAACTTACAACTGCAAGAAAGAAGATAAATTGCATACTGAGTATTACAGTTTAGAACTTGACTGAGATTAAATCATTTTTTAGTATACGTAGAACAAAACTTATTAGTAAAAGGTTTCATCATATCATATGCCACATTTTTGTTACAGGCTATTTCTTTCATTTTGAAACACAATGTTTTTTCATTCGTCAATATTATATACAAACAGATCAGGGGCTGTGCTATGGGGACGTGCTTTTCCCCCCCAGTTATGCAAATTTATTCATGGGGGCATTTGAAGCCCTTCCATAGCACAGTCCCTGACATATTCGCCTTACATTTTTTTATTTCCGTAGATATATAGACGATTTATTTTTGTTATGGACCGGCACTGAAGCACCAGCCCATGAATTTGTCACCATGTTAAATTCAAACAAATGGGGGTTACAATTCACGTTAAGTTTTGCTTCTAACAGTATTAGTTTTTTGGATCTAGAAATCACGAACCAAGCTGGTTTTATTTGCACTAAAACACATTTTAAATCAGTTGATGTAAACTGTTTTTTGAATTACAATAGTGCCCATTACCCATGTTGGCTCAAGGGAGTCCCCTTTGGACAATACCTAAGGGTTCGAAAAAATTGCACCAGAGATGAAGATTTTTCCACACAAGCGACAATACTCAAAAAACGGTTTTTATCTAAAGGTTATCCAGCTCCTTTATTAACACATGCATACCATCAAGTAAAGGATAAAAAACAAATTAATTTTGTTACTGGAAATAAATACTCTAATGACAAAAAGGATATTAATACAGAAAAAAATAATAACCATTTTAAATATAATTTCATAAGTAATTATAACCGTGCAGCTCCACAGATACATAGTGTTCTTAAACGTAATTGGCATATTATTTTAAATGACCCTATTCTCAAGGATGTAGTCCCCACAAAACCAGGCATTACCTATAGAAGATCTAAAAATTGACAAAATATGGTGGCACCTAAAAGACTAAAAAACACATTATCTGGCAACTCCTCCCCAATTGTCCTAAACCCTGGATGTACACCTTGTGGTAACAACAGGTGTTTATGCTGTGATATGATGGAACCTTTTACTAACAAGTTTTGTTCTACGTCTACTAAAAAATCATTTAATATCAGTCAAGTTCTAAACTGTAATACTCAATATGCAATTTATCTTCTTTCTTGCAGTTGTAAGTTCCAATATGTTGGACGCACTATTCAGACCATGTGGTGTCGAATGTCTAAACATCATTCTAATATTAAGAACCAATTCACATTACACAGTTTATCAAGGCACTTCACTAGGGTTCACGGAGGTGACACCTCTTCGTTACGTCTAATAATTCTCGAATCCATTCCAGTGGAGAAACACAACCGATTTCAATACTTAATCAACAGAGAATCATATTGGATATATACTCTTTCAACTTTGACACCGCATGGTCTGAATGAGACCATAGAGAACGCTCGTTGATTTGATCTGTTCTCTCTGCTCTTATTTCTCCTAATATCCCCTTCACACCGTATGGCCAGTCATTATAATTTTCTGCAATAACGTTCATATCTCTCATTTCATATTTTAATAGATTTTACACAGATTTTTTTAAATTTAATGTATATTCTTTTTATATATGTATATTATACTATTAGTACCATGTAAATTTGTATGACTATTTGTGGTTCATATGTATTCGATATACATTTGCTTGTAATTGTTAAGACTAGTCTCTGTACTATGTATTTTCTCCGGCATTGAATGGTCCTCGGCGATCATTGGTTCCCGCTGTGACTAATTAATGCTGTGATAAAATGCACTGCTATGTTGTTCCCACCTATGCCTGATGAAGCTGCTTAGGCAGCGAAACGCGTTGCATTCTGGGTAAATAAACACCTTGTCCATCACCTACATGCTTGGTCTGTGTCCAGCGCCACGTTGAGCCGGCGTCTCCATTGAAGCTGCTTACTCGTATACATATTCTTGTGCCGGAGGGCTGCGGACACCCTATCATGTGCTCACCATTGTTGTGTATGTGCTTACACAACCCTACCAGGTGAGCAGTTTACATGCCTTTTTAAACAATGTTTTATCCTCTTTTAATACACCACGGAGCGCTGTTTCCCATTCTTTCCAGAACTACAGGTTGTGTCATTCAGCCACTATATGGTCTCTTCATGCTTCCTCCACCTCCAGGCTGTGTCACTGTACCGCCATGTGGTCTCCTCATGCTGCTGGCACATTAAATAAAACTTTTTAGGTTCATCTATTTGAAATCTTTAATTTAAATGTAAAAAATTATCTGTAATCTTTTCAATTGTGAGGCCCTATGATCTCATCAGGCTGTTGCCACCTCCAGGCTGGGTCATTCAGCCACTGTATGGTCTCATCATGCTGCTGCCACCTCCAGGTGACAGTGCGACAGTGATTCTAATAGCGATGCCTCTAATCTGCATGTCACACTGAATAACAGTATTATTTCACTTACCCAGCACACACCGTATGCTTGTTACAGCAAGGCAAAGTGTTCTGCACCCCTATTGAGGCTCTCTGTAGGCCAGAAATAGTCGTTTTTCATTCAGATTGGCCATAAATTCAGACTGAACCAATTTTTTTCAGAAAATTCGGCGAATCGGCAGAATCAAATTTTTCAAATTCAGTCATCTCTAATGATGAGCGCTCAGCTGCTGAGCACGCGTCATACAGCAGGAGCCCGCAGTAGACGTAAATATATTTCCATTTATGGGAAGGGGTTTAAGGGAATCTCCACTACTTCAGACACTTATCCTCTATCCTCCATAACCTCTGGGACCTGTGATCTCCAGAATGGGACTCCATTTTTTTATGTGCATGCAGCGGCACGTTGGCACACACTCCGTACACTATCTATGGGAGTGTCGGAAATACTTGTGCAAATCGTTCGTGTATCTCTGGTGCTCCCATTGAGAATGCATGGAGTGCATGCACAGGGAGAACATGGTCCCATTCAGACAGCACACAATGAGACGCCTATCCCCTATACTGTGCATTGGGGCTAAGGTTTATATGGGGTTATCCAGGAATAGAAAAACAGAGCTAATTTCTTTAAAAAATCGCTCCCAATCTGTGTCCAGGTTGGTTGTGGTTCTGCAGCTCAGTTCCATTGAAATTAATGGAGCCCAGTTGTAATATCACACACATAACCTGGGGACAGACATGAAGCTGTTTTTGAAATAAATTGGCTCTGTTCTTCTATTTCTGGATAACCTCTTTAAAGTAGTGGAGTGCCCTTTTAAGCTTTGTGTGTGAGCAATAGTGTTGACCGACATAGTCCATATTCGAATTAGCGATATTTTGCGAATATATAGATGAATATTCGTCATATATTCGCAAAATTCGCATATTCGCAATATTTGTGGCCTTTTTTTACTATGCGCCATAAAATTCACATGTGTATGCGCAATCACCATAAAATTTGCATTATCACGTGATAAAAGAGCTAAAAGAAGGGAGGGATCAATATGCAAATTTTCGTGCGCCCGCCAGTCTGAAGCAGTAACTAGTCTTGGAGCCTTGTTTACACCACAAGCTGGAAGCAGGGAGGGATGATCACTGTGATGTGTACTGTGAAAAAAAATGTGAATATTCGTAATTGCGAATATTTAGCGCTATATTCGCAATATTCGCGATAAATATTTGCATTGCGAATATTTGCGCCCAACACTAGTGAGTAAATGCCAAGCATTTTGGGGGCAATTTATCACTGTATGTGTAAATCAAATTATTTTTCCTGATGTTTGTTTGTACATGTGTATTTGCCCCCAAATTATCAAAAAGGTGCACATTTTTCATTAGTTACTAAATAGCTTATAAATAAGTTAATTTCAAAGTGTGTTTCTGGTTAGAGTGAGACTGCACAAAGCATTTGCGACAATTCTAAATAGTCATACTTGATAAATCCGGAGAGAAAAAAGTGGAGGCCAGAAACGCAAGTCGGTCTCCTGGAAGGCTTAGACATCGCGTCCATTAGTACGGAAAATACAGACCTGGACCTTAAAATTATCAATCTGTCAAATTATGCATTGTACAATGATACTCAGTCACTTCTCTCAAAAGGGTTAAATTTTTGTCTGGTCGAGGAGTTCGACCAGACCACTTTTGAGATTGATCTTTTTCGAGCAGTTAGAAAGATGAACCTCAAAAAATTATTTGCAAATAAAGAGATTAAAGAGAAGAACAGAGCAGAGGGAGAAGTCCAGGTCAGCATAGGACCTTTAGGCTTCAGTGCATTAAGTGATGCTCCACAGGCAGAATTAGATTGTCTTTATTCTATGATAGATCTTATTCAAGACAACCAAGAGGCGGATAGGAGCTATGATACTGAGGATTTTTTTTGAGGTCCCTGAATTTACAGGAGGAGCTCATTCCACATTCTGCCCGCCTCTGGCAGCGGGCAGTAATTTGGACCTTTTTCAAAGAAAGGTCCTCGAAGAGGTAAAAGCTTTATGTCATCCAAAAGATACAGATAAGCTCTCGAGAGGGGAATGATCCGCCCTTGACAGGTTAAGGAAAAGGGACAACATCGTTGTGAAAAAATCCGACAAGGGAGGGAATATAGTGCTCATGAATAGGGAAGATTATATAAAGGAAGCCAATAGGCAGCTAAATAATCCCCTTCGCTATCAGAAATTAGCAAATAACCCCCTTGTCGGAATTAACAACAAGCTGCAGACACATTTGAGATCCTATGTCGAGAGAGGCACCATTTCAAAGAGGTTGTCTGAAAAATTGCTCATAAAAAACCCTATAGAGGCAGTTTGGTATTTCTTTCCCAAGGTGCACAAAACGTCGGAGTCCCCACCCGGGCGACAAATTGTCTCCGGGGTGGGGACACCAACGGAACCCCTCTCTCAGTATATTGATTGGTTGCTCCATCCCATACTCTCAGAAATTCCAGCCTTAGTGAAGGACACCAATGATTTTCTTTGGGCACTTCAGAATCTCTCTGTTCCCTGCCAATGCATTCTGGTATCTATTGACATTGAGAGCCTCTACACCAGTATCCCACAGGATGAGGGTGCAGAGGCTATCAGGGGGTTTCTGGAGGGCTCTGAAAGAAGCCCCAATTTCACACATTTTGTGTGTGATTCCCTTAAATGAATACTCTCTTGTAATGCTTTTAAATTCAATGGCGATTGGTATACCTAAATAGGAGGCGTGGCCATGGGGACACCGGTAGCCTGCACCCTAGCGAACCTGTATGTGGCCCTTCTAGAGAAGAAGTTTATTTTCTCTGAGAAGAATACATTTATTGGATCTATGGCTTGTTATTACAGATTTGTGGATGACATTTTCATCGCTTGGACAGGCACGGAGTCCACCTTTGTGGACTTTTTGTCTGCCCTGAACGATGAAAATGATCTTAACCTAAAATTCACTTGGAAAATTGGAGGGTCCCAGCTCGAATTCCTGGATGTAAAAGTAATGCTGTCCCAGGGGGAATTTATTAATCAGGGATATTGGAAACCTACGGCCTGCAACTCCCTCTTGCACTACGAAAGCTATCATCCGTTGCACGTAAAAAAGCGGTCCCCTATGGTCAACTACTCAGGCTGAGAAGAATCAACAGCCGAGAGGAGGATTTCATTGTGCAAGCAAAGGAGTTGCAGGACAGACTAAAACAAAGGGGTTACCCTATAAATGTTTTAAATGAAGCGTACCTTAGAGCATACAACTGTGACAGCAAAGATTTGCTTAAAAATAAAAAGTTTCAAAAAATTATCAAAATCAAGGAAGGGGAGAGAGAGGAAATGAACGGTTCTCTTTTTCCTTTTCTTACAGCCCGGTAGCAGAAAAAAATCAGAAAGGCCATCAATAATAATTGGTTCTTACAAGGAAAGAATAGCTGGATGGCACCACTGATTAGCAAGCCTAATGGGAATTACAAGACAACCAGCACCGTATAGAATCCCTTGAGTCAAATACGCTGTCCGGTGGTGCTAGGAAGTAATAGAAAACACAGTATCAAAAGTGGGGAAGAGTACGGCAATGCCGCCAAGCTTCCTGCACTCACCGCTACAGCTTCCAAAGGTAAACTCCTAGACGGACTCCTCCCGCGGGGACCTCAGGTGACAGGGGCACTCAGACTTGAGGCGACTGCCGTCGGTTTCGCACAGGCCTTCTCTGTCTATATATATATATATATATATATATATATATATATATATATATATATTATATCAAACTAAAAGTTATTGTGCCACTGTTTGTGTCTGAAACCATCAAGAATTAGTGCGGCTGCTGAGTCAGAATAAAATTAGGAAATTCATTATTAGCTATCCAGTCTAAGATCCATTTTTTAGGAGGAACTCTGTAACCATCTCTTACAGATTGGTCTCATTAAAATAAATATACTATAGTAATAACAAGATCATTACACTAGCAGTAAAATGTCAAGTCTTTATTTTATTTATTTATTTATTTTTTTTATGACCTTTTCAATTAGACTCAAGTCAAGTCAGATTTAAAAACTTTTTATATGTTATACATTTTGGCAAAACATTAACTTTTCTAATATACTTCATAAGAATTTTATATAAAATCATTTTTTATAGAAATTATGGCTCTATAAAAAAAAACACCACTAGGAGTCCCCATACCATACAGAACATCTTTGTCCAAGCTGAGGCATAGGATGGAACAAAGTCCAGTGAGAATGGGACTAGCACTCCTCTGTTTTATCAGACTGCAAAATGAAAACAGAGAGGAGGGGTTACAGAGCAGCCCAGTACAGCACAGCAGACTCAAGGAGGAAGATAAGTCATGCAGAATGAAGGCAAGAGACAGACATGCTCCCTTCGAAGCACATGATGAAATACCAAGAAAGCCACAGAAAGAAAATGTTTCTGAGAGAAGTATAGGTTCTAGACACCTACAAATTATATTATGCTATTGCATTTTATGTACTGTATTACCCTCTTCCATCAGATAGATGTATATATATGTCCAAGATCAGCAGTGATGGCAGCGGGAGACGGCTGCAATGTACTGTACTGTACTGACTGCAGCATCAATAAGGGTTACTGACACCTCTGTAAAACTGAAATAAAAAGTCATCAAAATGTGACATGCACTCAAAAATGATACCATTAAAAATGTCAAATGATCTTGGGAAAAAATTGTCGATTCAAAAATAAAAAAACTTAAAGCTCTCAGAAAATAGCTATGCACAAACATTATTTTTTTTTTGTCAAGTATAGTTTTTATAATGTAAATATAATAAACCAGAAAATAAAGTGCATAAATAGATATCTCCATAATTGTACTGACCCGCACAATAAATTTACCATGTCATTTATACTGAAGGGTAAACACCGTAAAAAAATTTAATAAAATAAACTTGACAAAATGACTGCTTTTTGGTTATCCTGCCTCAGTAAAAATACAATTTAACAAGTGATCTAAATGTCAAACGTACCATATAAAGTAGTACCATTGAAAACTTCAACTTATCCCGCAAGAAAGCCCTTACACTGCTTCACTGGTAAAAGAAAATGCAAAAGTACAGCTTCCAGAATAAGAAAAACATTTTTTGTGATGTAAGTGTGATAAACCATACCATAAACGTATATATGAGGTATCACCATATTTGTACTGAACCGCAGAATAAAGGTAACATGTCATTTATATTGTATGGAGAATGACAGTAGAAAAAACGAACTAAAAAAATAAAAAAAACTTTTTTTTTTTTTATTCGTACCAATTAAAAAAAAAATTGTAACAAGCAATCAAAGTGTACAAAATGGTACCAATGAAAACATCAGTTTGTCTCACAAAAATATTTTTGGTCCCCAAAGCCTCTGCATCTTGATATGATGTTTACAAAAAGAATCCTAAATAAAAGGTAGACCAAAAATCCACACATGCTTATTCATGTCTGAGGCCTGTGTGTGAATTATGTAGCGCTCTGAGGAAACATATGAGATATCACTATATATGTCAGCACACACAGTGTGACAGAAAACAATGGAGCAATATGGCATATCTGCAAGAAATATGTAATGTTTTCAATTTCACTTTGCTTTAAAGGAGTAGTCCAGTCTAAAAAACATACTATCCCATATCTGCAGAATTGGGGATAGGTGTCAGATAGCAGGGGGCCAACCGTGTGACCCCCGCAATCTCCTTCCCGGCGCAGAACCACAGCATGAAGTTGTGGCCAACAGGCCCCATTCATGCCGCTCTGTGGAAGAGCCAGAAATACACAAACGCTTGTGGAGAGTATTTGCGTGGTGCTGGGCATGAGAACGCGGGGGGGGGGGGGTCCAGCAGTCAGACTCCCCACAATCTTAAACTCATCCCCTATCCACAGGATTACGTTTTTCTTAACCTCGACTACTACTTTAATTTAATGTTACATTTAATGTTACATTTTTACAAGGGATAATAGGAGAAAATGACCCCAAAATTTGTAACCCCATTTCTTCTGAATATGGAAATACCCCATGTGTGGACGTCAAGTGCTCTGCTGGCGCACTACAATGCCATTGAGCTTTTGGAGAGAGAATTTGTTTGGAATGGAAGTTAGGGGCCATGTGCATTTACAAAGCCCCCCCGTGTTGCCAGAACAGTGGATACTCCCACATATGACCCTCTTTTGGAAACTACACCCCTCACAGAATTTAATAAGGGAGTATTTAAACCCCACTGGCATTTGACAGATCTTTCAAACAGTGGGCCGTGCAAATGAAAAATTACCTGTGGGAGGTAAATGCTCACTGTAACCCTTAATACATTACATGAGGGGTGTAGTTTCCAAAATGGGGTCACATGTGGAGGGGGGGTCCATTGTTCTGGCACTATGGGGGCTTTGTAAACACACGTGGCCTTCAATTCCGGACAAATTTTCTTTTCAAAAGCCCAATGGCGCTCCTTCTCTTCTGAGCATTGTAGTGTCCCCACAGAGCACTTTACATCCACATATGGGGTATGTTCTTACTCAGAAGAAATGGGGCTAGAAATTTTGGGGGGCTTTTTTCCTATTTTCCCTTGTGAAAATAAAAAAAATTTGGGTAACACCAGCATTTTAGTGACATTTTTTTTTTCATTTTCCCATCCAACTTTAACGAAAATTCGTCAAACACCTGTGGGGTGTTAAGGCTCACTATACCCCTTGTTACATTCTGTGAGGGGTGCAGATTTCAAAATGGGGTCACATGTGGGTATTTATTTTTTTGCGTTTATGTCAGAACAGCTGTAAAATCAGCCACCCCTGTGCAAATCACCAATTTAGGCCTCAAATGTACATAGTGCGGTTTCACTCCTGAGCCTTGTTGTGCGCCCCCAGAGCATTTTACGCCCACATATGGGGTATTTCCGTACTCAGGAGAAATTGCATTACAAATGTTGGGGGTCTTTTTTTCCTTTTACCTCTTGTGAAAATAAATAGTATGGGGCAACACCAGCATGTTAATGTAAAATGTTTTATTTATTTACACTAACAGGCTAGTGTAGACCCCAACTTTTCCATTTCATAAGGGGTAAAAGGAGAAAAATCCCCCCAAAATTTGCAGTGCAATTTCTCCCGAGTACGGAAATACCCCATATGTGGCCCTAAGCGGTTTCCTTGAAATACGACAGGGCTCTGAAGTGAGAGAGCACCATGCACATTTGTGGACTAAATTAGGGATTGCATAGGGGTGGACATAGGGGTATTCTACGCCAGTGATTCCCAAACAGGGTTCCTCCAGCTGTTGCTAAACTCCCAGCATGCCTGGACAGTCAGTGGCTGTCCGGAAATGCTGGGAGTTGTTGTTTTGCAACAGCTGGAGGCTCCGTTTTGGAAACACTGCCGTACAAAATGTTTCTCATTTTTATTGGGGGGGACAGTGTAAGGGGATGTTTATGTAGTGTTTTACCCTTTATTATGTGTTAGTGTAGTGTTTTTAGGGTACATTCACACGGGCAGAGGTTTGCAGTGAGTTTCCAGCTAGGAGTTTGCGCTGCAGCGAAAAATTTGCTGCAGCTCATACTTGAAGCAGGAAACTTACTGTAAACTCGCCCGTGTGAATGTACCCTGGGGGGGCAAAACCTCCAGCTGTTTCAAAACTACAACTCCCAGCATGTACTGACAGACCGTGCATGGTGGGAGTTGTACTTTTGTATCAGCTGGAGGCACACTGGTTGGAAAACCTTCAGGTTCTGTTAGCTAACTCATGTACTGATCGCCGAAGGGCATGCTGGGAGATGTAGTTATGCAACAGCTGGAGGTATGCAACTATAACTCCCAGCATGCCGAGACAGATGTTTGCTGTTTGGGCATGCCGGAATTTGTAGTTTTGCAACATCTGGAGGGCTGCAATTTAGAGACCACTGCACAGTGATCTTAAATACCTTAAGTGACCTTAAGTACCAGGGAGCAAAGGTGTACCTTTACGCTCTGGGTCCCTAAGTGGTTAAAAAAAAAGTTTTCCTCCAGAGTACCCCTTTAAAAACTTCAGTTGCCGTCCCAAAAAAGAAAAAAAAGAAACGACTGCGATGCATGACAGCAGCCTTTATTGTAATACATGCTTGCTGCAGAAGACAGAAAGTTGCAAATTTAATTAACAATATGTATTTTTTCATAAAGTGCATACAATGTAAATAAATGAGCAATTTATGTATTTGTAGTAACATGGACAAATTTTTTGGCTAGGCTTAAAATCCAGAGTTAACTCCTTTAAAAAGTGGAAAAGCAAAAGATCTAATAAAACACCTTGAACATGGAGAAACCTTTTAGCCACATTCAGTTTAAGAGATATTGCCATTAAAAAAAGATTTCAAAATAAGTTTTCTGGAGAATTGTTTTGTTTACACATCATGATTTGGTAACTGGGCTAGTGCTCCTCTCCTCTGTCTGACTGATGACAGCTTAGAGATGTGCTCAAGGAAAGAGATAAGAACATCCAGTATTTTTTGTTCTGTGTCCTTCAGTCTGCAAACATCAAAGCTTCTCTAATATCAGCATTCACCCAATTTCATGTCCAATAAAACTATCTGTACATTTCCTTTAACCATCGATGTCATTTATTTTCCATTTCCATCTTATGCAGAAAAAGGAATAGCATATATTTGTTAAATAACTTCAATGTAACTTTTAATATTCTATACCAGTGAATATTAGGGAAAAATAGCCACTAGTCCTCCCTTTAATTTTTTTCTATTTCTTCATCACTGGACAATAAGTGGATTTTCTTACAGAACCTAGGACGACAGATATTTAGAGCGATTATCATCATTGCCCTATTTCTATCACGCAGTATGATAGGAATCAAGCTGAACTGGTTTCTATGACAACACAATCCTGACAAACTTGCTTTTTTCTCAGTATATTGTTCGAATTTATTTGGATAAATCAAAAAGGTTTTATCTGAGTATATGCCGATCGGACACAGCATTGAATGAAATGACACTGACTATCTGAATATGTCATGATAATGGCACCAGTCAAGGGGAGTAAGAGCTGCAGTAAGGTCAGAGTGACCATGCCAGAAAGAAATTATGTCAATAGCTTGGTACATGACCATCACTCAGGGTTGGTGCAAGGATTTTTGCCACACTAGGCGAAAGCTAATATTGCCACCCCTTGACCCCGCCCTTTGATATGCCCCACCTTACTACTAGGGTGACACACTGTAACAAACCTCCTTATTTAATCACTTTACTACTGGGGTGACACACTGTAACAAACCCACTCATCATGTAATCACCTACTACTGCGGTGCAGTATATAACAGAAAAAAACGGAGGTGGCGCCGGATGCGGTGTAGGTCTCCAACTGGTGATGGTAGCTTGGTATGCAGGCCTGCAGCATGAGGACGGAGCCCAGGGGTGGGTCCGTATGTAGAATGCAGAAATGTAGAGAAAAGCTGCGGTGGCGCTCCCAAGGAAGTAACCCAAAGTCGTGGGTATTGGTATAAAGTAAATAATTTATTTTTTACAGCATAAAGAAATCAAAGAAAATAAATAAATAAAGCAAGACGTGTTTCGGGAGTCACAGCTCCCTTTATCAATTGCAGGTAGTTGCTGTATGGCAAGGTGACAGGTATGAGAGTTTAAATACAGGAAAAAATGGTGTCAAAACCAGGTGAGCTGGTGACATCATATGGGATGGATGCCGGGGCCAGGTGTGGACCGGGCAATGGAGACCTACATAGTAAAACAATTTCAATAAAAGAGCATGAAAACCACGTAAAACATGAAAAAATGCATAGGTATAGTCTTTTACAGGAGTATTTAGGTGTTCAAACTGAACCGTGAGAAATGTCCATAGTGGCGACCAATCAGAGAGCTGCCGGTGTCCGTGGGACCAATCAGGAGGCAGTTGGCGGAGGCTGTCATCGCTGTGCTGGGTTGCCGCGGCAGGTACTGAATGGAGACGAGCCTCTTGAAGCTGCTTGGTCGCTCGCTGTGAGATGGTATAAAGGTGACCAATCAGGAACGTGCCGTACATGACTGTGTACACTTACGCTGTCATAGGAGAAAGTCTGTGTGGGGATGTCATCCAAACATGGGCATGGGGCTAGGGGGCTAGATTCTGATTGGCTGACTGTGATATCGAGTGAGCCAATCAGAGGGGGGACGTATAAGTCCAGGTATCAAGTCTCTTTAAAATGTCTTTAAAAAATGTCAGCAAATCGCTACTGGGCTGGTCCGGGCGGTGGCCAATTAGTGTTGAGACGTGTATATCCTCTCCGGGTGATTCCTAGAGGCATCAGCGGCAAATCAATTTTGAAGAATACGACCAATCACTGCTGGGCAGGTCCAGGCGGCGACCAATCGTGAAGAGGGAGGTGTTTTGGCGACCAATCACGAAGAAGGAGGTCTTTTAGCCCTGTCAGGATGCCGGTATCAGACTTTATCTTTGTCCGGTTGGGCTGTCATCCGATCTGGTGGTCATTGGGGTCTGGATTGCACTTAGAATTTTTCATGGAAGGGCTATGAGACCTGTAAGGGAATGAAGAGATAGAGGGGAGGGGAGAGACAGGTGGCTTATGCGGCGGCTTGGTGTTATCTTGTCCCGCAATGAGGAGACATCTGGTGCGGCTGTCATGATGTCATCGGGACCTTGTGTCTTGTCTTTAGCTGGCCTCGGTGAGGCAGGTGGACTTGCATTCGGACAGCAGTGGGTGGGGGTGTGGATTAAGTTACGTTTTTGATGTACTCATTCAAACCCGAGGGTGTCAAAGTTTTAAAGGTGAAAATCCAGAAATTTTCACGTTTTCTCAGTACTGCGAAGCGGTGGGCAATGTCAGCGGAGATGTGTTCAATAGGTGTGATGGTGTGGCACCTGAAGTCGCTGCTGTGTTTTTCGGCTGCATGCCTGGAGACACTGTGGAGTTGATACCCCTTGGTGACATTGGATCTGTGATTATTGATATGCTGATTCAGTGGTTGGATGGTACGCCCGACGTACTGAAGACCACAGGGGCATTAGAGGAGGTAGATCACGTAGGAGGTGCTGCAGTTAATGAAACTCTTGATGGGGTAGGTGATGTTGGTGATCCTGCAGGTGAATTTGGTGCATTTGTTTGCAATGTTGTTGCATCATTTGCAAAGGGGTTTGCTGCACTTGTAGGAGCCGGTGACAGGTGGGGTGTCCAGCAGGGTGGTTTGCTTCTTCGGTGCTTTGAGCTTGCTGGGTGCCAGCATATTTTTGAGAGACCTGTTCTTTCTGAAAGTGATCTTAGGTCTGGGTGGCAGAATGTCTTTGAGGAAGGGGTCCAGCAGGAGAGTCTTCCAGTGGTCAGTGATGATCCTTTTGATGAGTTTTTGGTCATCATTCTAGGTAGTGATGAAATTGAAGGAGTGGGTTTGCTCATGTGGGTCATTGTTGGTGACCTGGGGTTTCAGGCACTCTTTTTGTGAGAATTTGCTTTCCTTGAGCTTGCTTTGATTGATAAGTGAGGTGGGGTAACCTTTGGATTTGAAGCGCTGGTCCAGGATTTTACTTTGGTTCTCGAAGTCTGAAGGTTCGGTGCAGTTTTTTCTGATTCTCTTGTATTGACCAAAGGGGATGTTCTGTGTCCATTTTTTGAAATGGCAGCTGTCATAGTTGAGGTAGCTGTTCCCATCCACTGATTTGAAGTAGGTCTTGATTTGGACCCGGTTGTCCTTGGTGTGGTAGACAATAACATCCAGGTATTCGATTGAGTCCTCTGAGTGGTTAGAGGTGAATTGGATGTTCCAGGAATTTTCATTTAGGGAAGTCAGGAAGCTGTTGAGGTTTTCCTTGGAGCTATCCCAGATGATGAAGATGTTGCCTATGTATCTCTTGTATAGTATGCAATGTTTGAACAGATCATGTTTGTACAGTACAGACTCTTCAAAGTGTCCCATAAAGAGGTTAGCGAGACTAGGTGCGAATCGACTCCCCATCGCTGTGCCGCAGCACTGGTGGTGAATGCTGCCGTTGAATTGGAACGTATTGTTCTGAAGGATGAAAAGGATGCTGTCCAGGATGAATTGATGCTGGAGTGATGGCATAGTGGGATCACATTGAAGGAAGTGGGATACTGAAGCAATCCCCAGGTGGTGGTCAATGATGGTGTATAAGGAAGTAATGCCCATAGTTAGAAGGCTGTAGTGATTTTCCCACTTTACATCAAGGATAGATGGCTGTAGGATGATGTCCACATACTGTGACAGGTTTGCTGGTGACATCATATGGGATGGATGCCGGGGCCAGGTGTGGACCGGGCAATGGAGACCTACATAGTAAAACCATTTCAATAAAAGTGCATGAAAACCACGTAAATCATGAAAAATGCATAGTCTTTTACAGGAGTATTTAGGTGTTCAAACTGAACCGCGAGAAATGTCCGTAGTGGCGACCAATCAGAGAGCTGCCGGTGTCCATTGGACCAATCAGGAGGCAGTGGGCGGAGGCTGTCATCGCTGTGCTGGGTTGCCGCGGCAGGTACTGAATGGAGACGAGCCTCTTGAAGCTGATTGGTCTCTCGCTGTGAGATGGCATAAAGGTGACCAATCAGGAACATGCCGTACATGACTGTGTACAGTTACGCTGTCATAGGGGAAAGTCCGTGTGGGGATGTCATCCAAACATGGGCATGGGGCTAGTGGGCTAGATTCTGATTGGCTGTCCGTGATATCAAGTGAGCCAATCAGAGGGGGGACGTATAAGTTCGGGTATCAAGTCTCTTTAAAATGTCTTTCAAAAATCGCTGCTGGGCTGGTCCGGGCGGTGGCCAATCAGGGTTGAGACGTGTATATCCTCTCCGGGTGATTCCTAGAGGCATCGGCGGCAAATCTATTTTGAAGAATACGACCAATCGCTGCTGGGCAGGTCCGGGTGGCAACCAATCGTGAAGAGGGAGGTGTTTTGGCAACCAATCACGAAGAAGGAGGTCTTTTAGCGCTGTCAGGATGCCGGTATCAGACTTTATCTTTGTCCGGTCAGGCTGTCATCCGATCTGGTGGTCATCGGGGTCTGGATCGCACTTAGAATTTTTCATGGAAGGGCTATGAGACCTGTAAGGGAATGAAGAGAAAGAGGGGAGGGGAGAGACAGGTGGCTTATGCGGAGGCTTGGTGTCATCTTGTCCCGGAACATAAAAAAGAAAAGAAAGAGAGGATGCAGAGGAGGAAAAAGAAAGAAAGAAGCAACACTTCCAGTAAAAGACTTTGAACCACCACCCCCATCCTCCACGCACCTGGACACAGTGAAAATCTTCAACCTGTCCAGCAAAACTCTCACCAAACACCACAAGAGTGTCCTCCAGAAAGGCCTGTCTTTTTGCCCATCAGCCAGACCTGATGACTTCACCCTGTTCCTGGACCTCAATGCCTACATCAGGCAGTTAACCCTTAATCCCTTAAGGACTCAGGGTTTTTCCGTTTTTGCACTTTCGTTTTTTCCTCCTTACCTTTTAAAAATCATAACCCTTTCAATTTTCCACCTAAAAATCCATATTATGGCTTATTTTTTGCGTCACCAATTCTACCTTGCAGTGACATCAGTCATTTTACCCAAAAATTCACGACAAAACGGGAAGAAAAATCATTGTGCGACAAAATCGGGAAAAAAAACGCCATTTTGTAACTTTTGGGGGCTTCCGTTTCTACGCAGTGCATATTTTTGTAAAAATGACACCTTATCATTATTCTGTAGTTCCATACGGTTAAAATGATACCCTACCTATATAGGTTTGATTTTGTCGTATTTCTGGAAAAAATCATAACTACATGCAGGAAAATGTATACGTTTAAAAATGTCCTGTTCTGACCCCTATAACTTTTTTATTTTTCCACGTACAGGGCGGTATGAGGGCTCATTTTTTTCACCGTGATTTGACGTTTTTATCAGTATAATTTTTGTTTTGATCTGACTTTTTGATCACTTTTTATTCATTTTTTAATGGTATAAAAAGTGACCAAAATACGCTTTTTTGGACTTTGGAATTTTTTTTGCGCGTACGCCATTGAACATGCGGTTTAATTAACAATATATTTTTATAGTTCGGACATTTACGCACGCGGAAATACCACATATGTTTATTTTTATTTACACTGTTTTATTTTTTTTATGGGAAAAGGGGGGGTGATTCAAACTTTTATTAGGGAAGGGGTTAAATTACCTTTATTACCACTTATTTTTATACGGACCTATAACACTGCACACACTGATCTCCTATGCTGATCACTGGCGTGTATTAACACGCCTGTGATCAGTGTTATCGGCGCTTAACTGCTCCTGCCTGGATCTCAGGCACGGAGCAGTCATTTGTCAATCGGACACTGAGGAGGCAGGTATGGGCCCTCCCGATGTCCTGCAAGCTGTTCGGGACGCCGCAATTTCACCGCGGCGGTCCCGAACAGCCCGACTGACTAGCCGGGATACTTTCTCTTTCGCTTTAGAAGCCGCGGTCAGTTTCTAAAGGGTTAATACCGCACATTGCCGCGATCAGCCATGTGTGGTATTAGCCACGGGTCCCGGCCGATGATGAGCGCCGGGACCGACGCGATGTGATGCGGGGTCGCAGCGCGTCCCCGGTTCATATCGCGGGAGCCGGCGCAGGACGTAAATATACGTCCTGCGTCGTTAAGGGGTTCAAAGACACTTCAACTTACCCAGACACTACGCCAAAGAGACACCTGCAGCTGCACAGACACCAGTTCCCGCCACACCGATGGATCCTCCACCATATCCCAGTGGATCCAAACCCAAATTCCAGTTCTTTACAGCTCACCACAAAGGCAACTTCATCGATACCTTCGTCGCCGGAGTATCCACTGGGTTTGAGAGACTTTTCAAACCCTCCAACAAACATAAGGGCTCCAGCAACCTCACATCTCTACAGAGAAAAGCTATCAAAGAACTGGCAGATGATCCAAACATCATCATCAAATCGGCCGACAAAGGCGGCGGCATCGTCCTGCTCAACAGAACTTACTACCTGGAGGAATCACAGAGGCTCCTCTCCGACCGCACCTTCTACAGCAAGCTGGCATGAAACCAACCAACAAAAAGAGCTCATCAAACTGCTCAACCATGGTCTCACAGAGGGCATCATCACCAAGCAGGAATACAACTACATTAACATCACAGAACCGGATACCCCGCTGTTCTACTACCTGCCCAAAATCCACAAAGACCAAAAAAAAAAAACACCCGGCAGACTGATCATCGCCGGCATCAACTCCCTAATATCGAACCTGCCTCAGTATGTGGACATCATCCTACAGTCATACGTCCAAGCGCTACCCTCATACACCAGGGACACCACAGACTTTATTAACTCTACCCTTGATGTAAAGTGGGAAAATCACTACAGCCTTCTAACTATGGACATTACTTCCTTGTACACCATCATTGACCACCACCTGGGGATTGCTTCAGTATCCCACTTCCTTCAATGTGATCCCACTATGCCATCACTCCAGTGCCAATTCATCCTGGACAGCATCCTTTTCATCCTGCAGAACAATACGTTCCAATTCAATGGTAGCATTTACCACCAGTGCTGCGGCACAGCGATGGGAAGCCGATTCGCACCTAGTCTTGCTAACCTCTTTATGGGACACTTTGAAGAGTCTGTATAGTACAAACATGAACTGTTCAAACATTGCATACTATACAAGAGATACATAGACGACATCTTCATCATCTGGGATAGCTCCAAGGAAAACCTCAACAGCTTCCTGACTTCCCTAAATGAAAATTCCTGGAACATCCAATTCACCTCTAACCACTCAGAGGACTCCATCGAATACCTGGATGTTATTGTCTACCACACCAAGGACAACCGGGTCCAAACCAAGACCTGCTTCAAATCAGTGGATGGGAACAGCTACCTCAACTATGACAGCTGCCATTTCAAAAAATGGACACAGAACATCCCCTTTGGTCAATACAAGAGAATCAGAAGAAACTGCACCGAACCTTCAGACTTCGAGAACCAAAGTAAAATCCTGGACCAGCGCTTCAAATCCAAAGGTTACCCCACCTCACTCATCAACCAAAGCAAGCTCAAGGCAAGCAAATTCTCACAAAAAGAGTGAAACCCCAGGTCACCAACAATGACCTACATGAGCAAACCCACTCCTTCAATTTCATCACTACCTATAATGATGACCACAAACTCATCAAAAAGATCATCACTGACCACTGGAAGACTCTCCTACTGGACCCCTTCCTCAAAGACATTCTGACACCCAGACCTAACATCACTTTCAGAAAGAACTGGTCCCTTAAAAATATGCCGGCACCCAGCAAGCTCAAAGCACCGAAGAAGCAAACCACCCTGCTGGACACCCCACCTGTCACCGGCTCCTACAAGTGCAGCAAACCCCTTTGCAAATGCTGCAACAACATTGCAAACAAATGCACCAAATTCCCCTGCAGGATCACCAACATCACCTACCCCATCAAGAGTTTCATTAACTGCAGCACCTCCTACGTGATCTACCTCCTCGAGTGCCCCTGTGATCTTCAGTACGTCGGGCGTACCATCCAACCACTGAATCAGCGTATCAATAATCACAGATCCAATGTCACCAAGGGGTATCAACTCCACAGTGTCTCCAGGCATGCAGCCGAAAAACACAGCAGCGACTTCAGGTGCCACACCATCACACCTATTGAACACATCTCCGTTGACACTGCCCACCGCTTCGCAGTACTGAGAAAACGTGAACATTTCTGGATTTTCACCCTTAAAACTTTGACACCCTCGGGTTTGAATGAGTACATCGAAAACGTAACTTAATCCACACCCCCACCCACTGCTGTCCGAATGCAAGTCCACCTGCCTCACCGAGGCCAGCTAAAGACAAGCCACAAGGTTCCGATGACATCGTGACAGCCGCACCAGATGCCTCCTCAATGCGGGACAAGATGACACTAAGCCGCCGCATAAGCCACTTGTCTCTATCCTCTATCTCTTCATTCCCTTACAGGTCTCATAGCCCTTCCATCAAAAATTCCAAGTGCAATCCAGACCCCGATGACCCCAGATCGGATGACAGCCCGACCGGACAAAGATAAAGTCTGATACCGGCATCCTGACAGCGCTAAAAGACCTCCTTCTTCGTGATTGGTCGCCAAAACACCTCCCTCTTCACGATTGGTCGCCGCCCGGACCTGCCCAGCAGCGATTGCTCGTATTCTTCAAAATAGATTTGCCACCGATGCCTCTAGGAATCACCCGGAGAGGATATAAACGTCTCAACCCTGATTGGCCACGGCCCGGACCAGCCCAGCAGCGATTGGCTGACATTTATGAAAGACATTTTACCGCCACCAGCGGCAGAGACTTGATACCCGGACTTATACGTCCCCCCTCTGATTGGCTCACTCAATATCACGGACAGCCAATCAGAATCTAGCCCACTAGCCACATGCCCATGTTTGGATGACATCCCCACACGGACTTTTCCCTATGACAGCGTAACTGTACACAGTCATGTACGGCACGTTCCTGATTGGTCGCCTTTATACCATCTCACAGCGAGCGACCAATCAGCTTCAAGAGGCTCGTCTCCATTCAGTACCTGCCACGGCAACCCAGCACAGCGATGACGGCCTCCGCCCACTGCCTCCTGATTGGTCCCACGGACTCCGGCAGCTCTCTGATTGGTCGCCACTACGGACATTTCTCACGGTTCAGTTTGAACAAATACTCCTGTAAAAGACTATACCTATGCATTTTTTCATGTTTTACGTGGTTTTCATGCTCTTTTATTGTTTTACTATGTAGGTCTCCATTGCCCGGTCCACACCTGGCCCCGGCATCCATCCCATATGACGTCACCAGCTCACCTGGTTTTGGCACCATTTTTTCCTGTATTTAAACTCTCATACCTGTCACCTTGCCATACAGCAACTACCTGCAATTGATAAAGGGAGCTGTGACTCCCGAAACGCGTCTTGCTTTATTTATTTATTTATTTTCTTTGATTTCTTTATGCTGTAAAAAATAAATTATTTACTTTATACCAATACCCACGACTTTGGGTTACTTCCTTGGGAGCGCACACGGCAGCTTTCCTCTACATTTCTGCTACTACTGGGGTGACACACTGTAACAAACCCCCTCCTTATGTGACAGCGGTTCCGGCTGGGTGGGTGCTTCGGATGAGTGACTGGTGCTTTAGATGCTGGCTAGTTACTAACTTTCTTGCAGCAGGCAGAGTGGTGCCCCCATCAAGAGGGCACTCTAGGCGGCTGCCTATTTTGCCTATAGGCAGAACCCGCACTGCCATCACTTATCTGGAGAAGAGATGTTGCCAGGATGCGCTTTAGTAGAAGGCTAGCCAGCGAAGGGAGTGTGATGCTTTTGGCAATGTTGCATTTGGAAACTTTGGGTTCCTACATCACCTTTCCTATCACCTACCTAAACATTGCTGCAGACCAAGTACACCTCTTCAAAGAAGTAGTATTCCTTATAGCAGTGGCTACTTTTAGTAGCAAACTGTGCCTAGCCTACACTGTCAAACATTGTTTAGGAATAGTTTATGCAACAAAACAAAAAATTCAGGTAGAAAACTAAAACTAATAGTAATTAATTCCAAAATCAGTATAGTGGTATAACACAGTCACTATGTGGTGGTAATGGTAGAATTCATGATGTGGCAGAATTACCGTATTTATCGGTGTATAACACGCACTGGCGTATAACACGCACCCCCATTTTAACAGGGAAATTTAGGTTAAAAAAAATAAAATCTAAAATAAATGACTTGGACTAAATGCCACTTCATCCCCCCAACTTCGTTTTCTTCTGCACCTCAGTTTGGTCCCGTCCTCTCCAGTCCCAAATCATTCCTTCCCTTTTATCAGTTCCTGTGCCACATTTACCCCTCTCATCGCCACCCCCCCATGTCTCATCAACCCCCCCATGTCTCATAATTTCCCTCTGTCATAGACCATCACTAGCCATACAGACATTAAGCATTTAGTGCCTCCCCCACCATCATTTCCCCCTGTCTCATCATCCCCCACCCTGTCTCATCATGCCCCTCATAATTCCCCCCCTCATCATCCCCCCATGTCTCATCATTTCCCCCTGTCATAGACCACCACTAGCCATACAGACATTAAGCATTTAGTGCCTCCCCCCACCATCATTTCCCCCTGTCTCATCATCCCTAATCTCATCATGTCCACCCTGTCTCATCATGTCCCCCATCATTCCCCCCTCATCATGTCCCCCTGTATCATCATCCCCCACCCTGTCTCATCATGTCCCCCCATCATTCCCTCCTCATCATTTCCTCCTGTCTCATCATCCCCCACCCTGTGTCATCATGTCCCCCCATTATGTCCCCCCATCATTCCCCCTCATCATCACCCCCTGTCTCATCATTCCCCCCCCTCATCATTTCCCCCTGTCTCATCATCCCCCTCCCTGTCTAATCATGTCCCCCATCATTCCCCCCTCATCATACCCGCACCCTGTCTCATCATCCCCCCCAACCTGTCTCATCATCCCCCATCACCCCCCCCCCATCATTTCCCCCTCCCTCATCATTTCCCCCTGTCTCATAATCCCCCCCCCCCATCATGTTCTTCCTATGCCAGTGGTCTTCAACCTGCGGACCCCCAGATGTTGCAAAACTACAACTCCCAGTTGTTTTGTAAAATCTAGAGGGCCGCAGGTTGAAGACCACTGTCCTATTCTTCCCCTCCCTCATTATTCCCCCTTTTCTCTCCTTTTAATAGTTTTTTTTTATTTTCCTTACCTGGCTGCGCTTCGACCGTCTTGCGGGCTACAGTCAGTGAAGCAGAAGAGTGATGTCCTCTCCCAGCTCCTCTGCGCGGCATCAGGGACGTCACTTTTCATTTCCTGTAACCGCCACTAGTCAGAGTTCGGCGACAACAGGAAATGAAAAGTGACGTCACTGATGCCGTATAGAGAAGCCGGGAGAGGACGTCACCCATCTGCTTCACTGACCGCAGCCCGCAAAACAGCCAAAGCGCAGCCAGGTAAGGAAAATAAAAAAAACAATAAAAAGCATGGAAAAGGGGGAATGATTAGGGAGGAGGGAGGTAAGAAAAATTTAAAGTAAAACTGTCACTTATTTTCTCCCGCACTATCCACAGCTACTGATGGATAGTGCGGGAGACACTGATTAAAATCCTACCTTGTCCGGATCTGCGCTGCCGTTCTCCCGCAATCTGTTGAAATCTTCCTGTAACTGACACGGGCAGGGCTTCGGCACTTAACTAGCACTGACGTCAGCTCTGCTGATGAATATTCATCTCCCCTCCCTCCAGTTAGGAGTGGCAAAGAGAGGGAGAACTGGAGGGGGGGATGAATATTCATAAACGGCGCTGACGTCAGTGCCAGTTAAGCATCGAAGCCCCGCCCGTGCCAGTTACAGGAAGATTTCAACAGATTGCGGGAGAACGGCGGCGCAGATCCGGACAAGGTAGGGCTCATTTTAATCAGCATCTCCCGCACTATCCACCAGTACCTGTGGATAGTGCGGGAGAAAACAAGTGACAGTTTTCCAGAGCGGGGAGGAGACGCCGCTGGTCACTGATTTAAAGTGACCGTGGCTATGCTGCTAATACTTAACAAGCAGCCGCTGCTGCGGCCGCTTTAAATCAGTGACCAGAAGATTTCTCGGCATATAACACGCAGGAAGGCTTTTTGCCTTAAATTTAAGTTTTAAAAGTGTGTGTTATACGCCGATAAATACGGTGTTTGTCTCTTATATTAGTTTTATTGATGATATTGGTCTTTGAATAGATTTTTGTTATTCAGTAACAGTATGGTAGTATTACCCAGTCACTATGTAGGGGCAATGTGTAGCTATGGTGTGGCAGTATTATTCAATCTTTGTAGACTAGTATCATTAGTGATATTGGCCTGTGTATAGTGCTTATAATTTATAACAGGATGATGTTATAATATGGTCCTAGTGAAATAATGTGGATCTTGTGTATACTTTTTGCTTACCTCTTTTTGCTGATGTGACATGAATGGGATTGGCTCCATTTTGGTTTACACATACACAATGATGTAGGTTGTGTAATGCAGCCTACATTTCCCATGAATCATCTAGTTTAGGTTGGGGCATTCGATTATTGAAGCTGGCCATCCTCGGGTTACTAGTGATGGAGATCACCAAGGTAAATGCATTAGACTCATAAGTGGGTTGGTATAACACTGTGCAGTTTTCATGTGTTTTCTTACTTAAAGGGGTTATCCAGGGAAAACTTTATATATATATATATATATATATATATATATATATATATATATATATATATATATCAACTGGCTCCAGAAAGTTAAACAGAATTGTAAATTACTTCTATTAAAAAATCGTAATCCTTTCAGTACTTATGAGCTTCTGAAGTTAAGGTTGTTCTTTTCTGTCTAAGTGCTCTCTGATGACACGTGTCTCGGGAACCGCCCAGTTTAGAAGCAAATCCCCATAGCAAACCTCTTCTAAACTGGGCGGTTCCCGAGACATGTGTTATCAGAGAGCACTTAGACAGAAAAGAACAACCTTAACTTCAGAAGCTCATAAGTACTGAAAGGATTAAGATTTTTTAATGGAAGTAATTTACAAATCTGTTTAGCTTTCTGGAGCCAGTTGATATATAAAAACATTTTTTTCCTGGATAACCCCTTTAAACTCCAATAGTAAATGAGGACCTGTGAGCTACATGCAATCTTTTGTGTTTGTATGCCAGGCTGCATTTTATACCCAGTCCAGACCTGTCCTCTGGTACCATGATGTGCCAACTTGCCTTATAAATCATTAGGCACTTCTTGGAACTGACACCACATCACGCTCTTGAGTTGGCAAACTTAATAGCTGCCTAAAATTCATGGTGAAGAGGAAATGCATGTGACTGATTATATCGGCTACACCTATGAGAACAAATATGTTTGACAGACTACTGGTAACTATTTATAAGGCTAGGGCAAATGTCACAACTTGACTTTCTTATTTATGTGGATAATTATTTGTTTAACTTCTTTTCATATTTTATTTCTTTTTATGTTTTTTTTTTGCTATAAAAATCTTTACATAAAAAATAGTTCTATAAAAATACTAACAATATTTCACACTTTCTTAGGAGCAGAAGAAATATAACACAGCTGAAGAGCATGTAAAACTAAAGCTTCTGACAGGTAACGCTACTTGCTGTCAGAATCTACAGCACTTTATATGATATAATAGCTTAGATCTTTTTTACAATCACAATATGCTATGTGAGCCGGAACATAAGGTTGTAACTTCTGTCCTCTGTAGAGCAAAACAAGCAGCAGAGGGAAATAAAATATATCTACATCATGTTCCATGACCATGCTACCATATATTAACCTAATATTATATAAGTATGGTGCCTTGCTTTATTCTGTAGAAAATGTGGATGTTTTGCAGAAATAGGTCTTTTCCTGTGCAACATTTATATCTGACTTTAAAATTAGAACAATTGTTTTGTCTTTCATATAGATATGCTGTTCTAAAATTAATTCAAAATGTAATTCAAAACATTATCTAGCTATTATGAGACAGCTGATTTCAAACTAAAGCACTAATAGCAATATAAGGGTACTTCAAGTGTTTAACCCCTTAGGGACTCAGCCTATTTTCACCTTAAGGACTCAGCAAATTTTTGTTTTTGCATTTTCACTTTTTCCTCCTTCCTTTCTAAAAATCATAACGCTTTCAATTTTGCACCTACAAACTCATATAAGGGCTTGTTTTTTGCGTCACCAAACAGTCCAGATCAGCTCAGCTGAGCTGCCGGGATTCTTTTACTTTCGTTTTAGACGCCGCGATCATCTTTGATTGCGGCGTCTAAAGAATTAATGCAGGGGATCGGCCCGACCGGCCGTGCCTGGCATTAGCCGTGGGTCCTGGCTGCCCATAGCAACCGAGACCCACCGGGTTTAACCCGTTCTCTGCAGATGAGAATGAGAACCCGGTAAATGGGACCAGGGCGTACAGGTACGTCCTGAGTCTTTAAGGCTCGGGGATGCAGGGCGTATGCATACATCCTGCGTCCCCAAGGGGTTAAAGGTGTTATCCACAATAAGGTGATTTTAGTACGTACCTGCCAGACAGTAATGGACATGCATCAGAATGTTTGGTGCTTGTCATGGGGCTAAATGGCTATGTTGTGAGATTACCATAACACTGGCTATCTTTTTGTGAACTGGTATTTCCTGTTTGAGTTTTCTTCTTTTCCTACAAATCCCATAAACCCATTTTCCTCCCTCCCACTCATCAGCCACCCCACCCATTGAAACATAAATGAGCTGCATCCATTCATTTAGGGACTGTGAGAGTAGATCACTTAGATAGAGGCACAGGAAAACTATGGTTAGACGTGTCAATAGGGGGACTAGTGGGGGAAAAGGGGATATAGCAGCGACAACGACCTTTTATTATGTGTTTTGCTTTTCTCTGAAATATAATGTGCCAAAGGATTGTAGTATTAGTAGTAGTATTGAATAGGATTAAGAAATGCGCAATTAATGGTGTTATTAATAAACATCTCCCCACAATAATTTATCTCTTCGAAACACATAGAGAATGTGACATTAGTGCTCCAAAAAAACCTTGGGGAAATATGAATTTCATTCATCTTCCTCCTCATACTCTGCAGGGGTATCTGTTTTTGTCCATGAGAAAATTCCCTTTGAATTTTTAAAAGTAAAAATAGATAAACTTGGCAAATTTGTGCTCATCTATGGAAGATTAGAGAATACTCTGAATATCTGTGCATTTATATACACCCCTTCTCCATTCAAGATAGATGTGCTGATCTGGTGTATCAGGATACATATATATATATATATATATATATATATATATATATATATATATAAATATATATTATGGGAGATCTGAACAGTGTCGTGGACCCAGAGCTGGACAGGATTAGCTCAAGTGGGGGTAGAAGGGAAAAAAGCTCTAAATTAGCTAGGTTCTGTAGGGAGATAGGCTGGGTAAAAGCATGGAGGGCTTTTAATCCTAGGAAAATCAGATACTCATGCTATAGCGCCTCACACAATGCTGCATTCAGGATAGACATGTGTGAACCTGAGACCCGGAACCATATTAAGAAAATTCTATATGAACTGAAATTAATTTCAGACCACTCCCCTCTGTTAATAGAAATTAGAGGAGTTGGGAAAAACATCAAATCTCTACCCTTTAAATTAATCCATATTGGTTAGAAATATTAAATGAAGATACATGGATTTTGGGTGAATTTGAAAAATAAATAAAAATTCTGCAAATGTATTAATTGTCTGGGATACCCTAAAAGCTTATCTGAGAGGTATACTAAAAAAAAACATTGGGGAAAAAAAAGAACTTTTAAAAGGAGAAGGATTTAAAACAAAATATTCAGTCATGTATGAAGGCAGTGAGTAGTAACCAATTGGGAGAATATTTAGAGGGAGGCGAATATCGTTTTGCTCCATAAATCAGGGAAAGACCCATTGGATATGAATTCCTATCGTCCCATATCGCTTTTGAACACAGAGATTAAATTAATAGCTAAAATATGTGCAAATAGACTGAGCAAGGCAATTGAACAGCTGATAGGGAAAGAACAATGCGGCTTTATGCCGGGACCTAGAGTTCATTTTAACATGCATTCAGTCTATAAGTCAATTCAGTCTCGTGAAGAATGTTCCCGCTTCATCCTGTCGCCTGATGCCACAAAGGCATTTGACAGGGTGAGTGGGAAAACCTTTGGTTAACATTAGATAAGTTTGGAATGGGGCCTAAATTTTTAAATTGTATTAAATTGTTATATAACCATCCGGAAACAAGATTGATTATTAATGGGTTTCAAGCAAAATCATTTGTGTTGGGCAGAGGAGCCAGACAGGGCTGCCCCTCTCTCAGTTACTGTTTGCCATGTATGTGGAGCCTGTGGCAGTTTGGATCAGGGAATACTTGGACTTTGAGGGATTTGAAATAGAGGGTACAATGATTATGAAGAGTTTTGAAGAGTTCTATAGGGATTCTGGACTGGAGATAAACTGGGAGAAATATTTTTTTGCTCCCAGTTGATGAGGAATTGGATGTACCTATAGGCAGGGTAAGGATCCTTCATAAATTATCAAAATTTTAATACTTGGGCATTAAAATTTCTTCAGAACTGTCTGCAGAGGGTGCAGTGTCTGGCCGTATTATATTCAGAGGGTTCATTGTCTGGCAGTATTATATTCAGAGGGTACAGTGTCTGGCAGTATTATATTCAGAGGGTTCATTGTCTGGCAGTATTATATTCAGAGGGTGCAGTGTGTGGCAGTATTATATTCAGAGGGTACAGTGTCTGGCCGTATTATATTCAGAGGGTACAGTGTCTGGCAGTATTATATTCAGAGGGTGCAGTGTCTGGCCGTATTATATTCAGAGGGTACAGTGTCTGGCAGTATTATATTCAGAGGGTACAGTGTGTGGCAGTATTATATTCAGAGGGTGCAGTGTCTGGCCGTATTATATTCAGAGGGTACAGTGTCTGGCAGTATTATATTCAGAGGATACAGTGTGTGACAGTATTATATTCAGAGGGTTCATTGTCTGGCCGTATTATATTCAAAGGGTTCATTGTCTGCCAGTATTATATTCAGAGGCTACAGTGTCTGGCAGTATTATATTCAGAGGGTGCAGTGTCTGGCCGTATTATATTCAGAGGGTTCATTGTCTGGCAGTATTATATTCAGAGGCTACAGTGTCTGGCAGTATTATATTCAGCGAGTGCTATGTGTGTCCGTATTATATTCAGAGGGTTCATTGTCTGGCAGTATTATATTCAGAGGGTACAGTGTCTGGAAGTATTATATTCAGAGGGTACTGTGTGTGACAGTATTATATTCAGAGGGTTCATTGTCTGGCAGTATTATATTCAGAGGGTACAGTGTCTGGCAGTATTATATTCAGAGGGTACAGTGCCTGGCAGTATTATATTCAGAGGGTTCATTGTCTGGCAGTATTATATTCAGAGGGTACAGTGTCTGGCAGTATTATATTCAGACGGTACAGTGTCTGGCAGTATTATATTCAGAGAGTGCTATGTGTGTCCGTATTATATTCAGAGGGTGCAGTTTGTGGCAGTATTATATTCAGAGAGTGCTATGTGTGTCCGTATTATATTCAGAGGGTGCAGTGTGTGGCAGTCCTCATGTGTTTATTTACTTAGGTTGTATAACATAGATAATTGTATTATTATTTTATCTACGCTATATATTGTACGCTACTTTGACATTTAAAAAAACAAATGTAAGAATTACTTACAAATGTTCTTTAAACATCCATAGAAAATGCCTATGTGTGGTGCAGATAAGTATGGGTGGAGCAATTTGGTATGGGTAGGGTACATTGGCATGGGTGTGGCATATCTTGTGGGGAGGATCTCAGGGGCCTCCTCAGTAGGTGTCGCAGGGGGCCCCCCAAATTTAATGTTACCCCACTGTGTACAGTATATTATCTAAACATAACAATCTACTTTTTCCTGTCAAATGTTGGCAACTATAAGCATTGGAGTTTGTCAGCACAAGGGAGATGAGATTCTTTGTGGGATGTAGAAGGAGAAATGAAGATTGCTGCCTGCAAAGTTTCCTTTTCTACTGTGCCATCAGGCTCATTTAGCTATTTTTACACATGGTAAAAGGTTCTAAATAAAATAGTAGCATAGCAAATCTCAACTGTTACATTTACTTAGAGCGTAGCTCTATACCAGACATAATATTACATATGCAAACACAGTAAACACAATAATGATAGCCATGCGCAATTCGTGACATGCATATTATGGAAAAATCTGCAAATGTGTTACTATTGTTTCTAAGACTAATTGCCTGTTAAAAAAAAAAAAAAAAGAAAGAAAAGAAAAGAGAATTCAGTTACCATGGTAATATAGCAGATTTAAATGTCAGCAGTGTATACTTTATGATGGACATATTTGCCCGAAGATGGTGATCCTGCATAATACGTGAACTCACAACAGACTTACTTAAATAACATTATACACAAATAGTGAAAAATAAATTTGCTTACCAACCATGACCCCTGCTCACCATAATATATATTTCCATGTACATATATATATGTATATATATATATATATATATATATATATATAATATAATATATATATATATATATATATATATAACATTAACCCCTTAAGAACCAGGCCCTTTTAGCAGTGTGCCTCCAGCTGTTGCAAAACTACAACTCTCAGCATGCCCTTTGGCTGTAAATGCATGCTGATTGTTGCAGTTTTGCAACAGCTGGAGACACATTGGTTGTGAAACAGAGTTTGTTACCTAACTCAGTGTTTGGCAACCAGTGTGCCTCCAGCTGTTGCAAAAATACAACTCCCAGCATGCACTGAGAGACTGTACATGCTGGGAGTTCTAGTTTTGCAACAGCTGGAGGCACACTGGTTGCGAAACACTGAGTTAAGTAACAAACTCTCAGTGTTTCGCAACCAATGTGCCTTAAGCTGTTGCAAAACTACAACTCCCAGCATATATGGTCTGTCAGTGCATGATTGGAGTTGTAGTTTTGAAACAGCTGGGTGGGTTTACAGCGAGTCCTGCTGCAAGTTTGAGATGCAGCAAATTTTCCACCGCAGCTCAAACTCCCAGCAAAGAAACTCACTGTAAACTTCCACCAGTGTGAATGTATCCTAAAAACACTACACTACACTACACAAAATAAAAAGTAAAACACTACATACCCCTACACAGTCCCCCCCCCCCTCCAATAAAAAAAAAATAATCTTGTACGGCACTGTTTCCAAAATGGAGCCTCCAGCTTTTGAAAAACAACAACTCACAGTATTGCTGGGAGTTTTGCAACAGCTGGAGACATCCTGTTCGGGAAAAACTGCTGTAGGGTATTTTTGTGGTGGATTCAAATCCCCAATTTAGTCCTCAAATGCGCATGGCGCTCTCTCACTTCGGAGCCCTGTCGTATTTCAAGGAAACAGTTTAGGACCATATATGGGGTATCTCTGTACTTGGGAGAAATTGGGATACAAATTTTGGGGGTCTTTTTCTCCTTTTACCCTTATGAAAAGGTAAAGTTGGGGTCTACATCAGCATGTTAGTGTAAAAAATAAAATTTTACACTAACATGCTGGTGTTGCCCCATACTTTTAATTTTCACAAGCGATAAAAGGGGGAAAAAAAATAAAAAAATTTGTAACACAATTTCTCCTGAGTACGGAAATACCCCATATGTGGGCGTAAAATGCTCTGCGGACGCACAACAATGCTCAGATGTGAGAGCGCATTATGTACATTTGAGGTCTAAATAGTTTTTTTCTCCAATTACCCCTTGTGAAAATGAAAAATTTGGGGTAAGGGTGGTTTCACACCATGTTTTGTACTTACGGTTCCCGTATACGGCTGGGAGGAGTGGGGCGGGGCTTAATCGTGTAGGCAAAAACGTGGTCAATCACATTTTTGCCTGCGGTCGGGAAGCCGCATACGGCCGAAAACGCAGCCGTCCCCCCCTCCTCCCAGCCGTATACGGGAACCGTAAGTACAAAACGTGGGGTGAAACCACCCTAACACCAGCATTTTAGTGAAAAAAATCACATTTTTCATTTTCACGTCCAACTTTGTCAAGCACCTGTGGGGTGTTAAGGCTCACTGTACGCCTTGGAAAATTGGAAAATTGCTGCTGAACTTTGAAACCCTCTGATGTCTTCCAAAAGTAAAACATGTCAACTTCATGATGCAAATATAAAGTAGACATATTGTATATGTGAATCAATATATAATTTATTTGCAATATCCATTTTCCTTACAAGCAGAGAGTTTTAAATGCTTAATTTTCTAAATTTTCATGAAATTTTGGGATTTTTCACCAAGAAAGAATGCAAGTAACGATGAAAATTTACCATTATCATAAAGTAGAATATGTCACGAAAAAACAGTCTCAGAATCAGAATAATTAGTAAAAGCATCTCAGAGTTATTAATGCATAAAGTGACAGTGGTCAGAATTGCAAAAAAGTCCTTAAGGTGAAAAAGGGCTCCGTCCTTAAGGGGTTAATACATATACATTTACATTTAGATTGTCGGCCATTTTCTTGTGGCCACAATCATTTGTGCCTCTTGTGTTTGACTATGCACGCACACGCAGTCAAGCACAGTTCGAGAGTGATGCACTCACATGACCCCTTTCATTTTCGGTCACGTCCGGTCCCCGCTTCCCACTACACTATGGATCAGGTGTGTTAGAGTTATTTTCATTAGTGCACATATCATATAAATACTAGGATCATCCCAGTCCACACCATTCCTGGATAAAGCCACTCCTGTCGAAACATGTCAGAGTTGTGGTGTGGGGCTGGGGTGAGTTTAGTTCTCTTTGCATAAGCCTTGCACTTGTATTATCTGCTGCTACTTCTCCCGGTAATTGCTGTTACTCACAGCCACTTCCATTTACTTGCTGCTAATTTTCACGGTATTTGCTGTTTTCTACAGTTACTCCTTTGTTATACACTGAGTTGTTATTAATTTTACTTATCACATTGTTGGTTTCTGTTCAGGCACTATTGTTAGCAGTGACTACTGCACCTTTCTTACGTTGCTGTTTTCTATTGCACTTTATTAGCACAAGTACTTTATGCTACGGAGTCAGGCCTCTATGCTATACATTTATTTATTTAAAATGTTATCTATACAGGACTTTTCACCCCAGTAACCCCTCTCTTTTAATATATATTTATCCTATTGATTGATTTTGTATGTAAACCTTTTATACAATAAAATATTTTTAACCATATATTTCATTTGTTCTTACTTTGGGGGGTTTCACATGTCGGTGTGGTCTTTACACCTTTAGGTGTTATATTTAGTGTTTGGTTCTTGTGAACCCCTATTTTTACCTTATCATTATTCTCTAGCCTTGGAGCCTACATATAGGAATGACATTTTTCTTTGTCAGTAATTTACAAATCTGTTTAACTTTCTGGCACCAGTTGATTTAAAAAAAATGTTTTCCAGCAGAGTACCCGTTTAACTCATGATCTTGTAACTGAAGATCTCACTGACCTAGGTGAGAGAGGAGAGATAAGGGGCAGGATGGCTTGCTAGTCCTAAGCCTTCTAGAAGCCTTAGAAATTTAAATGAGAGAGTGATACAGCTGCTGTATTCTGGGGAAGAGGGTGCAATGATGTAAAAGCTGCAGTGCCAGTAAGCCATTTAGCCCTACTTATGAGTGTCTGATCATTAGAGCCCTGGCCCTATCTGGATGAAGTAGTATTCGGTAACCCTGTTATCAGTGTACAACACCACAGAGACTCCCACATATTATTGGCAATCTACCAGTTAACACTACTCATGTGTAACCCTTGTGAAAAATTGGTTTTGGTGGGCATGAATCTAATTATACCAATCCAACTGAAAAAATCAACCCCCCGGAAAACTAGGTTAGCTTTGCGGACCATCCAATTACAACATACTAGTGAGAATCAGCAAATCATTTGGCATGTGAGCCAGGCTAAGCAACAGCAAGTCATCAGGATAGTGGATGACAAGGCACCCCAAAGGTATTGATAAAAAACACCAGTTGAGCGCTTATGTGACTTTTTGAACAAGCAAGGGCTATTTATAGACTCTGGGGTAAGCATTATGGCAAAATAAAAAAACCTACATCAGAAACTGCGGCTGCCATGGGGTTGGGCTGGGGTAAACATTTAAAATGTGATGTTGTTTCTGAGAGCCATTCAGTGAATTATCTGCTGAATGGCTTGATCAACCGTAACCAAAACCATAACTTACCTAGAACGGGAAAAGAATGGCTGCGTGAATAGTACTGAAAAAATTATATCCATCACTCCTAGTCATGATCCCAGAAGCAGCTTTGAGTAGAGGTGCAGTAGGCTGCACTGCTAATAATTGCAGGCCTAAGCACATTAATTGTGCCCATCTGAAATTTACCCAAGAAGTGGATTAACCTTCCAAGTTGTTGGTAAATTTGAGAAAGGCCTCTGCTGATACTTGCTTAGACACTATGATCCTGGCTGTACAGTACTAGAAAATACACCATTCCGCAGTGTGAGCCGTAAATAAATGCAATTCTATCAATCCTCTGCGGCTTTTACTTGCAAATGATCTGTGATAGTCATGGCATGCTAAACCTCAATACTCCTGCCAAGAAAATAATAGCTTGTGCCACTGTAAGTCGAGCTCTTCAAGTCTGAGAAGTCTCGTTGAGCAACTAATGTCGAGAGTGTCTATCCGATTTTTAAATCTAGCATAGAAGCTGAAAAGCTATTAGGCAGCATAAAGATCTGTGTTAATTAATTGTATATTGTTTGAATAGAGACAACCTTGATAGGAGTGCCCCTATTTATGAGCGGTGGCCGCATGCAAAATATTCCTGCGTTGAAGCTCTGCCATGAGACTGGGCGCGTCCAAGCCCTGAGTGACTGTTCGCTATTGGGTTCAGAGTCCAGGGAAGTGATGCCACATACACTGTTTGAAATCTTAGACATAATTTCATGCACTAAACTTGCCAGATTCAAGACGAACACATAGGAGCAAAGGCTATTGAGTATTTAGTGCGTATGTGAGTGAACACTGAGTATTTATGATCAGACCCTGCTATAAGATATCTGAGTTCTATGATAATGAGAATGTGCTGTGTGGCCTGTAGACGTGAAAGACTTGTAGAACTATGTATAGTAATGTGGGCCTGTGTTGCTTCTACACCCAATGTAGCTGCAGAGCAAGTCCCCTGGACGTGATGGGAAATCTGCATATTTTTTCCCTACTTATCCCAAGGAATATTTAGGAAACAAGCACCATGCAAGAGAGTCCGAACTATATAAGACTATAGAGTAAGAACATAATTTTCCGAGAGCACTGAGAGGGGGAGATAACAAGATTAACTGAGGGTTTGAAGAGTCAATGCCGTTGGATCTGAGACCAATGGGCTGTGAATATGGATGAAATGGAGCATTGTGTAATTTATGTCCACCACAACTCCCCAGCAGAATAGTGAGTGCAACTCTGAACTATAATCCTGCAATTAAATCAGGGCCAGAATCAGATAGGTAATGTAATGTATGTATGCAGTGTTTCCACCAGCAGAAGAGTGAGTGCTGCTCTGGAGTAATAAACAGGATATAAAATACGAACCAAACTGGATGAGAAGTGTTACGTACCCAGTAACTTCACCAAAAAAATTGTGGACGCAGCTCAAGAGTATTAAAAGTAAAAGACATGTCACCTTGTATGCCATATATGACAGTGCTGATCAGCCCACAGCTTGAAACACCCTGACACTGCTAGTGTGTGCAGAGTGATGCTGAGCGGGGGCTGTCTGGCAGGAGACTGAGTGCAAAGTGGGAACAAACACTACATGCCCTGCTTCCCTGCCGCACTTGCTCTGATGAAGCCGAAAGCAACAGCAGACATTTATACAGTAGTCACTTCCCAGTCTGCGTGGAAGCTTGAATCTGGGGCCATAACTTGCGGTGCTGGCCTTCCAAAATCCTGTGCTGCTGTGTTGTCACCTAGGCTGACTTTGGCCTGGAACCATAGGCAAAGGGAACCCCTGTGAATGTACAGGCTGGAAGAGAAAATGCAGCTTTTTAAAAAGGTGGACAGCAACAGTTATTTAGATTTTAGAAGTTGCCATTACAAGAAATGGCTCCAGAATGTACCGTTTGGACAATTTAAGCGCATCCGCCGCAATTGCACCTTAAAAACAGACTATGCCCAACAGAGCAAACTACTTGTCAGCAGATTTCAAGCAAAAAAATACCAGAAAAAAATTGTAACCTCTGCTAGAACTAGAGCAAACAAATTGACACAATCTGACTGTCTTGCTAAAAAAAACTTTGACAGTAGACACATCACTAGACAAACGATGTTGCAACTTTATCACCACCTTTTCCAATACCAATAAAGACATTACATCTATACTTGCCAAACATTGGAACATCCTCCTAAATGATCCTTTTTTACAAAAAACCCTCCCTCCAAAACCACAAGTAACTTTTCGGCAAGCACGTTCCGTAAAGAACATACTCGCCCCAAGTAACCTAAAAACCCTGCAAAATAAACCCTCTTCCAACTTTTTACAAAAGAATGGCTGTTTTAAGTGTAACCACATGTGCTGCAAATGTTGTTTAAATTTAACACATATGATAAAAGAATTTTACTCTGTGGACACCAAATAAATTTTTCCCCATTAAATCACATATATCCTGTGACTCCCAATACGTTGTATACCTTTTACAGTGCACGTGTGGCCTGCAATATGTAGGCCGCACGATGCAGTGTTTAAGAAACCGGATTAATGAACACCGCAGCAATGTAACTCTCAAGTACCAGCTTCACAGTGTGTCACGCCATGCTTCTATATATCACGAGGGCAATTTTTCGGCATTTAAGGTATCAGCCACTGAACAGATCAATAAGGATGACCCCCAGCGATTTAATATGCTTAGGTAGCGTGAAAATTTCTGGATATTTAAATTAAGTACACTTCAGCCCCTGGGTTTAACCTGTTCAGGACACAGGGCATATGCAAACACCCTGCATCCCGAGTCCTTAAGGACTGAGGGCGTATGGATACGCCCGTGGGAATTCCGGTGCTCGCCGCTAGCCGGTTGGGGACCAGATTGGGATGCCTGCTGAAATCATTCAGCAGGCATCACGGCACATCGCCCAGGGGGGTCCTGAGACCCCCCCATGTCGGCGATCGGAGAAAATCGCATGTCAATTCAGACATGCGATTTTCTCCAATTCCGTGCTGATCGGGTCTCTGGTGACCCGATCACCCGGAAAATAGGGCTGATCGGTGTTGTCAGAGACAGCCCCGATCAGCCTAAGGGATAGGAGTGATGTCGCAGAGCTGCGATCTCCTCCTATCCCTAGCCATTAGCAGAATGGAGTTCTGACCAATGGCAGCGCAGGACAGGGGGTTGCCATGGCAACCCCCCATTCTGCCCGTCCCTGGATGTCGAGGGGATCGTGGGAAGAAGATGGAGGCTGTAGCTGCAGGAAACGATGCCCGGGGACCCGGGATCTTCGCTGGAGACTGCTGGATCCTGGCTCAGGTAGGGAATCGTCGTGGGGGGGGGGGGGGGGATTGAAAGTGAAAGTAAAACGATCTTTACTGTGGCAACCACTAGGAAGGCCAAACTGCAACTCCCAGCATGCCCAGACAGCCAAAGGCTGGGAGCTGTAGTTTTGCAACATCTGGAGGGTCATAGTTTGGAGACCACTGTTACAGTGGTGCCCAAACGGTAGCCCTCCAGATGTTGCCAGACTACAACTCTCAGCATGCCCGGACTGCCCAGGCATGCTGGGAGTTGTAGTTCTGTAACGACTGTCCCTTCAGATTTAGCAATTTTCATGAATTTTTTCAAAAGCAAAAATATGTCCATTTTATGATGCCAACATAAAGTGGACATATTGTATTTGTGAAGAAAAATAAAATTTCTTGTGAATATCCATTTCACTTATAAGTAGAGAGCTTCAAAGTTAGAAAAATGCTAAATTTTCAAATATGTCAAGAAAAAACAATCTCAGAATCAGAATATTCGGTAAAAGCATTTTCGCGTTATTAATTCATAAAGCGACGGTGGTCAGAATTGCGAAAAAGGGCTCAGTCCTTAAGGTGAAAAAGGGCTGCATCCTTAAGGGGTTAAATGAATTCATTGAGAGCAACTTGTGAATATGGCTGTGTGGAAATAATTATTTTTATCTTTATTTTTACCTTGTGTATACTATGAGTGTGATCTATACATATATATTTTATATTTGCGGATCAATATGTGGTTTATACAGTTTTACACATCCTTATATGTATTTATAATTCACTCTTTCATATATTTATATTTTTATTTGATATACATATTCATTGTTATTTTCATATATATATATATATATATATATATATATATATATATATATATATATTAATTATACTATAATATTTATTAATTTTTTACATATATTTATATACTATTTATCCTCCGCCATATCTACTAATATTTCTACCATTGCATAAAATTTTATGCTGCCCATGCTCCTTTATATATTTTACATCATGACCATTTATTCATTTCCATTTATATATGCATCTTATATCAAAGTAGACCACGTTCCTTCATATGCCCCGCTTTTTAACCTGTTGATCTATGTTTTCTCTTGCCCAGACAATCTTAATTTATGACAGTTCATTCTGTTTAAAACATTCATGTATTACATTCATTCCTTTACATCATGCAAATCGCCCCTTGTCAAAATTTCCCTCTATAAGATACACTCGCTATGCAGTTCTTTCCTATGTGACACGCACAGAGCAGCGCTAAGCTGTGCGCTCGCTCTGTAACATAACACTTCCAGGGACCCGCTCCTTAGCGACGCGTCCCTGGTAGCCTACATTTCGCACCTCCGCTCTGTTTACAAACAGAGCGGAGACATGCGGTTACTGTTTACATGCCGTGGAGCGCACGGCTATGTTAACAGTGAGTGCGCACCCAGCCTCCATTCAGTATATGGAGCGGACTAAGTAATACATCACTCTCTCATATCACTTAATAAAATATATTCTTTTCCTTTCATTTTAAGTTACTGTTATCCCTAGGTATAGGTAAGAAGTACAAAAGTTGATCTAAACATCCAATTTCCAGTTTTTCTGAATTTTCCATCGTTATTGCTGTACCTCCCACTTTGACCCTGTGACCCTGCCACCATTTTGTTTTCAATCACTGTGTGTATAAAAAGCTCTCCGTTGCACTGTACTGTACAAATCTTTCAATCTGAAGAAGGGGTATTCTAACCCCGAAACGCGTTGTTATATACCAATAAAGCTTGAATCTATATTCACCTCCATGACTTGGTTGTGAGATCTCTTTGGATCCCAGAGCGCTTGGCTAAAGGTCATTTTTTCCTATTATCAAGTCCTCCTCTCTCGACCTCCTATCTTGACCTCCTATCTCGACCTCCTATCCCAACCTCCTATCCCAACCTCCTATCCCAACCTCCTATCCCGACCTCCTATCCAGTCCTCCTATCCCGTCCTCATATCCCAACCTCCCATCTCGACCTCCTATGCCGACCTCCTATCCCGTCCTCCTATCTCGACCTCCTAACCCGTCCTTGTGTCCCGTCCTCGTATCTCGTCCTCGTATCCCAACCTCCCATCTCGACCTCCTATGCCGACCTCCTATGCCGACCCTCTATCCCGACCTCCTATCCCGACCACCTATTCCGTCCTCCTATCCCGACCTCCTATCCCGACCTCATATCCAGTCCTCCTATCCCGTCGTCCTCCTATCTCAACCTCATATCCCATCCTCTTAACTACACCTCCTATCTCGACCTCCTATCTTGACCTCCTATCACGACCTCCTATCACGACCTCCTATCACGATCATCCCTTCCTCCTATTTCAACCTGCTATCTCGACCTCTTATCCCGACCTCATATCCTTACCTCCCATCCCCTCCTCATATCCCGACCCGTATTATGTGTACCAGGTATTGAAATATCTCCAGCCGTACAGAAGTTATGTGAGAACATACATTTCCCATTGATTTGCATGGGACTTTAAATGAAAAGTTAAGGGTTAAATTAACTATCCTATATTTTAAGTGGACATATAAGTAACATGTGACCAAGTATTATCGAAATATCTCCAGCCGTTTGGAAGTTATGCAGTAATATATATTTCCCATAGACTTGTATGGGACTTTAAACAAAAACCCAGATCCTGGCAAATGGGGGTGAGTAAGGGTTAAATCACCTATCCTATGTTTGTTGTTGACATATAAGTAACATGTGTGTCAAGTTTCATGTTAATATCTTTAGCCGTTTGGACGTGATGCTGGAACACACACACACATACAGAACCACACTCACACTGTGTGTCTCTGCTAGGACAAAACACAGGAAGTGTGTGGTGGGACAAGCAGGGCACTGCGCAGGCTCCTGGATTGTCAATCAGCCTGCTCTGTGAGTCGGAGTGTGTCACAGAACCTCAGTGCACTGAGCAGCAAATTGTTAGGCTTGAGGAGTAAGGGAAGAAGTTCCACCATGAAATGTCATGCTTCCCCAAGGGAATGTCCCCTCCTCCTCAGTGAACTGCATGCAGTATGAGCAAGAATTAGGAGCCATAAAAGAATAAAAAACAGGATTTAGGCACACAGACAGTATAAGTGGCAGTTAAAATTGAACAAAAATTGGAGGAGCAGACGGTAACTTATAATAAAGTGGTAACCGCAGTAGACAATTTAAAGGAGGAAATGGATTTATTAAAGATAAAAATGTCACATCTTGAGGAAAGAGCTAGGAGGAATAACCTCGGGGTCAGAGGGATACCTGATACAGTAAAGCTGGAGGATTTGAGCCCATTTATTAAAGAATATTTCTTATCTTTAATTCCAGAATTGTCACCAATGGACTTAACTTTGGATAGAATACACACACCGTCTCCCAAAACCAAAAGGTATTCCATCCACCTACCCAAGAGATACAATTATGAGATTACATTTTTACCACGTTAAGGAAAAAATATTACAAACAGCTAGAAACCCGCCACTGCTTCCAGAGCGTTTCAGGAGCCTGCATATCTTTTCAGATTTATCAGCAGCAACAATGAACTCCCGTAGAGAATTCTCTCGGGGTACATGAATATTTAGAGAAAATGGAGTGCTATATAAATGGGGTTTTCCTACCAAATTGTTGATTACATACAAAGGAAAGAGACTTGTGGCATCAACCCCTAGATTTAATAAAACTATGTCAAGAATGGGGCATGTTAAATGAGCAACCAGAGAAATTAGAAGAACCCCTATTATCTAAACAGACGGAATGGGTCACAGTCTCAAATAAAAAGAGAGGGAAAACTAATAGTGGAGGAAATCAAGTCAGGGAGGAAATACCAAACTCAGCTCTGTAAAACGATAGCTTGCAAAAAGATGGAAGGGTCTTCTGAGGCCACAGATAAGAATAGAAATGCTACGACTATACAATAGCCGGAGGAGCCAATAATAGAAGACTTGGGGAAATCCCAAAGTCCCCCTAAAGGGCGTATGTTATACGTCCAGGACAAAAATGTCTTTTTTTTCTCAGTTTTTGTTGTTGCTGTTCTTTTTTGGGTATTTTTTATAAATGTTTGTGACACTCAAATGTGCGAGGTTATAAAACAGGAAAGAGTTAAAATGAATAAACGGATTAGCATCATGGTGCTTTCATTAGGACTGAGGGAATCTATACAGGAGGGCATTTATGTTGACAAAAATGAAGCATGGTGGTCAAGAGGGGAAGTTCAAAGGCCTTACCCCTTAGGGCAGCATATTACAACAAAAAACATTGCTAAATTATATATGGTAATATGGGTTTTCGTATAATTAGTATAAATGCAAATGGCTTAAACACACCGCAAAAAAGAACCCAACTTTGGAAAGAAGCCCAACTTTTAAAGGGGGATATTATTTGTGTCCAAGAATCCCACTTGGTCGCTAAAGACGCATTTAGAATAAATCATCCAGCATTTACACATTATTTTCGCACGTATTATAAGACTAAAAGCAGAGGTGCTTTTATAGCAATCAAAAATTCAGTTACATTCCAATTAAATGAGGTACACTCTGACCCTAAGGGGAGACACGTAATATTAAACTGCGAGGTGAACGATGTACAGTTAATCTTGGTGTCAGCATATGCCCCAAACACCGGGCAAGTGGGCTTCCTAAACTCATTATATAGAAAATCTCTGAAAAAAATTAAAGGGATCATTAATAATGTGCGGAGATTTCAACTCAGTTTGGGACCCTATGTTAGATACTTCATCTCAAGTTAGAGCTGCATCATCAATAATAGCAAAATGGGCATGGGAAAGGGAGCTATATGACATCTGGCGAATTGAACATAGCTCAGAGAAAGCTTTCACATTTCATTCAACAGCACACAACTCATACTCTAGGTTGGATATGTTCATAGTTGACACTTCAGTTCTGGAGCTTTCAGTAGCGACATCAATAGAACAAATTAAATGGACCGACCAAGCCGCAATAACATTAGAACTAAAAGATACATTTAACTCCCCTCCAATACATATGTGGCGGATTAGCCCCTTTTTGTTATCGTATAAAGTGTACTCTAAAAAACTGGCAGAAGACATAGAAGAATTTTTTCACCTTAATAATTCTTCAACTGACAATAATTTTCTCCTATGGAACTGCCATAAAGCTGTGATTAGAGGATTATGTATAAAGTACAGCTCTATACTAAAAAAGAAAAGAGAAAGAAAGATGAAAGAGTTACTAACCCGACTCCATTTAGCAGAACAGGATAATTTAAATCCACCAACACATTTAACGGCTTTGAATCTCTCTACTCTCCGACAAGAACTTCGGGGCGCTCTACTTTCTTCCTATGAGAAAGTACATCGGAAAACACAAGCCGTGTATTACTCTCAGGATAACAAGACAGGAAAGCTTTTGGCGCGACGCTTAAAAAAGCGCCTAGCCAAAACTCGTATCCCGGTACTCCTGCATTCAGCTACTCAAGGTAATTTATATTCCCCATCAGACATAGTGGAGGGTTTTCATACATATTACTCACAGTTATACAATTTAGCTGATTCCCCGACTAACATCCAACACCCGATATCAGAGATAAGTACTTATTTAAATAGCTTAGCTCTCCCAAGACTTAATAAGGATCAGAAAGACTTCCTAAATGAGACGATAACAATGGAGGAGATTAATAAAGTAATACATTTCCTACCACTAGACAAGTCTCCGGGCCCAGACGGGTTTTCCAGTAGATATTATAAAACATTTAAGACATACATATCCACTTTTTTTTTTTTTTATTCTGTAGGTCTGCCATGGAGACAGAATATATTCCTAAGGAGAATTTACAAGCACTAATTATTACCTTGCCGAAGACAGATAAAACTACAGAACACCCCAAAAATTACAGACCAATTTCCTTACTTAAAGGGGTACTCCGGTGAAAACCTTTTTTATTTTAAATCAACTGGTGGCAGAAAGTTAAACATATTTTAAAATTACTTCTATTAAAAAATCTTAATCCTTCCTGTACTAATTAGCTGCTGAATACTACAGAGGAAATTCTTTTCTTTTTGGAATGCTTTCTGATGACATCACGACCACAGTTCTCTCTGCTGACGTTATTATAATAATAATAATAATAATAACGCTTTATTTATTGTTGTCTTAGTGGGATTTGAACCCAAGTCCCCAGCACTGCAAGGCAGCAGTGCTAACCACTGAGCCACCATGCTGCCCTTAGTATGCATCTGCTATGCATGGTTGCTAAAATGGACAGAGATGTCAGCAGAGAGCACTGTGCTCGTGATGTCATCAGTGTTCCAAAAAGAAAGGAATTTCCTCTGTAGCATTCAGCAGCTAATAAGTACTGGAAGGATTAAGATTTTTTAATAGAAGTAATTTACAAATATGTTTAACTTTCTGCCACCAGTTGATTTAAAAGAAAAAAATGTTTTCACCGGAGTACCCCTTTAACCAGGACATTAAGATATTTGCAAAAATTTTAGCAACAAGGTTGTCTCATGTTTTGCCTTCGCTTATAGACCCAGATCAATCTGGGTTAGTGGCGGGAAGGCAAACCTGCGATAATACATGGAGGATGTTGAATGTAATGTCATATCTGGAAGAAAAAAAAATGCCGGCAGTTATTATGGCGTTAGATGCCGAGAAGGCTTTTGACCGTTTGAATTGGTCATTTGCCTTCTCGGCTCTAGAAAACATGGGGATTACTGGACCTATTCTGACAGCTATCATATCCCTGTATTCAAACCCCTCAGCAAAAGTCATGGCAAACGGATCGATTTCAGGAGAATTCAAAGTTACTAACGGCTCGTCACAGGGTTGTCCCCTTTCTCCATTGATTTATATCCTCTCTATGGAACTGCTGGCACAATCGATTCGTAGAAATGTAAGAATAGGGGGGATAGAAATCAAGGGTTCTATACACAAAATATTCCTGTATGCAGACGATATCCTTCTGTCTATAACAAACCCATTAACTTCCATACCAGCAATTCTAGAAATTATAAAACAATATGGAGATCTTTCATATTACTATCTAGACTGTAGCAAAACCCAGGCCTTGTCAATTAATTTGACCCTACCAGTAATTCAAAGTTTACGAAAGACCTATCCCTTTGTCTGGAGCCAAGAAGGGATTAAGTATTTAGGGGTTAATTTAACATACCCATATGATAGATTGTATAAAACAAATTACATACCACTTTTAGCAGAAGTAAAACAGATATGCATCAATATTCGAAGTCTGAGATCTCATGGATAGGTAGAGTGGCAACGTTTAAAATGTTTTTGCTCCCTAAACTACTATATCACTTTCGAACTTTACCAATTTACATACCTAGTGTATATTTCCAAAAAGTTTATTCTATTTTAACTCAATTTATATGGGCAGGGAAGAAGCCTCGATTAAAAGGGACCCTGTTGGTCAAAACTAAACAGGCAGGTGGACTGGGAGTCCCGGACATAAAAGCATATTACATTGCTACAATGGAGGCCCTCTTGCAACACTGGCTTGTATTTCCTTCATCTTCACCGTGGGTATACATAGAGAACCAGTCAGTGGCCCCTTATATGTTGAGCGACTTATTATATATACCAGTATGGAAGGTGGCCTCTTCTAAATCAACTAATCCTTTAGTGATAGCATCCCTTCGAGTTTGGAAGGAATATTTGTTCAAAACAGCAATAAGAGCGAAATCTAATCCACTGGACTTACCAATTACAATAATACAAGCCAATTTAACCGATATTGGTTTGGGGAGCTGGATGCAGACAGGGATTCGGATAGTAGTGCATATTTATGAAGGGGGAAAACTAATGGATTTTTCCTCAATTCAGCAGAAATTTGGAATTTCTATTAAAGAATTCTATAAATACTTAAGGATTAGACACTTCTTGAGTTCCCTCACTTCCAAGGTAACAGATATAGACATAGCTTCTACAATAAAAGCAACATTTAAGAAGAAGGGTCTAAAACATCTTTATTTACAATTTACACAAGCAGATAAATATATTAAATCATATCCCCTGAGGCAATAGGAAAGAGAGTTAAAGTTTAACATAACATCAGAAGAGTGGGAAAAGGTTTTTAGAAAATTAGGGAGAGCCCTCCAATGTTCTGCACATCTAGAAACAGCGTATAAAGTGATACTTAAATGGTATAATACACCAGATAAAATAGCCCAAATATATTCAGAAGCGAATGAAGATTGTTGGAGGGGGTGTGGTCAGAGAGGAACAATGGCGCATATATTCTGGGAGTGCCCTTTAATTCAACCATTCTGGGAGGAATGTAGAGACTTAATGGAGGAAATTATGAAAACTAAAATTATATGGTCCCCACAGCTGGTGTTATTGTCAGTTGGAATTCAGCATCTCCCTGATAAAAGTAGAGATATTTTCTGCATCTTGAATACTCTGGCAAAATTAGAGCTAGCTAAATTATGGAAATCAACAAAAATTCCAAATCGAAAATTAATGATAGATAGACTTAATCTAACATATGCCTTTGAGTATATATTGGCAAGGGGTTAAGGGTCCCTTGTCCGTTTTAATAAAAGATGGTCGATTTGGTCTTCCTCGCCTTTAAGTATAGATTACGGAAGTTTCTATTAAGGAATTAAAGGGGATAGAAGATAAATATAGAGTAGAATGGGACTTTCTACAAACCGTGTTATGTAATACTATTGTTTTATTTATTTTTATTTTTTTATTTTTTTTGTTTTGTTTTGTTTTATGTATTATGATTATTTTTTTAATCATGATAGTGTTGTTTTTTGTGAAAAAAAATGTTAATAATAAAAAGTATTGAGACCATAAAAGAATGAAAAACAGGATTTAGGCACACAGACAGTATAAGTGCCAGTTAAAGAGTAAGCTTGGAGCATCTTTTTTTACACTTTAACTACAATTTTCTGATACCTGAATACCCTTTTAGGTGAGTTTACCACAAGCTTGGGATCATCCCTGGCCCTGCTTAGGACCAATGATTGACAGCGCTAGTGGTTTTCTGATTGGACGCTGTAAACTGTTACCTCATTGGAGCACTGGCGTCTTCCTTGCAGAATGGCCTTCACAGCTATGTGGATAAATACAGCTGTTAAAAATTCAAAAAACAAAACAGATATTCTTAACGCATCTACTTAAAAAACAATCAGTTGGTTTTCACAATATTTTTAGACATCACAATTTTCTGTTATTTTGGAGATTGCTCAAATGGCATGAGTAAATCTTGCCACATAATTTTACATTTGTGTCACTTCAGAACACTCAATTATTTTTGTATGCCAAAAATAAATCAGCCAAATCTTGGAATAACCCAAATTATGAAGCATGTTGCTATAATTTGTACATTGGGTTTTCATGGGCCTGATGCTCGTTCTGTGATGTTGGCAACTGGTTATGCATTATTAATAATACAGAAATATCATTGGCTTGAGTTAGAGAAATGCATTGGAATTGGCATGGAATATAACGAAATAAAGTGACAATTGAAGAGTATAATTTTCCTGGACCAGAAGTCTGTATTAACATACATTTTACATAATCCTATTAGTTGTAGTAAAAATATTGCACTATGTTCATGTAATCCTAACCAAAAACACAAAAACAAACCACTAAAAATGTAATAGTTGCAGTGACATCTAGTGTCATAATTTCACAATACATCTTCAGACATCCTCTCTTTGCAGCAGCAGCAGCATGCTTTTCTAAGGGTGTATTTATTTGTATAGTATCCTGTGCATATTTGATGCACAGGATTTGAAGCTGTAGATTTAAAGCTGTGTTCACTCATTTAGTTTACACTGAACGCTGCATCATAAAATCGTCAGCTTCAAATTCTGCACATCTAATATGCGTAGGATACTGTATATGTGAATAAACCTTTTAGAGCAGGGTCCAATGCAACATATACGCAGCTTCACAAAATCCGCTGCTCAGTGGGAAATAAGAGCAGACACAAAGGGCTAACTGGCTGCATCCCTGCGTGCGCAGTGAGGTTTGGGGGCAGGCCCACGTGTCACAGTGACGTCAACATTATAGCCCTGTGTGTCTGCTCATAGGAGAATGCACAGTGTATTTGTGGCTACACGGCGTGAAATAAGCTGCGTATACAATACGTGGGACCCTACCCTGAAATGGTATCTGTCTTCAGTATCACCCGTACTAACCTTGTAGTGTGGGGGACACTAATGACAATCATACTTACCAGCCCATGCTCCATACCTACATTCCTCTGCAATACCAGTTCTTAAGTACATGTAAATTACCTGCTTGGTGCACAGAGGCGTTTCCAAACTCCCATGCACTGTGATGTCTGGCGTGCATCTCCTTATTAACACCTCCTTTCCTGAGTGGAGCTCCATTCTGTAGTAAAGAAGACTCAGCACAGGGAAAGAGGTGTTATTAAGAAGATGACAGTCAGATGCCACAATGGACTGGGAGCTTGGGAATGTCCCTATGCACCAAGCAAGTCATTTGCATGTACTGAAGAACCAGGATTGCGGTGGAACAGAGGTACGGTGCGGAGACCAGTAAGTATAATTGTCATCAGTGTAACCCAGGAAAGTCTGGGTGATTCTGATGACACGTGGCAATATATAGTACAATCTCATGACAGGTTCCCTTTATCCCCTTAAGGACCAATGCAAATAAACCTGTATGCCCCTGAAAGACCAGGCCTGTTTTTTCAAATTGGGGATGTCTGTCTTTATTAGAGAATAACTCTGGTAACGTTTTGCCAATCACGATAATTCTGACATTGTTTTTTTTGTCACAAGTCGTCCTTCATGTACTTAGTAAAAGTAAGCCGATATCATTTGTAGTTTTTTTTTACAATGCAAAAAATCATGACATTTTTACAAAAAATTTAGATTTTTTGCTATTTTAACACTAATTGGTTGCATATATTTATACTTACTGACCAAATAGTTTATGAAACTTGTACTTTCAGATATCTACTTTATTTTGACGTAATTTTTTAGTTTTTAACCCCTTAAGGACCAAGGACGTACCGGTACGTCCTTGGTCCTGCTCTTCTGATATAAAGCGGGGTTACACAGTAACCCCGCGTCATATCATGGCGGGCCCGGCGTCATAGTGAAGCCGGGACCCGCCTCTAATAGCGCGCAGCGCCAATGGCGGCGCCGCGCGCTATTAACCCTTTAGCCGCGCGCTCAAAGCTGAGCCGCGCGGCTAAAAGTGAAAGTGAAAGTTCCCGGCTAGCTCAGTCGGGCTGTTCGGGATAGCCGCGGCTAATCGCGGCATCCCGAACAGCTGACAGGACAGCGGGAGGGCCCCTTCCTGCCTCCTCGCTGTCCGATCGCCGAATGACTGCTCAGTGCCTGAGATCCAGGCATGAGCAGTCATCCGGCAGAATCGTTGATCACTGGTTTCTTATGAGAAACCAGTGATCAAAATAAAAGATCAGTGTGTGCAATGTTATAGGTCCCTATGGGACCTATAACACTGCAAAAAAAAAGTGAAAAAAAAGTGAATAAAGATCATTTAACTCCTCCCCTATTAAAAGTTTGAATCACCCCCCTTTTCCAAAAAAAAAAAAAACACAGTGTAAATAAAAATAAAAATAAACATATGTGGTATCACCGCGTGCGGAAATGTCCGAATTATAAAAATATATCATTAATTAAACCGCTCGGTCAATGGCGTGCGCGCAAAAAAATTCCAAAGTCCAAAATAGTGCATTTTTGGTCACTTTTTATATCATTTAAAAATGAATAAAAAGTGATCAATAAGTCCTATCAATGCAAAAATGGTACCATTAAAAACTTCAGATCACGGCGCAAAAAATGAGTGCTCATACCGCCCCATATACGGAAAAAAAAAAAGTTATAGGGGTCAGAAGATGACAATTTTAAACGTATTAATTTTCCTGCATGTAGTTATGATTTTTTCCAGAAGTCCGACAAAATCAAACCTATATAAGTAGGGTATCATTTTAATCGTATGGACCTACAGAATACATATCAGGTGTCATTTTTACCGAAAAATGTACTACGTAGAAACGGAAGCCCCCAAAAGTTACAAAACAGCGTTTTTATTTAAATTTTGTCGCACAATGATTTTTTTTCCCGCTTCACCATAGATTTTTGGGCAAAATGACTGACGTCATTCCAAAGTAGAATTGGTGGCGCAAAAAATAAGCCATCATATGGATTTTTAGGTGTAAATTTGAAAGAGTTATGATTTTTTAAAGGCAAGGAGCAAAAAACGAAAATGCAAAAACGGAAAAACCTCCGGTCCTTAAGGGGTTAATTAACATTTTAAATTAGTTAGAAGCCTAACAATTTAACTTGAAATTTTGAAAATTTGAAAAGTACATCTTTTTTATGTGCTATGCAAGGTTTGCAGAAATTAAAAGGTAGTAGAACATAGGAACACCCCCCCCCCCCCCCCAAATGACCCCATTTTAAAAACTAGACTCCTCAAGGTATTCGCTAGGGGGTACAGTGATTATTTTAACACCAAATTTTTTTGGCAGGAATTATTACAAAGTCAGTGTTAAAAATTCGAAAATTGCTATTTTTCACAAATGCATCATATTTTTTGTACATCACTTCTGATATTGAAAAAAAATGCACCCTATATTTTATTTAGCTGCTTGTCCCATGTTCGGAAATACCCCCGCTTTGGCCATATATGGTTCCTTGGCCGCGTGGTAGGACTCAGAAGGAGAGGAGCGCCATTTGGCTTTCAGGGCAGAACAGTACCCCCACCCTCACAAGTGACCCCATTTATATACCGCACCCTACAAGTTATTGGCTGGTCGGCTGGCAGTATAACGCGTCTGTCTGTGACAGTTAAGGCTCCTGATGGATATATCCGCCATTTTGTGGGAATAAGCACCCGCTCATGGCGAATATATCCATTACTGCTGCGGCTGGGTAGCTCAGTGTGTCCGCTCATGACTGCTGGCGGAAAATCCGCCGCTATGAGTGGACGCACAAAGCTACCCAGCCACAGCAGCGAGCTCATTACCGTGACTGCTGCATAATGTGTAGGATCACGTGGCGGACATCCGCAGCATATTACATGCTGCGGATGTCCGCCAATGCGATCCTACACATTATGCTTTTTTTTTTTTATTAGATTCATTTAATAAATGTATTTTTAATATATATATATATATATATTTTTTACACTTTTATTACATTTTTATTTATTTTCACACTTTTATTTTATTTATTTATTTATTTTTACACTTTTTAATGCTTTGGAATACTTAGTATTCCAAAGCATTGCAGTTATATGCTGCCTGCCAGTTTTCACTAGCAGGCAGCATATTTCACTAGCAGGCAATACCCAGGGCAGACCTGGGGGTCTTTGTAGGATCCCCGGCTGCCCAGGTATGCAGCAGCACCCCGCAATGCTCCGGGGTGCTGCAGGAGAGACAGAGGGAGCCCCCTCCCTCTGTCAGAACTCCTTACAGCGCGCGGTCACTTCTGACCGCGGCTGTAGGGGTTAAACTGTCAGGAGTGAAGTGAACTTCACTCCCGGCAGTGCGGCCACACACAGCACCCCGCGATCGCGATGCGGGGTGCTGCAGGAGAGACAGAGGGAGCCCCCTCCCTCTGTCAGAACTCCTTACAGCGCGCGGTCACTTCTGACCGCGGCTGTAAGAGTTAAACTGTCGGGAGTGAAGTGAACTTCACTCCCGGCAGTGCGGCAGGTCCCGGCCAGCCGCGTATTACACGCAGCACCCCGCGATCGTGATGCGGGGTGCTGAAGAGGAGACAGAGGGAGCTTCCTCCCTCTGTCATAACACTTACAGCCCGCGGTCACTTCCGACCGTGGCTGTAAGGGTTAAAACTGCCGGGACCGAAGTTTACTTCGGTCCTGGCAGTGCAGCAGGGTCCTGGCTGTGTGATACCCACATACGGCAGAAATCCAGATTTTGCCGGCCACAGAAATGATGAACCTGTTCATTGTTTCTTCGAGTCTGCTCATTAATGCATTGCCATCTATGGAGATAGCACACTTTGGAGCTGTCCTAGCGGCAGCGGAACTTGCTGATTTTCCTGCAAATTTTACACTGTGTGAACATAGCCCAACGCTGTCTTTTTTACTGAAAAGTGCACTGCGTAGAAATGGAAGCCTCCAAAAGTTGCAAAATGGGTTGTTTTTTGTTTCTCTATAGATTTTGTTATGAAATAATTTATGTCATTACAAAGTACAAATGGTGGTGCAAACAGCAAGCCCTCATATGGGTCTGTAGGTGGAAAATGGAAAATGTTTTGGTTATTTGAAGGGGGGGAGATAAAAACAAAAGTGCAAAAATGAAAATTGGCCTGGTCCTTAACCCCTTGCCGCAAATGGACGCGAATGGACGTCCACTGCAGGCTCCCGGGGTATGACACACGCTCAGCATCATACCCGGTGGGTCCTGGTTGCTATTAGCAGCCAGGACCCACGGCTAATGCTGGACATCGCCGATCAGGCTGATGTCTGGCATTAACCCTTTAGACCCAGCGATTGTGGCATCTAAAAGCTGTTAATTCCCTTGCCGGTTAGCTCAGTGGGCTGATCGGGACTGCCGCGGTGAGACCGCAGCATCCCGATCCGCTGAGAGGATGGGGGAAGGTCTCTTGCCTTCTTCCTCGCTGTCCAATCGTCACTCTATTGCTCTATGCCTCAGATCCATGCAGGAGCAATGGAGCGACGATAACACTGATCAATGCTTTGCTATGGCATAGCATTGATCAGTTTCTGCAATCAAGGTATGGCATGTTAAAGTCCCCTATGGGGCTATAACATTGCAAAAAAAAAGTTAATAAATGTGATTTAACCCCTTCCCTAATAAAAGTTTGTATCACCCCCCCTTTAAAAAATGAAAAATAAACATATGTGGTATCGCCGCATGTGTAAATGTCTGAACTATAAAAATAAAATGTTAATTAAACCGCAGGGTCAATGGCATATATGTAAAAAATTCCAAAGTCCAAAATTGCGTATTTTTGGTCATTTTGTGTACCTTAAAAAAATGATAAAAAGTGATCAAAAAGTCCAATCAAAACAAATATGGTACCGATAAAAACTTCAGATCACGACGTAAAAAATTAGTCCTTATACCATCCTGTATGCGTAAAAATAAAAGAGTTATAGGGGTCAGAATTGACAATTTTGAACATATTAATTTTGGTGCATGTAGTTATAATTTTTTTTTAGTAGTAAAATCAAATCCAACCTATATTAATTGGGTATCCTTGCGACCGTATGAACCTACAGAATAAATATAAGGTATAAAAAAAACTTACCAAAAACTGCACTGCGTAGAAATGGAAGCCGCTAAAAATGACAATATGGTGTTTTTTTTATTTTGCCCCACAAAATTATTTTTTCTGGTTTCGCCATAGATTTTGTGGTGAAATTATTAATGGTACAAAGTAAAATTGTTGGCACAAAAAACAAGCCTTCATAAGGGTCTGTAGGTAGAAAATTGAAAGTGTTATGATTTTTAGAAGGTGAGGAGGAAAAAACAAAAGTGCAAAAATGAAAAATGGCCAAAGAGGGAAGGGGTTAAAGAGTACTTGTTAAATTTTATAATCCTCCCAGTTCACTGCCCCCATCATGATAAATTACCCCCAGCCTTTATTTTAATAATTTTTTTGTTTTCTACCTTGATATTGCTCAGTATTTTCTGCTCAGTCTCAGTCATATTCACAGAGTGGAAAGGGGCGTAACCCAGCAGGCTGCGACATCATCTGAAGCCATACAGGGGGAATTTCCTCCCTCACTCTGCTACACACAGCCCAGAGCAGTTCAGTGTGTGAGATGAGCTACCATTGGCTAAGGCTGCGCACACACCCCTCAGCACCCCAGACTGCATTTCCTGATTTTGGACTTCTGCCAGGCCAGCAGGTGTCCAAAGTCTGTGCAAGAGATAGGGGGAAATGTGCTCTGGAGATCCCTAGTGGCAGCTTTTTTAAACACAAATAAAACATAGAAAACTTTTTTTTTAAATCCCTTAAGGACAATGGACGTACTCCTACGCCCCCGTTTCCGAGTCCTTAAGGACCGAGGACGTAGGAGTACGTCCTGTCCATTCCCGGCCCCCCGCCGCTAGCCGGAGGGGAGTCGGTGCCCGATGCCTGCTGAAATCGTTCAGCAGGCATTGCGGCATATCGCCCAGGGGGGTCATTATGCCCCCCCCCCCATGTCGGCGATGGCCGCAGATCGCTGGACAATTCAGTCCAGCGATCTGCGGCGATTCCGGGTCAATCGTGTCTCCAGTGACCCGGTGACCCAGAATTACTGGCTGATCGGGGCCGTCAGAGACGGCCACGAGCAGCCATAGCCAGCAGGGGTGAGGTGGCACTGGTGCCACCTCACGATCGCCCTGATTCGGCGGCCGACCAATCAGGGCGCCTGCTGCGGGTGTCACTCCCGCACCCGCTCCGCCCCTCTTCCGCAGGACGTGAGCGGGTGCGGGACGTGCACCCCGGGTGCTGGGGACCCCGATCCCCGGCGTTAATGTTGGGATCGGGGCCCCAGGAGCGACGGCGGCGGCGGCGGGACTAACCTGCGCGGCATCGATCAGCAGCAGCAGGAGGTGAGTGACAGCCTCCTGCTGTTGCTTAGCAACAGCTCCCAGCATGCAAAAAGGGCATGCTGGGAGCTGTAGTTATGCAACAGGAGGAGGCAGACCACCACAACTCCCAGCATTCCCTTATGGGCATGCTGGAACTTATGGTTTTGCAACAGCTGGAGGCACATTCTTTCTATGGAAAAATGTACCTTCAGCTGTTGTAAAACTACAACTCCCAGCTTGCGTAATCAGCTAAAGTGCATGCTGGGAGTTGTAGTGGTGCATCTGGTGGTTGCATAACTACAACTCCCAGCATGCCCGTTGGCTGTCGGTGACTGCTGAGAGTTGTAGTTTCGCAACAGCTGAAGGCACACTGAGTTAAGTAGCAAACCAGTGTGTCTCCAGCTGTTGCATAACTACAGTCCCCAGCATCCCCAGCCAAAGTAGTATGCCTCCTGCTGTTGCATAACTACAACACCCAGCATGCCCTTCCGCTGTACGTACATGCTGGGGGTTGTAGCTTTTGCAACAGCTGAAGGCACACTGGTTGCAAAACACTGAGTTTGTTACCAAACTCGGTGTTTCACAACCAGTGTGCCTCCAGCTGTTGCAAAACTATAACTCCCAGCATGCACTGATAGACCGTACATGCTGGGAGTTGTAGTTTTGCAACAGCTGGATGTTTCTCCCCCCCCCCCCCCCCCCCCCCCCCAATGTGAATGTACAGGGTACACTCACATGGGCGGAGGATTACAGTAAGTATCCGGCTGCAAGTTTGAGCTGCGGCAAATTTTCTGCTGCAGCTCAAACTGCCAGCGAGAAACTATTGTGAACCCCCCGCCTGTGCGACTCTACCCTAAAAACACTACACTACCATAAAATAAAAAACACTTCATATACACATTCCCCTACACAGCCCCCTTCCCCAATAAAAATGAAAAACGTCTGGTACGCCACTGTTTCCAAAACGGAGCCTCCAGCTGTTGCAAAACTACAAGTCCCAGCATGCACTTATAGACCCTACATGCTGGGAGTTGTAGTTTTGCAACAGCTGGATGTTCCCCCCTCCCCAATGTGAACGTACAGGGTACACTCACATGGGCGGAGGATTACAGTAAGTATCCGGCTGCAAGTTTGAGCTGCGGCAAATTTTCTGCCGCAGCTCAAACTGCCAGCGAGAAACTACTGTGAACCCCCGGCCCGTGCGACTGTACCCTAAAAACACTACACTAACACAAAATAAAAAGTAAAAAACACTACATATACACATACCCCTACACAGCCCGCCTCCCCAATAAAAATGAAAAACGTCTGGTACGCCACTGTTTCCAAAACGGAGCCTCCAGCTGTTGCAAAACAACTACTCCCAGTATTACCAGACAGCCACTGACTGTCCAGGCATGCTGGGACTTTTACAACAGCTGGAGGCACCCTGTTTGGGAATCACTGGTGTAGAATACCCCTATGTCCACCCCTATGCAAGTCCCTAATTTAGGCCTCAAATGCGCATGGCGCTCTCACTTTGGAGCCCTGTCGTATTTCAAGGCAACAGTTTAGGGTCACATATGGGGTATCGCCGTACTCGGGAGAAATTGTGTTACAAATTTTGGGGGGTATTCTCTGCTATTACCCTTTTTAAAAATGTAACATTTTTGGGAAACCAAGCATTTTAGGTAACATTTTTTTTTTTTTTTACATATGCAAAAGTTGTGAATCACCTGTGGGGTATTAAGGTTCACATTACCCCTTGTTACGTTCCCCGAGGGGTCTAGTTTCCAAAATGGTATGCCATGTGGTTTTTTTTTTTGCTGTCCTGGCACCATAGGGGCTTCCTAAATGCGGCATGCCCCCAGAGCAAAATTTGCTTTCAAAAAGCCAAATGTGACTCCTCCTCTTCTGAGACCTGTAGTGTGCCAGCGGAGCACTTCTCACCCCCATATGGGGTGTTTTCTGAATCGGGAGAAATTGGGCTTCAAATTTTGGGGGGTATTTTCTGCTATTACCCTTTTAAAAAATGTAAAAATTTTGGGAAACCAAGCATTTTAGGTAAAAAAAAATGTTTTTTTTTACATATGCAAAAGTCGTGAAACACCTATAGGGTATTAAGGTTCACATTACCCCTTGTTACATTCCCCGAGGGGTCTAGTTTCCAAAATGGTAAGCCATGTGTTTTTTTTTGTTTTTTTTTTGCTGTTCTGGCACCATAGGCGCTTCCTAAATGCAGCATGCCCCCAGAGCAAAATTTGCTTTCAAAAAGCCAAATGTGACTCCTTCTCTTCTGAGACCTGTAGTGCGCCAGCAGAGCACTTTTCATCCCCATATGGGGTGTTTTCTGAATCGGGAGAAATTGGGCTTCAAATTTTGGGGGGTATTTTCTGCTATTACCCTTTTTAAAAATGTAAAAATTTTGGGAAACCAAGCATTTTAGGTAAAACATTTTTTTTTTTTTTACATATGCAAAAGTCGTGAATCACCTGTGGGGTATTAAGGTTCACTTTATCCCTTGTTACGTTCCCCGAGGGGTCTAGTTTCCAAAATTGTATGCCATGTGTTTTTTTTTGCTGTCCTGGCACCATAGGGGCTTCCTAAAGGTGACATGCCCCCCAAAAACCATTTGTCGCTCCTTCCCTTCTGAGACCTCTACTGCACCCGCCGAACAATTAACATAGACATATGAGGTATGTGCTTACTCGAGAAAAATTGGGTTTCAAATACATGTAAAAATTTTCTCCTTTCTACCAATTGCAAAAATAAAAAAAATGGGGTCTACAAGAACATGCGAGTGTAAAAAGTGAAGATTGTGAATTTTCTCCTTCACTTTGCTGCTATTCATGTGAAACACCTAAAGGGTTAATACACTTATTGAATGTCATTTTGAATACTTTGGGGGTGTAGTTTTTATAATGGGGTCATTTATGGGGTATTTCTAATATGAAGACCCTTCAAATCCACTTCAAACCTGAACTGGTCCATGAAAAATAGCGAGTTTGAAAATTTTGTGAAAAATTTCCAAATTGCTGCTGAACTTTGAAGCCCTCTGGTGTCTTCCAAAAGTAAAAACTCATAAATTTTATGATGCAAACATAAAGTAGACATATTGTATATGTGAACCCAAAAATGTTTTATTTTGAATATCCATTTTCCTTACAAGCAGAGAGCTTCAAAGTTAGAAAAATGCAAAATTTCAATTTTTTTCATCAAATTTTGGGATTTTTCACCAAGAAAGGATGCAAGTTACCATAAAATTTTACCACTAAGTTTAAGTAGAATATGTCACGAAAAAACAATCTCAGAATCAGAATGATAACTAAAAGCATTCCAGAGTTATTAATGTTTAAAGTGACAGTGGTCAGAATTGCAAAAAACGCTCTGGTCCTTAAGGTGTAAAATGGCTTGGTCCTTAAGGGGTTAAACAAAGTAGATTTTTTTTATTTACCATAAGGAGTGCCATAGCAAAAATAAATTTAATTAGAATGCCCATTTAAGGGGTTAAAAACTGCAGGGGCAGTTATCATAAAAAAAAATAAAAATACTGCAGTCTGTGATGGCAGCCTAAGGCATCTTTCACACTTTGGGGAGCATTAAGTGTGGCTTCTCATGTGCTAGTCTTAAAGGGGTATTCCAGGAATTTTTTTTTACTTGACTATGCTACAGGGGCTGTAAAGTTAGTGTAGTTCAGTTCATAATATAGTGTCTGTACCTGTGTGTGACGGTTTTCTCATAATTCTTATGTGATTTTCACCCCAATATTTATTTTTAACAACATACAAAATGACTGTTGTTTCAGATTTTTCCCAGGTTGCAATGCGGCCGAGACCTGATTCACTAGTCAGCTGATAACAGGATGCCTCTCTGCTTCAATGGGTGGAGTGATCGCTTGGTGGGAGAGAGATCAATCTGCAACTAATGCAACAGCCCCCACATGGCATACTATTTTGGAAACTGCACCCCTTAAGGCACGTAACAAGGGGTCCAGTGAGCCTTAACACCCCACAGGTGTTTGACAACTTTTCGTTAAATTTGGATGTGCAAATGAGAAAAAAAATGTCACTAAAGTGCAGTTTTTTTCCTAAATTTACCATTTTTACAAAGGTAAAGGGAGAAAATTACCCCCAAAATTTGTAACCCCATCTCTTCTGAGTATGGAAATACCCCATGTTAGGATGTGAAATGCTCTGCAGGCACACTTCAATGCTCAGAAGAGAAGGAGTCACATTTGGCTTTGGAAAGCAAATTGTGCTGAAATGTTTTTTGGGGGGCATGTCGCATTTAGGAAGGCATAGCGCCCCAGAACAGCAAGAAAAAAAAAAACACATGTCATAATATTTTGGAAATTACACCCCTCAAGGAATGTAAGAAGGGGTTCAGGGAGCCTTAACACCTCACAGGTATTTCACAACTTTTTGTTAAAGTTGGATGTGTAAATGAAAAAAAAAATTTTCACTAAAATGCAGTTTTTTCCCTAAATGTAACATTTTTACAAGGAGTAATAGGAGAAAATTACCCCCAAAATTTGTAGCCCCATTTCTTCTGAGTATGGAAATACCCCATGTGTGGGCATCAAGTGCTCTGCGGGCAAACTACAATGCTCAGAAGAGGAGGAGCGCCATTGAGCTTTTGGAGAGTGAATTTGTTTGGAATGGAAATCAGGGGCCATGTGCGTTTACAAAGCCCCTAGTGGTGCCAGAACAGTCGACCCCCCCATATGTGACCCCATTTTGGAAATTGCACCCCTCACAGAATTTAACCCCTTAAGGACCCAGCCATTTTACACCTTAGGACCCGGCCATTTTTTGCACATCTGACCACTGTCACTTAAAACTTTAATAACTCTGGAATGCTTTTAGTTATCATTCTGATTCCGAGATTGTTTTTTTGTGACATATTCTACTTTAACATAGTGGTAAAATTTTGTCGATACTTGCATCCTTTCTTGGTGAAAAATCCCCAAATTTGATGAAAAATTAAAAAATTTAGCATTTTTCTAACTTTGAAGCTCTCTGCTTGTAAGGAAAATGGATATTCCAAAAAAATAAAAATTTATTCACATATACAATATGTCCACTTTATGTTTGCATCATAAAATTTACGTGTTTTTACTTTTGGAAGACACCAGAGGGCTTCAAAGTTCAGCAGCAATTTTCCAATTTTTCACAAAATTTCCAAACTCACAATTTTTCAGGGACCAGTTCAGGTTTGAAGTGGATTTGAAGGGTCTTCATATTAGAAATACCCCACAAATGACCCCATTATAAAAACTGCACCCCCCAAAGTATTCAAAATGACATTCAGTAAGTGTATTAACCCTTTAGATGTTTCACAGGAATAGCAGCAAAGTGAAGGAGAAAATTCACAATCTTCATTTTTTACACTTGCATGTTCTTGTAGACCCAATTTTTGAATTTTTACAATGGGTAAAAGGAGAACATTTATACTTATATTTGTAGCCCAATTTCTCTCGAGTAAGCACATACCTCATATGTCTATGTAAAGCGTTCGGCGGGCGCAGTAGAGGGCTCAGAAGCGAAAGAGCGACAAGGGGATTTTGGAGAGTACGTTTTTCTAAAATGGTTTTTTGGAGGCATGTTGCATTTAGGAAGCCCCTATGGTGCCAGAACAGCAAAAAAAAAAACACATGGCATACCATTTTGGAAACTAGACCCCTTGAGGAACGTAACAAGGAATAATGTGAGCCTTAATATCCCACAGGTGTTTCACGACTTTTGCATATGTAAAAAAAAAAAAAAAAATGTCACTAAAATGTGTGTTTCCCCCCAAATTTCACATTTTTGCAAGGGTTAATAGCAGAAAATACCCCCAAAATTTGTAACTCCATCTCTTCTGAGTATGGAGGTACCCCATTATTTGACCTGAAGAGCACTATGGGCGAACTACAATGCTCAGAAGAGAAGGAGTCATATTTGGCTTTTTGAGAGCAAATTTTGCTCGGGGGCATGTCGCATTTAGGAAGCCCCTATGGTGCCAGGACAGCAAAAAATACCCACATGGCATACCACTTTGGAAACTAGACCCCTTGAGAAACGTAACAAGGAATAAAGTGAGCCTTAATACCCCACAGGGGTTTCACGACTTTTGCATACGTAAAAAAAAAAAAAAAACATTTCACTAAAATGGGTTTCCCCCCCAAATTTCCAATTTTTGCAAGGGTTAATAGCAGAAAATACCACCAAAAATTTGTAACCCCATCTCTTCTGAGGATGGAGGTACCCCATAAGTTGACCTGAAGTGCACTACGGGCGAACTACAATGCTCAGAAAAGGAGGAGTCATATTTGGCTTTTTGAGAGCAATTTTTGCTCGGGGGGCATGTTGCATTTAGGAAGCCCCTATGGTGCCAGGACAGCAAAATAACCCCAACATGGCATACCATTTTGGAAACTAGACCCCTTGAGGAACATAACAAGGGGTACAGTGAGCATATACCCCCCACTGGTGTCTGTCAGATCTTTGGAACAGTGGGCTGTACGAAATTTTTAATTTGCACAGCCCACTGTTCCAAAGATCTGTCAGACACCAGTGGGGTGTAAATTCTCACTGCACCCCTCATTACATTCCGTGAGGGGTGTAGTTTCCGAAATGGTTCACATGTGGGGTTTAGTTTTTTTTTTGCATTTGTCAAAACTGCTGTAACAATCAGCCACCCCTGTGCAAATCACCTCAAATGTACATGGCGCACTCTCCCTTCTGGGCCTTGTTGTGCACCCCCAAAGCACTTTGCGCCCACATATGGGGTATCTCCGTAGTCGGGAGAAATTGCATTACAAATTTTGGGGGGCTTTTTTCCCTTTTACCTCTTGTCAAAATGAAAAGTATAGGGCAACACCAGCATGTTAGTGTAAAAAAATAATTTTTACACTAACATGCTGGTGTAGACCCCAACTTTACCTTTTCATAAGGTGTTAAAGGAGAAAAAGCCCTCCAAAATGTGTTAGGCTATTTCTCCCGAGTACGGCGATACCCCATATGTGGCCCTAAACTGTTGCCTTGAAATACGACAGGGCTCCAAAGTGAGAGCGCCATGCGCATTTGAGGCCTGAATTAGGGATTTGCATATGGGTGGACATAGGGGTATTCTACACCAGTGATTCCCAAACAGGGTGCCTCCAGCTGTTGCAAAACTCCCAGCATTCTTGGACAGTCAACGGCTGTCCGGCAATACTGGGAGTTTTTGTTTTGCAACAGCTGGAGGCTCCATTTTGTAAACAGTGGCGTACCAGATGTTTTTTATTGGGGAGGGGGGCTGTGTAGGGGTATGTGTATATGTAGTGTTTTTCACTTTTTATTTTATTTTGTGTTAGTGTAGTGTAGTGTTTTTAGGGTACAGTCACACGGGCGGGGGATTACAGCGAGTTTCCCGCTGCGAGTTTGAGCTGCCGTGCAAAATTTGCTACATTGCAAACTTGCAGCCTGATTCTCACTGTAAGCCCCCTGCCCATGTGAATGTACCCTGTACATTCACAGGGGGGGAACCTCCAGCTGTTGCAAAACTACAACTCCCAGCATGCACAGTCTATCAGTGCATGCTGGTAGTTATAGTTTTCCAACAGCTGGAGGCACACGGGTTGGGAAACATTGAGTTAGGAAACAGACAATGTTTCCCAACCAGTGTGCCTCCAGTTGTTGCAAAACCACAACTCCCAAACATTCTCAGGCATGCTGGAAGTAGTAGTTCGGCAACATCTTTAGAGCCAGATGTTGCCGAACTACATCTCCGAGCATGCTTGGAGTTGTAGTTTTGCAACATCTGGAGGACTACAGTTTGCAGACCACTAATACAGTGGTTCCCAATCTGTGCCCTTCCAGATGTTGCAAAACTACAACTCCCAGTATGCCAAAACTGTCCAGGCATGCTGGGAGTTGTAGTTCTGCAACATCTGAAGGGCCAGATGTTACAGAACTACAACTCCCAGTATGCCTGGACAGTAAGGGCATGCTCAGGATGTGTAGTTTTGCAACATCTGGAAGGGCACAGTGGTCCCAAAACTGTGGACCTCCAGATGTTGCAAGGGCTGTCTGGGCATGCTGAGAGTTGTAGTATACAGGGTCCCATTACAGCAATGCATGTCGCTTTACGGCGACGTGCATTGCTGTAAAGGGCCCGACCGCGGATGAAGATCTACTCACCTGTCGCCGCCGCCGCCGTCTTCATCGCCGGGATCCGGGTCTTCAGGGACGGGGTAAGTACCGGGGCTGGGCCCCAGCACTCCCCCGTCCCCCGCCACGTCCTACGGTCTTCCTCCCGTCCTCTCCGGACTTCCAGGGGCCGGGCAGGGCGGGAGAAAGTAATCGCCCCCCCCCCCCCCACCCCCTGCGATTGATCGGTTAGCTAACCGAAGTATCGCAGGGGATAGGAGGAGGTGACAGGCTTGCCACCTCGCTCCTATACTTTAGCATGGTCCTGGCTGTCTGTGACAGCCGGGATCATGCAAAATTACCGGGCGGTCGGGTCCCAGAGAGACCCGATCAGCCCGGTATCGCCGCAGATCGCAAGGGCGATTTCCCTTGCGATTTGCGGCGATCGCCGACATGGGGGGCCTACATGGCCCCCCTCGGCGTTTGCCCTGGATGCCTACTGAAGCATTTCAGCAGGCATTCGGTTCCGATCTCTGACCGGCGCGCGGCAGGGACCGGAAAACGCCAGGACGTACGGGGACGTCCTGGGTCCTTAAAGCCCAGGGTGCGGGGACGTTCCCGTACGTCCTGGGTCCTTAAGGGGTTAATAAGGGGTGCAGTGAGCATTTACACCCCACTGGCGTTTGACGGATCTTTGGAATAGTGGGCTGAACAAATGAAAAATGTCGGACCACTGTTCCAAAAATCTGTCAGACACCTGTGGGGTGTAAATCTCACTGTACCCCTTATTACATTATGTGAGGGGTGTAGTTTCCAAAATGGGGTCACATGTGGGGGGTGGGTCCATTGTTCTGGCACAATGGGGCTTTGTAAACACACGTGGCCTTCTACAGACCTGCTCACTTCCTGCACCCCGGCTCTGAAGTACTTGACCCCAGTGACGTGTGCAGGACAGGTGAGTTATAATTAAAAACTCCAACATGAACAAAAGTGAATAACAAAATTAAAATCAGAGAAAAACACTAAAATCAACCTTGTCGTTCAAACCTAAAATTTTTTGGGCTCTTGTTTTTAGAATAATGTAGGATTCTCGTTGTAACAGTTTCCTATGTCTATCTTCTCCATTAGCAGCAGTGACGCTCTCCAGTCCCAGAAATCTTAGACCGGAGGTGTCGCTGTTGTGTTTGGTTCTTACATGGTTCAGGAATCTAGGTGAGCCTTTTCCAGATTTTACGGACAATACACGTTCTCTAAATCTGGTAAAGACCGGTCTGATGGTGCTTCCAATATAGAAAAAAACGCAACTACAGAGAATAACATAGACCACAAATTTAGATCTGCAACAGAAAAAATCTGTGATTTCAAAATATACTGCTCCTAAAGTGATCTTTTTGCAAGTCAAAAAATTGGAACACCAATTGCATGAGCCACATTTAAAATTACCGCTCGGTCTAGATTTGGACAACCAGTTATCTGTAACGGCACTTTTAAATCTACTTCGGACCAATTCGTCTTTCAGACTCCTACTTTTTCTGAAAGTTACAATGGGTCTCTCCAAACGAAATTGGCCTATGCTTGGGTCTTTTTTGACTAGGGGCCAGTTGTTCAGGATTGCCTGGTATTTGCCATAGGGCTGAATTTGAAAGAAAACAAAAACGTTCACCCTTCTTACTGGGATGTCTCTGCTCTGTCTCCAGGGAAAGATTGGAGACAGAGCAGGCTGTGGTGCCAGTAGAATTAGCTGAGGGAACGTGTCTGTTCTTTTTCCATAGAAGGTCCAGACAATTTTTATCTCTCACTTTCATCAGGGCGTGATGTAGAGGACCCTCGGGATAGCCTCTGAGCATTAAGCGCTCTATTAGATCAAACCATTGCTCCATGAAAGTTGATTTTATTTGTGATGCCCTCCACTTCGTATTGAGCAATAACGCCTTCCTTTTTGATCATAACTTTTATGCCCAGACAAATGGGACGGCAATGGGCACGCGTGCACGTTCGCTAACCTCTATTTAGCTGCGTTTCAACAAAAATTTGTTTTTTCTACCTCTAAACCCTATCTAAAGTATTTACAATGTTTTTTCAGGTATGTGGACGATATCTTCATTTTCTGGACCGGTTCGGTCCAAGAGTTTGGAGATTTCGTCACATACCTGAATTCTCCCAACGATTTTAACATGCACTTTACTCACAATATAGATAATTGCACCCTAGATTTCTTGGATGTGCAGGTCTAAATAAAAGAGAGACACCTAACTACAAAAGGGTTTAGAAAAACTACTGCCTCTAATACTCTCTTGCACCTTGAAATTTATCATCCCCAGCATACTAAAAGGGCTATCCCATACAGCCAGTTTTTAAGACTTAGGCGTATTAATAGTGATGATGATACTTTCATGGAGCAATCGTTTGATCTAATAGAGCGCTTAAAGCTCAGAGGCTATACCGAGGGTCCTCTACATCACGCCCTGATGAAAGCGAGAGGTAAGAATCGTCTGGACCTTCTATGGAAAAAGAACAGACACATTCCCTCAGCTAATTCTACTGGCACCGTAGCCTGCTCTGTCTCCAATCTTTCCCTGGAGACAGAGCAGAGACATCCCAGTAAGAAGGGTGAACGTTTTTGTTTTTCTTTCAAATTCAGCCCTATGGCAAATATCATTAAAAAAGCAATCCTGAACAACTGGCCCCTAGTTGAAAAATTTCGTTTGGAGAGATCCATTGTAACTTTCAGAAAAAGTAGGGGTCTGAAAGACGAATTGGTTCGAAGTAGATTTAAAAGTGCCGCTACAGATGACTGGTTGTCCAAATCTAGACCGAGCGGTAATTTTAAATGTGGCTCATGCAATTGGTGTTCCAATTTTTTGACTTGCAAAAAGAACACTTTAGGAGCAGTATATTTTGAAATCTCAGATTTTTTCTGTTGCAAATCTAAATTTGTGGTCTATGTTATTCTCTGTAGTTGCATCTTTTTCTATATTGGAAGCACCATCAGACCGGTCTTTACCAGATTTAGAGAACATGTATGGTCCGTAAAATCTGGAAAAGGCTCACCTAGATTCCAGAACCATGAAAGAACCGAACACAACAGCGACACCTCCGGTCTAAGATTTCTGGGACTGGAGAGCGTCGCTGCTGCTAATGGAGAAGATAGACATAGGAAACTGTTACAACGAGAATCCTACATTATTCTAAGAACAAGAGCCCAAGAAATGTTAGGTTTGAACGACAAGGTTGATTTTAGTGTTTTTCTCTGATTTTAATTTTGTTATTCACTTTTGTTCATGTTGGAGTTTTTAATTATAACTCACCTGTCCTGCACACGTCACTGGGGTCAAGTACTTCAGACCCGAGGTGTAGGAAGTGAGCAGGTCTGTAGAAGCACACGTCTTGTGTGAAACGGCGTAACCTGTTTGTTCCCTGTTTAAACATGATTTGTACCTGCAACATGTTTTAAAGAGTAAAGAATCCTGATTGCACCTTACTGGTGAGCTACCGCATTTCCTTTCTTCTTTGGATTATTGGACTTTCCTCGTATTTGAAGCTGAGCACCACCAGAGGACCTGCAGCTGTTGCCAGGAATATACTGCACTCTCTTCTGAGAAGCCCTAAGGTAGTGCCGACCCCTTTGTCTTTTATCTTGCTATAATCTTTCCAGTCTGACCACAGTGCTCTCTGCTTCCATATCTGTCCGTGGCAGGAACTGTCCAGAGCAGGAGCAAATTCCCAGAGCAAATCTCTCCTGCTTTGGATAGTTCCTGACACGGACAGAGGTGGCAGCAGGGAACACTGTGGTGAGACTGGAAAGAACTACACAACTTCCAGTGGAGCATACAGCAGCTGATAAGTACTGGAAGGATTAAGATGTTTAACCCCTTAAGGACCAGGCCCATTTTGGCCTTAAGGACCAGAGCGATCTTTTGCACATCTGACCACTGTCACTTTAAGCATTAATAACTCTGGGGTGCTTTTACCTTTCATTCTGATTCCGAGGAATTTTTTTCGTGACATATTCTACTTTATGTTAGTGGTAAAATTTCATCAATACTTGCATCATTTCTTGGTGAAAAATTCCAAAATTTGATGAAAAAATTTAAAATTATGCATTTTTCTAACTCTGAAGCTCTCTGCTTGTAAGGAAAATAGAAATTCCAAATAAATTATATTTTGATTCACAAACACAATATGTCTACTTTATGTGTGCATCATAAAGTTGACAGGTTTTTACTTTCGGAAAACATCAGAGGGCTTCAAAGTTCAGCAGCAATTTTCACATTTTTCACAACATTTTCAAAATCGGACTTTTTCATGGACCAGTTCAGGTTTGAAGTGGATTTGAGGTGCTTTCTTATTAGAAATACCCCATAAAATACCCCATTATAAAAACTGCACCCCTGAAAGTATTAAAAATGACATTCAGTAAGGGTGTTAACCCTTTAAGTGTTTCACAGGAATAGCAGCAAAGTGAAGGAGAAAATTCAAAATCTTCATTTGTAACCCAATTTCTCTCGAGTAAGAAAATACCTCATATGTGTATGTCAAGTGTTCGGCGGGCGCAGTAGAGGGCTCAGAAGGGAAGGAGCGACAATGGGATTTTGGAGAGTGAGTTTTTCTGAAATAGTTTTTGGGGGGCATGTCACATTTAGGAAGCCCCTATGGTGCCAGAACAGCAAAAAAAAAAAACACTTGGCATACCATTTTGGAAACGACACCCCTCAAGGCACGTAACAAGGGGTCCAGTGAGCCTTAAGACCCCACAGGTGTTTGACAACTTTTCGTTAAAGTCGGATGTGTAAAAAATTTTCACTAAAGTGCAGTTTTTTCCCCCCAAATTTACCATTTTTACAAAGGGTAATGAGAGAAAATGCCCCCCCCCCCCCCCCCCAAAAAAAAAAAATGTGTAACCCCATCTCTTCTCAGTATGGAAATACCCCATGTTAGGACGTAAAATGCTCTGCGGGCGAACTACAAGAGCTGAGGGGAGGAGGCGCGTCTGCACGGGGAGATGCTTGCGGTGCTCTGCAGTATGTATGGAGCGGGCTCGGGACTCGTGCCCGCTCCATACTCTGCAGCCCCCGGCTGTTCTCAGTAGCCGGGGGCCACCGCTAATAGCCAGCATGCGGCGATCGCTGCGGCTGGCTATTAACCCTTTAGATCGCCGCTGTCAAAGCTGACAGCGGCATCTAAAGGGACATGTGAATGCTCCCTGGTGGGCTAGTGGGGTGGATCGACCGCCCCCCCCACCCCACGGAGCGCGATCGCGGGGGGAGATCCACTATAGAGGTAGCCGGAGGACTTACCTCTGTTCCCTGCTGTCCGGCTCTGTCATTGATGGAGCCTGGCTGGACTAGGCTCTATCAATGGATCACAGAGCACACAGATTAATAGAGTTCAATAGAACTCTATTCATCTGTCTGAGGAATCTAATGATTCCTCATAAGTCTAATAAAGTGTAAAAAAAAAAAAAGTTTTAATAAAAGGTTGAAAGACACATATTAACCCAGTGGTCTTCAAACTGTGCCCCTCCAGATGTTACAAAACTACAATTCCCAGCATGCCAGGACAGCCGTTGCCACAGTTTGAAGACCGCTGCATTAACCCCTTCCATGTTAAAAGTTTAAATCACCCCCTTTTCCTATATAAAAACATGCAAACATAATAAAAATAAACATATTTGGTATCGCTTCGTGCGTAATTGCACAACCTATTAAAATAGAACATTATGTATCCCGTACGGTAAATGTAAAAAAAAAAAAATAAATAAACAGATTTGCAATTTTTATAATATCCCAGAAAAAAAAGTTTAATCGCTTTTTAAAAGTCAGATCAATACCAAAATGGTACCGATACAAAAAACAGATTATGGCGCAAAAAATGAGGCCTCATACAGCCTGGTATGCGGAAAAAAAATAAAGCTACAGGGGTTAAAAAAATGGCAATTAAAAAGATTTGAAAAGTTCAGAATTAGTAAAACATGACGTAAACTATACAAATCTGGTATTGCTGTAATCAGGCGCCTAAAGTATAAAAGTAACATGTTACCTCAACCACAAGGTAAATGGCGTAGAAAAGAAAACCAACAAATCTGCAAAATTATCTTTTACTATTTCAATTTCACTTCCCTTAATATATATATATAGATATATACATATATATATATATATATATATATATATATATTTTGGTTCAGAGAATATGTTATTGAAAAATTAAAAGGTGTCCTTATAGTAGGTAGTTATAGCTATTATAGGGCGAGGAGGAAAAAATTAGAGCATTAAAGCGAAAATTGGCCTGGGCAAGTGGATCCTTATGAGGGACAAGTAGATTTTGCTCCATTTTTGTCCCGTGGACAAGCAGTTTTTTATAAAATTTCCACACCCCTGTAATTGGAGTAATTTACCCCCAAAATGTGTAACCCCTTTTCTTCTGAGTATGCAAATACCCCATGTGTGGACGTCATGTGCTCTGTGGGCGAACTACAATGCTCAGAAGAGGAGGAGCGCCATTGAGCTTTTGGAAAGAGAATTTGTTTGGAATGGAAGTCAGGTGCCATGTGCGTTTACAAAGCCCCCCATGGTGCCAGAACAGTGGACCCCCCCACATGTGACCCCATTATGGAAACTACACTCCTCTCAGAATTTAATAAGGAGTGCAGTGAGTATTTACACCCCACTGGTGTTTGACGGATCTTTAGAACAGTGGGCTGTGCGAATGAAAAATTTTATTTAATGGACCACTGTTCCAAAAATCTGTCAGACACCTGTGGGGCATAAATGCTCACTGTACCCCTTATTACATTCTGTGAGGGGTGTAGTTTCCAATTTGGGGTCACATGTGGGGGGTCCATTGTTCTGGCACTTTGGGGGCTTTTCTTAAACACACGTGGCCCTCAATTCCGGACAGATTTTCTCTTCAAAAGCCCAATGTCGCTCCTTCTCTTTTGAGCATTGTAGTTTGCCCGCAGAGCACTTTACATCCACATATGGGGTATATTCTTACTCCGAAGAAATGGGGTTACAAATTTTGGGGGGCTTTTTTTCCTATTTTCCCTTGTGAAAATGAAAAATTTAGGGTAACACCAGCATTTTTGTGAAAACATTTTCCCATCCAACTTTAACAAAAATTCGTCAAACACCTGTGGGGTGATAAGGCTCACTATACCCCTTGTTACATTCCGTGAGGGGTGTAGTTTCCAAAATGTGGTTACATGTGGGTATTTAGTTTTTTGCGTTTATGTCAGAACCAACCTAAAATCAGCCACCCCTGTGCAAATCACCAATTTAGGCCTCAAATGTACATAGTGCGCTCTCACTCCTGAGCCTTGCTGTGCGCCAGCAGAGCATTTTACGCCCACATATGCATTATTTCCGTACTCAGGAAAAATTGTGTTACAAATTTTGGGGGTCTTTTTTTCCTTTTAACACTTAGTGTAAAAACTTTTATTTTTTTTACACTAACAGGCTGGTGTATACCCCAACTTTTCATTTTCGTAAGGGGTAAAAGGAGAAAAATCCCCCCAAAATTTGTAGTGCAATTTCTCCCTAGTACGGAAATACCCCATATGTAGTCCTAAACTGTTTTCTTGAAATACAAAAGGGCTCCGAAGTGAGAGAGCACTTGAGGACTAAATTAGGGATTGCATAGGGGTGGACATAGGGGTATTCTATGCCAGTGATTCCCAAACAGGGTGCCTCCAGCTGTTGCTAAACTCCTAGCATGCCTGGACAGTCAGTGGCTGTCTGGAAATGCTGGGAGTTGTTGTTTTGCAACAGCTGGAAAAGCCTCTTCCATTTTGGAAACACTGCCGTACGATATGTTTTTCATTTTTATTGGGGGGACAGTGTAAGGGGTGTATATGTAGTGTTCTAACTCTTTATTATGTGTTAGTGTAGTGTAGTGTTTTGAGGGTACATTCGAATGGTAGGTTTCCCGCTAGGAGTTTGCGCTGCGGCGAAAAACTTGCCGCAGCTCAAACTTCAAGCAAGAAACTTACTGTAAACCCGCCAGTATGAATGTACCCTCCAGCTGTTTCAAAACTTCAACTTCCAGCATGTACTGACAGACCGTGCATGCTGGGAGTTGTACTTTTGCAACAGCTGGAGGCACACTGGTTGGAAAACCTTCAGTTAGGTTCTGTTACCTAACTCAGTATTTTCCAACCAGTGAGCCTCCAGCTGTTGCAAAACTACGACTCCCAGCATGTACTGATCACCAAAGGGCATGCTGGGAGATGTAGTTATGCAACAGCTGGAGGTCCGCAACTACAACTCCCAGCATGCAGAGACAGCTGTTTGGACATGCTGGGATTTGCAGTTTTGCAACATTTGGAGGGCCACAGTTTAGAGACCACTGCAAACTGTGGCCCTCCAGATGTTGCAAAACTACAAATCCCTTCAGGGGGATCGTGGGTGTCTTGGACAGCCAGTGTGAGTTCATGGGGGGGTCTGATGACCCCCCTGGGCATTTGCGCGGGGTGTCTGCTGATCGATATCGTACATGTACATCCTTTGTCCTTAAGTGGTTAAATAAAAGTAATTTACAAATCTGTTGAACTTTCTGGCTTCAGAGCATTTGACATTTTTTTTCCCACTGGAGTACCCCGTTAGTAGTGGGCCATGTATGTAACAAAGCATGGCAGACATGAGCTGCTATCTGGTCAGGTGAGAATTGGTTTGTCAACTTTTTTTTATTTCTCTATCAACTTCAAAAGTGAGTAAAAGCAGACCCTGTCAACACGGCACAAAGTTTATTGAAAGAGCTTTGATAACCACACAGTCGTCATTACACATCATACAATAAATTACAATCATATATATCATGACAGTACAATATACAGCACAGTTTTCCTATGCTATACACTATACCACATCAACAAGGCACAAAAGTCCTGCGATTTCTGTCTTACTTTAGCTGACACTGTATGCTGTGACTTTTTGTAACACCTCAAGCAGCCCATGGTCATAAGATAGTTAAATTATAGATATCTGATTGACATTATATAAAAGTTCAGAGAATAGGTGTTTCAGCCAGCCCGACCTGTTTCTTTGAGATGAGCAATGCTCTACAAGCTTGATATGAATTATCGGTCTAGTGTTTATGCTTTTAGCAAATGTAAATCTGTATGTGATTGACTGAGATATGCACATTTTATACACTGCTGCATCAATTTACATGACATTATTGGGTGTTTCTATGCTTTTGTTAAAAACTTGGTCTATTCAGTTAATCCTGTGTGTGGCTCAGTTACATCTGAATAGATCTATTTTTCTCACCTCCTGCTGTGATTCTGCTCTGTCTGATACAAGTACATTACCTGTTGAATGCTCAGCAGCTGTTGTGTTCTTTCCATTCTAAACAGATTTATTTCATTTCCTGCGTAATATGTAAAGGCCTGGGACTGCAGCTACTGTGGTAGTGGGGTGTGATGAGGGGCAGATGGCATTAACCCCTTGTATTCGTGACGCCAGGGCGTGGTTTAGCCTATAACCACCCGAAGGTATACAGCTGGATCCTGGGCTAGGCACGGGGCAATAAAGACTCCGACGCCAAGTTACAGACAACGGTAGCTTTACTGAGGGTAGACAGTTGGTAAAGTCTATACAGGTCAGCCAGGGCCCAAGGAGGTGACCAGTGATGCAGAGACCTTAAGGGCTAGCTGGGACTTGTAGTAGGACTGGACAATTGAATGCAGACCACGCTGACTTGACAGATGATAGGGACTGACTTGACTTATAGAGCTGTGACTTGATGGTGACTGCAGGGCTTGACTTTGAGGCCTCCAACATGCTGGACACACACACTAGGCACGACTGCACTGGACCTCAGCAAAGACTTGTAAGGAAAGAGAGAGAGCTAGCTCCACCCAGGGCTTATATGGGGGAGACTAGCAGGGAGCCCATAGGTCACTCTTGGGATCACCTGGTCACTGGTCCCTTCTGGGTAACAATCACATGACATAACTCTTAAAGATACAACACATTTTATAATACAATACACTGCAGAACATATGTACTTATATATACATATATATATATATATATATATATATATATATATATATAAAACGTATATAACATATATGCAGAACATATAGGGGGGACAGGTGCAAGGGGCCCTGGGAACACTGAAGGAGGTTGTCTGACAGGGCAGCAAGGGTACAGGGCAACATCTCCCTTACTGGGCCATCACACTACCTACAGTCGTCTTGAAATATTTGGAGGGGGGGATTTACCAAGAATGGCATCCATATGCCAGTCTTAAATATTTAATTTGTTTAGAGGTACATGCATCTACACAAATCCTGGTGGGATCTGAGGCCCTTGTGCCCTCATTGAAATCTACATCAGCTGGGAGCTGCCGTAGATTTTAGCCACCATTTACAAGCTTGTTGATATCGGATATAGTTGCATTTCAATTATTAAAATGGTTATTCGAGGATAGGCAATCATGAGCTCACAAGATAAGCAATCACCATTACAATGGTGGGGTCCGTTTCCTGGCAGCCCTACCAATTGGCTCTTTGAAGAGACCATGGCACCCTCTAAAGTTAACCTTGACTGCAAATCTATTCAAACTTGCAAATAATACTGTAATACTTGTAGCAGCTGTGCAAATTACTGCAACATTGTCCCATTCAACTGAGCTCTACAATCTCTTTAAGGGTGCGTTCCCACCTGGCATATACGCAGCGTATTTCACGTTGCGCAAAATTTGTGGCAGCAGTGGGAAGTACGCTGCTTATTCCTTGCTCACTATACACACAGGGCTTTCCGGTGGCAGCCCTATGCGTGTAGTGAGTTTTGGGGGAGGAGCCATGCATCACAGTCACGCCGGCACATGGCCCCGCTTCCAAAACTCACCACTGCATACATAGGGCTGCCACCAGAAAGCCCTGTGTGTATATTGAGCAAGGAATACGCAGGGTACTTCGCCAGGCTGCCGCAAATTTTGTGCAGTATGTAATACGCTGCGTATACGCCAGGTGGGAGCGCACCATAAAAAGCTCAAGAGTAGGGTGCCAGGCATCAGATGCCCACTGCTCAAATATTAACGGCCTATCCTTGAAAATATGTCAAAAGTTTGTATTGGTCAAGGCCTGAGTGTTCTGACCCCTCTCAATAACTCTGTCTAGGATAGCAAGACGGGCCTATAGACTAGCATTATGTGACCATCTTGATCACATTAGTTGTAGACTTTGATTTTGAGACCTGTAAAAAATGCATATGGTTGTGAAGCAAACAAAACATGACGAGTAGGCTTTATTTGGTCTATTTAGAGGGGTATTCCAGGAAAAAACTTTTTTTTCTTATATCAACTGGCACCAGAAAGTTAAACAGATTTGTAAATGACTTCTATTAAAAAATCTTAATCCTTTCAATAATTGACAGCTGCTGAAGTTGAGTTGTTCTTTTCTGTCTGGCAACAGTGCTCTCTGCTGACATCTCTGCTTGTTTCGAGAACTGCACAGAGTAGAAGAGGTTTGCTATGGGGATTTGCTTCTAAACTGGCTGTTTCCCGAGACACGTGTCATCAGAGAACACTTAGACAGAAAAGAACAACTCAAATTCAGCAGCTCATGAGTACTGAAAGGATTAAGATTTTTTAATAGAAGTATTTTACATATCTGTTTAACTTTCTGGAGCCAGTTGATAAAAGAAAAAAAGTTTTTTCCTGGAATACCCCTTTAAAGTCTTGGGTTGTGCAATGAGTACACTGTTAAATACGTCTAAATACTTTTTTGAAAACTGAAATGATATGAACCTAGCCTTATTACTAGGCATCCTCTTTTTTTACTAGGGTAAACAATAAGGCCTATTTAACACTCATATGTTGGTCAGTATTTGTAATCCAAAAACAGTGGGTACATAGGACTTTTTGATCACTTTCCTTTTCATTATTTACTAAGCGGATTTAACAAACTACACCAACCCTGGCATTGTCTCGCTGTAGTTTTGAAACAGTTAAGAGAACGCTGTCTGAGGCACCATTCACACTGCATTTTATCTCTTGTAAGACGTATCTGTCTGCATCCTGCCAAAAATGGGATTGCGATGTATACTGTAACAGAAAACAGTGGGGATCATTCATTTCAATGGCTCTAACATAGTCTCCCCTAGTGACTCCCCTCAGGATATATGCGCTATTTAATATATTTTAAAAAAAAAGTGACACAGTCCCTTTAAGCAGACTCAAAGGTTCACACTGCTGCGATGTCCAGTCTGCTTAAAATAGCGCATACGCTCCATCTATTCCTGAATACACACCTAGGGGGAGATATGTTTCAAACCTGTCCAGAGGAAAAGTTGCCCATAGCAACCAATCAGCTCGCTTCTTTCATTTTTAACAAGGCCTCTATAAAATGAAAGAAGTGATCAAATTGGTTACTATGGGCAACTTTTCCTTTGCACAGGTATCGATAAATCTCCCCCTAGAGTCTATGTTAGGTGAAACCTATGTGTTAGTGGAGGTGCAAACGCTTCCCCTTAAAGGAGTAGTCCAGTGGTGATTCAGTGGTGAGCAACTTATCCCCTATCCTAAGGATAGGGGATAAGTTTGAGATTGCGGGGGGTCCGACCGCTGGGGCCCCCTGCGATCTCCTGTACGGAGCCCCGACAGCCCGCGGGAAGGGGGCGTGTCGACCTCCGCACGAGGCGGCGGCCGACACGCCCCCTCAATACAACTCTATGGCAGAGCCGAAGCGCTGCCTTCGGCAATCTCCGGCTCTGCCATAGAGATGTATTGAGGGGGCGTGTCGGCCGCCGCCTCGTGCGGGGGTCGACACCCGCTATCTCGGCGGAGAGCCGGGGCCCCGTACAGAGAGATCGCAGGGGGCCCCAGCGGTCGGACCCCCCGCGATCTCAAACTTATCCCCTATCCTTAGGATAGGGGATAAGTTTTTCACCACTGGACTACCCCTTTAAGGGCAGCAGGGACAAAGAAAAATGCTCTTCTGGGGGAGATTTATCAAAACCTGTTCAGATGAAAAGTTTCTGAGTTGCCCATAGCAACCAATCAGATCACTTCTTTAATTTTTCAGAGGCCTTTTCAAAAATGATCAATCTGATTGGTTGCTATGGGCAACCGAGCAACGTTTCCTCTGGACAGGTCTTGATAAATCTCCCGCTTCTCAGTTTACACTTAGAAAGGGAAATTTCTCAAAGTGTCAATGACTTTTCTCTCCATGTTACTTAGGCATGTGCTTCTAGATATTCAATCTGTAACCCATATTACTCCAAATCATCCATGAAGGATTAAATGGGGTTTGCTTGCAGCTATGAGGGAAACATTTGTGTCTTTATGCACAGGTTCAGGACTGCTCATGTATAGGACATGTATCTCAATTCCACATTACTGTCCCTTTAACCCCTTAAGGACTCAGCCCATTTGGACCTTAACCCCTTAAGGACACATGACGTACTGGAACGTCATGTGTCCACTCCCGATCTATAACGCGGGGCCACGGCGTGGCCCCGCGTCATAGCGGTTCGGGCCCGGCCTCTAACAACGGCCGGGACCCGTGGCTAATAGCGCGTGGCATTGATCGCTGTGCCGCGCGCTATTAACCCTTTAGACGCCGCGTTCAAAGTTGAACGCCGCGTCTAAAGTGAAACCGAAAGCATGCCGGCTAGCTCAGTGGGCTGTTCGGGATAGCCGCGGTGAAATCGCGGCATCCCGAACAGCTGACAGGACAGCGGGAGGGCCCCTACCTGCCTCCTCGCTGTCCGATCGCCGAATGACTGCTCAGTGCCTGAGATCCAGGCATGAGCAGTCATGCGGCAGAATCATCGATCACTGGTTTCTTATGAGAAACCAGTGATCAATGTAAAAGATCAGTGTGTGCAGTGTTATAGGTCCGTATGGGACCTATAACACTGCAAAAAAAAAGTGCAAAAAAAAAGTGAATAAACATCATTTAACCCCTTCCCTATTAAAAGTTTGAATCACCCCCCTTTTCCCATAAAAGAAAAAACACAGTGTAAATAAAAATAAAAATAAACATAAATGGTATCGCCGCGTGCGGAAATGTCCGAATTATAAAAATATATCGTTAATTAAACCGCACGGTCAATGGCGTGCGCGCAAAAAAATTCCAAAGTCCAAAATAGTGCATTTTTGGTCACTTTTTATATCATGAAAAAATGAATAAAAAGCGATCAATAAGTCCTATCAATGCAAAAATGGTACAGTTAAAAACTTCAGATCACGGCGCAAAAAATGAGCCCTCATACCGCCCCATACACGGAAAAATAAAAAAGTTATAGGGGTCAGAAGATGACAATTTTAAACGTATACATTTTTCTGCATGAAGTTATGATTTTTTCCAGAAGTGCGACAAATTCAAACCTGTATAAGTAGGGTATCATTTTAATCATATGGACCTACAGAATAAAGGTAAGGTGTCATTTTTACCGAAAAATGTACTACGTAGAAACGGAAGCCCCCAAAAGTTACAAAATGGCGTTTTTTTTTCAATTTTGTCTCACAATGATTTTTTTTCCCGTTTCACCGTAGATTTTTGGGCACAATGACTGACGTCATTACAAAGTAGAATTGGTGGTGCAAAAAATAAGCCATCATATGGATTTTTAGGTGCAAAATTGAAAGAGTTATGATTTTTTAAAGGCAAGGAGCAAAAAACGAAAATGCAAAAACGGAAAAAACCCCGGTCCTTAAGGGGTTAAAGGGGTATTCCAGGCCAAAACTTTTTTTTATATATCAACTGGCTCCGGAAAGTTAAACAGATTTGTAAATTACTTCTAATAAAAAATCTTAATCCTTCCAATAGTTATTAGCTTCTGAAGTTGAGTTGCTGTTTTCTGTCTAACTGCTTTCTGATGACTCACGTCCCGGAGCTGTCCAGCTCCTATGGGGATATTCTCCCATCATGCACAGCTCCCGGGACGTGACATCCTCATTGAGCAGTTAGACAGAAAACTTCAGAAGCTAATAACTATTGGAAGGATTAAGATTTTTTAATAGAAGTAATTTACAAATCTGTTTAACTTTCCGGAGCCAGTTGATATATAAAAAAAAGTTTTTGCCTGGAATACCCCTTTAACCCCTTAACCCCTTAAGGACCCAGCCCAAATATACCTTAAGGACCCGGCCATTTTTTGAACATCTGACCACTGTCACTTCAAGCATTAATAACTCTGGAATGCTTTTACCTTTCATTCTGATTCCGAGATTGTTTTTTCGTGACATATTCTACTTTATGTTAGTGGTAAAATTTTGTCGATACTTGCATCATTTCTTGGTGAAAAATTCCAAAATTTGATGAAAAAATTGAAAATTTAGAATTTTTTTAACTTTGAAGCTCACTGCTTGTAAGGAAAATGGATATTCCAAATAAATTATACATTGATTCACATATACAATATGTCTACTTTATGTTTGCATCATAAAATTGACGTGTTTTTACTTTTGGAAGACACCAGAGGGCTTCAAAGTTCAGCAGCAATTTTCCAATTTTTCACAAAATTTTCAAAATCGGAATTTTTCAGGGACCAGTTCAGTTTTGAAGTGGATTTGAAGGGCCTTCATATTAGAAATACCCCACAAATGACCCCATGATAAAAACTGCACCCCTCAAAGTATTCAAAATGACATTCAGTAAGTGTGTTAACCCTTTAGGTGTTTCACAGGAATAGCAGCAAATTGAAGGAGAGAATTCAAAATCTTCATTTTTTACACTCGCATGTTCTTGTAGACCCAGTTTTTGAATTTTTACAAGGGGTAATAGATGAAAAATCACCCCAAAATTTGTAACCCAATTTCTCTCGAGTAAGGAAATACCTCATATGTGTATGTCAAGTGTTCGGCGGGTGCACTAGAGGGCTCAGAAAGGAAGGACCGACAATATGATTTTGGAGAGGGAATTTTGCTGAAATGGTTTTTGGGGGGCATGTCACATTTAGGAAGCCCCTATGGTGCCAGAACAGCAGAAAACCCCAACATGGCATACCATTTTGGAAACTAGACCCCTCAAGGCACGTAACAAGGGGTCCAGTGAGCCTTAACACCCCACAGGTGTTTGACGACTTTTCGTTAAAGTCGGATGTGTAAATGAAAAAAAAAAAATTTCACTAAAGTGCAGTTTTCCCCCAAATTTACCATTTTTACAAAGGGTAATGGGAGAAAATGCCTCCCCAAATTTGTAACCCCATCTCTTCTGAGTAAGGAAATACCACATGTTAGGACATAAAATGCTTTGCGGGCGAAGTACAATGCTCAGAAGAGAAGGAGTCACATTTGGCTTTTTGAAAGCAACTTTTGCTGAAATGGTTTTTTGGGGGCATGTCGCATTTAGGAAGCCCCTGTGGTGCCAGAATGGCAAAAAATACCCACATGGCATACTATTTTGGAAACTACACCCCTCAAGGAACGTAACAAGGGGTCCGCTGAGCCTTAACACCCCACAGATGTTTGACGACTTTTCGTTAAAGTTGGATGTGTAAATGAAAATTTTTATTTTTTTTACTAAAATGCAGTTTTCCCCCTAAATTTGACATTTTTACAAGGGGTAATAGGAGAAAATGACCCCCAAAATGTGTAACCCCATTTCTTCTGAGTATGGAACTACAATGCTCAGAAGAGGAGGAGCACCATTGAGCTTTTGGAAAGAGAATTAGTTTGGAATGGTAGTCAGGGGCCATGTGCGTTTACAAAGCTCCCCGTGGTGCCAGAACAGTGGAACCCCCCCCACATGTGACCCCATTTTGGAAACTACACCCCTCACAGAATTTAATAAGGGGTGCAGTGAGTATTTACACCCCACAGATCTTTGGAACAGTGGGCTGTGCAAATGAAAAATTTTATTTTTCATTTTTACAGACCACTGTTCCAAAAATCTGTCAGACACCTGTGGGGCGTAAATTCTCAATGTACCCCTTATTACATTACGTGAGGGTTGTAGTTTCCAAAACGGGGTCACATGTGTCGGGGGTCCATTGTTCTGGCACTATGGGGGCTTTGTAAACACATGTGGCCTTCAATTCCGGACAAATTTTCTGTACAAAATCCCAATGGCGCTCCTTCTCTTCTGAGCATTGTAGTTCGCCCCAGAGCACTTTAAATTCACATATGGGGTATGTTCTTACTCAGAAGAGATGGGTTTACAAATTTGGGGGTGCTTTTTTCCTATTTCCCCATGTGAAAATGAAAAATTTAGGGTAACACCAGCATTTTTGTGAAAAAATATAATTTTTTTCATTTTCCCATCCAACTTTAATGAAAATTCGTCAAACACCTGTGGGGTGTTCAGGCTCACTATACCCCTTGTCACGTTCGGTGAGGGGTGTAGTTTCCAAAATGGGGTCACATGTGGGTATTTTTTTTTTTTTGCGTTTGTCAGAACCGCTGTAAAATCAGCCACCCCTGTGCAAATCACCAATTTAGGCCTCAAATGTACTTGGTGCGCTCTCACTCCTGAGCCTTGTTGTGTGCCCGCAGAGCATTTTACGCCCACATATGGAGTATTTCCGTACTCAGGAGAAATTGCGTAACAAATTTTGGGGGTCTTTTTTTTCCTTTTACCGCTTGTGGAAATAAAAAGTATGGGGCAACACCAGCATGCTAGTGTAAATTTTTTTATTTTTTTACACTAACAGGCTGGTGTAGCCCCCAACTTTTCCTTTTCACAAGCGGTAAAAGGAAAAAAAGCCCCCAAAATTTGTAGTGTAATTTCTCCCGAGTACAGAGATACCCAATATGTGGCCCTAAACTGTTTCCTTGAAATACGACAGGGCTCCGAAGTAAGAGAGCACCATGCGCATTTGAGGACTAAATTAGGGATTGCATAGGGGTGGACATAGGGGTATTCTACGCCAGTGATTCCCAAACAGGGTGCCTCCAGCTGTTGCTAAACTCCCAGCATGCCTGGACAGTCAGTACAAGACGTTTTACAAGACGTTTAAATTGTTTCTTGGGGGGGGGACAGTGTAAGGGGGTGTATATGTAGTGTTTTACCCTTTATTAGGTGTTAGTGTAGTGTAGTGTTTTTAGGGTACATTCACACTGGCGGGTTACGGTGAATTTCCCGCTAGGAGTTTGCACTGTGGCAAAAAATTTGCCGCAGCCCAAATTTGAAGCAGGAAATTTACTGTAAACCCGCCTATGTGAATGTACCCTGTAGGTTCACATGGGGGGGCAAACCTCCAGCTGTTTCAAAACTACAACTCCCAGCAGCATGTACTGACAGACCATGCATGCTGGGAATTGTAGTTTTGCAACAGCTGGAGGCACACTGGTTGGAAAACCTTCAGTTAGGTTCTGTTACCTAACTCAATATTTTCCAACCAGTGTGCCTCCAGCTGTTGCAAAACTACAACTCCCAGCATGTACTAATCACCGAAGGGCATGCTGGGAGATGTAGTTATGCAACAGCTGGAAGTACCCAACTACAACTCCCAGCATGCCGAGACAGCTGTTTGCTTTCTGGGCATGCTGGGAATTGCAGTTTTGCAACATCTGGAGAGCTACAGTTTTTAGACCACTGCACAGTGATCTCCAAACTGTGGACCTCCAGATGTTGCAAAACTACAACTCCCAGCATGTCCAGACAACAAACAGCTATGTGGGCATGCTAGGAGTTGTAGTTTTGCAACATCTGGAGGGATATAGTTTAGAGACCACTGTATAGTGGTCTCAAACTGCAGCCCTCCAGCTGTTGCAAAACTACATATTCCAGCATGCCCAAACAGCTGTCTGGGCATGCTGGGAGTTGTAGTTTTGCAACATCTGGAGGGCTACAGTTAGAGACCACGGTCTCAGACTGTAGCCTTCCAGATCTACTTACCGGCTTCCGAAGGATCCCGGCAGCCGTCCTCTTCAGATGCACGTGACGCCGCCCGCCGATCAACGTCGCCGCAGCCTCCGGACGGGTAAGTGGACGTCGGCGCCCGGTCCCCTTCGGTTCCCCGTTCTGCCCCGCCTATTGTGGGTGGGCAGGACGGGGAAAACGAAAGTTAACCCCCCCCGCCCCCGGTCTGCTATTGGTCGTCGCCTCTGACGATCAATAGCAGACTAATAGCAGGGATAGGAGGGGTGGCAACCCTGCCACCCCACTCCTATGCCTACAGGGGGATCGCGGGTGTGTTAGACAACCGCGATCCCCCTTCTATTCCGGGTCACCGGGTCACAATAGACCCGTATGACCCGGAATCGGCGCAAATCGCAAGTGTGAATTCACTTGCGATTTGCGCCGATCGCCGACGTGGGGGGGTTCTGATGACCCCCCTGGGCATTTGCACGGGGTGCCTGCTGATTGATATCAGCAGTCACCCCGGCCCGGTCCCCGCCCGACGCGCGGCGGGGACCGAAATTCCCACGGGCGTATGGATACGCCCTGGGTCCTTAAGTACCAGGACGTCAAGGCGTATCCATACGCCCTAGGTCCTTAAGTGGTTAAGGACCAGGCCATTTTTACACCTTAGGACCAGAGCGTTTTTTGCACATCTGACTACTGTCACTTTAAACATTAATAACTCTGGAATGCTTTTAGTTATCATTCTGATTCCAGACTGTTTTTTTTTGTGACATATTCTACTTTAACATAGTGGTAAAATTTTGTGGTTAACTTGCATCCTTTCTTGATGAAAAATCCCAAAATTTGATGAAAAATTTGAAATTTTTTTCATTTTTCTAACTTTAAAGCTCTCTGCTTGTAAGGAAAATGGATATTCAAAATAATTTTTTTTTAATTCACATTTCCAATATGTCTACTTTATGTTTGAATCATAAAATTAACGTGTTTTTACTTTTGGAAGACATCAGAGGGCTTCAAAGTTCAGCAGCAATTTTCCAATTTTTCACAAAATTTTCGAACTCACTATTTTTCAGGGACCAGTTCAGGTTTGAAGTGGATTTGAACAGTCTTCATATTAGAAATACCCCACAAATGACCCCATTATAAAAACTGCACCCCCCAAAGTATTCAAAAGGACATTTAGTAAGTGTTTTAACTCTTTAGGTGTTTCACAGGAATAGCAGCAAAATGAAGGAGAAAATTCACAATCTTCTTTTTTTACACTCGCATGTTCTTGTAAACCCAATTTTTTTATTTTTATAAGGGGTAAAGGAGAAAATGTATAATTACATTCGTAGCCCAATTTCTCTCGAGTAAGCACATACCTCATATGTCTATATAAATTGTTTGGCGGGCGCAGTAGAGGGCTCAGAAGTGAAGGAGCGACAAGGGGATTTTGGAGAGTACGTTTTTCAGAAATGGTTTTTGGGGGGCATGTTGCATTAAGGAAGCCCCTATGGTGCCAGAACAGCAAAAAAAAAAAACACATGGCATACCATTTTGGAAACTAGACCCCTTGGGGAACGTAACAAGGAATAAAGTGAGCCTCAATACCCCACAGGTGTTTCGCGACTTTTGCATATGTAAAAAAAAAAAATTCCACTAAAATGTGTGTTTCCCCCCAAATTTCTAATTTTTGCAAGGGTTAATAGCAGAAAATAGCCCCTAAATTTGTAACCCCATCTCTTCTGAGTATGGAGGTACCCCATAAGTTGGCCTGAAGTGCACTACGGGCGAACTACAATGCTCAGAAGAGAAGGAGGGATATTTGGCTTTTTGAGAGCAAATTTTGCTCGGGGGGCATGTCGCATTTAGGAAGCCCCTATGGTGCCAGAACAGCAAAAAAAAAAAAACACATGGCATACCATTTTGGAAACTAGACCCCTTGAGGAACGTAACAAGGAATAAAGTGAGCCTTAATACCCCACAGGGGTTTCACGACTTTTGCATATGTAAAAATAAATAAAAAAATTTTACTAAAATGTGTGTTTCCCCCCAAATTTCACATTTTTGCAAGGGTTAATAGCAGAAATACCCCCCAAAGTTTGTAACCCCATGTCTTCTGAGTATGGAGGTACCCCATAAGTTGACCTGAAGTGCACTACGGGCTAACTACAATGCTCAGAAGAGGAGGAGCACCATTGAGCTTTTGGAAAGAGAATTCGCTTGGAATGGTAGTCAGGGGCCATGTGCATTTACAAAGCCCCCCGTGGTGCCAGAACAGTGGACCCCCCCCCACATGTGACCCTATTTTGGAAACTACACCCCTCACAGAATTTAATAAGTGGTGCAGTGAGCATTTACACCCCACTGGCGTTTGACAGATCTTTGGAACAGTGGGCTGTGCAAATGGAAAATTACATTTTTCATTTTCACGGATCACTGTTCCAAAAATCTGTCAGACACCTGTGGGGCGTAAATGCTCACTGTACCCCTTATTACATTACATGAGGGGTGTAGTTTCCAAATTGGGGTCACATGTGGGGGGGGGTCCATTGTTCCGGTACCATGGGGGCTTTGTAAACACAAGTGGCCTTCAATTTTGGACAAATTTTCTCTTCAAAATCCCAATGGTGCTCCTTCTCTTCTGAGCATTGTAGTGCACCCATAGAGCACTTTACATCCACATTTGGGGTATGTTCTTACTAGAAGAAATGGGTTTACAAATTTTGGGGGGCTTTTTTTTATTTTCCCTTGTGAAAATGAAAAATTTAGGGTGACACCAGCATTTTAGTGAAAAAAACATTTTTTTTTCATTTTCCCATCCAACTTTAATGAAAATTTGTCAAACACCTGTGGGGTGTTCAGGCTCACTATACCCCTTGTTACGTTCCGTGAGGGGTGTCGTTTCCAAAATGGGGTCACATGTGGGTATTTATTTTTTTTGGTTTATGTCAGAACCGCTGTAAAATCAGCCACCCCTGTGCAAATCACCAATTTAGGCCTCAAATGTACATGGTGTGCTCTCACTCCTGAGCCTTGTTGTGCGTCCGCAGAACATTTTACGCCCACATATGGGGTATTTCCGTACTCAGGAGAAATTGCGTTCCAAATTTTGGGGGTCTTTTTTCCTTTTACCTCTTGTGAAAATAAAAAGTAAAGGACAACACCAGCATGTTAGTGTAAAAATAACAGGCTGGTGTAGACCCCAACTTTTCTTTTTCATAAGGGGTAAAAGGGAAAAAAAAGCCCCCAAAATTAGTAGTGCAATTTCTCCTGAGTACGGAGATACCCCATATGTGGCCCTAAACTGTTTCCTTGAAATACAACAGGGCTCTGAAGTGAGAGAGCGCTTGCACATTTGAGGACTAAATTAGGGATTGCACAGGGGTGGACATAGGGGTATTCTACACCAGTGATTCCCAAACAGGGTGCCTCCAGCTGTTGCTAAACTCCCAGCATGCCTGGACAGTCAGTGGCTGTCCAGAAATGCTGTGAGTTGTTGTTTTGCAACAGCTGGAGGCTCCGTTTTGGAAACACTGCCGTACAACAAGTTTTTTTTTTTTATTGGGGGGACAGTGTAAGGGGGTGTAAATGTAATGTTTTACCCTTTATTATGTGTTAGTGTAGTGTAGTGTAGTGGTTTTAGGGTACATTCGCACTGGCGGAGGTTTACAGTGAATTTACCGCTAGGAGTTTGCGCTGCGGCGAAAAATTTACCGCAGCTCATACTTGAAGTAGTAAACTTACTGTAAACCCGCCAGTGTGAATGTACCCTGTACGTTCACATGGGGGGGAAAACCTCCAGCTGTTTCAAAACTACAACTCCCAGCATGTACTGACAGACCGTGCATGCTGGGAGTTGTACTTTTGCAACAGCTGGTGGCACACTGGTTGGAAAACCTTCAGTTAGGTTCTGTTACCTAACTCAGTATTTTCCAACCAGTGTGCCTCCAGCTGTTGCAAAACTTCAACTCCCAGCATGTACTGATCGCCGAAAGGCATGCTGGGAGATGTAGTTATGCAACAGCTGGAGGTACACAACTACAACTCCCAGCATGCAGAGACAGCTGTTTGCTGTTTAGGCATGCTGGGAGTGGCAGTTTTGCAACATCTGGAGAGCTATAGTTTAGAGACCACTGCACAGTGGTCTCCAAACTGTGGACCTCCAGATGTTGCAAAACTACAACTCCCAGCATGCCCAGACAGCAAACTGCTGTGTGGGCATGCTATCAGTTGTAGTTTTGCAAGATCTGGAGGTGCACAGTATAGAGATCACTGTGCAGTGGTCTCAAACTCTAGACCTCCAGCTGTTGCAAAACTGCAACTCCCAGCATGCCTAAACAGCTCTCTGGGCATGCTGGGAGTTGTAGTTTTGCAACATCTGGAGGGTTACAGTTTAGAGACCACTATAGTGGCTCAGACTGTAGCCCTCCAGATGTTGCTAAGTAACTCACCGGCTTCCGTGGGATCCAGGGAGCTGCGTCGCCGTGCTCTTCTTCCGCCGATCGTCGCCCGCTGCTGTCGCCGATGGGTAAGTGGATCTTCGGCGCCGGTCCCTGTCGGTTTCCCCGTCCTGCCCCGCCTATTGTGGGTGGGCAGAACGGGGAAACCGAAAGTTTACCCCTCCGCCCCGATCTGCTATTGGTGGTCGCGTCTAGACCCCCAATAGCAGAGATAGGAGGGGTGGCACCTCTGCCACCTCACTCCTATTGCTTCAAGGGGATCGTGGGTGTCTAGGACATCCGCGATCCCCTTTATTTTCCGGGTCACCGGGTCACCATAGACCCGTATGACCTGAAATAGCCGCAAATCGCAAGTGTGAATTCACTTGTGATTTGCGGCGATCGCCGACATGGGGGGGTCTGATGACCCCCCTGGGCATTTGCGCGGGTGCCTGCTGATAGATATCAGTAGTCACCCTGACCCATTCCCCGCCCGGCGCGCGGCGGGGACCGAAATTCCCACAGGCGTACAGGTACGCCCTTGGTCCTTAAGTACCAGGGAGCAACCTGTACGCCCTTGGTCCTTAAGGGGTTAAGGACTCAGACAATTTTATTTTTATGCTTTCGTTTTTTCCTCTTCCCCTTCAAAAAATCATATCTCTTTTATATTTTCATCCACAGACTAGTATGAGGGCTTGTTTTATGTGCAACCAGTTGGCCGTTGTAACGCCATCACTCACTTTACCACAAAATGTATGGTGCAACCAAAAAAATACTATTTGTGTGGGGAAATTAAAAAGAAAACCGCAATTTTGCTAATTTTGGAAGGTTTTGTTTTCACGCCGTACAACTTTTCTATTACTGTTGCGCTTAAAAAAAATCGCAAACTTTTTAACCAAATTAGTACGTTTAAAATCCCCCTATTTTGAAGACCTATAACTTTTTCATTTTTCCGTATAAGCAGTGGTATGAGGGCTAATTTTTTGCGCCGTGATCTGTACTTTTTATTAATACCATATTTGCTTATACAAAACTTTTATTACATTTTTTATAAATTTTTTTGGGAATAAAAAGTTATAAAAAAAAGCTGCTATTTTGGACTTTTTTTTTTTTTTTTACGTTCACGCCGTTCACCATACGGGATCATTTACATTTTATTTTATTAGTACGGATATTTACGCACGCGGTGATACCAAATATGTATATAAAATAATTTTTTACACTTTTTGGGGGTAAAATAGGGAAAATGGGACAATTTACGTTTTTATTGTGGGAGGGGGTTTTTCAAATTTTTTTACTTTATTTTTTTACTTTTATTTTTACACTCTTATAGCCCCCATAGGGGACTATTTATAGCAACCATTCGATTGCTAATCCTGTTCAGTGCTATGTATAGGACACAGCACTGATCAGGGTTATCGGTCATCTTCTGCTCTGGTCTGCGGGAAGGCTGATCAGAGCAGAAGACTCCCGGAAGGCAGCGGAGGCAGGTGAGGGGACCTCCATCTGCCGTGCAGGATGATCGGATCGCCGCGGCAACGCTGCGGGCGATCCGATCATCCTGTTAAGTGATCGCGATGCTGCAGATGCCGTGATCTGTATTGATCACGGCATCTGAGGGGTTAATGGCGGACATCCGCGGGATCGCGGGTGTCCGCCATTACCGGTGGGTCCCTGGCTGCGGTCCACAGCCGGGACCTGCCGCGCATGATGCCGGCATCGCTCCGACGCCTGTGGTTATGCTCAGGACGTAAATGTATGTCATGGTGCGTTAAGTACCACGTCACCAGGATGTACATTTACGTCCTGCGTCGTTAAGGGGTTAAAGGGGTATTCCAGGCCAAAACTTTTTTTTTATATATCAACTGGCTCCGGAAAGTTAAACAGATTTGTAAATTACTTCTATTAAAAAATCTTACTCCTTCCAATAGTTCTTAGCTTCTGAAGTTGAGTTGTTGTTTTCTGTCTAACTGCTCTCTGATGACTCACGTCTCGGGAGCTGTGCAGTTCCTATGGGGATATTCTCCCATCATGCACAGCTCCCGGGATGTGACATCATCATTGAGCAGTTAGACAGAAAACTTCAGAAGCTAATAACTATTGGAAGGATTAAGATTTTTTAATAGAAGTAATTTACAAATCCGTTTAACTTTCCGGAGCCAGTTGATATATATAAAAAAGGTTTTGCCTGGAATACCCCTTTAAGTCTTTATACACAGGTTGAGTTCTGCTCACGTATAAGACATGTATCTCAATTCCACATCACTGTCCCTTTCAGTTTTATACACAGGTTGAGGACTGCTCATGTATAAGACATGCATCTCAATTCCACATTACTGTCCCTTTAAGTTTTATACACAGGTTGAGGACTGCTCAGGTATACACGTATCTCAATTCCACATTACTGTCCCTTTAAGTTTTATACACAGGTTGAGGACTGCTCATGTATAAGACATGTATCTCAATTCCACATTACTGTCCCTTTAAGTCTTTATACACAGGTTGAGAACTGCTCACATATAAGACATGTATCTCAATTCCACATTACTGTCCCTTTAAGTCTTTATACACAGGTTGAGGACTGCTTATGTATAAGACACGTATCTCAATTCCACATTACTGTCCCTTTGAGTCTTTATACATAGGTTGAGGACTGCAAATGTATAAGACATGCATCTCAATTTCACATTACTGTCCCTTTAAGTCTTTATACACAGGTTGAGAACTGCTCACATATAAGACAAGTATCATAATTCCATAGTACTGTCCCTCTCTATTCCTTCCCACTATCCCACACTGTTTAATTTTTCCCGCTCATATCAAGCTGAAGCAAACGCGCTTTGTGGTGTAGCTCCGCCCACCTCTCGTCGTCCCCCACCCAACTCCGCCTCTAAACTGAGAGGAGGCACGCCATTGGTCCGTTTTTGCACTCGAGTGCCCGGATGCTACAACTCCATATAAATGGTGGTTGTGGCCGCGGGAGGGCTTGTGCTTTGATTCCGGAGCTGTGTTTCGTAGTGTGCTGTGATCATGGTAAGTGTGCGCGGTAATGTAACGGGAGGCTGCGGCCGGTGAGCAGGGCTCCGCGTGCTGACGCTTTGTTGGGGTTTATGTGCGGTAGAGGCTGCGGTTGTGTGACTCACACATTTTTTTTTTTTATGGCCATGCACGTGCTTATTCACTTTGGTGGTTTTATCCTATATATCCAGCGTCCGTCCTACCAGGTTATGGCTACATGGGTGGGCTTATTGTTCACTAATGGTGCAGCCCATCTCCAATGTCTTATTCCTTGGTATACAATGCAGGGTCCTGGCTCCTCTCCCTTTTTAGTTTATCTGTACCCTGGTGTGTTGGTTGCTGCCCCTACCCATCTGCTGATCCCATGTATCTGTAACCAAAGAGTATGGAGAGAACGTGTGTGTGTGTGTGTGTGTGTGTGTGTGTATATATATATGTATGTATATGTGTGTATGTGTGTGTATATATATGTGTGTATATATGTATATGTATATATATATGTGTATATATATATATATATATATATATATATATATATATATATATATATATTAAATTAATTTATATTATGGGCCTGTGGGGAGATTTATCAAAATCTGTGTAGAGGAAGAGTGGTGCGGTTACCCACAGCAACCAATCAGCTTGCTGCTTTCACTTTTAAAGATGCCTTTGTGAATTGAAAGAAACGATCTGATTGGTTGCTATGGGTAACTGCACCACTCTGCCTCTACACAAGTTTTGATCTCCCCCTAGACCCCACAGAATGCCCATTACTAATAGTGGGCACATATGTTTGCTCCTCCATGGAGGGGGGGGGGGGGACTCTATTCCTAATACAACAGGGTTTGTCTATGCCAGTGGTCTCAACTGTGGATCTCAAGATGTTGCAAAACTACAACTCCCAGCATGCCTGGACAGCTGTTGGCTGTCTGGGCATGCTGGGAGTTGTAGTCTTGCAACATCTGGAGGTCTGCAGGTTGAAGACTACTGCTATAGGGCCTCAATCATATCACGATCTTTGCACCATGGTAGTTGTGTCAGCACCCATCACAAAGCTTGTTATAAAACTAACTCTTGTTTCCCCATTTACTTTAATGAACTGATTGGGTTTGGAACGTTGAGACCTAGTATTTAAGTGGGAATCAAAAACATGGTAGATGTGCAAGCAGTTTGTATGCAAGATCGTAGGGACTTTGTTTTTATGCCCAGCTCTGACTATAATCCTAATGTGTGTGTGTGTTAGTAGCTTTTCTAATTATTATTTTTTTTTTACAGGCTGGTGGCAAGGCTGGTAAAGATTCAGGCAAATCAAAAAACTCTTCAATCACCCGCTCTTCAAGAGCAGGACTTCAGGTATGCAAGAGTTAAAAAAAATAATCATTTTGTCTAAGGTTTGTATGGATAGAAAATAATGGTATCTCAATCCTTAATATTTGGAGTCTTTAAAACTCTTCTCTGTAAGAGTTTAACTTTAAAGGAGTACTCTGGTGCAGAGTACTCCTGCTCTGTCCTGCCCGGGCTGCAAAAAAATGAAAATAATCACTTACCTCCCGGGGTTCCCGCAGAGCACCACTACAGCTGATCGGTCCTCCGGTCCATCTCCTTCATACTTCCGTGTGTAACGAAGCGTCACATGGCGCTCAGCCTATCGCCGGCTGCCGCGATGTTCTGCCTCGGCCCATAATAGGCTGAGCGCCATGTGACGCTTCGTTCACACGGAAGTATGAAGGAGATGGACCGGAGGACTGATCAGCTGTAGTGGCTCTCCGCGGGAACCCAGGAAGGTGGGTGATGGTTGATATTTTTTATTTTTTTTGCAGGATACTCTGCACCAGAGTACTCTAAGTCCCCAAATGTGTTAAAATAACACTCCTGTGCTGATCCACTGTTCTTACTCTGTTCAAATGTTTCTTAACCCCTTAAGGACAGTCTTTCAGTTTTTGCACTTTAATTTTTTCCTCCTTACATTAAAAATATCTTTCAATTTAGCACCAAAAAAGCCATATTATGGCTTTTTTTTTTTGTGCCACCAATTCTACTTTGTAATCAGTCATTTTACCCAAAAATCTGTCAAAACAGGGAGAGAAAGTGACAATTTTGTAGATTTTGGGGGCTTCCGTTTCTACACAGTATATTTTTCGGTAAAAATGACACCTTATCTTCTGTTGATCCATACGATTTAAATGATACCCTACTTATATAGGTTTGATTTTTCTTACTCCTGGAAAAAAATCATAACTACATGCAGGAAAACTTATACATTTAAGTGTCATCTTCTGACCCCTATATCTTTATTTTTCTACGAACGGGGCGTTATGAGGGCTAACTTTGCACCATGAGCTGAAGTTCTTATTGGTACAATCTTTTATTCTCAAACTTTTTAATGGTATAAAAGCTGACCAAAAATACGCTGTTTTGGACTTTGGAATTTTATTTGCATGTACGCAGTTGACCGTGCGGTTTAATTAACGATATATTTTTATGGTTCGGACATTTACGCACGTGGTTATACACGTTTTTATTTACACTTTTTTTTATTGGGAAAAGGGGTGATTCTGATTTTTTATTAAAGGGGTTAAATCACATTTATTTACTTTTTTTATGCAGAGTTAAAGCCCCCTCTAGTGGCTATAAAACTTCATACACTGTTCAATGCATTCTGCGCTTGACTGCTCAAGCCTGGATTTCAGGCTTGGTGCAATTAAACGCCGATTGGACAGCCGGGAGCAAGGTAAGCCACCTCCCACTGTCCTGTCAGCTGTTTGGGACACCGAGATTTCACCGCGGTGATCCCGGTCAGCTGAGCTAACCGGCAGTGTATTCTCGCGTTTTAGAAGCCGCAATCAACTTTGATCATGGATTCAAAGGGTTAATACCAGACATCAGCTGGATCGTCGGTCTGTTATTAGCAGCGGGGCCTGGTTGCTGATAGCAACCTGGACACCATAGATACGAAGCGCGCTCAGCTTCTGAACGCGCTTCACAGATCGGGAGCCGGCCACAGGACGTAAAGAAATGTCCATGGTCGTTAAGGGGTTAAGCAGCAGACATCTCATGACTGCCGTGGCCTCAGTGGTCAAGCTTCATACTCCTGGCATCATGGCTCCCATCACTAAGCAGCAATGCCAGGTGTATGGAGCGTGACCTCTGCTCCTAAAGAGATTGGAGGCAGAATGGGGCAAGTGAATGGAGGGGAAGATAGCATTTCATTATAAACTAATCCTCACAATTTGTATGCATGGGAACAAAATTTTGAGGCTGTATGAGACTGTGGAATATCTGTCTAAAGTGGCAATGTCTTAGTTTTGGCACAGCCACAAGTTGGAATATTTGCCTAGTCTTGGCTGGTTTTATTGCAACAAATGAATCAATGTATTGGCAGAACTGAGACAAGGGGGTTCTTGGCCTTAGCATTGCACAAACATTTCCACTAGTGAAGGCATGGCTTTAAAGTAAAACTAACACGAATATACCAATATTGAAGGGGATCCCCTTTTAAAATGCTTTTTACCTGGTTTTGATGCATTTAGGGATTCTTGTGATATGTTCCTTGTTGCTATTCCATGCTATGGAGACGACTCCTGCACTTTCCGCTAGCTGTTTCCCATCCCCTGGGTCCCGCTCACTCCTCCCGTTCATGAATATCCATGATATTCTCTCACGTCAGCTGTTCAGGGGGCAGCCAGGACCAAGGGGAAAGTGTTTGTTGAAAGGATAGGAGCTGCCTTCACTAAACATTAGCATATGAGCAATAAGGAAGATGACTCAAGAATCCATGAACGTATCCGAACCAGGTAGTGTTTGAGGATTGACTGAACTATATACCTGTATATTGTTCCCTCAAGTTAACATTATTAATTGGTTCCAGTATGACCATTGTATGTTGAAACCATTGTATGTTAAGACGATAACTCTATGGAAACCTGGTAATCGGTTCTGAAGCCACCAAAATGTCATCCAAAAATAGGAAAAAGTGAAGATTAAAGAGAAAAGTAGATAACTATCTATAAGGACTTACTTTATCTATAATATAAGAGCTGCTGTAATCACTGTCTATGTAGAGGACAGGAGCTTCTTCAGGGTCCTGTACAGTACATACAATGACCTAAGTAAAATGGAGCCGCCCTCACCTGGTGTCCAAAGGAGCAGCTAACTGTGGCACAGGTAGAGTACTGAATATGTAATACCACCCTGTACTGTAGGGGGTGCTACCAGACAGCCAGTCAGTGCATACACTTCAGTAATACAAGGGTTTACCAGTAAAATGCCCATTCTAATTGGTTAGTTCTTCCCGCCATTGACAGGTCTCAAAGATCTGGACTGTCTGTAGCATTTTATGTTGAGTCTTGTTTCAAGTTACAATGGTTCAGAATAGACAATTGTATGTAGAAACTATTGTAAGTTGAGGGGTCACTGTATTCAGACTAGTATCTGTGATCCTGCGGTCGGTTATCTTTAGATGGTGTGCAGAAATGTTCACCATGTTAGAGTTCACACTTGTTAACCTACAAATCTAACGTAACTTCCTCTTTAGTTTCCAGTGGGTCGTATCCATCGGCTTATGAAAAACAGAACAACCAGTCATGGACGTGTTGGTGGAACAGCTGCTGTGTATACAGCAGCAATTCTGGAGTATCTTACTGCTGAGGTAAACTAAATGAGAAGTCTTTAACGAGAATGTTTAACCCTTAATGGCCAGTACATCTTTGTTTATATTTTTTTTTATAAAAGCCATAACTTTGTGGATTGCACAACATATCCTTATGAGAGCTTTTTTTTTTTTTTGCAGGGCCGACCTTTGTACTAATTTTTCCATAACATAAGTTCAGTACTTTTTTCTGTTTTGCAGCAAATATATCTATGCTCTAATGGCAGCCTGTTTTAGGCGGCAGTCACAACAGAACATATTGTGGGGAGCTGCTCCAAGTTATTACACCACAAATGTCACTTAGGAAGTCTGTTTAAATGCCGCTGTGATACTACAGTGGTATCTAAATGGTTAATAGCCAACATTAGCCTTTGCTGTACACAGGGCATTGTTCTGCCCTAAGTGCACTGCTACGCATTACACCAGGTCCCGTAAGAACCTCCCTTAATATTTATAAACATTCTCGGCAGCAAGTGTGGAATGCCACAGCACATAGCAGCTACATAACTCAGTTTATGCATATTAGAAGGGTGTCCTTACTGGACCAGTCTGGCAGGTGTAGCAGGGTGCACCAAACTAGCTTGCATAGTAAAATTTCATCCATATTCTTAAATGGCATGACTAACACAAATTGGCAGTAGGAAGGAGTAGCTGGCACTGCAGTATATGCCGCACTATTCACAATTTGATCACTTGACACATTGTGGATGGTAATGCTATCTGCGATTCTAGTGTACTATTTGAAGACAGTTCATTCAATATACAATAGGAAGAAAATGAGTGCCACCCAGCTTGTCTAGTAATCTTCTTTCACGCCCCTGCTGTCTTTATGTTCTGAATAAAGATAACTAGACAGTGCTGTACTCCCTTTCTTGCTATTGTATATTGAGAAACACTGATGTGATCGCTCATCTGCATTTACCTAGTACCAGTATATTAGCATCATTGACTCTGCTGTCAGTACTCTTATAAAGTACACTGTCCTGTTAAAATATAGCCTGTTTCAAAACTATGCTCATTGTGTGGGGTATAAAAACAAAAATAAACTCCCTAAGATGGGATTGTCTTTCTGAGCTGTGAGGCAAAGAGGCATCCAGACCCAATGTGTCATACTAGGACACATTGGGACTTTAGCAGGACACCAGAGGTACTGTGGGAGCATTGAAGGTAAGTAGAGGTTTATAATTAAAAATAATACTTAAAATTGGAGGCAATAGAACACATTGCAAATTTGATAGAACAAAAATTGCTGCAGGGTTAAAACTTGGTACTAAATTTGATAACTGGTCAGTGATGACTAGCCCACTGCGCAATCTTAGTTCATATGAACAATATGGTAGAAATAGTGCTGTGTGTTTCTGAGACCAGTTATTGATGTAAAGTACTCTGCATTGTAACACTTATTTCCACAATTATCTGCATAACCCAAATATAGAAAACATCTTAAGACTCCTTTCGCTTCACTTTACAGGTACTTGAGTTGGCAGGAAATGCTTCAAAAGATCTCAAAGTGAAGCGTATCACACCACGTCATTTGCAGCTTGCCATAAGGGGTGACGAAGAACTTGATGCCCTCATTAAGGCTACTATTGCTGGCGGTGGTAAGTATTCTGATCAACACCTTAGAGCAAACTTGTTACTAGAGTCTGCTCAAATGATCTAGGAAAACACAAATAATGACAATTAAATTTACAGGAGTATGTACTCTTCTGCACTGCCAATAGTTCACTTATCCAGTGCACTTGTGGCTGACAGCAATGAAATGATTAAAAAAATCTGAAAAAGGCCAGTTACTGATGCAAGGGCAGGCTAGATCAGCCACAATTCCATATAAGGGGAGGTCTACAGGTGCAAATGAAATATGAGAGATTGTGAATTTATTAATTTGTTCTGTTGATGGTGCTTAAGGCCTGCAGTTAAATGTGGCTTTAGGTGGTTCAACTCTTACAGCATAAATCTTAGTTGAGAATGTAATGCTGCATTCTAAGCTGATCAAATAGATGTGACTTGCAATCTGTCACAAGTCAACAGTGTCTTCAAAAAAGATGCATTAAAAATGCAACCTTTAGTTTATAAATTCCATGTGAAGGTCATAAGAGCCAAACTTGTATGCTTAAATGACAGGCATTTTAGAAAGGATGAAATTGCTTTAAATTCTTGTAAAATCAGCCTGACCTTGATGATGATCTTACTCACATTCAAGAAAATATCAATGCTCTGTCCCTTTAGAATGCTATATGTAGTAGGGATTGCCTGATATCGTTTTTTAGGGCTGATACCGATATTCGGTGGAGGTTAGGGCCGATAGCCGATAACTTATACTGTTGTTCCGGTATAAGTTATCGGCTATTTACCCCCCAAACCTCCCCCCCCCCCCCCCCCCTGCACGACGTTGCTGCGGATCATGGATTTAAAGCGGGCGCTTTAAATCAATGAACTGCAGTGGCTTTTGCGGTGCCATAGACCGCTGCCGCCACCCACTACGCTCCCCCTGTCCGGGGGTCCTGAGTCCTATCACCGCTCCGCCGCACTGCCCCGGCCCTATTGCCTCCCCATCCCTGGTTTTATAATTACCTGTTCCCGGGGCCCAGGGTCCACTACATCTGGCTCCGGTGGCATCCTCCTGAGCTGTCACTGTGCGCACTGACGGTGGTGTCACGTCATTCGTCATTGCGCACAGCATAACGCAGGACACAGCAGGAGCCAGAAGTAGCGTGGACCCCGGGAACAGGTAATTGTAAAACTGGGGGGGGTCGCGGTGGGAGTGGTGCAGGGGCGGCATTGTGGGCTTATCGGCAAGGTAATTGCCAATACCGATAATGCCCAAATAAGTAGGCTACCGATAATGCCCCTAATATGTAGGCTGGTAAGGCTCAATGGCCCAGATTTATCAATCTCTGGCACCAATCACAGCTCAGGTTTCATATGTTAATGAGCTCTGGTAAAATTTGTGGTTGTTTGGGCAAAACTATAGTTTTGATGTAAGGCAGATTGATAATCCAGAACATCGTGTAGAAATAGGCAGAAATCCTTCAATTATAATTCCACAAACTTGTGAATAAATTGCAATATCCAACATTTTGAAACAAATTTGTTCGGCTCTATTTCATATTCAGAAGATGGCAACTTTTTGAATTACTGTACTTTAGGTTCATATAAGATACTATTACATATGGTTGTTTGGATTTATACCCGTTGACAAGGGTCAAAGTGTCAAAGCATATTGGTATAGAACAAGGAATACTTTGTAAATACAGACAAACATTGACATGTTCTTCTATTCATTGATATATACGAATATGTTTTGTATTTGTACCTGTTGACAAGTCAAGTAACCGAAATGTCCATATGTAATGGTATCGTATCTGACCCTGAACTGAATATGAAGGATTGACACTTCCTACACAAGACCAGATTTATCAAATTGTGTGATAAAAACTGGAGATTCCCCTAAAGCTACCAATCATAGCTCAGCTTTCACTTTACCAGACCTGAAGATAAGGCTGAGCTGTGATTGGTTCTTAGCCAAAATCTCTTTAGTTTCTCACATCCTCATAAATCTGAGCCATAAACTTTGCTCAAATGAGCTGACAGAAATATGTGGTTATTAGGTGGTCACTGCTGAAGTTTAATTAATACAAGGGTTTACCTCATTGTTTCTTTCTTTCTAGGTGTCATTCCTCATATTCACAAGTCTTTGATCGGCAAGAAAGGGCAGCAAAAGACTGTATAACTAAAAATCGGACATGGATATAGACTTGACTTCTTTTCTGGAATATGCTTGACCTACCATCGGAGTTACAACCAGGCATTTGGAGTAACCAGTTTTAAGTTTTGGCTTCAAGGAAGCCAGTTCTGTATTGCATCGGCTGGGATTTTTTTAACTTTTTAAGCTTTGGATTTTTTTCTATGGAACTTTAATTGTTTTGCTGACTCTAAATAAATATTAGATTCCTGTGTAGATGTGTTGTAAAGTCTAGTTAGATGGGTTGACTTACTGTTCTAAATCACCTGCAACATTGATCCTTAGGGAATCAGTTTTGGCTGTTAGTGAAAATTGACACGCTTATCGTAGTGGCACTTGTTCATTAAAACATAGCAACTCAGTCTTATTAGGAAGTTCCTGACTGCATTTAAATGCCTAACTGCTGTTCCCATCTGGGATATTGTGGCATACCCACTCCTAAATTGCACAAATGGTTTAGATCCTGGCTACTAAGAGCAGGCTGTGGAAGGTTTGATCTTGAGGTGCAGTTTCCATTTGTGGATCCACATCTAGCTGACACTGACATGTGGTTATGCTATAAAAATGTCTACATTAAGTGCATCACAAAGAATTTAATAAACAGGAAGTATTTCACTATGGTCACTTACTGGATTCCTATGTGTAATAAAACACTTGCAAAAAAGATTCTCTGCTCTCTGGATATGCTGTGGGATTTCCTTGCAGTCACAGGTTGGACAGCTGCTTCAGTATTCCTTTGATCTGTACACTGCTCTGACTAGCTTCCATGGGCTCACTGCATTTCCATGAGGCCATGCATACTACTGTTTAACTCAATCCTCTATACACCATGGGGGAGACTTATCAAAACCTGTCCAGAGAAAGTTGCTGAGTCAATAGCAAACAATCAGGTCGCTTTAATTTGTGAAAAGGCCTCTGAAAAATGAAAGAAGCTATCCGGTTATGGGCAACTCAACTTTCTCTTCCTGATCATGAAGTGTTCTTATTTAGATCACTTTGTGTGCAGTCTTCCCTAATTTATAATGTGCGACTTTTTGTGAAATCTCACAGGGCAATTCAACCCTGCCCTATAACTCTATTCGACAATTGTATTAAAGGAAAACTGTCAGATATTTTTCTGCCGCACTATCCACAGCACTGGTGGATAGTGCGGGATACACAGATAAAAACAAGCCCTACCTTTCCCGGATCCGCCCAGCCATTCGCCCGCGATTGTAGTTATATTCTGTGAATATGTACAAAAGAATGGGATGGAGTAATTAATAAAAAATATTATGACTTTTAATAATTCATTAAAAAACATCATAAAAGGGAAAAGCCAACTTGTGGTGGAAAGAGGGCGTCACTCCAGGAGGTCCACAATGTAAATGACAGTATTAGACACATTTCATAAGTTGCACTACTGCTCATTCTATTGCACAATCCCATAGAGGATATACCTCAACTATAAAGTGCTTAGAGACAGTATACATACCAATAAATAAAATCAAAGTGCAAATGGAGGGACCACTGGAGAGACGCCACCCCAACGTACGTTTCGGGTTGTCCTGAGGGTGGCGTCCTCTCAGCAGGAGCTGCTTTTTATATGGTCCCCGTCCAATAACATACATCCACGTCATCCTTACATATATTACCGGGTAAGACATACCTTTCTATTGGCGCATGACACCGAAAGCTCCGCTACTTCCGGTCGCCGCGTCCCCGGCACGGCCATGATGGCGGTCACATGACCGGCCGGATAGAATACAGCCGAAGTAGCGGAGCTTTCGGATCCAGGCGTCATGCGCCAATAGAAAGGTATGTCTTACCTGGTAATATATGTAAGGATGACGTGGATGTATGTTATTGGACGGGAACCATATAAAAAGCAGCTCCTGCTGAGAGGACGCCACCCCCAGGACGGACAACCCGAAACGTACGTTGGGGTGGCGTCTCTCCAGTGGTCCCTCCATTTGCACTTTGATTTTATTTATTGGTATGTATAATGTCTCTAAGCACTTTATAGTTGTTGAGGTATATCCTCTATGGGATTGTGCAATAGAATGAGCAGTAGTGCAACTTATGAAATGTGTCTAATACTGTAGTTTACATTGTGGACCTCCTGGAGTGACGCCCTCTTTCCACCACAAGTTGGCTTTTCCCTTTTATGATTTTTCTTGTTTTTATAATGTAATGAATTATTAATAAAGTCATAATATCAATTTATTACTCCATCCCATTCTCTTGTACATATTCTTAGGGAGTGTATAGCAGGGCTATATGTAATAATTGTATATAGGAATCATAGATCCCTAATATATACTATACTGTGCCATAACTTTGGTTATAGTTTTATTCTGTGTATCTTGCTGTAACTGGCACAGGCGGGGCTTCTGCACTTACATAAACACCGCTTATGAATATTCTTCCCCCCCCCCCCCCCCCCCTCCTTCCAGCTCTCCCTCTCTTCGCCTCTCCTAACTGGAGGGAGGGGGGATGAATATGACATCAGTGCCAGTTACAGCAAGATATACCCATAGAATAAAACTAAAATTGCGGGCGAACGGCTGGGCGGATCCCGGTAAGGTAGGGCTTGTTTTAACCCCTTAAGGACCAAGGACGTACAGGCATGTCCTTGGTCCTGCTCCTGTGATATAACGCAGGGTTACACGGTAACCCCGCATCATATCACGGTGGGCCCGGCGTTAATAGCGCGCAGTGCCGATCGTGGCGCCGCACGCTATTAACCCTTTAGCTGTGCGCTCAGAGCTGAGCCACGCGGCTAAAAGTGAAAGTAAAAGCTGCCGGTTAACTCAGTGGGCTGTTCTGGATACCCGCGGCGAAATCGCGGCATCCCGAACGGCTTAGGCTGGGTCCACACTAAGTTTTGTCCCATACGAGAGCGCATACGGCAGGAGGGAGCTAAAACCTCGCGCTCCCGTATGTGACCGTATGCGCTCCCGTATGTCATTCACTTCAATGAGCCGACCGGAGTGAAACGTTCGGTCCGGTCGGCTCATTTTTGCGCCGTATGCGCTTTTACAACCGGACCTAAAACCGTGGTCAACCACGGTTTTAGGTCCGGTTGTAAAAGCGCATACGGCGCAAAAATGAGCCGACCGGACCGAACGTTTCACTCCGGTCGGCTCATTGAAGTGAATGACATACGGGAGCGCATACGGTCACATACGGGAGCGCGAGGTTTTAGCTCCCTCCTGCCGTATGCGCTCCCGTATGGGACAAAACGTAGTGTGGACCCAGCCTAACAGGACAGCGGGAGGGCCCCTACCTGCCTCCTCACTGTCCGATCGCCGAATCGCTGCTCAGTGCCTGAGATCCAGGCATGAGCAGTCAAGCGTCAGAATCATCGATCACTGGTTTACTATGAGAAACCAGTGATCAATGATAAAGATCAGTGTGTGCAGTGTTATAGGTCCCTATAGAAGCTATAACACTGCAAAAAAAAAGTGATAAAAATTAGTGAATAAAGATCATTTAACTCCTCCCCTATTAAGTTAGAATCACCCCCCTTTTCCCATAAAAAAGTGTAAATAAAAATAAACATATAGTATCACCACGTGCGGAAATGTCCGAATTATAAAAATATATCATTAATTAAACCACTCGGTCAATGGCGTACGTGCAAAAAAATTCCAAAGTCCAAAATAGTGTATTTTTGGTCACTTTTTATATCATTTAAAAATGAATAAAACGATCAATAAGTCCTATCAATGCAAAAATGTACCGCTAAAAACTTCAGATCACGGCGCAAAAAATGAGCCCTCATACCGCCCCATACACGGAAAAATAAAGTTGTAGGGGTCAGAAGATGACAATTTTAAACGTATTAATTTTCCTGCATGTAGTTATAATTTTTTCCAGAAGTCCGACAAAATCAAACCTATATAAGTAGGGTATCATTTTAATCGTATGGACCTACAGAATAAAGATAAGGTGTCATTTTTACCAAAAAAATGTACTACGTAGAAACGGAAGCCCCCAAAACTTACAAAATGGTGTTTTTTTTTTTCAATTTTGTCGCACAATGATTTTCTTTCCGTTTCACAGTAGATTTTTGGGCAAAATGACTGATGTCATTACAAAGTAGAATTGGTGGTGCAAAAAATAAGCCATAATATGGATTTTTAGGTGCAAAATTTAAAGAGTTATGATTTTTTAAAGGCAAGGAGCAAAAAACGAAAATGCAAAAACGGAAAAACCCCGGTCCTTAAAGTCTCCTGCACTATCCACCAGTACTGTGGATAGTGCAGGAGAAAATATCTGACAGTTTTCCTTTAAGGTCTGTGCAACATTAATACAATTGTTGCACAGCTGCTACACTATGGAACACCTACTACTACTCTGCCAGAAAACATCTTATCTCCTATATATTGGATAGGGGATGTCTAACCGTGGGGGTCCCACCACTGAGGATCTCTGCTGCAGCCCCCCAGTCATCCAGTGCATGGAGCAAACTCCACTCTGTGCCAGGTGACTGTCAACTAGTCTCCATGCCCCTCAATTCAGGTCTGTGGGAGGAGGCGTGACTGCTACATACTAACCTTTGCCCCCCCCCCCCGATAGATGTGCATGGAAGGGGTGTGGCATGTCTAACACGGAGGCTTCCGTATTCCGGACATGGTCTCTGCCGGCCTGGAGATTGCCTGGGTCTCCAGCAGCTGGACCCCTGGGATTAGATATCTTATCCCCTATCCTTTGGATAGGGGATATTTTTTTTGGTGGAGTACCCCTTTAAGGTAGAACAGTTCTGTGGTCATTAAGCAAAGTTTGTAAATACAAATCTGATATGCCCCTCAATGTCCTTTGTGTGCTGGCAGTGGCTTTTGACCTGGCAAGGAAAGTCAGGCACATTCTTTATTGTATACATGGCTATCATTAGTAAGATTGGCAGCTCAGATATAGAGGGGGAGATTTATCAAAGGATTTAGACTGTTTTTTTCCTGTCTAAATTTGTCGCACAGAAAGTCGGTCTAAATATGTGCGACTTTTTTGTGACTTTTGCTCTAGAGGATTTTTAGAACATGATGCATGCTAGTCTATTTTAAACAGAAATGCATTGGGTCTGAATTTATCAAAAGCGACTTTTCAGAGACAAGTCGCATCGGCTGAAAGTACGCCGAAATGTCAGACCATGCTGGCGCAGGTTTAAATAGTCTAAAGCATAGATCTCAGTCTGTGCGCAGAATTTATGAAGAGCCGTGCGCCTTCTGATCAATTAGGTGCACAATAGACCAGCCTAACCCTCTGTAGGTTGGTCTATATTGAGGTAGGACATAGACAGCTTTGATAAATATCCCCCAGAGGGTCTTAGGACATGAACCTCTACAGTTTATTGGTATCTGTAGAAATGGACAGCAAAGTAGGCGGTCATTCGTTTTTAAATGTTTGACTGTTGCTGTAAGTGAAGGTCAGATACTGTTTAATTTAAATGCGCACTGTCACCAACCTTTTTTTGGATATGTTGTAGTACTTATGTACTGCAACATCTCGAATATACTTTATTTTTTATTAAAATAGTTTCTTTTATTTGAAAACCAGCCACTAGGGGTCTCCCTCCTAGTGGCCGGCTGCAGCCTGCCGTGACGTCACGACTGAATTAGGACCGACACCGGCCGGGCAATCGGTCCTATTTCAGTCAGCCAATCAGCCTGTGCTCGCTCCCTGCCTGGCAGGATGCATGCCCACTGGCTCCCGGCAGATACTGCTGCTGTTGCTGCCTCATGACTATCCTGCACCCCTGCATTTTGCTAATTGATTTTTGGGGAGGTTAAAGTGGCTTGAGCAGTGGCAATGGGGGAGGGGGGGGGTTCAGGGTAGCGGCCTTAACAAAAAAATATTGGTTTCAACGCGGTGCCTCCAGTTTCGCCACTACAACTTGGCTTGTTTCTATGCAGTGCACTTTTCGGTAAAAATGCCACATTATCTTCTGTTGGGCCATATAGTAATTATGCACAAATTATATAGATTTGACTTTTGTTTTACTTTAAAAAATAACTTTAACAAAATTAGTATGTTTAAAATAGTCCTGACCCATTTTTATGTATACATAGATATGAGTAGAGATGAGCGAAGTTACAATGATTCGATTCGTCACAAACTTCTCGGCTCGGCAGTTGATGACTTTTCCTGCATAAATTAGTTCAGCTTTCAGGTGCTCTGGTGGGCTGGAAAAGATGGATGCAGTCCTAGGAGACTCTCTAGGACTGTATCCACCTTTTCCAACCCACCGGAGCACCTGAAAGCTGAACTAATTTATGCAGGCTAAAGTCAGCAACTGCTGAGAAGTTCGTGACGAATCGAATCATTAACTTCGCTCATCTCTATAAATGAGGGCTCTTTGTTTTTTTTTTGTTTGTTTTGTTTTTCTTTTTTTTTTGCTATATCTGTACTATTTGTCTTGTTGGGACTTTATTTTTTTACTTAAATGCCATTGGCTGTGCGGTTTAACATTATATTTTTAGAGTTCTGATATTTAAGCACACAGTGAGAACACATGTTTTGTTTGACTTTTTATTTGAATGGGAAAAAGGGTGTTAAACTTATTTCACATTAACTTTTTTTATACACTTTTTAGTCCCCATACTGAACTATTACATACAATCCTTATATTGCGTACACTGTTCAATGCTATAGCAAAACAATGTTCAGTGTTATTGGCGCTCCAGTCTGCCATGGCTGACTGGAGCGTCGATCGGATAACTTGGTGGAAGCCAAGGTTCCTCCTGCCGTCCTCTCAGCTGATCGGTTTTCTGGTTCACAAAACCCCACCCCTGCAGCTTGATCGATCCACTGTTGAAGTAGCTGGAGGGCTTCAGTCCCAGGGCCTGGCTGGAGCACACAGATCAATGCAGTTCATGTTGGATATCAGTGGTGGCCCTCTGCTACTGTAATTGGCTAGGGGTCGTGTCAGGAGCTGCACCATACACCCTTAAAGGGGTATTCCAGGATATATATATATATTATTTTTTTTTGGTCTGCTACAGAGGCTGTAAAATGTAGTATTGTTGATAATATAGCTGCATGGGACTTGTAGCTCAGGTGTACTGCAAAGGGTGGGGTGGTGTGTGAGAGGAAGAGAAGTGAACTCACACTTATCCTGGGACTTGTAGTTGGAGGGAACTAACAAGAAATAGCCATTTCACAAAAAGAAGGCAACGACTGGCAGATAAGTCACCTTATGGTGGATAATCCCGTTATTTCCACGACAGCAACATCTGGAGCGGAAATACAATGAACAGGTTCGATGTTCCTCAAGGAAATGCATTGTCGTCTTCTGAGTGGTCCTAGTATATTATACCAGGGCTCAGCTATCTGTGGAATGTCTGCACAGAAATTTTCCGTGCGGTCATTTCCACCATGTGAACATGGCCTTAATGTTGAGATGTCAACTTTCAAGTGGGGTTGCTACTCCCAAGTGAATTCTGGCACCCTGGGTTCACCACTCCCAGGGCACTTTTGCACCTCAGCTTTTTTCCTACTTGGACCTTAGGGCCAAATCCAGAGGGAACAGGTTGTTTCGGGGATGGCTGGTGCTCTTATAGCCATCCCCAGTTCACCTGCTCTCTGTGGTTCCCTATTCTGCCTTGGTGGTTTTCCACATCGCCAATAAACAGAAAAGGTACACTTGATTTTAGCCAAAACTTCCCCTGTGATAGTCACAAAAAAATCCACTAAATAACTATTGACAAGGCACACCTATTACCTGAAAACCATTGTAGGTGACCACCTCCCGAAACTTAAAGTGTACCTGTCATCAACAAAAACCTTTTTATATAATGTACATAATACCATTATATGTATATTTGTAATATACATTGGTTAAAAAAAAATGTGTATTATGCAGCTATAGCATGTGTGTCTCAATGAGGAGTCCAAATACAGGAAGCGAGGACAGGACAAGCAGGGCACTGAGGCTCGAGAACATGCTCCTGGCTCATACATACAGTGGGGATCAAAAGTTTGGAGATGGAAAAATCTCCAAAAGGCATCAAATTACAGATTAGACATTCTTATACTATGTCAACAAAAGTTAGATTTTATTTCCATCATTTACACTTTCAAAATAACAGAAAACAAAAAAAAAAATGGCATCTGCAAAAGTTTGGGCACCCTGCAGAGTTAATATCTTGTACTGCCCCCTTTGGCAAGTATCACAGCTTGTAAATGCTTTTTGTAGCCGACCAAGAGTCTTTCAATTCTTGTTTGAGGTATCCTTGCCCATTCTTCCTTACAAAAGTCTTCCAGTTCTTTGAGATTTCTGGGCTGTCTGTCACGCACTGCTCTTTTAAGGTCTATCCAGAGATTTTCAATTATGTTGAGGTCAGGAGATTGTGAAGGCCATGGCAAAACCTTCCGTTTACGCCTCTTGATGTAATCCCCCATGGATTTCGAGGTGTGTTTAGGATCATTATCCATTTGCAGAATCCATCCTCTCTTTAACTTCAGCTTTTTCACAGATGGCATCAAGTTAGCATCCAAAATTTGCTGAAATTTTATTGAATCCATTTTTCCTTCTACTCGTGAGATGTTCCCTGTGCCACTGGCTGCAATACAACCCCAAAGCCTGATTGATCCACCCCATGCTTAACAGTTGGACAGAGGCTCTTTTCATTAAATTCTGTTCCCCTTCTTCTCCAAACGTACCTTTGCTCATTCCGGCCAAAAAGTTCAATTTTAACCTTATCAGTCCACAGAACTTGTTTCTTCAGGCTTGTCTAACTGAGGGAGTGGTTCATTATACTGTAACTGTGGGAGAGGCTCATTATACTGTAACTGTGGGAGAGGCTCATTATACTGTAACTGAGGGAGAGGCTCATTCTTTCTTTTATTTTTATTTTTATTTTTTTTGCAGAGGCAAGTGCTCTATCACCCAAAGTGCAAGAAAAAGTGTAAACGTGTCACACTACAAAACGTGCACAAAGGAAGCTGTCTATAGCTAGGCCCTTCTCCAACAGGAGAGAGGCCCCACAACAAACCTACCCTTCACCTCCGGGCGAAAAGGCACCTGCAAGGATCCAGGTTTGATGCCCCTTTTCACTGAAGCTACTTAGGGGCCAAAAATGCTCCTGGCTTCAACCTAGGCACTAACCAAGGTATCAGCCAAGGAGCCGTATTCTGATGGCTAAGATGCCCAGAGGGAGAGGCTCATTATACTGTAACTGAGGGAGAGGCTCATTATACTGTAACTGAGGGAGAGGCTCATTATACTGTATCTATGGGAGTGGTTCATTATACTGTAACTGTGGGAGAGGTTCATAATACTGTAACTGAGGGAGTGGTTCATTATACTGTACCTGTGGGAGAGGCTCATTATACTGTAACTGTGGTTCATTTTACTGTATCTGTGGGAGAGGTTCATTATACAGTAACCATGGGAGTGGCTTTGGAAGAATTATACAGTAACTGTGGGTGTGGCTTATTATGCTGTAAGCATGGGAGTGACTTTGAAAGAATGAAACTGTAACTGTGGGAGTGTCTCATTATACTGTATCTATTTAAAAAATCTTAATCCTTCCAGTACTTATCAGCTGCTGTAAGTTGTACACTCTGTTCCAAATTATTATGCAAATTATATTTTTCTCATTTACCTAAATAAGTAACAGTCAGCATAATTTTCATGTTATCAACTATTAAGAGTACAATTCAGATTTTATTGAACAAATCTCCTAATGATAACAGTATTTTTTTTTAAAACATAAAAAACGTACAATGTACTGTTCCAAATTATTATGTACAGTAAGTTTCAAAACACTTTTAGGTTGTAAAGAATTGAAAATTGTCATTTGTTGTGTTTGCAGCATATTTACTAAAATCAAAAGCTATTTCAATCAAACTTTTAACAACATTTTAACTTTTTAAACATTTTTAACAGGTCACGTTACATTTTACCATAGGACCCCTTATTTGATAGAAGCTTCACAAGTCTTGAATCCATTGAACTTGTGAGTTTTTGGACAGTTTCTGCTTGAATTTGTTTGTAAGATGTCAGAATTGCCCAGAGCTGCTGTTTGGATGTAAACTGCCAGGTACTCAATAGGATTGAGGTCAGGGGAGGATGGAGCCACACATGACTCCACCACCGCCTTGCTGACATTGCAGCTTTGTTGGAACAGTGTGGCAGTCCACCAACCATCCACTACTCCATCCATCTGGACCATCCAAGGATGCACAACACTCATCAGTGAAAAGGACTGTTTGAAAAATAGTCTTCATGTATTTTTCTGCCCAATGCAGCCGTTTCTGCTTGTGAGCATTGCTTAGTGGTGGCCGAATAGAAGGTTTATGCACAGTTGCTCTGAATCAGACACACATCTCTTAATAGTGCTATGATCACGCTTACGTTTTCGTGAAATATCTAATTTTTCATACCTCGTCCAAGACATTTAACTATTTCACTCTTTACGGCAGCAGAGAGATCCTTTTTCTTCCCCATATTGTTTGAAAATGGTGTTCTGCTTAACCCTTTCCCGCAAATGGATGTTTATTTATGTCAACTGCGGGCTCCCGTGGTAAGATGCGCACTCAGCAGTTGAGCGCGCATCATACCTGCTGGGTCCTAGTTGCTATTAGCAACCAGGACTCACGGCTAATACCAGACATCACCGATCAAGCTGATGTCGGGTATTAACCCTCTAAAATGGGAGATTGTTGTTGCCGGTTATCTAAGTGGGCTGTTCAGCAGTTTTTTCTGGTGTTTTTGCATTTGAATGGAAATTGCATTTTTGGCCCCTTTGGCATTTTTTTTCAAAATTTGTTGGGTACCAAAAAAAAAATAAAAAAAGATGCAGTAGGGAGGGGAAAAAATGTATTTAAAGAAAAAAAAATTTTACGAATATTTGTTATAGCAACATTTTAATAAATGTTTAATAAAGTGTGTGTGTTTCACTTTTTTCCCCTCTTTTTTACATTTTTTTTACATTCTTTGGATCAGACTGTTCCATGATGGGAGTAGTAGTACCTGTCCTAATAGACATATCGCTCCCTGGATGTAAGGAGCGATCGTCCATAGTATAGCAGAGATGCGGAGCGGCTCTATATAGCGCTCCCATCTCTGCTCTGTACTCCGGCCAGTGATGTGAATAGAAATTCACCTCACTCATTCATATTTTCCGCCCAGAGTGGGGATTGGCCCGATGGTGGCAGCCAATCACTGCTCTCAGAGGGAAATATGAATGAGTGATGTTCTATTCATATCACTGGCCGGAGTACAGAACAGAGATGCGGAGTGCAGGAGAAAGCCGCTCCGCATCTCTGCAATAGATAGAACGATCGCATTGGGTGTCAGGAGTAACACCTGCTGTCATCTGTCCCTAACTGCAGGTACTACTCTCAACATGGAGCACACTCTGCTCCATGCTGGGAGCTGTAGTACCTGCAATCATAGACAGATCGCGAGTGTAACTTCTGATACCTGTTGTGATCTGTCTATTAATGCAGGTACTACAGCTCCCAGCATAGAGCAGAGTGTTCTCCATGTTGGTAGCAGTAGTACCTGCAGTTAATGACAGGTCACAGCAGGTGTCACTCCTGATACCCGCTGTGATCCTCCTGTATAATGTATAGATGCTGCCAGACGCTCTTCTATGGTCCCCTGCACTGACGTATATATACACCTATTCATATTTCCCACAGAGAGTTGTGATTGTCTGGAACCATCTGGACAATCACAGCTCTCTGTAGGAAATATGAATAGGTGTATATATACACGTCAGTGCAGGGGACCATAGAAGAGCGGCCGGCATCATCTATAAATTATACAGAAGGATCGCTACAGACCCAGGGCGATCTGTCAATTAGTACAGGTACTACTACTCCCATCATGGAACAGTGTGTTCCATGCTGGGAGTAGTAGTACTACCTAAAAAATATAAAAAATAAAGAATAAAAAGTGAAAAACACACACACACACTACATTTTTATTATTGTCGGCTACATTTTTAGCGCCCTGCCCCCCATAAATTGATAAAATTGAAAATTTCGTTATAAAAAAGCGAAATTTTGTAAAATACAATTTTTTTTATCACTACTGTATCTTTTTTATAATGGTACCCTACGAAATTTTATTAAAAAAGGTATCTCCATCATTTTTTTGGATCGCTAAAGTCCAAAAAAAGAATAAAAACTGCCTGTAAAAATGCCAAAGTTTAAACCCACATGGTGTTTTTCTTGGCGCTTTTTTACTCCCATAGACATCTATGGGAGAAAAACGCCACAATTTCAGGGAAAAAACGCCACAGGCTCAACATACTGCAATTTTGCAAAACCGCCAAGGATCTGAAAAAGAGTGAAACAATGCTGAAAGTATATAAAAAACAAACTGAAAAACGCAAAGTGGGAAAAGAATTTTGCATTTTTTAATTGATTTACAGCTAACATCTGGCCACAGAGTTTTTGGGCTGAAAAAACACCATGCGGCAGAATTGGCGTTCCCCCCCCCAGAAAAAAAAAATCAATTGGAATTCCAGCCTATGGCATAGCATTGTTCAATGTATGCAAACAAAGTATTGCATGTAATAGTGCCCTATGGGGACAAAAAAAAATAAAGTGTAAAAAAAAAATTATAAATGTGATTTAACCACTTCCCTACTAAAAGTTTGAATCACCCCCCTTTTCCCATTAAAAAAAAAATATGTAAAAAAAATATAAAAATAAACATATGTGGTATCGCCACGTGCATATGTCCAAACTATGAAAATATAATGTCTCATGAAAACAAAAATGGTACCGATAAAAACTTCAGATCACGGTGCAAAAAATGAGCCCTCATATCTTCCCATATACGGAAAATTTATAAAGTTATAGGGTCAGAAGATGACAATTTGAAACATAATTTTGGTGCATGTAGTTATACATTTTTTTTTAAAGGACATGTCCAGTGCTCACTTCTCTTATTGTATCCGTTCCGGGCTGCAAAAAAAAAAAGAAAACAAACTTTCTCTTACCTGCCTACACTCCCCGGGTGCTCCGGTACAGGTGTTCGGTCCCCGGGCTGTATTCTTCTTACTTCCTGTTAGCCCGGCACGTCACACGGAGCTTCAGCCTATCACCGGCCGCAGCGATGTCCCGCCCCAGCCAGTGATAGGCTGAAGCTCCATGTGACGTGCTGGGCTAACAGAAAGTAAGAAGAATACAGCCCGGGGACCGAACACCTGTACCGGAGCACCGGGGGAGCGTAGGCAGGTAAGAGAAAGCTTATTTTCTTTTTTTTTTTGCAGCCCGGAACGGATGAAATAAGAAAATTGAGCACTGGACATGTCCTTTAGGTAGTAAAATAAAATAAAACCTATATAAATTAGGCATCCTTGTAGCCGTATGGACCTACAGACTAAAGATAAAGTGTAATTTGTACTGAAAAGTGCACTGCGTCGAATCAGAAGCCCCAAAAATTAACAAAAATGCTTTTTTTTTTTTTTTCAATTTTGCCCCACAAATTTTTTTTTCTGGTTTTACCGTAGATTTTGTGGTGAAATTATTAATGGTATTACAAAGTAAAATTGGCACAAAAAACAAGCATATGAGTCTGTAGGGGGAAAATTGAAAGTGTTATGATTTTTAGAAGGTGAGGAGGGAAAAACAAGAGTGCAAAAATGAAAAATGGCCCAAGAGGGAAGGGGTTAATAATGTGGAACACCCACCTTTAGTAATTTTTCCTTAAATTGGGCTCACAGGCGTCCAAGATTGTTTTTAGTGATCAAAAGAGCCCTGAGACACAATGCCATTCATGAGTTAAACTGAAAAACTAAATATTTAATCATTGTGACACATAAATAGAATAATAATTTGGAACAGGGTGTATAGTTCTTTCCATTCTGACCACAGTGCTCTCTGCTGACACTCTTTTTTATTATAAAAGTACAAAACTTATACAAGAACACAAAACAAGCTTAACCAGCTATAACATAAATAAGAAATACACTAGTACAAAAACACAAAAACAGAACTCTGCCTAACCGGCCAGCCCAGCTTTACAAAAACCTAAAATATACCAACCCACCTAACCGAACAAAACAACACACTTACACACATACCAAAAATGAACATAAAAATAGCACAACTTGGCTTATCAAAATATAAAAATAAAATTTAGCACTACCTGGCTATACCTCAAAACATCCATACTCGGGAAACACACTCTACAAGAAAAAAAAAAAAAACACACTTGGCTTAGCAAAATATAAACATAAACATTAAATTTAGCACTACCTGGCTACAAAAAAAGAAAGAAAGAAAGAGAGAAAGGGAAAAAATGTTAACCTCTTCAAGACACAGGGCGTATGGATACGCCCTGCATTCCGAGTCCTTAAGGACCGAGGGTGTATCCATACGCCCGTGGGAAATCCGGTCCCCACCGCTAGCCATGCGATTTTCTCCAATTCCGGGCTGATCGGGTCTCTGGTGACCCGATCACCCGGAAAATAGGGCTGATCGGAGTTGTCAGCAACAACCCCGATCAGCCTAAAGGATTGGAGTGAGATCGCAAAGCTGCGATCTACTCCTATCCCCTGCCATTACTCAGAACGGAGTTCTGACCAATGGCAGCGCAGGACAGGGGGTTGCCATGGCAACCCCCCGTTCTGCCCGCCCCTGGATGTCGAGGGGCTCTGGGAAGAAGATGGAGGCCGTACCTGCAGGAGAAGATGCCTGGGGACCTGGGATCTTTGCTGGAGCCTGCAGGATCCTGATCAGGTAGGGAATCGACAGTGGGGGGGATTGAAAGTGAAAGTAAGTGAAAGTAAATGCCCAGACAGCCAAAGGCTGTCTGGGCATGCTGGGAGTTGTAGTTTTGCAACATCTGGAGGGTCACAGTTTGGAGACCACTGTTACAGTGGTGCCCAAACAGTAGCCCTCCAGAAGTTGCCAAACTACAACTCTCAGCATGCCTCGACTGCCCAGGCATGCTGGGAGTTGTAGTTCTGTAACATCTGTCCCTTCAGATTTAGCAATTTTCATGACATTTTTGAAAATTGCTGCTCTACTTTGAAGCCCTCTAATTTTTTCAAAAAGCAAAAGTATGTCCATTTAATGATGCCAACATAAAGTTGACATATTGTATTTGTGAAGAAAAATAAAATTTATTTGGAATATCCATTTTCCTTACAAGCAGAATGCTAAATTTTCTTAATTTTCATGAAATTTTGGGATTTTTCACCAAAAAAGGATGCAATTAACGCCGAAAATTTACCACCAAAATAAAGTAGAATATGTCACAAAAAAACAATCTCAGAATCAGAATATTCGGTAAAAGCGTTTTCGCGTTATTAATTTGTAAAGTGACGGTGGTCAGAATTGCGAAAAAGGTCTCAGTCCTTAAGGTGAAAAAGGGCTGCGTCCTTAAGGGGTTAAATAAAATATCAACACAATAACTGGTCCGACTGCCATAACTACTGTAATGCTATATAATTTAAAAACAATATATAGACAATATGTAGCAACCAGAGAAAAGCACAGAGGCAAAAAAGGTAGTGACAAAAGTCGGCAGCGGCAATAAATCCTTATGTATCCAAGTGGACGGATAGGAGGTCAATGACCCAGCATGTATATCTTAATGGTACATCGCGTATGTAAGTACAGATATTGAAGCAACAAGAGAAAAGGAAAAACGGAGCACTCACACTGCTGATGGTGGTGGTCTTCAAACTGTATTCACGGAGGGCTCAGCATGAGGACCCTCTGCAGGAAGGCTAGATGGAATAGGGGAAAGCTCGGATGGTGGCCACGGTCCCTTATCGCGCCAAAGGGCGCTTCATCAGGCCTATCACATAAACATAATATATAAATAAAATATAGTATTTAACTAAAAATAGAAATATACACTACAGAAAACCTACAAAAACAATAGAAAACCCTACTAAAATCTCAACACTAAAACTGTACCCTCTCCCACACCGCCTCTCCTGCACATGGGTCAGAGTCCATACCGTTCGTACACAAAGTCTTGCCCTTAACTGACCCATGTCAGGCCCCCAAAAGAAAAGCAAAAGACCACCACCCACAAATACACCCTCCCCACCTAGCACTCCTCCCAACCAACTTGTGCACAAACTTATACATACTAACGTATACACATTGAACCAGACCCCACCGACGTATCGCCTTCAGAGTCGGGGTAGCGTAAGCCGGAAGATATCCATGGGGCGTACAGAGGTCCTTCACTCGCCCTCCTCTCTCCCATTCCTGGAAGAAATGCTGAAACCATTCCCTGCAGGAGAGTAGCCACGGAGGAGCCCTCTCTTTCCAGAGGTTAGCGATGTTAGCTTTCAAGAAGGTGTTCGTAAAGAACACCACTGGGTTTACCATAGATAAACCCCCTAGTCTCCTCGTGCGGTACGTAACCTCCCTCTTGACTAGGTTCATCCTGTTCCCCCATAACAGTTGGAAAAACAGGCTGTAGATCCTAGTATAGTAAGCCTCTGGCAAGATACATACGCTGCCCAGATAGATAAACAAAGGGAGCAGGTACGATTTGATCAGGTGTACCTTTTCCCTGAGGGTCATAGACCAACCCTTCCACTGGTCCACCTTCTGAGCGGCATCCTGGAGCTTACCATCCCAGTTTTTGGTGGGATAATCATCCTGGCCGAATGCGATGCCTAAGACTTTTGCTGATTCTTGGGTCCCTGAAAGGGTGTCCGGGAGATCAAAAGTGGGATCCCCCTCCCAGCCAGAGACTCTCACACTCATCCCGGTTGATCTTAGACTCGGATGCCTTCGAGTAGCGGTCCACCTCCGACATCACCACATCGACCTCCTCTCTGTGACATCGTCAGCGTACGCCACAACTCTCTGGGTGACATCCAGCTCTGCCAGACTCATCTCGACTCCTGCCAATGGTCCGCGACTCACCCTCCTAAGGAAGGGATCGATCACGAACACATATAAGAGCAGGCTCAAAGGACAACCCTGATGGACTCCGGACCCCACCTCAAAAGAGCGGCCAGACCAACCGTTCACCAGAGGGAAACTCTTCCCCTGCATACAAGATCTTAAGCAAATTAACAAAATTACTCGGTAAGCCATATCTCAGGAGGACGGACCAGAGATACTCGTAGTTCACCCGATCAAATGCTTTGGCCTGATCCAAGGACAGCAGGTACCCCTTCCAGAGACCTTCACTACTCTGCTCCACTGCCTCCCTGACACTAAGAACATCAATTAAGGTGCTTCGGCTTGGAACAGAGCAGTGCTGAGTCGGGGTGCAAACTTCACCAGCCGATATAACAGTATCTTAGCCAGAAGCTTCCTGTCCGTATTGAGAAGAGCTATGGGTCTCCAATTCTCAATATGGCTAAGATCTTTACCCTTTGACCGAAGAATCAGGGCTGACCTCCTCATTGAATTCGGCAGAGTGCCCCAGGAGAGACACTCATTGAATACTTCAGTCAAGAGGGGAGCTAAAGACTCCTTAAAGGTCCTGTACCACTCGGATGTTAAGCCATCCAGACCTGGCGACTTCTTAGCGACAAGCCCCTCGATCGCCAGTCTCACTTCCTCTTCCCTGATTTCTTCTGCCAAAACATCAAGAGAAGGGTCTACCCCTGGCTCAGGAATGGTTTCAGTCAGGAAAACCGACATCCTGTCTCGATCTAGATCCTTCCTCCCAAGAGGTGTGAGTAGAAGGATCTGACGACCTCCAAGATCCCTGATCTGGACCGATTCAGAGATCCTGTACTATCAATCAGTCCTGAAATTACTTTACTACTCACTGACATCTTACAGTTTCTGTAAGGGTCGGGCGAACAGTACTTCCCGAAATCCCTCTCAAAAACGTAAGATGCATGCGTATCGTACTGACACCTCATCAGCAAGGATTTGACTCTGGAGATATCCTCTCGGCTACCTCCAGTCGAGACGAGAAGCTCGAGTTTCCTCCTCAGACCCTGATACAAGCGATACCTGTTCAGGGACCTGAGGCTCGAGAGCTGGCGGAAGAACCCCGCCACGCGCTTCTTGAATATCTCCCACCACTCCAATTTATTACTACAAAGATCCAGTAAAGGTACCTGACTCTGAGGAAAATCGTCAAAGGACTGTCTTACCTCCGCTTCCTCCAGGAGGGACGAATTCAGATTCCAATAACCTTTTCCCATCCGGGGGTCTCTGAAACAATAAGGGAAAACAAAATCATACAGTGATCGGAGAACTCCACCTCAACCATGGACACTGCGGAAGAGACGGCTTCCCCCTTTAAATAAAACTTATCTATCCTAGACCTGCGACTACCTTGATGATAGGTGAAACCCGTGTGACCCGAGGGGCTTCGGATGTTGACGTCCTCTAGGCAAGCTTCTCTAGCTATGCTAATCAGTGCCACACTATCACAAGTCAGCGGACCATTGGAGCCTCTCCGATCTTGGGACCTTGTGACAGTATTAAAGTCCCCTCCAAAGATCACTTGCCGACTCGTAAAAAGAAAGGGCTTAATCCTCATAAAGAGATCTTTACGGCCCGCTTAGTTTGTGGGGCGTAGATGTTAATGAGCCGGAGCTCTTGTCCCTTCATGAAGACATCTAAGATAAGGCACCTCCCCATTTCTAATTCAATAACCAGTTGGCATTCAACAGGAGGGGTAAAAAGGACCGCCACCCCATTATACGGCTCAGCCGCAAGAGACCAGTGGGAGGGACCGCGCCTCCACTCTCTTCTGGCTTTTACCAGAGAGGCTAGATCTGACAACCTGGTCTCCTGTAAAAATAAAATGTCGGCTTTAACGCGGCCGAGCAAATCAAAGGCTGCAAATCCAAGGAGGGGGAGGAGATTGTGTCGATTGTGCCACCAGCGCCCGGACACTCTCACCCCCCCCCCCTCACAGGGGAGTGCCCTGCAGCACCGGTAATGCCCACAGCACTCGGGGAACTGCCCCCTGAGCACAGGGCGGCATAGCTTGCCTCGCCACTGCCCACCATGAGCTCATCCTGCCCCTCCCTACCGGCAGGATGGGTGGGCTTTCACATCTATTGCGCCTGCAGCCTTTTCTGACGATATGCTGTACCCCCCTTGCTGGCCCCGGTCCAAGACAGGAACAGGGTCTGGCAGTTTGGGGAGCCCAGCAGCCTGAACCAACTTCACAGCTGGCCCAGACTGCTTGAATGGATGAAACACAAATAATACAGTTTCCTGAACTTTCTGCTTCTTTTTCCGTACTAAATCATCCTTTACAAGATCTTCACCAAAGCCAAAATCCTCAAAGTGGGTGGGTGACTCTTGCTGCACAATAGCTCTCAGCAAACCCCCACATGGGCTCCACATTTCTACGGGCCCTGCTAGAACGTCTCACCCTGACCTTGGGACCGGCTGTAGACACTGTCTTCCCCCCTCTCGCCAGCCTGGATCAAGAGGTAGAAGCCCGGGGCTCCATGCAGGAAAGGCCCTCCCCAGGAGCCTGCCACGCTCCTGGGAAAGGCTGATGAAACATCTTCGCTGCTCTGTGTGGAGGGCTGGAGGAGCTCAAAAATGGACACGCCCGACACCAACTGCTCCTGGCTGCAGTGTTTCACAGGAAATGCTCTCTGCTGACACCTCTGTCCATGTCAGGAACTGTCCAGAGTAGGAACAAATCTCCATAGCAAACCTATCCTGCTCTGGACACTTCCTGACATGGACAGAGGTGTCAGCAGAGAGCACTGTGGTCAGACTGGAAAGAACTACACAATCTTTTTCTGGAGCATTTTAATTTACAATAATTTACAAATCTGTATAACTTTCTGGCACCAGTGTATTTAAAATATTTTTTTCCCCATTGGAGTACCCCTTTATGTTATCAGCATAACTCGCTTGGAGATAAACTGCCTAAGAGCCTGTTTTTGTCACCCAACCATCTTCGCAGGCTGCCAACAGGCTAGAGATGGGCAGGTGAGATCCGCAGGATAGGGGATAAGTGTCTGATCGTGGGGGTCTGAATGCTGGGACCCCTCACAATCCCCTGTATGGGGCTCGGCTCTCCCATGCAGGATGTGTGTCGGCCGCAGGATGATGCTGTAGCCGTCGCGCCCCTCCATGTATCTCTATGGGAGAGGCGGAGATGCAGCGTTCATGTATCCCCGCCTCTCCCATAGAGCTGTATGGAGGGGGCGTGTCATTGACCTCAGTGTGGTCGGCGACACGAGCATTAAAGGAGTAGTCCAGTGGTGACCCAGTGGTGACCAACTTATCCCCTATCCTAAGGATAGGGGATAAGTTTGAGATCGCGGCGGGTCTGACCGCTGGGGCCCCCTTCGATCTCCTGTACGGAGCCCCGACAGCCTGCGGGAAGGGGGCGTGTCGACCTCCGCACGAAGCGGCGGCCGACACACCCCCTCAATACAACTCTATGGCAGAGCCGAAGCGCTGCCTTCGGCAATCTCCGGCTTTGCCATAGAGATGTATTGAGGGGGTGTGTCGGCCGCCGCTTCGTGCGGAGGTTGACACCCGCTATCTGGCCGGAGAGCCTGGCCCCCGTACAGAGAGATCGCAGGGGGCCCCAGCGGTCGGACCCCCCGCGATCTCAAACTTATCCCCTATCCTTAGGATAGGGGATATGTTTTTCACCACTGGACTACCCCTTTAACCGAGCAGAGTAGCGGCAATGCCACTTCCCCGTATGGGAGATCGCGGGGGTCCTCTCTGGATGAGTGGCTCCCCTTCGCATTGCTGCACTGACAAGAAATACAATAATGTGTACAATAATCTGATAATACACCTGCCTACTAAAGTGGCATTACTGCATATATCACAGCAGATCAGCCCTAGATGTGGAGGTAGGCTGTGTTCACACTGCAAGTTTGCAGCGTTTTATGTTTTTATTTGTGAACTCCTGGGAGATCCCCATTCACAAGAGAAAACCTAACAACACACAGTGTGAACATGGCTGCACGTTTATGAGGAGGCTATAAGGCTGATTTGCTGCTGCGTTTTGTTTTTTTTGACAGTGCCAATGTGTAAAACGCTGCAAACGTGCAGTATGAACACAGCCTACCTCCACAACTAGGGCTGATCTGCTGTGAAATATGTAGTAATGCGCGGTCCACAGGACCTTCTGCCAAGTTAGTAGGCAGGCGTATTATCAGATTATTGTACACATTATTGTATTTCATGTCAGTGCACACAGTGCGGCAATGCGGAAGGGGGCGACTCCTCCAGAAGACGGCACAGACTCACAGGAGTAGAAAGATGGCGCTCGGGGGGAGGAGCCTGGGGAAGGAGGGGCCGTGCACCATAACCCCGCCCCAATCCTTCTTCCTGCCGACTGACCTGCCGGGGCTGGAGGAGGAGATGAGCCCCGGGACCATGGAGAGCAATAAGGATGAAGCCGACCGCTGCCTGCAGATCGGGAAAGCGGCGCTGCTGGAGGGGGACCGGGAGAAGGCCCGCAAGTTCTTCAGCAAGGCTGAGCGGCTGTACCCGAGTGCGGAAGCCCGAGGTGAGCGGAGAGCGGCCTGTCCTATAGGAGTGATGGGGAGAGTGTTTACAGTCTATATGTCACCTACATACAGGTCAGGTGTACGTGTCCGCTCACTATGTCAAGTAACATAGAGACTGCTGGGTTCTTATAGGCCTGTCGTATATAGAGACTGCTGGGGTCCTATAGGCCTGTCATATATAGAGACTGCTGGGGTCCTATAGGCCTGTCACAAATAGAGACTGCTGGGTTCTTATAGGCCTGTCATATATAGAGACTGCTGGGGTCCTATAGGCCTGTCATATATAGAGACTGCTGGGGTCCTATAGGCCTGTCACATATAGAGACTGCTGGGGTCCTATAGGCCTGTCATATATAGAGACTGCTGGGGTCCTATAGGCCTGTCACATATAGAGACTGCTGGGGTCCTATAGGCCTGTCATAAATAGAGACTGCTGGGATCCTATAGGCCTGTCATATATAGAGACTGCTGGGATCCTATAGACCTGTCATATATATAGAGAGACTGCTGGGGTCCTATAGGCCTGTCATAGAGACTGCTGGGTTCTTATAGGCCTGTCACTTATAGAGACTGCTGGGATCCTATAGACCTGTCATATATATATATATATATATATATATATATAGAGAGACTGCTGGGATCCTATTGGCCTGTCATATACAGAGACTGCTGGTATCCTATAGACCTGTCATATACAGAGACTGCTGGGATCCTATAGACCTGTCATATATAGAGACTGCTGGGAACCTATAGACCTGTCATATATAGAGACTGC